>NW_028301625.1:26250000-26875000 GCF_987345545.1 Pholcus phalangioides
GCAGCGATGTCGTAGATTTCATTTTTTACCGGATTCCCGATATTCACGGTACACTCGTGAAATGGTCGTACGTGAAAATCCAAATTTCATCACTACCTTGGAGATGCTATGTCCCATCTCTCGTGCGCCGACTATAACACCATGTTCAAACTCACTTAAATCTCGATAACCTGCCATTGTAGCAGCAGTAACTGATCTAACAACTATGCTAGACACTTGTTGTGTTATATAGGCGTTGCCGACCGCAGCGCCGTACTCTGATTGGTTCAATATCTCTTTATTTGCATACGCATGCCTGTACCAGTTTTTTTGGCTCTTCAGTTTATATATCTCATTTCAGCTATCCCAAATCAACTATCCAATGACCACGACCATTGAAATACTCGAACAAAATCTATATACATATAACATGTCCTGACTAATTTTCATTGACTGACTGATTCATCATCACCGAGCCGAAACGGCAGAAGCTATAAATATAATATTTGGTTAGTAGTTTTATTTCATGATGTAAAGACTCACTAAGAAGGGGTTTTTCAAAATTCGGCTCCTAAAGTGGTCATGAGGGGGCCCAGGCGAGGCGTAAAGCTTTGTGTCGTGCAGGCATCAAGGGTACGCGAGTAGGCCTTCGGATCCGAAAGCCCATATCGATGATGTTTAGTTGAATGGTTCATATGCTGACACTTGTTGATGGCCCACCATTGAAATCAGAAGCAATTTGCGGAAGGGTTGCACTTCTGTCACGTTTAATGGTTCTCGTCAGTCGTTGACACTCGCCAGACACTTGTTGTGTTATATAGGCGTTGCTGACCGCAGCGCCGTACTCTGATTGGTTCCATATCTCTTTATTTGCATACGCATGCCTGTACCAGTTTTTTTGGCTTTTCAGTTTAGTTCCGAAACGCGTATAGCCGTGTTCGTTTTGGAATTTTGGGTACACGCAAATGTTGATTATTCAATCGTATTACCAAACCTGAAAGGTAATTCATTTCTATTATTTGCTATTGTTTTAGAGATACTCAGAGGTCTAGCCACCTCCTCACCTCATATTATCAAAAGACTCTACTGTACTCAAAATACAAGTTCAAATGAGAATACTGCTCACAAAATGAGGATCAAGAATATATTCAGTTACAAAACAAGAAAATTTTTTATCATAAAATGAATTAATTCTTGATGTTTTTCTCATTAATAACCTACAGCATTTAAAAAATAAAAAATTTCTGAAAGGAAGTATTGTCATACCAATGTCTTCATGTCCCACAAAGTCTCCAAATGATTCCAAATGACTTGTGAAGATAGCCGTACTTTCATTGTTGTAGTGAACTTGTGATGTATGTATGCCATTACAAAGTGACGACTTATTCCTAACAGTAAAATAATACAATCTATTACAAAAGGCTCATGAAGATATACATTTGTTGACGACTCTTTTAAGACAAGAATAGAAAAAAAAAATTCATCTGACAATGATTTTTTAACTGAAATTTTTTTACAAGGGATATAAATGTGAGTAGAATAATATTAAAACAATTTACTACTGCTAAGGCATGGCTTAAAAAAAAAAATTTAGGTGCGAACCAAAAATTTCTTGGGAGTCAAGGATATACGTTTTTTTTCAAGGAAAAGTCCTAAATAATAGTTTTTGAACTATTTCAAAACTTGACGACCCCTTCTATGTGTATGTTGAAGACACACTGTTATGACATCAGAAAATTTTGTGTCTTGTCCTTAGACCCCAATTTAGCAAGCACAAATATAAAATTTTAGGTACTAACACTGATTTTCTAGTGGCCATGGCGACTTGGGATTTAACAAGCCCTGGTCTAAAGTGACTTTAAATTGAAAGGGTTCCCTAGAACAGTGTTTCTCAACCTGTGGTCCACATGCAGATTTGATCATTTTAATTCTAACTGCATGAAAAATTATTCTATTCTGCAATTTAAATTAGTAATACTTTTATAAGGGTTCAAATAAAAATTAGAACTTCATACTTAGGGTAACCATATATCATTGACAAAAATACAGGATATCCTTAATTGTAGCCAAGTGTAATTAACAAACAATTTGCTAATTATTGCTAAAATTGCTGAAGAATTGAGAAATAAAGGACTAGCAAATCACAGTAAACACAAATATATTTCATGCAAAAAGTGTTCATCATGACTAAGATACCATATTTCGTTGAGAAAAATGATAAACTGTGATCTGAATTTTCTGTGAATCTGATCCTTCTGAACATCAGAAGGACCTAAAAATACATAAACATTATGCTGTTCAACTACCATCAATTAAAAAAAAAAAAATCAGCCAAGATATTTTTCGTAATAATTTTAAAAGACCATCCCCAAAGCAGAATGTGCCAAAATCTGCGACGTACGTCGCAGAACAATTACCGCTACTGCAGAACAATTTGGAAGAATTTTAAGAAAAAGTGCAAAAAACACTATTACATGTATGGGGATTTTTACCGCAGAACATTTCCAGTCAGCCAAGGGCTCGTCGCAGAACAGTACTAAACATTCTGCTTTGGGGAAGACCATGACCAGTAACGTTATACACTTTCATTGCATGTACAGCAAATATTTTGTCAAATTGTGGCATCAAATTCCCTCTAATATAAATGTTCTCACTTTCGTTAATTGAAAACATCCTTACTGACAGACTAATAATGAAATAAAATGTAATAATGGCACGTTTTAGTGAATCAGGAAATACAGCAATGGCTGCATGGAACAATATGGTTATGCCTATTGTTCCATCAGTTTGGTGTCTTCCCCATAAAACAAGTTGTTCCCTCTGAAATAAATTTCTGGCAATAGCACTCCTACAATAATTTAGTTTTTTTAAATTAATTAATTGTACAATACAATGCCAAAAAAGTCCATGAAATCTGTAGTTTCACATGGTTCATATGGTATCAGTGTGCGAGTCCTTAACGCTGCTATTTTATGTCTTTTCAACATGTAGTACTTCCAAAATAATAATTGTTTTTCAGAATAACAGAGAATTCAGATGAAACATTATGAAATTTCAATATAGTTTCCAATGGGGAAGAGGCACTGTGGCACAGGGATAATGACCGAGCCGACGGTTCTAATGTATAAACATATATATGAATTGATGTAATCATCATCTTGCCCCCAGACAGGTGTATCTCAGCCTATGGTTTCGACAGGTAGGTCTAGTCACTGCTCTTGCGTAGACTCCCTCAGCCCAATATGAGTAATCTTTTTAAATTACTTCTATATCTTTAACCCCATAATGATAACTGTTGCAATTATAGACTAGGAATAGATACATATCTAATTTGATTCTATGAATTGGATCACTGAGAATCACTGAATATAAATACAACACAACGTTGTAGGGAGAGGGTGGGACAAAAGGGAGGGAGGTCTGGCTTTCCATCAAAACCTAAGAAAGTGGCTGAAACGTATGAAACAATATGGTTAAATCTGTGGTTATAGTTCTATCACTTTGATTCCCCCTTCGAAGTACCAGTTGTCAACCTCTGCAATAAATTTCTGGCTACTGCCCTTTCTAATACAACAATTATATATATTTTTGGATGAATCGATTCTATCGACATCAGAAAAGTCCATGACATCTAGTTTTATATGCTATCAGTGCGCAAGTCCTCCGCATTGCTATTAATGTGTGTTTAACATTTAAAACAACAATTCTTTTTAAGAATATCATAAAGATGCGGTAAAACAGTTTATGTCATTTCAGTATGATTCCAAAGAGTAGTCATTGCCCTTGCATATACCCTCTCAGCTCATGAATATATTTGAATTATTTCCATATCTTGAACAGGGCCATAACTAGAAGGGGGGGAGGGGCAACTGTTCCAGGTGGCAGAATTTAAGAGGCAGCAGTTTCAGGTGAGAACAAAGAACACTATTACAAAATTATCAAATTTTAAAGTTGTGGCGGCGGCAAAATAATGTTTGTCCAGGGTGACAAAAATTCTAGTTACAGCCCTGATCTTGAATCCCATAATCATAACTGTTGTAATTATAGACTACACATATTTAGTTTGATTCCATGAATCCTATCACTGGCAATCATTGAATATGAATACAACACAAGGCTGTAGGGAGAAGATTGGACAAAGGTGGGGAAGGGGGGGGGGGGAGGTCCCGCTTTTCTCCGGAACCTGAGAAAATGGCTGAAATGTACAAAACAATATGGTTAAATCTGTGGCTACATTTAACACTTTGATCCCCCTTCGAAACACCAGTTGTCAACCTCCGGAATAAATATCCTGCTACTGCCTTTCCTAATACGACAATTATATATATTTTTTGCATGAATTGATTCTATCGATGTCGGAAAAGTCCATGAAATCTAGTTTCATATGGTATCAGTGTGCAAGTCCTCCACACTGCTATGAGCGTGTGTTTAACGTTTATTACTTTTAAAACAATAATTATTCCCAAGAATAACACAAACAAGCGATAAAATGGAAACGTTACGAAATTTCAATATGATTGCGAAACCATTCTTACCAACAGGCTTCGTTGACAAGCAATACAGTAACGCCAGTTCAGCGCGCGTGTTCCATTCGAACTCGCTCTCGGACATGAATTCATCTTCGGAATTGCATTCGCTATGAGTAGCTTCTTCATCAGATTCGACATTCATTGGTCCTTTCTCCTCCCTAACGCTACTCATCTTGAATTATCAATTATTTCCAAATGGTAAAAAGTGGTGCTCGAACAGCCAAAGCGAAACTACCCGCTAACCAAAGGAAGCAACAATGTTATGATGCCAAACTACTGGGTGAAAACTATTGCAAATGAGAGGGATGCGGCTGATGTCTAACATGAGCCGCATTTCCCAGGGATTGAAAATATAAAAATAGATAAATAATCGATTGAACCTAGACGTGACGTCATTTGTCTGAGACAAACAAGCAATATTTTTTTGAAGATTATTTATTGTTTGAGAAAAAATTTTGTGCAAACTGAGATGCTTATTTGTATTTACACAAAAAATGCTTAAAAAAAATTGGTTTTGGACCTCGTAAGGGTGAAACTGACGAAATAGGATTTTTGGATGACATGATATTTTTTTTTCTTCCGGGAAGGGTTTGAGGGATATTCCAACCCTATCCAAGGTGCCCAACATTGGCGACTTTCTCGGACTTTTATGGATAAGTTGACCATATTTCCTCGAGAGAAATACGGGAAAGTCGGATCTGATATACGAGAAAATACGTCCATTGTCGCCAAAAATGATGCCAAAAGCAAAGTTGCTCATTAACGGCCGAATTAAGATTTGATTTTTCAAATTTTTTCCCGTTATTTCCTGTCCTGCTCCTTTAGTTTAGAGATATCAACTATAAAATTCATGAAAAAAAAATTATTCTTCCTTAAAAATAGGTGATTTAAAAAAATTAAATTTATATGGCATAAAAGTGCTGAAACGAATGAAATTTTTGTTTTGTGAATTAAGTTTGAGATCTCATCCATTCAGGGGGGGGGGAATCACCTGCTTTCATGTAAGAAAAATATTTTTTTGGTTAAGGGTTAACACATTAAGCGACATTGACGGGATGCATCGCATTCGTAAAGCCACTTATTTAGCATTGACAAGCCCCAGGGCCGTGGTGTGCCCTCTCGGGGCACCGGGACAGACTTTTATTTTGCGGACCCTTGAAAGGGTTATCGTCATGCAAAATAGATTTTTACGGGGACGCCTCATTTGGCTTGGGGTCTCTGGGCAGTGCCCCGCTTGCCCCTGCCTAGTTACGGGTCTGACAAAGCCAAGATATTTTGTAAAGTTCATTTACCAACACAGAGCGGTTTTCCCTATATACCTCAGTTTATTCCTGCTGAAAATCGAAAGAAAGGCTACTTCATTAAAATAAATATGACATTTTGAAGAGAGTTTAATGTTTTCTGCTGTGCCGTTTAAAAGATTAATGTGAAAACACGTAAAAATTACTAATGATGGGAAATGAAGTTCCACTGTAAACTACAGTAGATTTAAATGATTTCTACGAAAAAAAAGAAAAAAAAAGTTCAACATCACAAAAGATGGACAAATATGCGAGACGAATATTCATATTTATGGTTATAATTATCATTATCTAATTTACATGTTGGGAGATTAATTTTATAATTTTTCTCCATGATCTAAGTTTAGAATAAAAATTCAAGTAAGATTTATTGAAAATGTGGGAAATTTTTGAACGGGATGGCCAAAATTATGTGAAAATACGGAAATTTTCTGGGTAATACGGCTCATATAATTACTCAAGCAGTGCTGTCTTAACGCATGGGCTTACTCGGGCATGGCCCCCACATCCTGTAGCGGGGCGCCTAGGCTGGGATCCTTAGCGGGCCCCTCGGTCAAACTTACAACGGGCCCCTTCTGTAGTTAATTTATAGCTTGAAAAAGCAGAAAAAGATGATAACCGTCCCGGGCCCCAGGGCTAGAGCCCTGTCAGCCCCCCCCCCATGTGGGGGCCATGTCCGGGGGTCTCAAGAGAAGAGAGGGGCTTCACAAAAATGAGATCTCGTTGAAATTACCGAGAATTTACCAGGTAGGGCCTCAGAAAAATCCTAAGTCTTAAGAATCCGTGTTGATATCATCAGCAGGGTTGTCTTAAAAGCATCATGGGCCCCGGGCCAAGTGGTTTTTCTGAGGTCCTACCTGGTAAATTCTAGGAAATTTCAACCGGATCTCATTTTGTGAGGTCCCTCTTCTCTTGAGGCCCCCGGGTGAGGCCCCCTTTCTCCCAGGTGGGCCCATGCGTTAAGACGGCACTAGGCCCGGGGGCCCATGATGCTCTTAAGACGGTCCAGTACTTAATTCATGGAAGAAACAGATCTAGATCAAGGGCTTCCAACGAAATTAAAAAAAACCCTTCACGGAACTGAAGGAAATTTTAAATTCTTCTCTAGTATACAGGATGTCCCTATAGCCACCTCAACAACACCATGACTTCCCCGCCCCCGGGTGGAAAATGATAGGCTCGGATATATGATCTCCTAATTTACATAGTTATTATCATAAATCATAGTGTTATAATTCATTATCGTGAAGGCTCCTACGTGTCCGGATGGGCCCATGCATAATGATGACCCTAGATGTCCCGTAAAGTTCACTCAAGTTCTGTTGTTTAAGAATCGTCACTCTTAGAGGATAAAAAGTTTCCAAAAAATGAAAATAAAATTAAAAAAAATCTTTCTAACGACTGATAATTTCCAGATTAAACGGAAAATCTTATCCGGTACGCCGAGTTGGAACCAGCTTCGGGTTTGAAAATTCAGTGTAAAAGCATTCCAACCAATTACTCAAATCAGGAAAACGTGAAGTGACACAGTGTAAACAAAGACGGTCGATTTTAAGTTAGAGAGCACATAATTTTCTGTAAGCAGCGAAATATTTCTTGTTTACCACGTGATGTTACAAATCTTGAACGTGACGACGAGTGGTGCTGTTTTGATACTAAAAGAAAGCATCCGTGTGTTTATCTGAGGTGAAAGAATGCACTCCTGTGTATTATCCAGGGGGGGGGGGGCGGAGTCAAAATTTTCAGTGAGCTTACTTATATATCTCTAATTATAGTGAATGTCACTCATGGGAAATCTTCCATATGCTTTGATTTTAACATTAAACAAAACAATAATTAGAAGGGAAAAAAATTGCAGTGTGCAATGCTTTCCTTGAATTCCTTCCGTGATTCAAATGTCCGCAGTCCCTGGAAAATGTTGGTCGGAAGAGGAAAAGTATTGGAAAAATACTGTTTCTCAGTAATCCAAATGGTCTGAAAATTTTTTAAACGATACAATTTCATCGAAATTCAAAATAAAGAACAGCTTTACGAGTATCAGCAACAAGAAAGTTTTTATTTCTCTCCGAAAGCTCTCCGTGTTCCATGGCGTCGGATTCCATGAAGCCCCAAGAAAGCTCTTCTGGAACTCAAGGGTTCCGCGGAACACCAGTTAAAAACCTATGATCTAGATTGGAAAAATGTAGAAATGAATCAATTTCTCTTTTTCATGATGGGTACCAGCTATTTTGAAATTATTTTTTGAAGTTGAAGGTATCGATTTGTCTGTTTTTGAATAAAAAAAATACTTCAATTAGTTTCTCAGGCCTGGAGAAGAAACCACGATCATATAGACGTATTATTTTCATAGTGCAATGAAAATGTAAAAGAAAACGCATCAAAGTAATGTCAAAGGGTGAAAACCAGTAAATTCTCACTGATCACAGTTTTATAACATTATTTAACAATGCTATATACAGTGTGTTCTGTTAATGGATCGATAAACTCAGAGGATTGTTAAAGAGGAACAACATGAAGAGGGACAAAAAATTGCAATGAAACATAGTGTCGCAAACCACGTTGAGAGGGTGAAAATCGCAAAAAACGCGTGCAGGTTTCGACGTCACGCTGGAACGACAAAAAGTGCAATAATAACTACGAAAAGATTTGTTTGATTAATTATTACAAGAGTTGTTGAAAGTGGTGGCCGCTGAGTATGCGACGCTGGTGTGTCCACAGGCGTCGCATAAACGATTGATTTAAGGGGACCCATAGGAACCCACGAACGCATTCAGCGATCAACTGACACCCACCTTTCGTCTCCTCTGGACTTAGAGCTTGCATGCGTTTTTCGCGATTTTCACACTCTCAACGTGGTTTACAACACCATGTTCCATTGCAATTTTTGTTCCTCTTGATGTCTACTAACAACACTTTGAGTTTGTCGGTCCATTAACAGAACGCCCTGTAAAAAATAAAAATTAAGCATATGAAATATCGTTTCTTTCTATTTTTGCGGATATAGTTAATATGTAAATGGTTGGGCATTAATCAAAAATTTCAGGTAGTTTAGAACTTTAATTATTCTAATCATAACATATATCTTAATATCTTCCTATTTGAACTTCGCAGTAGTGTTGTGGAGTAATTCGATGATTTATTTGTCAATTAATGACGACGCGCAGATTTTTAAAATGATAAATCGTTCAAAAGTTCTTCGTATATACTCATTTTAGTCGGCTCTCTGGTAAAATTGATGAAAATGTCGTATGCATGAATACTCGGATTTTTGTAGTCAGCTTTTCTTTGACTCAACTTTATCGATTTATTTTCTCAGAGACCTGGTGAATATTTTAAATATATATAAAAAAAATTAACTTGTTTCAAAAGAAAGTAAATATGTGTGCGGTAAATTGAAAAATTTCAGAGCTATAAATTATTATATAACAGCTGACATCCTAAAATATGTTTCAGTAGTGAATTGGAACATGCAATGTAATCAGAATTTTCAGCTGATGGCTGTTCAAGCATAATAAAGGAGAATGCCTACATGCATAAATAAAATAGTGGGTAGATACACAGGTTTATATGTTATTTGTATAAAATTTTGCATCAAACTTCAATTGGATGGCTGGAGAAGTACAGATAATTTATAAAAAACAAAGATTCCCATGTTAGCTTTATTTCAATTCCAGTTTTAAGAGAACAGTTATTTTTTTTTTTCATTTTATTTCTTTGTATTGTTTGTTACCATTCTTGGAGATTGAGTGAATATAAAATGAAGAGAGACTGTATATAGCACTATATATATACAGGGTGATTATAAAAAAACTATCCCGACAAGGGTGAAAAGAGAAATCTACTTCGTACCTACTCTCTTATCTACTTATCTATTATACTGTCTTCCTTTCATTTGTTTTTTTCCTTCCTTCTCCTTCTTATCCTTTTTCTAACGTGCGATTAGGTTAGGTCAAAGTTACTATATTTATTACCGATTCTCAAAAAGAAATCATCCGAATCACTTGCTAATAGTTTGTAAGCGAAGGGGTTAAAATGGTACTGGAGTTGAACTTTAATAATATTGTTTGATATAAAGGTGTCCCAAAATGATGAAAAAAATGGTAAATTTTGGACTACCTATGTTAATTTTTTAAGAAAAAATAATTTTTGTCACAAATTTTAAGCAAAATTCATGTAATGTTCGGAACACGATTGCAAAAAATTCTATGAATGGAATGTTTTATTTTCACAAAGCATTCAGCATGTAATGTTATGGGACAGGTTATGAACCAAAAGTTAAAGGATTGTGTGGTATGCTCATAAGTTATACTCAAATTTGTTAATACACATGTGAATTTTTTTCAAATTTCACTCTACATATCCTTTACAAAGCACTAATCAGAAAAATATATGTGATAGACCTTAGGCTTTGATTCATAACCTCGGCAATATATATCAAAATATCATATTAAAATTTCGTACTGATACATAATAATAAATAGATTTTTAGAAATCGTGTTTCAAAGTAAAATGTCAAAAGTAGAATTTTTCGCTAAACGCGTTTATATACAGGGTGATTATAAAAAAACTATCCCGACATATGGGCCCCTAACTATCATACCATTCACAGAAACTGAATGAAATTTTGGCATAAGGTATTTTGATGTATGCGCTCAAGAATGATATGGAAAACAACAGTGTCACTCTAACAGTTACGGTTACAGTGAGAAAATTTCGAAAATATCAAATGGCAACACCAAGTTTTTTGTATTGGAATGTGATCTCCTTTGTGAAAACCCCTAAATAGCGTTTGAACGGCAACTGTAGCATGAAAATCACCGGCGGTAGATAGGCTAAAAGTGAGGACAACCAATAAGGACAGAGAAGCAGCATAAAATAAAACATTTTATTGTGTTTGACAAATTTTCCACATGACCTTGTGGAGGACTAATCAGGCTGGGATCTCAGCCGAAGAAACGGTGTGACGAATGAAACGAACATTAATGCTCTGGTGCACGGCAAAGTCCTTTTTACTTTTTCCTTGCCTAGCTCCGGGGATTTTCGTGCTACAGGTGCCATTCCAACGCTATTTAGTGTTTTTCAGTATAGAGATCGCATTCCAATACAAAAAACTTGGTGTTGCCATTTGATATTTTCGAAATTTTCTCACTGTAACCGTAACTGTTAGAGTGACACTGTTGTTTTCCATATCATTCTTGAGCACATACCTCAAAATACCTTATGCCAAAATTTCATTCAGTTTCTGTGAATGGTATGATAGTTAGGGGCCCATATGTCGGGATACTTTTTTTATAATCACCCCGTATATACAGTATATATAATGACGAAGATAAGGATTGTCGAACTGCTCGACAGTGAGTGGGAAAAAATAAGCAGAGATTGATTCATTTCAATGAGGAGATGTTATCAAAACTTGGAAGAACCGACCAGTTAAACCATAGTCTCCCAAACGTTTTGTTCCATCGCCCCCTTCTTCAAAATTTTTTTTTTCTCATCGCCCCCAACTCAAATAAACCCATAGGATCCTATGTTAAATCAGTTGGTTCTATCGCCCCCTTGGACCATTCCATCGCCCACTTTGGGAAACACTGAGTTAAATAATACAACGTAGAATTATAGAACCAAAGTTATTATTAGAAGCTCGACATACACTCCTAAACATTCAAATCGCAACTTGACAACATTTCACTTGACAAACATTTTCATGCTAGATACATAGGCGGATATAGACTTGAAAGTCTGGGGGGACGGACGGACACGATGATGATGATGATGATGTCAATTCATATATACACATATAAATTAGATCAGTCGACTTCACCTTTGACGCTGGGCGGGGGGCGGGGCCATGCCCCCGTATCTCCGCCCATGTCTAGATACAGTGATTAACAAAGTCTTGAAACAAAAAAGATGAAAATTATTTGTGTTTTTCGTCGATTACAAATCCGCTTTTGGTACGATTAATCGGGAGTTGTTATGGAAAAGACTCCTTATAGTCGGTGCTATAAATTCGTCAATGCCTTACCATCTGTGTACCATATCGTGTGCGGCAATGTTATTAGTGACTCGGGTCTCTCTCCTCAATTTCCAATTGATAATGGTGAAAAACAGGGTTGCATTTATTGCATTTAAAGTCCCGTACTATTTAATTTATTTATAAACTTTGGCTCTATAATTCTACGTTGTATAATCACCAATATTTGTAATTCAGATGTGGCAGGTGTTTCGATCTTAGACGTGGACATCAAAATACTTGCTTACGCAGATGATATAGTAATGATCTCAGATTCTATGGTCGGCCTGCAAAAAATGATTAAACGTTTAGAAAATTTCGCGATGCTCAATTTGGCAATCTGACTATTTTAAATGTTGATAAATAAATAAATATATATATACACAGGATGAATCCAACTTATTCTGCCAAATGAGCCAAATGAAAAGGGAGTGATAGACGAGCTCAAGTGGATCATAAACACCTCACCAACTCTGTCCTATCTCAAACAGTTTTCGAGTTATGGTGGATAATCGATTATAGAAAAAAAATGCGCCAAATCTGAAAAACCAGAATTTGTAAAGTTCCTGAAAAACCTATATACAAAACTAAGCACACATTTAAAAATAGCAAAAAAATTACTATAAGGTGACACCAATTTCATCGAAATATCTGGGTTTAATGACGAGCTACAAGCGCTGAAATATTGGCGAAGAGTTCAAAATCAAATTGCCTCCAAAATTTTTAATCGCCAATTCTGCAAACACCCTTGTAGCTACAATCGGTCAAATTTTTCAAAAACTTGTTCATTCTACCAGCTTCCGAGAGAGAGAGAGCTTACAATAAACCATATCGTTTTCTGGTTCAAGAGAAATTTATAGTCTTGTTTGCAATACAAAATACATCACTGAAATCAGCGTTTGTCAAAGTAGATATTCGACGAAAATTCGGAATTGGCAGTTACGGATTTCGGCAACAATTTAATTTTGCATAAAAAATCATATAAGGTGACACCGCCTCTATCTACAGGATATCCGTATTTAATGGCGAGCTACAAGCGCTGAGTGAAGTGAAAAATCGAATTGTCGCCAAAACCTACTAAAATTACTTCGACGAACGCAGATTTCAGTGATGAATTTCCCTGTAATGATTCACAAGCGCAGGAAATATGCAAAAAATCGGATATACTACGTATTTGCAGTTTGCAGCAAAAAAAAAAAAAAAGAAAAACAAACCACAACAACACCATCACCACATCACAGGAATTTCTAAAGCGATTAAAGTTGCAGATCAAATTTCAAATTCAGTCTGGCGTGTAGTAAATTTCTAATATAGCGAAAATTATTCAGAATTCAAGTAAAACTTTGGAAAAAAAGTAGTAACCAGATATTTAAAAATATGGGTTGAATTTACTATTGCAAACAAACGACTAAATTTCTTCTGAACTAGATAACCGATTTGGTTTATTCTAGGCTTTTTCGAAAGCTGGTGCAATGGACCAGATTTTGGAAAATTTAACCGGTTGTAGCTAGAAGGGTGTCAAATAAAGTGGTGGAATTGACAATCAAAAATTTTGGTGACAACTCGATTTTGAGCTTCGCTAATCTTTCAGCGCCTGTAGCTTACCATTAAATCCAGATATTTCAACGAAATTGGTGTGATATTATAGGATTTTTTTCTGCGATTTTTCCAATATGTGCTTAGTTTGAGCGCGTAGGTCTCTCCGAAACTTGACAAATCCGGGGTTTTTCAGACTTCACGCATTTTTTTTCCGTAATCGATTATCCACTATAACTCGAAAACGGTTCGTCATAGGACAGGGTTGATAGTTTGTTTCACATGACCCACTTGGGCTCGTCTATCACTCCCTTTCGTTTGGCAGATTAGGTCGGATTCACCCTGTTATATATATGTAATTTTTTTATAACTTCTGGGTGTTTTTTAAAATACATATTTGTCATATTATTGCATGTAACACTTTTTTTTTTAATTGGCTTACAGTCAGTCTTTATTGTACAAAATACTCCCCCCCCCCATATCCTTTGCAACACTTGGTTTAATTATTCTTTTTTCTCTTTGCATTCACCTTTGTAATTTTTCTCTCACTCTTTGGATGTTGCCTTAAAACTATGTACTTATCTGTATTGTAATTATTTGTACAAATTCTCATATGTTAACAAACGAATAAATTATTATTATTATATTATCAAGTAATACACAGTGAAATCTTGACATAATGATATTCTGTGGACCAAGATAAAAATATAGTTGTAGAGGGATTATCGTTATGTCGAGAAGCAGCAGTTAGAGTATGAGTATTTTCAAACAAGACTTTCAAAAATATAGTCGTAGAGGGATTTGTCGTTATATTGAGTATCGTTGTAGCGACGTTTCACTGTATACTACACTTGGCAAAATGAGTAGATTTTGAATTAAGTACAATCAATTGCAAAAGTCTGACGAAAATGCATCGTTTTCTTTCCAGTAATAACACTACTTAAGTCATCGTGAAAAATTTTCAAGTATAAAAAATAAAATTTTCACTAAACCAGTGCCATCGCGAGTAGAAAATGCTATCATCCGATGATGGATTGGGTCTCTCCAATCCGTATCTCGCTCCGATTATTCGGAGAAAAACGATGCTTGTTTTCGGAGGGGGAATGCCGATAGTACCAAAATTTCTCTTTCATCCTTATGTTGTCATAATCAGGGTGGATACGGATCGGATTCCTGATAAGCATGGGTAGATAGTACTACCCCTGCTTCTCTCAGTGACAAGTGGTAATAACCGAGACGTCGATGAAGATGAGGCATTGCTCAAATTTGCCACCAGACTATCGCAATTTTCAAGTTTCATACGGCCTTAAAAATTTGCTTTTGATCAGGCTTCTATGCCGTTGAAGTCCCCCCCCCCCCCCCCTCCACAGATTGCAGCTTACGTGCTTGAAGATTTGATCATTTACATATCTATCGATTCTGTGATTCTCATAATTCTACAAAGTTTTTTCTTGGTGTTTCAATTTAATGTTGAATAGTCAATATATGCTAAATTAATAATTCATACTCGGGCCTTTGATATTAGTGTAATACAAGAAAAAGCTTGAAGAAAGAACGAATTAGCATAAGTGAAAAAAAAATTAACATTATTTTTTTTTAAGTTGCATATTAACATTTCGTAAAATATAGTTTTACTCTACTTCTTCATAAAAGTCAGTTTCGTCCATGATACTAAAACATAGTCATTTCATATGCAAGAATTGAATCTTCACTGTTTTCAATATATTATCCTTAGACCGAATTTAAGAACTACGTTGTTATTTCTCAGATAGATCGTCGTATGGCACCAAATTGAATTACTCTAAAATAATGATACATCAAAGAAGCTCGATTTAAACTTCCCAACGATGATATTTCAAATACCTGAAAAGAAATAACTAAGTTTAACATGATAACGAAAATACCCGCATATCGATAATAAATTATTCGAAAGTGCCCTTTAGACAGTTTGCTTCCCATTCAAAACTCATCAACGTACGAAATTAAATATTCAGGAACAAATCTCCAATCGACAGTCAAATAATCAAATATTAACGATTTCAGAAATACTAAGAATATTATTCCTTGAGGATAAAAGTCAAGTGAAGGGAAATATTTCGAGATAAAAAAAGTGACTTTAAGGTTTGCAAAGAGTTATTTTTCGAACTTCAATAGCTATTTGCTATTCAAATAAAATTTTGTTTTAAAACATTGATGTAAAAAAAAATATCATACGAGAAAGAGTCTTTTTTTTTTCCCTCAAAACATTTATTTTAAAGTAAGATTAATATTTAAAGAGAGTTCAATAGCTTTATGTGAAGATTTGCTCTTTTCGTCAAATATTTACAAAAGGTCATTATCTTACGTTACTTTTGTATTTTTAAAGTGGCTCTTGAAACAACCGCAATTATTTTTTAATTAACAACGTCCTGTGCGTTGCGTCTTTACCTATCTAAGGTAAAAAAGCAACCACCCTCTTTTGTTCACATTCTCTTTAATGACCCGAGTACAAGAGTTTTATTTTTTCCCCCTCAAGAAAAATGAGTGAATTGGAGAGTTTCATGTAATGGGGGAAAATACTTCAATTATTATTTAAATTATTTTTTTTGGTGGGAAAAATAATTAGTTATTAACAATATTAACAACTATCAGATTAGTCTTTTCTGTGGGAACAACCGCAACGAAAGAGTTTCTGTTTCGTGCTCATTTATTACGTGTTAAAAGTAATTCAATATTTTTCATGGTAGTTTTCACCTTGTAGTGATAAATGATTTTCCATCGAATTTTGTGCTTCGTGATTCGGTCTTGCAGAGAAGAATATTGGAGCAAATATATAGATGTGGCTGTTTTCTTTCAAGAGTACCACAGCCATATCTTTCCATCCACCGAGATGAAGTCACGATGGCCAGTTAATAAAAGAAGGCTGGCTTCCAGCCACTAGAGCCACATTTTTCAACTGTGTATTTTCACGTGACAAAAGCACCAAGTAAAGGGATCACGCTTGTAGACATGTGTGCGTGCTGATGGCTCAGTTTTTTTTTTTTTTTTCCCGAACAGAAAATTTTATATCTTTTCATTCTTGTTATTTTATCACGAAGATGAACGTAAAACTAAATGGGGAGATGAAAGTATCATAAAGAAATCGGAACTATTCCAGTAAAACTCACATAACAGATTTCAAGTTTCTATGTTTCAAACGTATAATTTTTTTTTGTATCAACAAAACTTGCAACAGCAATTGAAGATTCTTTCTTACTTTATCAATGTTCTCTAGCATATTTTATACATATATGTTCAGGAATACTTTTATGAAATAAAAAAAATTCTCGAAAAAAATGTCGACAACATGCCCAAAAAAACGCTAACATATGGTCTGTGAACTGCACATAAGGTAGTAATTGCTGGCCAAAATGAATGATATTTTTGAAGCACATAATATTATCGAACATACACGCAAGCGATCTCGATCAAAACACCATTTTTTCATCACAACACATTCTCTCCATTTAATAAAGAATATGACAAAAAACAAAAAAAGGAATAGCTTGAATAAATGCTTCGAGGAAGAAACGGAGTAAAAACGTTAGTGCTCATGGAAGTTACATCAATGAGAAATATACTTGGTTTTCAGAATCAGTTCAATTTACTTACATAGGTGGTAATAAACTTGGAAGTCTGGGGAAGGGGGCACGATGATGATGTCAATTCATATATACACATATACATTAGATCTGCCCACTCCACTTTTGACGCTGGGGGCCCCCCAAGCAGCCCGTATCTCCGCCCATGTATACTTATAAAAACTGACAACGAGTACTCAACGTGACAACGTGTTTCTTAAAATAAGGGAACTATTTGAATAGTATATTGCTATTTTCTTAATGGAAATGTCTGAGGAAGTTTTACTGCCTCTGTTGTAGCGGGATTGATGGATCTTTTTAGTCATGAAATTATTTGGCCGGAATTCTTTTTATTTTCTTTCAAGTTATCTGGCTTTCATACCTTGTTAATAAGGGGAAAAATTAGTTAAGTATAATGGGTTTAATACATAGTAGAGATCAACAGAATATTTATCAGAATATTATTCAGTGCTTTAAATGTCTTTTTCATCGGACAAGAACTTGCCATATTCGTACGTAAATATAACAAGAGAACACATTAATGTCTTTAGTTGTGATTTTGATATGAAAATCGGCTTGCTATTCACGGTCTAAAAACTTAGTGTATAATTTTTCTTAGCAATTTTTTTATAATGTCATTATTGTGTGAAGCAATACCTAAGCATCAAGTTTTTTGAATTGTAGGCGATATCGCGTGGGATTTTCGCAGCATGCTAATTACGTTATTATTCAGTCAATTGGAGGAGCTTCTACTCTCTCTGAATTTGATGGCACCGGTAATGAATTATTCACTTCCATTCTATCCCTATGATTGGCCGGTTGCCCTTCAGATCATATAATTTCATTATCATCGATTGTATTTCTACGTACTGTAATACAGACATGTATAATTATGCCTCGGAGCCAGACCTGTTGATTATGCAAAAGCTCATTGTGTAATTAACTATATGAAAAGGGATACAGATAATTAGATGTTTTGATGTCGACATCGTCGAAACCCTGTTATCATTATTTAATAAGTTTCTGGCGTTATATATATATACTGAGCCACTAAACCTGTTGATCAAATACATGAATTACATTTGTGTGTTATTCGGGCTGATCGAAACTAAAAGAGCATTCAAATACTCCAATATATGTGAAATAAATATTCGTTCAGCAAAAAATTCGCACGAGAAGTCTTGCACTTGGCATTTTTTTTCTTATAATACAGGGGATAGACATTCACAGAGTTATATTCTTTTCATGTCCTTGTAACAAGGTAATTTAACCACTTCGCTCACAAGCGATTGGCGAGAAATTTGGCTGATCTCTGCTTGACGAATCGGCGGTAAATACGATACAAGTTTTGATAACCTTGTATTAACGTAATGGCATGTTAGAAAAAGGAAGGGGAAAAAAAGTAGAAATGTAAGTAAAAAAACAGATGAAAGGAGAAAACAGTATATTACTATACTCTCTCTTATATGTAATACTTGCAGATAAGAGATAGTAGGTATAAAGTTCGACATCTCTATTTCTTCAAATCATTAATTATTTTATATAAAAAACAACATTCTTTACCTTTGAACACCTTTCGTTCTTCTGCAAGAATCAACTCCACCTATTTACTCCCTAGAATCTATAAAACGATTGGTAAGAAACATTTTTCATATCTTATCCCTAAATTCTATAACTCTTTGCCTGATCAACTCCTTAACAATAATACTTCATTATTAGTTTTTAAAAAAAAATTAAAATGCTACCTGTTTTCAATAAATAATATTGAAGAGTTTTTTAGGGTGAATTTCCCACCTATAACATCTTTCCCTTAAATGGAAGGAAAAAATGGAAAAAATTTTTTCCCCTTATTACATTTACATTGTTTTACATTCCTTTTTTTCAAATTAACTTCTTCCCCCTTACTTATTTTTCTTTTCCTTTGCAATCAAAATATTATCACCACATGCCTGCGGCCACCATGACCTTATCATGTTATATTGTGCTTAGTTTTTTTTTGTTTTGTTTTCTTTTTACTTTCTGTTCACTCATGTTCTGTCAATTATTTTTTATTTATTTATTTTTATGTTTATAAGTTTCATATCAAATTGTAAATTGTGATTGCCAGTAAGGGCCATTTGGCTCCTTGGTAATTTTTTTTCCTCTTTTTTTCTGTATTCCTCATTTCTGACTAATAAAGTATTGTATAATTATTATAAGAAAAAAAAAAAAGAAGTATATTTCTCTTTTCACCCTCACCTACCTGTTTTCTTTCCCCCTCTTATGTACATGTATATAGTGTACAACCTATTTAACCTTAGAATAGAAGTTTTTCCTTCTCATCACGGAGATGAAACTAACTACTTTTTTTTATAGAGTTGCAACAAAGTTTTGTGGTGATGATGAGAGAGGAAAAAATCAGAGACTTGTTTGAAATTATTCCACTGGCGTTCGGACGCAATATTACGTCCTTGATCGTAAAGTGATTACAGTAATCTGATGGATTACGTACATAGAATAGTTAGAGTTAATTCGAAATTATTTTGTGCATATACATCCATGCATAAACTAAGACTCACCCAGACCCATACTGCTGGATGTTTGCAAGGTAACCAACCACTCGGCTGGAAAGAAGCGTAACGCAATGGCATACCACGAATGAAATACACCAAGAACATGAATGAAATCCACCCCGTGATCGTAAAAGAAGATGATTTACAATAACATTTTGGTTTGGATCTAGCTTTTGAATAGAAAGAGAAAATTGCTCCTACCCCAATCGCAAAACATTATTCAGAGCACCATTTGAGAGAATACTATTATCTTCTTCATTTTCTAGTTCTCCAGGGACATTAGATTAGAGGAAGGAACTAATTATATAAATTGATCAACGGAATTAAATTATAATGTACATACTGGTGTATGAAACGAAAAAAAAAGAAGGAAAGATTAGGGATGGTGTGATTTAATAATGGGGGAAGATTTTTTGGGTAATTTCATACGACGAAAATGTTGAATTGTTTGACTTCGATTCGTGCGAGTGAAAACGTTTTTTCGTCGAACAAAAAGTAATAATGTTGAAAAAAAAGTCAAAAGACCGAATTTAAGGAGAAATCGATTAGCTAATTGAAGATTCAAAGACTGTAATAATCATTTCAGTATTCTTGATTCCTCCCAAAAAAGGAAAAAAATGATGTTTTTGGGTTGACATGATTGCGGAAGGAAGCATCGTTGGATTCTCACGAGAGGAAGTTTCTAACAGCAACAAAAATCTACGGATAATAGGTCTTTTGTACCTTTTTTTTGGGTGTTGTGTGTGTGGTGTTTACTTTGAGAGAGAGATAGACTTGTGATAAAATAAGAGGAAAGGCATGGCAGAAAGAGTCACACGCCACCTATATCATCACCATATTAGCTCAGTTAACGCACACCTACACAAAAATGGCCGACGATTGGTCAACCAACATGCTGCGCGCGCACCCACAGCCTTCACTTGAATGAGCCAAGAGATCGATGAACGTGTCTCTATGGTAACGCTGACGTCACCGACGACAGGCTGTTGTGGGGTTAGTTTGTGTATATATATGTGTGTGTGTGTGTGTGTTTGATATCGGGAGAAACAACCGCAGGCGTAAAAATGTTTCGTTCTCGATTATTTTGTCGCTTGATGCCAAGCGAGCCAAAATAATCGCCAACAAAATCACCGCTGGCTGTAGTTTTTGTTCGGTTGAGCAGCGGATAAACGTCAACCTGCTGGCTCACTCAAAGCGATCGATCAATGAATGAACGAATGGATGAATGAAGAGATTTACGCGTTCGTTTTGCACGGGAATTAAACCTCTAGGAAATGAATGAGTAGCAAATAACATTATAACTCCCGCAACTTTTTCCATCTATACATGATAAAGATAATTCTGCGGTTTTCGCATAAACGTAAACATGTTTGTCAAAAGATTTTAACGCCTGTAATCCCCCCTTTTAAAATTTATAATTAGAAAAATTTTATTATCTCGTAATATACTGAGAAATAACAACTTTCTGAAATCTAAGCTTTCTAGCATGTAGGTTCCGTGAGTGAATTTGAGCCAGAATAAAAACAAACAAATAAGACTTCGCTCAAGTTGGATCTAAAATTTATGAGTGGGCGAGATAAAAATTTTCAATGTCTTGGCGTTAGAAATGCGTATAATCTCGTGTTTAATGAAAGCTTTAAATGAATCATGTCTCACATTAATCATGCAAAGTAAATATCAAAACATCAAATAAATCCACTTTAATATCCAATTTTTTGTGGACCATTTCAAATAAAGACTCTGACAACGTGCCAAAATCCTACACTGAGAAAATTACCGCATCAATCATCATAACAAAAAGATCCGTGAAGTTTTACTGAGGTAATTTTAAGGCTTATATCAATCTACAAATTCTTAAATGTATTTACCTAGTAGTAATATTTTTATAGTTGGAGTGAATTTATAAGAATTTTCGAGACCATCTCATGTAGTCTGATAATAAATTATTAATAATAGAAAGACGAGATAATCTTATATAAACATTACACGTCTATA
This sequence comes from Pholcus phalangioides, assembly GCF_987345545.1. Classification (NCBI taxonomy): domain Eukaryota; kingdom Metazoa; phylum Arthropoda; class Arachnida; order Araneae; family Pholcidae; genus Pholcus; species Pholcus phalangioides. Next base: position 26,271,505 of record NW_028301625.1, read on the forward strand.
ACTGGGACCGTTTTATTTCGAAGTAAACGTCAACTATCTGAAGATGTTTGATGTACGGGTATAGTACGTGCTTTTCTGCGGAGCCACAATATTGGCATTCACAAATCCTTGACCAGTTCGAAGAAAAACAAAAATCTTATAATACGAACATTTGGAATTCTCAAAGTTGTACAACCGGGAAATTACGTTCCTCTTCCATTTTATGAGACCCTTAAAACTTGTTCCCTCGCCAGACTTTCAGTAATATTGGTGTTATCGAAGAATATATTTATTTTTATTTAAGTATTTTAGAGATGGTGAGTTCACCTCAAGAGCCATAAGAGGCAAAAGAAGATACGCTATCAGACAAATTCAATTTACTCGCAGCGTTCTTGAAATATAACACAAAAGAAAAATCTTTCAAAGTCCGAACTCAAAATCTTCTTTGAGCTGTCTGTCTAAGGATATTGAATTAAAGGTGTCCTCGAGGCTAACAATGTTAGTGACAGCAGAGACAACACAGCGAGTCGAAAGAATAAAACTTCTTACCTCACGGACTGTGTAAGAGTTTTCTTAGTAAAGGTTAAATTTATGGAATACAAGACAAACGTTTTTTTCTTTCAATTTTTCACATTTCGGAAATTGTTCTTTCATAGATATAAAAGTTTTATATTTATTATTTATTTTTAAAAGGAAAATACTATGAGGAAACCAGATATCGGATGCATGTCTGATATTGATGCTTTTCGATTGTTAACGATTCAATGAGAAACATTCTGAAAAAAAAAATGATTCTGAAGAAATAATAAACCAAGGTAAAAAAACTGATGACGTCAATATCGATGATGATTAACAATTTTGAAATAATTAATGTTATCAAACTTAACTTTTTTACACTTATTTGTTGTTTTTATTTTTAATTAAAAAAATATCTTTTTATACGAATTAGGAATCGAATTATAATATTATTGTTATGAATATATTTAACAATTAAATTTATAGATATTATGTGAAGTTGCAGATTTTTATGTATGTGCAACTTCTTTTTTAGCCAACAGATGGCGCTAGTAATTTCACTCTTTCGTTGAAAATATATTTTCTTCATTTTCTACTCAAATGTTTCAAATTTTATCTTTAATGAAGAAATGAGTGGTGAATGATTTTGTAGAAGTTTTCAATTTTATTTTAATTGTTATTGCCATTATCATAATTTTTAATCATTGTTGTTTCTGACTGAAATGTTTTCTAGTTATTTTGCATAGCTTCTAAATTGTTGAAATTAATTTTAAATTTACGGTATATCGTTAAATTCACACATGAAATGCAGTGCATGATTTAACTCTTTGAAAAAGTATTAATAAACTCGAAAGATATACAGTATGTATACCGTACTGAGAGTTGATTAACCTTGAACGTAGATAAACGCTTTTTAAAAAAAAATTAAATTTGGTAATTTTAGTGACATTGAAATATACAAAACGGGGGGGGGGAGGTAAAACATGAACAGGGAAAAGAAACACAATGGGATGGGGTGGGGAAGAAAATCAATGTAAATATCCCTAATAGTGACCCAAGAGATCTATATATGAGACATCTGTCCAGGGTCAAAACACAAAAAATTTCAAGGTTGGCAAACACATATTATTGAAACACAATGCTCAACATTATAAATAAACATAAATGATGCAAGTTGATCAAACAATAGTATAAGGTATGGTTATTATTTTTATCCAATTGTGTTCCTTTAATCTTTTTTTTACATAGAAGTGAAGCATAAGAGAGACAAAACAAATTTGGTTAAACACTTGCCATACATTGGTGATTTTTAGAATTTCGAGTTAATTAATGGTGAAATATTAACATAAGTTAGTCGGGTTAATATTTTGAGAGTTAACAAGTCAACATTCTATAATACTTTCCATTCAGAAATGGTACCCGAGAAATATTTCGAATAGTCTCGCAAACTTACAGAGAGTAAAACCAATTTTATGCTTATTGAAACTAAATTATGAATGTCTTTATGAAAGCTAATTAATCAGGAATAATTGTCAGAGAAATCAAAGTACACACACAAAAAGTACTTTGTACAGGGTGATTCTAAATTCATGGGAAAAATTTTAAGAGGTCATATAAGACTCCTAAACAAGTATTTTTGGCCATAGAATGTGCGGTCGAGAGCATTTTTAGAGAGTGCTCAACAGCTCTTCACCAAAAAAAATATTTCTTAACGGATTTACTGTGATGTGTGCCATCAGCCATTCGAGGGCGCATATCGGATTGGAGTTTGTTTTTTTATTGGTGCAAGGACCATCAAGGTTATGCTGCGCCAAACAATGATCAAGTGGCACAATGAGTTGTTGCACAATTCGCGAGGACAGAGTTGGATATTGTTCAAGACAGAAATCAGCTCGTTTGACTTGAAAATGCTTCAGCTGCTGAAATATTCAAGTTTTAATTATAAATTGTCGTAATTTTTTTCCAGCGTAGCCAATTGTTTCAAAACTATCCTTAAAAAATAACGATAGAAGAATCTAAGTGCCTAATCTTTTCAAGCTGATTATCATTTATTCAATTTTATTATGAATTTCATATGCGACTGGTAATTAAGGATCACCTCCGGGCAATTAAGGAGCGTTAAAATAGATCTGTCGGTTTTTTCCTAGTAGATCGCATGTTGAAATAAATTTTGTATTTTAAAGTCCGAAAACGATATCGAATCGAGAAACGATGCACAATTAAATTAATGATTAATCCTAGTTTCTTTATTTGGCAAGCAAGTTGCGATATTTCCTTTTTTTTACGCACGCGTGTCTCATTTTCGATATCAAAGACCTTGATTATTATTATTATTATTTCTCACAGAAAGTGACCTTACGAAATCAAAGTTTAACGAACTTTAAGGATAACGAGCACGCTTTTTTCTCTTTCCTCATCATTGCTCTCTCATATCAAAATGAAAACTCCATTTTTTTTCATAGGAAAGGGCTATTAAAAAACCCAATTTTATTAGTTTTAGAAAGATCTTTCGAAAATGTAAGATTGATTGTGAAAATAATCGACCAATTTTTATTATAATTAGTTCTTTTGTTATACTTTTACAGTCGATTCGCCCAAGAAGTCGAATTCCGATAGCTCGAGTATCTTTTAAGTCAAAGTTTTCCTTCAGCACAGAACTTTTCCGTAGTTTAGTGTTAAAATTTTCCCTTAGCTCAAATTTTTCTTCTTTTAATCCGAAATTTTGGGAATGACAGGAATGTAAAAAACAGCATTTAGTAATAGAGTTTAGCATTTAGAGATAGAATTTAACGGATTCATATAGGAGACTCATTTGTCTGCTTGCAAAACGTGAATGACTTTTTCACAAAAAAAAAAGCAATTTATATATTGTCCGTTTCTATAATACAGTATGTGCGTGTAGTTTATTTCTAAATATTTATCATTCGATAATTAAATGTGATTAAAATAGAAATAAGCTTATCGTTTCGAATTTCTTCATCTCCAGTAATTTTCCATGTTTTACTAATACGGTAATCGTAAATAGTGCTGTTATTTTAATAAATTTTTCTCCCTCACTCTGAAATCGAAATTTCCGATAATTCGAACCAACGGCAACTCGAAGTTTTTGTCGTCCGCTGCACATTCAACTTATCGAGATTTGAATATATATTTATTTCGGTGAGACTAGTTTTTACAAACGTAAAATTTGATTCGATTGCATAAATTACGTTTCTTGTGAAATTTAAAGCGAGGTGATCGTATTAATAAAAGGTTACATATAAACGCACATTTACTTTGTAAATCTTCTATGGAATTTTATCGGAAATGTCATTTTGGAATTCGTGTCCGTTAATTGGTTTTATGTCATGTTGATCACCACCTGGAAGGAATGAAAATTTTAATTACGTTTCCTCTGGAATTAAATGCTGTCATTGACATGGTAAGGGGTTTATACTTTACTTAACGAGACCTTGAATTTTGAGAGCGCTTCAAGCTGTTACTACTTGCAAGCAATATGATAAGCATCTTACGTCAAAAATAATCTGTGAAAGGAAAAGTCATTTATGTAATATCTAATATTCGAGAATTAATTCGAGTGAAATAATATACGAAATGTATCAAGTATTAGTAATCAGTACTAAAACTTTTTTTCTTGTAACGGCACGACCAAAAGAATCTTCTTCTACAAAATCCTTTCCGAATTTTTTTTTTTTAATTTCTCTAAAAAATACGTGAAATTTTGAATTTCAAAATGGCTAGAAATTGAATCGGATTCGTTGCAAAAGTATAACAGCTGAAATATGAGAGTTGCTGTAATGTTGTTTTCTTAGCACCATACAAAATATTGCTAAAAAAGCAACGGTAAGTATCTGTGAAATTGTTAACCCTCTATGGTTCACTCTCATAAAAATATATTAGTTTTTTTTCGTTCCAAAAATGGATGTAAATTAGTGTTGTTAGCACATTTTTAATTGAAAAATACATCAACACAACAATTTAATTAGTTAGAGTGTTAATCAGCTATAATGGTTAAGTAAGGGCAAAATATACTGTTTTCCCTTATTTTACTGTTATCTTTTAAACAAATAAAATCTTAATAATGGACTTTGATCCAGTTTATCTATTCTCCTGATGATGCCAACCACTAGTGTTGGGGAAACGTTGAGAACTAACTCAAACGGACGACGGTCTTCGAACCCGAAAAAACAATTTTTATCAAATAAAATCTTGCTCAGCAAAGTTGAATAGTTGATTCCTTGAATTTCATTTCTGATTCCCTCAATTTGGTGTGATTTTATAGATTTGGGAATATGTAAAATTTCAGCAGCTCTCAAGAATGACATCAACAAGGAATCAACTCTTTCTAGTAAAAAATATTTTGTACTTATGGAGCTGTATTTTGTACTGAAATGACACTGAAACATGTAGTTCCTAAAATACCAAAAAAATTGAGAAAAGAAATCGGTACAATGGGTTTTTTTTGACCATGTACATTCAAATATACACGGAACCGCATATAGAGTGAAAAAAATTATGTAATACTGTATATATAATATTGACCATGTGTATCAGGGCAGTCTTAAGATCATGGGCCCTCAGCAGGGCCAGAACTAGAGGGGGGGAGGCAACTGCCCACGGCGGCAAAATTTAGGGAGCGGCAGTTTTAAGTGGGGACAAAGGACGCAGTTATAGAATTATTGAATTTTAAATTTGTTGGGGCGGCAAAATAATGTTTGCCCCGGACAGCAAAAATCCTAGTTACGGCCCTGCCATTAGGCAAAGTGATTTTTCTGAGGCTCCCTACCTGAATAAAAATACTTGCTTACCAATTTATGTGCTTACTCCCTAAAATCTTATCCAGATCTCATCATCTTAGGCGCCCACTCTCCCCAGGCCGTGCTCGGGGTCCATTTTTCGGCCCAAGTGATTTCGATTTCACCGGCCTGAACACGGATCTTAACACTGAAATGACCGCATATTATTTCTCGTAGGCTTAATCTAAGAATGGTGATTCTCTCGTTTTGAAATGAAAAACAAATTCATATAGGAAATTAAAAATCGAGAAATCCCGTTGCCGGTCTTTTAAGTGTTTTAACAATGAATTTCTTCATAATACGGCACACTTCTACACACAACACGTGTTTTCTCTCTTCATAGAATATACTATATTTTTAGAAGTAATAAATAATTTGGAAAAAAAATTCCACCAATTTCAAATATTTTTAGAAATATGAATTTTTTTAAAAGTAATTATAGACGTGGAAAATATTCAGTAAGATATATTTATAATGATCTTTAACCTTTGAGAAAAAAACAATTAAATGAGGTACGAGACAGTTGTCGAGCGTAATTAGTATTAGTTTGCGAGTTGGCATTCATCAGCGTTTCTCAACGTATGGTGCACGATACTTGATAAAATTATTCAACCGTTGTAATTGATGGGTTTAAATAATATTATATCTTCATACTTTAATTTCACCATACATCATCAAGAAGAATGCAGGAAATTACGATCCTAAATACGGGATATCACTAAATTTTGCCAAAAATTGCAACTTATTGCTTTAAATGCAATTTGTTGATTACTGCTGAAATTGCTGAAGGGTGTGGAAATAAAGAGCTCCTAAAAATCATAGTAAACAGAAAAATGTATTTCAGGACAAATATTCAAATCATCTGATGACAAATTTCTCATTGAGAAAAATAAAAATCGGTAAACTGGAATCTCAAATAAGAATCTGCAAAATACGAGACATCGCCAATTGTCATCAAAAGCATTGTCAGAAGTATACACAATCACCAATCGTAGGTGAAATTCCAAAAAAAATTGAGGACAAAACGTTAAACCTGACAAATAAAACGAAACAGAGGTATGTAGTCTAATGAATGTGAGATGAATATTTATAGTTTTTGCCATAATTATAGAAATATAAATGCCACACCAGACAGAATGCCTACGAGGTGATTGAAAAAAGATGCCCATAAAATATAGTTGTCGAATGTATATCTAAACTGTATCAAAATTATAGCAATCCAATAGGAGCAATAAAAAAAACAATAATTATGATAAAATATAAATATACATACTGCCCATAAAAAATTATTGGCATAATATAATTTATATTATGAAAACGCTGTGTGTATTCACGACTTTAGTAAATATAACAAACTCAAATAAGTATCATTGAAAAAACGGGACAAATGAATAAAAAATATCGGAATAATGAAAAGTACAGGAATGTCCCGTAAATACGGGACACAAGTGGTCCTTCAAATTGTTTCAGACATTTTACTGATCCTTGTTTTCAGAAAGGTTGAGAAACATTGGCGTACACGAATGAAGCAGTATTATTTATTGCGCACCGATCATATCAGGAAGAGAGAATGAGAATGAATATTTTATTAACCGCCCCCGTGTTGTATGCCGATAACAAAATTGTTATTGTTTTAATAGTTTCTTGGCTTTGACCAACAAGAAAAGAGTTTCGGGCGAGAAAATGACTCGCCAAACAAGAATTTCTAGTAAACCTTAATGGTCGTTTACAGCGCATGCACCAGGGCATTGCCGCCCTACGTTATCGGAAAGCAGTCAAGAGATGTTTCAGAGTCGAGAAGCAAGAAGCTAGTTGTACATATTGCGACGACGACGACGACATGCTCAACAATCAACATCCTCTTCTTCGTTGTTGGTCACTTTAAACTTTTCAAAACTTATCCAAACGATATATATGAAAAGCGATAACTTTTCCCGCTATTGAAAATTATACTTTTTAAAACTGAACAAAACAAACTGATTCCAGTCGAAATATTTCTCTTCTATAAAATTATGTTCCCGAAGTTTCTTTGTTGATCGAAACAGTTCTTTTAGATAAATATATATAAATCAGCTTCTCTTTTGTTCTTATAACCTACTGAAAACATCCGAAATCCAACTTCTTGTTATCAACAATAATCAGAAGGTAAATAATTTTATTTATTATATAAAGTTTATATTTCTCTACAAATATATATTTAAAAAATTACATGACAAACGTAATGCATGCTATTTTTGTATTTCATTCATTGTTATCTTAATTCATAACTAGATATTCATATGTTAGTATGTTACGACACTACAGTAAAACCTCGGTAAGTCGTCACTGGTTAAGTCGTTATTTTTTCGGTCCCGTCTAGTTTTCATAGATAACAATGTTATTAAATCTTGTTTATTCGTAGCTAATTTCGGTTAACTCGTCACTATGGAAAAGTTTGGGAGAGAGAAACAGATGATTGGCTCCTTTTAAAGAAAGAGCTTGATAACAGCTTTGCCTTCAAAACACTTTATCTTCAAAAGCGACCATAAAAACCTTATGTACCAAAACGAAATAGCTCAAGTGACGAAAGTTACATTGAAGAAGTTCATTTGCCGACTAAAAAACAAAAGTTCTTAAAACGTTAGGGACTGTTCGAGCTGAACGTAATTTTTGTATGCCCTCACTAATTTAGGGCTCACTAAATTAAGCCCTATAATTAATTTAAATGAAATATCTTTGTTAAAAAAACCAGACATTTTTTCCCAAGTGTATAGTGCCTTCTAGTGTCTGCTTTGCCTCCTCAAATCAAAACTTCCCGTGTTCGAGTTTACCTTGTATTTGCGTGTGTATCAGGATTCTCTGATAAGTGTACCATTGTATTTTAATATAATAAGTAAAATACCAAAAGCTTAAAAAAGGTAAAAATTTCGTTTTTTTATTGTAATATATAAATTTTGCTAATATTTGTAATTTTAATTAATACTTTAATAAATTATACGTAACTTTAAAATTACACGATTTCCACAATATTGCACATTGAAACTAATGGCATTTCGTTTAAGTTGTCACTCCGCTTAAACTGTCATAATTTCTCGATAACGTGAGTCACGACTTGATGAGGTTTTACTGTATTTATCAAAACAGTGTATTTCATCGTGATGATTTTGCTTTTTCTCAGACAAGAATATTAAATTATATCACTTTCAATTATATTTGAGTTTTTTCACACAAACAAATACAAGGCCACAACAGGCAAAATGCCCAACGAGGCGGCTGAGAAAAAGATGCCCATAACAAATATGGTTGCTATATATTTCTAAAATTTAACAATCCAAGGAATTGAAAACTTTCTCTTATTTGTCTTCGACTACTAAGCCGATTGCTGACAGTTTTCTGTATGATAGCTGTGGACTGTTTTATAAGTAAGTATATAACAGCAGATAATATATAAATGATACGTTATATCTACTTTATTCAGTTTATGTCCACACGGTAAACCTCAGTTGACTATCAACTGTCCAACCACATTCGTTTCCTTATACTTGTTGCGACTGACCAGTCGACTGAATAAAGTTATACATGACACGTGTACTCATCTTATGCTTTAGGAAGAATTGGCTCACAACTTCTTCAAATAAAATTTATATAAAGGAAATAATTAGTTATATATATGTAGTCTCTCGTAATTAGCAGTCAATTACGAACATTTTTAACGAGTATGAGATTTTGGCTAACCTATCGATTACTAATATCGATTGTTTCATTTTGGTTATATAAGTTATGTCAAATGTGATAAATCGAATTATGTATAATCACTAATCCTCTTCGTAAGTTTTATAAATTTCACTGCATTTATTACTTTTACCGGTGATTGTCCCAAATGAAACAGGTAAGCTTGTTAACCACGGACAAAACTTTATCGCCTTTCTGCTCTTCATTTAATAATTTTATTAGTCCGGCCCGTACGTGATACGTACACCAGACGTATTTTGCCATAAAAATTAAATTAAATGAAAATAACTGTAAAAAAAGATTATAAATAAAAAATTATATAATAATATAACGCTATAAAAAGTTAAAAGTTATTATCAGTCGTAAAATACTAGCTTTCTTCACATTTATTAACATGTGGAAACAAAACCAACATTGCCGATCGCATTCATCATCCTAGACAGAAGTTTACATACAATTTCGGTGAATTTGAGTAATTTCATTTAAGATTTATCACATTTACCAATACGAGCTGGAGATTATAAATAACCATCGGTAAAATGTAACAAATTCGCAATACATGAACAAAATTTATCAAACGTACAAAAATGGTCGGTTCATGATGTATTTATCATTTACCCTAATATATATACTAATATTGAAATAGTTTCAAGTTTTTTATCCTCGGTGGGTATTGTTTTCAACCCTTTCTGTGTGTTTTGACTACAAAAAGTTACCGTTATAAATCCCCTTTTTCAGCCGGAGCACTTTTTCTCCCTTAAATGCGTTAAGCACTCTTTTATAAAGACATCTCTATTTTGAATTGATAATAATTCCTCAAAGTCATCTAATAATTTAAACTGTTGAATTGAAATGCTATTGTCCTTTTGTTCTGACGTGTTAAAACAATTCGCATGAAGGGTACTGTAGTACAAAGTGTAATAGATGAAATTAACGATGAAATCATAAAATAAAACAACACACGAAAATGTTTGAAACGATGAATTCCTTATTGGAAAACGACAAGTTGTACAAAGAAATATATAAAAAAAATAATTCTACGATTTGATTCGAACTATCATTCAAAATAATCACAGACGCTTCTTGAATCGACAAAATCTGACCCTTTCGGAAATAAATGTCAAACGAATGCAACATAAGCTGCTCCGAATTAGACGAAAATAGGCTGATTATGGAGATGATTGCGTGGGATTGAAGCTTTGCCAAAGACACGTTATCGATTTGAGGCTTTAAAAGAAAGTATTTGTCAGCATTTAGAAGCCAACTATCATATCGCACTCTTATCACGTGTCAGAAAGGTATTTATCAGTTCCTTTTTCCTCTTGCCTATTCGACAGGTTTCTCGCCGTTCGCCGACATCCGTTGCCGACGAACGTCATTCACAAACGAATTTTCCAAATACAGTGAAACCTCGATATAGCGATATTCTGCGTATCAAGAAAAAATATCGTTGTAGAGAGGTTATCGTCATATCGAGAGCAGGGATGGTCCTAAAAATTTTGCCGCTTCAGGCGAATAATATTTTTCTACCCTTAAGATACGACCATCTGAGCAGAGTTTTCTTTCTTCGCCTCTATTACCATAGATATTATGGTTCCCAAAGTGCAGGTCGTGATACCCTGTGGGTGGCGGGGAGTCATGTTGATTATTTAGGGGAGGGGATGGCCAAATATTTTCCATACCATCCCACAATTTAGCCATTTCGATACACGTACCACTTTTAAGGTTTTATATTTATACCATCATATGTCCCGTTTTTACAGGATATGCCCCCCCCCCCCCAGTATTGTGTGTGTATCGATTGAAATTAATCTTATCTGCACATGGTTTAGCATAGGTGGCGGAACGTTGGGGCTCAAGATGCTTGTGCTCCCCAAAAATTTTTTAATGGAGCTGAGAAATACCTCCCATCTCATCCCCTCAAAGATTCATAGTAATGCAGCAGAGACCCCTGGCCCCATCCGCGAAATGTTTTCCTCACGTCGGCGTATCTGGTTGCGTGTTTCCAAGGTGAAAAAAAAAGCACATTGAATCAAAATTTATCACTTGATTAATGTTAAAGCATACCAAATATAGGTACCCTACAAGACTACGTTTTAGAATATGCCACGGAGCTTGACTGGAAGAGATCTCGCCATATATTTTTTTATGAGTGTTTATTTAGGCGGCAGAGTTCTGGTGTTCAAAATTTATTCAGGTTGCAAGACTGTCATTCATAAGAGAAAGATCGTTCAAAAATTGGAGGGCAATTTTTCGATTAAAAAATTGAATAGAATTGCTCTTGATGAAAAGTGAAAAGATCCTTAACAAAGAAAGAAGGAACCTAATGTCAGAAACCAGCTTCTGTAGAGACCGGGGCACTTTTTGGAAGTGAAAGAAAAGAGGTGTGTTGAGATGAATTATGAGAGTTGAACAAACTTTCAACACTCAGTATATTGTATTTACCTGAGCTTATTCTCGTGTGTTAAAATGGGCAAGAGTAAAAACCCTCTCATGAAAAATTTGTCATGAACACTGCCGCCTCGTCGTCACATGCCTGGCGCCGCCCCTAATCGCGCGCGGGCCGTTATCATCAGACGCTGTCAGAATTTACACTGTTGTTGGCATCTCTTCTGAATTGACGTTGTTAGTATCACCATGAAATGCGTTCATGAGTTTATTCACAGCAAAAAAAAATTGTAAACCGATGAGTTGATGAATAAAATTCAGTTGGTTGTTTCCCCCTGTAAAGTAGCTTGCTCCACAATACTTTCGTGTACTACACAAAAAACAGCTTCACGGCAACTTCATTAACACTTTAAAGGGTAGATACTGCAAAATACCGATGCTATTAGACACCCTCGATAGAACAAATACTGGCGAGGAATTTAAAAATGTATTAAAGTTGATTTTGAGCGAAATACAAAAGATATCATTGCAGCGGTTTTGAAATACTCTTCAAAATTATCGTTGTATAGGGATTTATCGTAGTAAAGGATAACGCTGTAGCGAGAGGTGTTTAACATTAGACTATAGGCAATTCCAAATACGATTTGTAAAAATATCGTTGTACAGAGATTTATTGTTGTATCGAGTATCGTTGTAGTGAGGTCTCACTGAAAATCGAAAACACAATAAATAACTGTCGACGACTTTGTTTTCCTGGTTTTTATTTCTATTTTTAGCTTGCATCAGCAGGTGATATTAAATGATGAATTTTTGGTGAGGTGTAATAAACATTTTTCACGTGTTCGTTTCAACTTGCAATGAATGAATGAACGCCAGAACTCAGCCGCCGGACTTATGGGATATAAGTCCGGTTGATGCCGTGATCTCTTCCAGCCCAGCTTCGTGGCAAATGTTGAAACGCTTTATTTTTAAGTTACAAGAAAAAAAAAGTTACAAACATACAAAATTATGACAATATATTTCTTCGGACAATTAGGCACTTTCGTGATTAACAGATTTTGTGCTGATAACAGATGAGATAAGGTTAGAAGTTGTTAGAGAAAGTTCCGGGGTTTTGTTAAGGAGAATGAATGTATTATTTTATTAGAAGCAATTATTGGATTCCATGCCCTATAATCTGTTACCTTACACGTGCCATATTATACAAATACAAATACAACGCCACAACAGGCAAAATGCCCAACGAGGTGATTATATACATGTTACGGTAAATGCGATAAATCGGTAAAACTATACGTAATCGCGGGTTATTATATATATCACTCAAATTCAACCACTTATCAGTTTCTCCCGCACGTGTGGGTGCACTACACATATTTTGCCATAAAAATTAAATTAAAAACGTATAAATTTTGTTATCAGCATTGTAATGTGAACTTCCTTCACATTTATCAACATTTTTCAGCATAATCACCATCACCAATCGAATCCATCATCCTAGACAGAAATTTGAACAATATCTCAATATTTCGGCATTTTACAAAGTACACCTTCTTTTACTGTCATTTCAGTAAAAAATGCAGCTGTATAAGCGCAATACTTTTTTTTGATCTAGAAAAAGTTGATTCTTTGTCGATGTAAATTCTTGAGAGCTACTGAAATTTTTCATGTTCAGAGATTTATAAAACCGCACCAAACGAGGAAATCAGATATAAAATTCAAGGAAACAACTGTTCAACTTTCCTAAGCAAGACTTTATCTGTTCATAGATAACATTAAAACCAAGGCAAACAGCCTTTAATCAACTATTTTAGCTAATTGAAACATCCACTTTAGTTAATCAAATTGCGGTGTTGATGTATTGCTTCAATTAAAAATATGCTAACAGCACCCACAGTTACATTCGTATTTGTAAAATATATATATTCTATACGTTTTTATAGGGATGAATCATTGACGATTTATACTGTTTACTAATACGAGCTGGGGATTATACATAATCACCGGTAAATGCAATATATTCGCAAAATAATAGGTCATCAAATGAAGTTGATTGGCGTTGTTAATTTCTAGACTAGAGCGTTTTGACTTGCATGCAACCGAATTAAACTAATAAACGCGCCCTACAAATGGATACTCATCAGTGGGTTAATGCTATTTTGCAGTTTAGTATATCACCGAAGCTTGTCAAAGTTTCATAACCGGTGATATTTTTTTAACGCTAAAATAATATCATACATGATAACACTTACTTTACTGATGGAAAATATTTTTATGAGCTTCCTTGATGGCTTCTCCAAAAATGTCACTCGTAGGAGAAAGCAAAAGAAAAACTTAGTTAGGGAAGAACAATAATGTAGTTTCGTGCTCCAAAATTATCGATGCCTTTTTATTATTCTTCTCAAATTACTCGTTATGCGAGAAGTTTTAGCGCATAATTGGAAACCGTTACGGGAACTAAATGCAAAATCGATTTTTCTCAAATTCGGTAAAGATAATAAATTGACGGCGCACTCGGTGATTCTGTCATTAATTGGAAACATAGTCGTGTCCATTAACAACTCATTAGCAGTCCCTAAAAGATAATTAGAAACTCCCTAACGAAAAGAAAAAAATAACGCCAAAGACGTCACTTGGTAATGTCACACCATTGGTGTTGAACAAAAACGTCAAATCTACTTGTCAAAAAATACCGTTTGTCAATCATTGGCTGATTTAGTATTAGATACAAGATATATGGTTTGGAAAAACACGAACTAATTACTTCTGATGAGAAGATTCGAAAACAAGCCTCGTTCATTATTTGAGACTTGTCCACTTGTGTGCATGTAAAAGAGCTTCACATTATCATAGTAATTCCCCTTGAAAAATCATTATATATTACAATGATACCTCGCTACAACGGTACTCGATGTAATGATAAATCCCACTATAACGATACTTCTTCCAAGTCTTTTTTGGAAATGTCTATACTATAATGTTAAACTGCTTCCTCTAGATATAACGATATAATCCCTCTTCAATAGATATTTTTCTTGTTTTGAGAAGACACCAACGAATAATGGTTATATAGGACAGACAAGGAGACCAATAAAAGCAAGATTAAATGAACACGCTCGCTGTGTTAAGAATCAGGAATGTGAAAAATCGACCATCGCCGCTCACTGTTGGCAAGAAGGCCATAAATTCGAATTTCAAGAAGCGAGAGTTTTTCACAAAGTCAAGTCCACAGTTGATCTAGATTTCTACGAAGGCACATATATTCAGGCCTTCAAAAATATACTAGTGAACGATAATAAATCTACACCCTCGATCGCAACACCATGGCTTAAATTCATTTCGAGCGGAATTACAAGAAAATTCGAATGGACCAATCGGATAGCACTATTCCGCAAATGTCCAATCAGGACGCTGCATTAGTATCCCACGCAGGCTCACAGCTTCATTCTGACCACGACGTTTAAAGTGAACAGACGTACTTCTTCCGCTGAGCAACCGAGCGTGAAGATTTGGTATTCAACCCAAGTGGGAAACTCGGTCAGCGAGACTAGTGGTTTAATTTTTCCTCTGAAGACGGCACCCATTGGTGTTGAAATGCATTAGGACTTTTATTATTTTTTGTGTATTTGCCTTATTTGTTGGTGTCTTCTCAATATTCTTGAGCAAAGTTGATCAACTCTTCTATATTTTTCTTGGTCCACAGAATATCGTTATATCGAGGCTTCACTTATTTTTCGATGATGCTCCTCCAATGATTTTGTTGACAAAATTGTTGATACTAACAGCAAGAGTCAAGATTTGAATATTAGACTGTGTCAAAATATTCTATGTATCTTGAATAATTTTTAGAATAATATCCAAAATGAAATTTTGTAAAGAAGGCCCCCTGTAAAGAAGTTTACAGTATTGGATTTTTGTGCCTTACACAGAACGGGGCAATACAAATAACTACCTATAGCTTTCGGTGATCCTTTAGTGCAAAATATTGATGTTATTAGTCACCTTCAGAAGAACGAAAACAAGTGACGAAGTTAAAACTAAATTCAAAACGGTTTTCAGCAAAATATTAAAAATATTATATTGGTTTTAAAAATCTAAAAATATCGTTATTGTGGGATTCATCGTAGTAAAGGATCGAGAGGAGTTTAACATTAGACTATAGGCAATTCCAAACAAGATTTGTAAAAAATATGGTTATAGAGGGATTCTTCTAACCCGGAGAGTACACGTACAGGGTGGGCAAAAACTCCGTAGAAACTTTAAAAATGAATAAAAACCGAAAAAATAACCGAAACAAAAAACGGTTTGCAGGGTTAGCATCGCTAGATCAAAGGAATTTTTTTAAGACAGGGAAAAAAAACTCAAACTGCAAATGAGACGGTTATAATAACTTGCGCTCCTAATCCAGCAGCAGTTCACAGTTGTAAACCGTGTATGTGTACCTGCTGCACTCTGCCGTTGCTGTATTTGTGACTCGCCTGTAATGTGTTATCCCCAGTGGTGGTAGTCATGTGGAACACATGCTGCTGTAATAAACGATTTGGAGGCATTCTGTTCGTTATTTGCGTATCTTTTCTTTGACTTGTGTCCGTCAGCGCCACCTATGGGCTGTTTTTTGAGTTACTTTCCTGTTTTAAAAAAATTCCCGTGACCTAGTGATGCTAACCCTGCAAACCGTGTGTTATTTTGGTTATTTTTCCGGTATTTATGAATTTTTAAAGTCTCTACGGACTTTTTGCCCACCCTGTATAACAGTCACTGAAACTCACACTGATCTAGTACAATATTATTTTTATTTATGAAACACGCTTATGTGAGATAAATTGCGCAACATTTCTTCTTGCAATTCACCCAGTGAACTTGAATATACATAAAGTATTCATATATTTAATATATTTTTATCTTGTGTACACGCAAGAGGAACTTGGTCTCATCTCTAAGAAACCCTTGGGGACTTCTAATGATTTCGGTTCCCTCTTAATGCATCAAGTAGCTTACTACCAACGTCTACAAAATCCTATTTCTCGCTGGGAAAGCCACCAGATATTTTAAGAGCGAAACACTCTGTAGCAGTAAAACAAAGTGAATGCCTTCATAAAAACGAGATCAGCATCCTGTGGTATTTTCGTCACGTTTTTACGCTTCTGTGGGACTTACCAACATCTCCTTTCACGTAGAATTGATTTCGCAAATGATGATCAATTCAGCAGAGATGCTGATTATCTATTTTTTGCTTCTGGCTGAAGCCAACGTATTCCTAGGAAAGAGAATATATGTACATATGATTCACTATTCAAAAGGCAGAGAAAATGCGTATGTATATTTGTGGCTGGGAAAAAAGATGTCTAAATCTCTGTCGGAGTGAATCCGATTGTGCAACGTTCCGTATAACACCTTATAGTATTGCGTTTGCAACTTTTTTTATGTTCTAGGAATATAATACATCCGGAGGCATATTTACAGGGAGGCTGAGTGGGTTACAACCCTGGGCGGAAAATTTGAAGGGGGTAGCAAATTTGTGAAATAAGTGGTCAGGAAAGTTAGTGAAATGGGAGAAGGGCGGTGAAATTCATATAAAACCATAAATCCGCCTTTACCTAGATAGAGAGCGAGAGACTAGGTCGGTAGTTAACCCAATGGGTGACCAACAGAGTTTGCCAGCATGAGAGACCAAAACCGTGTCCAAGCATGTGAGTGAGCAACAGTTTGTAAGCACGGGAGTGACCAACAGCGTTTGCCAGCATGTGAGAAACCAAAACTGTGTAGAAGCATTTGAGTGAGCACAATAGCGACCTAGAGAATTTAGAAGCATTAGTGAGCACAATAGTGATCTAGAGAATTTAGAAGCATTTGAGAGCTTAATAGTGACCTAGAGAATTTAGAAGCATTTGAGTGACCCAGAGAGCAAGGAAACAGGTCAGTGTGTGATTAAAAGAGAGACCTAGAAAGTTTGCAAGTATGTAAGTAACAAAAAAAAGGGACTTACAGAGTGTGCAAACATTTGAGTGACCTACAGAATAAAGGACCAAGCCAGTGAGCTACGGTCAAAAGATTGATGCGTCAAACAGAACACCGTATCTACGCATCGAAACAGGGATGCGCGTTCACAGGGTGGGAAAGCTGGCTATTGCCCAGGGTGGCAAATTTGAGAAAAGAATGGTCAAACAAATTTGAGCAGGATGGGAGAAGGCCGGCAAAATTCATGTAGCCCACAGCCGTCGAAACCACAAATCCACCTCGAAATACACCATGAAAATACAGTACTTATAATTTTTGAAAAAGCGTGATCGCGGCACGGAAGCAAAAATTTTAAGATTCGAAAAGTACGTGAAGATACTAATTTATATGATATTATCGGATAAGAAATGCTCGTTTAACTTTAATCGTCGTTCAACTGAGAGAAAAATAGCCATTGGGGTAGCGTATTGTCTTGAAAACCAACAATAAAAGAGCATTTGTCTTCACTGTAAGACAACACGAGAGTGAGTTCTACCTTACTGCGCTATTCACGCAACAAAAGAATTCTCTTTTGCACGAATAGGTTTCTTTCTTGTTGCGAGCCCGTTTGTTCTCACAATCAGACCGAATGCTTTGGGAGATAACCCTCATCAGAGCAAATTACCATTGCCCGGAACTCATAAAGCTTGGCGTGAGTCTACTGATTGCTGTTCCTCGTCATCTATCGGGAAAATTTGAGCAGTTTTTCTTTTGTATTTTGCCGGGAAGAATCGGAGAAAACCGATATATATGTGAGATGTTAGTATTTGTTTCCTGTCCCTGACCAGTAACACGCATACGTTGCTCTGATGAAAACCCGAACTTGACGATGGCGTATCACCTAGGTGGAAATGGTATCTATTTATATTAATGAAAACGAAATGTATCGAGTCAGATCAGTCACATCTTTTATATACAGTTGTATCTCAAGTTGTGTGTGTGTGTGTGGGTGCGTGCGTGCGAGTTTTATTCGTTCCTGAAAGTTATTCGTACAATGAGAAGCTTTTACCGCCAAACAAACCATTCGATCAAGGTATCCGACTATGTTGAAAACGTCATTTGGGAAGAAAATATCAGGTTTTTTTTTTTTATAAAAGCGCTATATATTGTGAATATTGTGATTCTTAAAAAGGCCTTGTTTTGTTTATATGACGCTCAGAACCGAAGTTACGTTCACTTTAGTGTTGCGTTTTTACATACAAGTAATACGTGAATATAAACTTTATATACGGGGTGATTATAAAAAAACTATCCCGACATATGGGCCCCTAACTATCATACCATTCACAGAAACTGAATGAAATTTTGGCATAAGGTATTTTGAGGTATGCGCTCAAGAATGCTATGGAAAACAACAGTGTCACTCTAACAGTTACGGTTACAGTGAGAAAATTTCGAAAATATCAAATGGCAACACCAAGTTTTTTGTATTGGAATGCGATCTCCATACTGAAAAACACTAAATAGCGTTGGAATGGCACCTGTAGCACGAAAATCCCCGGAGCTAGGCAAGGAAAAAGTAAAAAGGACTTTGCCGTGCACCAGAGCATTAATGTTCGTTTCATTCGTCACACCGTTTCTTCGGCTGAGATCCCAGCCTGATTAGTCCTCCACAAGGTCATGTGGAAAATTTGTGGAACACAATAAAATGCTTTATTTTATGCTGCTTCTCTGTCCTTATTGGTTGTCCTCACTTTTAGCCTATCTACCGCCGGTGATTTTCATGCTACAGTTGCCGTTCAAACGCTATTTAGGGGTTTTTACAAAGGAGATCACATTCCAATACAAAAAACTTGGCGTTGCCATTTGATACTTTCGAAATTTTCTCACTGTAACCGTAACTGTTAGAGTGACACTGTTGTTTTCCATATCATTCTTGAGCGCATACATCAAAATACCTTATGCCAAAATTTCATTCAGTTTCTGTGAATGGTATGATAGTTAGGGGCCCATATGTCGGGATAGTTTTTTTATAATCACCCTGTATATAAACGCGTTTAACGAAAAATTCTATTTTTGACATTTTACTTTGAAACACGATTTCTAAAAATCTATTTATTATTATGTATCAGTACGAAATTTTAATATGATATTTTGATATATATTGCCGAGGTTATGAATCAAAGCCTAAGGTCTATCACATATATTTTTCTGATTAGTGCTTTGTAATGGATATGTAGAGTGAAATTTGAAAAAATTCACATGTGTATTAACAGATTTGAGTATAACTTATGAGCATACCACACAATCCTTTAACTTTTGGTTCATAACCTGTCCCATAACATTACATGCTGAATGCTTTGTGAAAATAAAACATTCCATTCATAGAATTTTTTGCAATCGTGTTCCGAACATTACATGAATTTTGCTTAAAATTTGTGACAAAAATTATTTTTTCTTAAAAAATTAACATAGGTAGTCCAAAATTTACCATTTTTTTCCTCATTTTGGGACACCTTTATATCAAACAATATTATTAAAGTTCAACTCCAGTACCATTTTAACCCCTTCGCTTACAAACTATTAGCAAGTGATTCGGATGATTTCTTTTTGAGAATCGGTAATAAATATAGTAACTTTGTTCTAACCTAATCGCACGTTAGAAAAAGGATAAGAAGGAGAAGGAAGGAAAAAAAACAAATGAAAGGAAAACAGTATAATATATAAGTAGATAAGAGAGTAGGTACGAAGTAGATTTCTCTTTTCACCCTCACCCTACCTGTTTTCTTCCACTCTTATATGTATATAGTAGAAGGATACATCATATATGGAAAAAAATCACTAATAGGAGTATGGAATTAAATCGAGGCAAAAAGAGAGAACAACTTTGTTTCATAGGGTTACAACGATGATGAGCAGAGAGGAAAGAAAACAGAGAGAATTTTTTTGAATTTAACCACCTGTGTTTGGACGCAATATTACGTCCTTGATAATAAAGTGGTTAAAGAATAGTGACAAGAAAGAGGTAATCAGATTCCTTGACAAAGATCTTTTCAATTCGTTTCACCATCTCATAATTCTAATACAAGTATAAGAAATGATTAGCCTGGTACAGAATACACTGTGCAAAATAAAATCGCCACAGAGAGCAACAGGCCTACAACGTAACAAATATTCAATCGTTACACTTCGCTCACAATTTGAAGTATAGATGGCAGCACTGAAATATCAAGCACAACACTAGCTACACACTCAGACTGTTAGGTACACTCACTTTGTTCCAGACTCTGCCACGAAGCTGGGCTGGAAGAGATCTCGGCAACGGGATAAGTCCGGTGGCAGAGCCCCTGGCGTCCATTCATTCATGTGCAAAATAAAAGTAAGTTTTTACTTTTAAAACAGATGTTTTTACTTGGTCCACAACATATCAAAGAATGAGACTTTCTAGATCAACGTTTCTCAACCTGCGGCCCGCGACGATGGTATAGGTGTTCAGCAGGCAGACTTGATAATAGTATTCACTCGTTGTGATTGTAATATCCATATGGGTTGAAATAAAATTATACCTTCATACTTTTAGGTTCACCAAACATCATCGACGGGAACGCAGGAAATTGCGATCCTGAATAAGGGATTATTACTGAATTTCGCCAAAAAATTGCTATTTATTGTTTTAAATTGATATGATGAAGGTTATCTCCCAAAGCATTCGGTCTGATTGTGAGAACAAACGGACTCTAACACTAATTCTTGTTAAAATTGCTTGAGGGTGTGGAATAGAGGGCTCCCACAAATCGCAGTAGACAAAAATGTATTTCTCGAAAAAAATATTCAAATGATCTCATGACCATATCTCATTGAGGAAAAAATAAAATTCAGTTAACTGGGATCTTAAATAATAATCCGCAAAATACGGGACATCGCCAATTGTCATAAAAAATATCGTCAGAAGTAGGCACAATCACCAATCGTAGTTAAAATTCCAAAAAAATTGAGGACAAACCATTAAACCTGACAAATCAAACGAAACAAAGGTATGGCGTCTAATAAATGTGAGATGAATATTTATAATTTTTGCCATAATATAATTTATATTATGAAAATGCTGTGTTTGTAACTTTAGTCTATACTACGAATTCAAATAAGCATCGTTGAAAAAAACGGGACAAATGTATAAAAATTTGCCGCAATGACATTTGCCGCCTGGCAGCCCTGTAGTTAGGGAGCTAGCCTCTGACTGTGCAGGTCTGGGTTCAAATCCCTGTTCAAGCATGGGTGTCTACTAACAGTAACAAATTCCTTGGACGGATTATGCTGATCCCTTAGGAATACGGGAGGATCACGATATTGAAAAAAAACACGGAACAAAGAAAATTACAGGAATGTCCCGTAATACGGGATACAAGTGGTCCGTCAAGTTGTTTCAAACATTTACTGGTCCTTCTTTTCAGAAAAAGGTTGAGAAAAACTATTCTAGATATTACGTCGAGCCGAACATCGGAAAGAAAAGTTCGTCGCTAGGAATCGAATCCCATACCTCTTGCGAATCAAACAAGTGCACTGTCCATTATTCCCTAGAGACATGCCTTTTCTTCGGTTATAGCACACACAGTAGCGTGACGAACTAAGTAGACAGACATTGCATTCCCTCTTAATACCAGCAATTTGCTCCTAGGTAATAGAAAAGGATGTTTTTTTTTCGACCCACATCAGAGGTTTCTCAGCGCGCCATGCTACTGTGCGTGTTATAAGAGAAGAAAAGGCATGTCTCTTTGGCATGACGGTCAGCGAGCTTTCCTGGTCGACAAGAGGTCTCGGATTCAATTCCCGGTGGACACAATCATTTTTTCTTTCCAAAATTCACCGAGTAATATCCAGTAGTCTTTTTCTTCAACCCTCTAGAATATCTCGACGAAATATCTCGCTTTCCTTAGTCTTTTATTTTGGTACTGACAAGCTCAGATGTTTTGGAAAGCTAATTTCTTAGTGAAATAAATTTTTTTCATCAACCTCTTTACTTTGTACCGGCTGAAAATCAGAAGAAAGGAAAATGTAAAAAGGATATGGCATTTTTTTTACAGGTGGTTTAGTGATTTTCGCTATGTCGATTAAAGGGTTGAAAAGTTGGTTTGGTTCCAAGACAAATATAGTATACGGTACAGACCGAAATTCCATATCAGCTTCAATTTGTTCGAAGCTGCTTTGCTTTTATGCGTTGGATGACGCTTACACGCGTGTTTCAAGCTCAAGTCAAACATTTACTCACAAGCTGAAGCACGTTTAGGGAATATAATGTACTCGTAACTTTGATTTTTCACAATCCGAGACACTCGTAACTCGAGGTACCACTGTATATTGTTAAATAAATAGTGTTTCTATGTACATGTTTTCTTTGGTTCTCTATTGTTCGAACTCTTTGACTGTTGACGAGATAAATCCTTTAAAATAAGATTTTTGAAAATAAACTAGAATTCATTTCAATATGTGCTGCTTAAATTTTCTTTGTTTGATCATGATCATTTTATGTACATTCATACGCAAATACTAGCTGGAACCGATTCCATTGAAACATTCATGACCATTCGGGATTTGAACTCGAGAAGTTCATATGATAATCATTCGGGAACTAGGAAGCATTTATTCCCGGATATACTCCTGGTAGATTTAGGAACAATAGTGTTTTCAAGTAAAAGAACTAATTCGAACTAAATAATGCAAATGGAATGCATATAATTTAGCTTGCACATTACAACGGGGAAGTGAAATTTCTCAAAAGCTTTAGAAATTTACTGAAAGTAACTCGCATTTAATTTGCGAATTAACTTTTCAACTATGAATCATATTGTGCCGACCTCTTCCTTTTTCCTTAATGTCAAGATTCGTCACTAAGAAGAATTCTAATTAGGAAGAATCGTGAGAGAAAAGACACCTTGTGGGAATTCGTGCAATCACAGCCACGTACTAGCTGCTGCTGCTATCCCTTGAATTCTTCAGTTTCGTCGACGAGTTTTCACAAAACTGTTGCTACAAAAGATTTATCTCGCTAATGTGTTTTAACAGAACCATCTTTTCACATTCAAACAACAGATTAAATCCCCCATTTTCTTTTCGAGACAAACGCGTGTCTTAACATTTGCTTTCTTTATGTTAAAAGAAGATAATGGAATCACGTTACTACTTTTCTTTCATGGTGAAACTGCCTCGTTACTTTATATTTTCACGACTGACGATCAATAATACTAAAATATATTAGATTTCTCGAAAGTTACTGACTTGTAACTAAAAGACTCCAAAAAAAAAAAAAAAAAAAAAAAAAAAAAGGAATATCTGTGCCTTTCCGTGAACCAAAGAAAATATTATGCAAATGAGCTTCATCAATCACTTTTGGGATGACATAATGTCACGGTATCAGTTGTCCGGTGAAAAGTCAAATTGTTAGTCGCCGCAATTAAATTTGACGTGATGGATAGTAAACGAAATTACCTGTCACGGGTTTTGTTTCTTTACTATTGGTTTTCTTTGGTAATCATTACGCTTCGATACATCGCATGTATATTTATAGAGAATTGAAAATAAAATAACTTTCTCGAACCAAAAATATCTTTGGTTTTTGAATTGAATTGATTGCTGCAATCATATTCGTGTTTTTTTGTTAGTAAAGAAATGAGATATATTTGATGTTTAAGGATTTCGTCAGATTTGCGAATTATTTAGCGGAAAGATGTGATTGCCTTCAATTGAAGCCAAAACTTTCAAAAACATTTTAAGTTTTGAATGTTTAATCAAATTGATATACTGTATATTTTTGAGTTATACACGGTGCATAGCTAATAGCACGCACAGCAAATTCCTGGTGAACCGTTGATTCTAGAGGCATGTTTTCAAATAGAAAAAGTATACAAATAACGTGTGGACATCAGATAAGACATTTATATTACAAGGCGTTGTATAGTTATTAAAATAAAAAAAAAATCGAATTTTTATACGGACACCCTGTGCTCAAAAACTCAATAAGTCTCTCCCGAGGCCAGCAAAAAAAATTCCACATGTCCAAGTTCAATATTCACTGAGATATTTGAATTCAAAAAACGAAAAAAAGGTGGAGGGAGGGAGGGTGGGGGTAGGAAACCAGGATAAATGTGGGTAAAACGCGTTTTATGCACCCTGTATATAAAAAAATTATTCTGTTATCGGCTTTAGTCATCATCAGAGCCCCAAACAGGTAAGAGTTAAACCTACCGAGATAGTGCTTCTGGTGTCTGATTTTTTGAAGTAAATGTTAAAGATTGCATCCATCTTCAAGGGCTTATGTCCAGCATAACAGTAGTTATTTTTCAGTTACATAAAATTTATTGCAAGCACTTCAACAGCTTACGCAAAACGGATCCTTCAGCTTAGAGTCGATTTCGAAAAGCTAGGCATGACTGAACTATAGATCCTTACAACCGGCAGCTTTTGCTAAACACTCGACTTTTGAATGTAAAACATAGAATATTTCAATGACGATTGAAAAATATTGAAATATTCTAATTTTGAAGTGAAACGCCTTTAAAAATCGAGTTATCTGGAATCCCCTGATGCAAGCTTAAAATATTAAAGAACCGTTACGTAAGTTGTTCTTACTTTAAATGTGCTTATATCTGAGACAGCATGCGATGTTGGTAAAAGTCGAACGATGCGTCATAAGTTTGAATAAATTTATGAGTTTGATACCAGACTGGCCGTACTATGTATTTTCGAGTCCACAAAAATAGGTGATATTTGAAATATTTTATATCCCAGAAAATGTTATGATACAGATAGAATCCAATAATATTTAGATACATCCAATAATATCCCAATTTATATGAATACTTCACCGCGCTTGAGAACAAAACTTTCGTCTTTTATCGCAACAAATTGTAAAATGCGAGTCTAAACTTGCGATCGACTCGATGATGCATGATTATGGAAAATCATAACAGAGGTAAGTTGATTTTGTATTCCTTTTCTGTAAAAAAAGTATCTGCGACATTCTGTGATATCAGGTATGATTGCACAAAAAAGTGACGAGGGTGCAGAAAAAAATTCATCGTACATTTTGTAAAAGCCAAATATGGTGTATTGCAACATGCGATGTGGGTGATTATTAGAGATATACGCAAATTTCCCCCCAAAAAAAAACGAAATTTCGCATAAAAATTTTAAAAGTCCGAAATTTCGTATTTATTCACAAAAAAAATTTCAGGTGAGAAATTTCGCCCTTCTCCACAAAAAAAAAAACAAAACAAAAATCGAATTTTTTCACAAGAAAATAAATCAATAAAACATGTTCCAAATAAATAGCATATCATGGGCTCCCGTCTAAAAGGATTTTTCTGAGGGCCCTCTACCTTTGCTAGAAATAACTGTCTACCGATTGAAATGCGTACTCTCGAAAATCTGAACCAGATCAGGAGGCCCTTCTATGCTTTAAGTTTCCTGGCCGTGCTCGGGTGGGCCCATGCATTAACATGCACTAAGACGGCACTGGTTGGATGTTGTGTAAAGTCAATTTATTTGAACTTTTCTCTGCTGCTGTGTCTTCAGCATAATACCTTCACCAATCCAAAATTATCATGTTAAAATTTTTTGTTTTTTCGTAAAAATCGCCTTGAAATTGGCGCTCAAGAGTTTTCAAATGTACTAAGTTACTCCGCAAAACATGCACGAATGGAAAGTTTGATGCTTACAGATTGTCGATTAACAGTTTTTGTACAGGACAGTTTTGTACAGGAAACGAAAGTCAGCTGAACTCGTATTTTACGAGTGAGATTTTCATTGGATAAACTAATTTTTAAGAAATTTATGCTCGGGTTATCGTCTTCATATTTATAGATAAAAGCAGCAATATGATATTCTCAGATAAATGACAGCTTTGAAGCACGAATTCCATTGGTTACTACAGGCGTCGGGAAGAGTTTTGCTGGCAGTTGTGATACTTTTTTCTTTTGGTACTTAAATAATCACTTCTCATTTTTCTTGAGTGCAAAAAAAATTGTCTTCGTCTTGGCCACAATGGAATTCAATTCTTCGAACTATTTGATGATTGCTTCACCCGCGAGATTCTCTTTATGCGCCCAGCATTGGTAGTGCAAAATGATGTCACCAAGAAGTGTTTTTAATAATTTGATGCACGTACTCATTTGACGCACGGAGTTTTACACTAAGTTCTTGAGAGTATTTAGTTGCGTATTCTTTTAAGGTGTCAATTATGTCGTGGAAGCAAAACGGAGGAATTAACGGTAAAATATAAATTATCGAGATTTCTCAAAAAAGTAGTACAAATTCAAAGTTTCGCATTCATTCCTCAAAATTGGCAAATTTCGCATTTATCGCCTTTTTTTCGTGAATACGAAATTTACGTATCCCTAGTGATCATACATTAAAATTAAATTAGCCTGACATTATGAAGTGGTATGGGTAGGCTGGTCGTCTAGTTAACTCTCACAGCTTCAGCTTGGCTGCGGACCACTGGTGATTAAACTTTTTGAACACGGAGTCACCGCAGTCTTTCGTATTGTAAGTATTGTAAGACAATGGAACACCTGCATCGTGCCGTAAAGAACACCCCAGAATTTGACAGCTGGTGGAGTTTTGCGCAATAAAACAACCCACCTACATGTCTCAGCAAACTACCAATATTCTCACCGAATTTCATTGGGAAGAACTGGTACAATCACCCTACAGTCCAGACTCTATGTATGACCTTCACCCCACCCTAAATAAAATATGAAAGAACATAGGATAGTTCCAGACGCCAATTTAAAACACTCTGTGAAGGATTGATTGCTTTCACAGCCCAAGGTATTCTTGGAGAATGATATACACCAACTTATACGAAACGTCGATATCTATGATTTTCGGCCTCAGCCAGTAAGTTAAAATTAGTAAGCACATATTTTATCGATATTTTTAAAAATCATATTTGAAATTGCCTATAGCAGGGGTGCTCAAATGTGGCCAGCCAACGAGTTCCATCCGGCCAGTGAAAAGTGTTCCGGTAGAAAAGTATCAACCCCCCGCAACGTGATAAATGTCTAGGTTGACCATATTTCCTTCATAAAAATACAGAAAGTCGGGATCAATATGGTGATGTCACCTATTAATTAACCTAAAAAATTGTAAAGGCAAGTAAAGTTGTTAATTACAGCCAAAAAATTATCAAAGGCACGTGAAGTCAATTAAAGTGAAAAAAAAATTATCAAAAGCAAAGTAAAGCTACTGAAAAATTGCCAATAGCGGGAAATACATGGCTGCGAGATACAATCGGTGAAAACGTAATTCATCAAAAGAAAAAAAAGTATATATTTGACAAATTATGTGAGCATTTATATGACTACAGTGGAACCTTTCCTAAAAGTGATATATATAAATGTAATAAAATTTAATCAAACTTTCTTTAACGAGACGATTGGTGATTATGCATAATCCCATCAGTGTATCACTTTTACAATAACATGTACATTTTCAACTATAAAATATATAGGAACTAATTGCACCCGAATCTAAACGTCGTACAAATGTTAAAGTCGAAACGAGGTTCCACTGTATATCGTACGTATACCTCCCCATTAGCGGACACTCCCCGCTAACGAACAAAATTTTTGGTCCCATGCGTGTCTGTTATCTAGAGATTCTACTGTATAATTAAAAATGACAAAGTTGTAATTATCGTAATATAGTTTATAGGACATGAAAATGGTCTTTATTCTTAATTTCAAGAATTCAATTAAGCCTTGTTGAAAATGTTGAGAAAAAACCAGGATATTTTATAAAAAAAAGTTGAGACGGAAAAAATTACGGGAAAAATTTGTCCAGTAAAATACTGGTTATATGGTCATCCTATATAAACAAGTTTCTGGCTCGCGAGCAACAGAAATGCCATATATCTGGCCTGCGGACTGAAAAGGTTGTGCACCCGTGGCTGGTGGTATAGTGTGTCAAACTCCTCTTGATACTACGAGAAATCACTCAAAAATAATATTTTTTAAGAGATTTTGAAAAAACTACAGCGATTATATTAATATTTTTTATACGTCGCTAAAAATCGCCTTCAATATATTAATACGTCTCTTTTTGTTCTTCCGCGAGTGCGCATAATAACTTCGGTATTTTGCGCCATCTGACCACCGAAAGTTTTTATGAAGTTGTTATATTGCGATAGTTTTTCTATGTAGTACACAAAAACGTAATGCGACAAACCCACTTACAGGAGCTAAATATCAAACTCAATCTTATTAATCAATTACAATTTTTTGAGGTGAATAAATACTCATGAGCGCATTTCCTGGTGGTATTCCACAACGCTGATTTAGAATAAAGGTCGGTGCAGCATAAATTTTATGGCTCGAGATGATAATGCTCTCAATATGACGCGACAATCCTTTTGCAACAATATTTTTTCTTGATTCAAAAAAGTAACTTTTTATATCGGAATTTCACTGTAATTAGTCGGTAGTTTTCTGCTGCTCTTTCTAAAAACCAACGGTAGAAAAAATTTACACAACCATCATTTCAACTGTAAATACAGCAAATAAGGGATTCTTCACGTGACTTCGATATTCCGTTATTCCCAGACAATCTTCATACCCTGTATATCATCATAGGTAAATAGACTTCAGCAAATATTCCAGATGATATATCGCCAGATTATAAACGCAATATATCATATCCTCTTAAGCTTTTGGAACGATCCAGAAAAGCACACGTAATTTTTATTCTCGGAGCATCCACTTTTCACACAAATTCCAGTAAACAAAACCATTTCGAAAACGCATATAAATTACTATATAAAACACCATACGAAGTTGGAAGAAAAACGGAAAGAATAGCGCCACAGATATACACTTTATAAGACTTTTACGACAGAGATTTTTATATAGATAATAAAAATCGTCGCCATATTATTAGTCTTCACGGCGCAGTAAAGCTAAAAATAAGGTCTATTTTTTAAAAAAGTATTTTAAGGAACTAAAGAATAAGTTGGTTTTCGTGGTCTATATTCGACAGGGAAACAGTAACAAACAGCACGTCCTATTAGTTAACTTTTCAAAAATAATTTTTTTGTGGCGAATAAATACTTATAAGTGCATTTTATTGTGGTATTCGACAACGCTGATTTAAAATAAATGTCAACAATAGCATAAATTTTCGGCTCGTGATGATAATGCTCTCAATATAACCAATAATCCCTTTGTTACGATATTTTTTCTTGATTTACAAAGTATCGTCACATCGGGATTTCACTGCAATTAGTTTCACAGTCAGTAGTTTTCTGCTACTTTTCCCAACCAACTACCTACTTTTCTCAAAAACAACAGCAAAATTTACAGCCATCATTTGAACTGTATATACAGTCAACAAGAAATTCCTCACTTAACTTCTCGGTTCCATTATTCCCAGACAAGCTCCATGCCACATCATCTATCGTCACAGGTAAATATACTTCAGCAAATATTTCTCATGATATATCGGCAGATAATAAACGCAATATATCATAATATCCTTTGGAACGATCCAGAAAAGTACGTATAAGTTTTATTCTCAGCACATCTATTCACACAAACTCTAGTAAACAAAACCAAAGCGAAAACGCTTATAAATTACAATATAAGAAGTTGGGAAAAAAACGGGGGAAAAAAAAAAATACCGCCACAGATATACACTTTTTACGACAGAGATTTTTATAGATAATAAAAATCGACGCCATTATTAGTCTTCATAGCGCAGTAAAGCTAGAAATAAGGTCTATCTTTCCAAACAAGTCTTTTTAAGAAACTAAAGAATAAGCTGGTTTTCTCGGTCTATATTCGACGACAAAGAAACAGCAACACCACGTAGGGTTGCTTCAAGGTCAAGGTGGCAAAGGCTTCTGAAGACAGAAAAACCGCCAGCCAGTCTTCCGCATTTCCACCATCACCACATCCGGATCTTTAACACAAGTAAGGAAGTAGGTCAAACACACACAGAGACACATCTAAGAAGACATCCCGGGGATGCGACATCGGGTAATGAGAATTCCTCGCAGCGGTCCAACAATACAAATATAACGATAGCAAACAACTACAGAAAAAAGAAATGTCGCATTGATAAAAGAATCGCGTATACACATGTATATTCATTCTGTACGGTCTTTTTTTTTTTATACAGTAGAACCTCGATTATCCGGGTTAATGGTGGGGAAGGTGAACACGGATAATCGATAAACACGGTTAAACCGCCGGGAGTGAAACAAAAAAGTTTCAAAATAACAAAAATGGAAAGAAAGTATTGTATTTTATGTATTTTTTACCAGTTTAAAATGACTATCCACTGTATACAGGGTGTGCTGTAAGGGGTCATTCAAACGTCCGCATTGATGGAAGGGGGTTTGTGATGAAAGATGCTTACGTCATCAACCACCCATTATAAAAATATTAAATTTTCTTGATGGCATCTTATTCGGTGTTCCAAAAATAAGAGAAACTTTTCGCTAGTTTGTGGGCACCCCAATTAACATCCTCTCTATTGATAAGTCCTCTACAGAGCCACTTTAGTGATCTCTTGTTTCGCGGATCCTTCAAGTGATCTCGAAATGTGTCGCGGTAGCTCCACTGCTCAGGGACTGTGCTGCGCTTCACCCAAGTGATCCGTAATCATTCCATGGATCACTTAAGAAATTTGGAAATGCGTCGCGGGTGACATGAGTGATGTAGAACCACACTGTGGGCCGCTTAAGTGCTCTAAAACTGTGTCACATGTTACTCAAGGATCTCTGAATGTGCAACGGGCCGCTTAAGTGTTCTAGAACTTTGTCGCGGGTCACTTAAGGGATCTGTAAATGTGCCCAGTTACTATAATATTAACTATAATTTATAGTTAATGGAAGAAAGGAAAAATAACTAAAAGTTAAAATAGTAAGGGTTCGAAAACCGGTTAAAAAAATTGATCGCACTTACTCCGTCTATTGTTTCAATTACAGTTCAACTTGGATGAAAATGCGGTATTTTAATCCTTGCAGCGGCATTCTCGAGATATCTCGTCTCCTTAAAACCTCCTCATTTCGGCAATCACGAGCCCAGCTAGCTAATTCAGAGGGCTTTGCTTGGTAACATGTTTTTCTTCCCCCCCCCCTGTTCTGTAAATCAACTGCCAGTGAGTGGAGTAAGATTTTGTTCAAAGTCTGATAACGGAAGGGGAGAGAAAGGATGTTTTTCCTTTTTTTCGAGGTAATATACGATTATGCGTACAGCATATATAACAGAAGGCGATAGTTTTTTATCTTCCTTGTTTATTATTATTATTTTGTGTTGGTTGGGGTGCATTTATCCGCTCACGGGGAAAAAAAATTCTTCAAAGTGGTGGCGATGTTTAGAATGTTTAGTGATTTCCTCTGTGGCAGTTAAATTGCGGATAAAATTTTTTTTTAAAACCTCTTAAAGAGTTGATGAAAAAAAAAAGAGAAATAACTAAAAGCTAAGATATTAAGTGTCCGGAAACCGGTTAAAAATTGATTACTCCGTCTTTTGTGTCAATGACTTCAACTTGGATAATAATGCAGTTATTTCAAATTGATTTCATGCCAAAAATCGTATGTGTGTGGTGCTTGAGAATTAGGTCGATTCTAGGGCTGCCACTGTTATCAGACGCGGAGCCTTAGAGAAAATGATCATGTAGAGCCGCGGTTCTCAACCTTTTTTGACTCGCGGAGCCCTTTTCAGTATATAATTTCTATGTCGGAGCCCTGTTTGACTCGAGGAGCCCTTTTTGTACATAATTTTTATGGCAGAACCTTGTAGGCCTTTCTTATTTACTTATCTACCGAATTTACTGATTCATTTTATTTTCCTCGAGTCGCCGCGGAGTCCCTGGGAGTTGCACACGGAGCCCTTGGTACTCCGCGGAGCACCGGTTGAGAACCACTGGTGTAGAGGGTACCTTCTATAATTGCGAATAATGCTCGTTTATTTTGTTGTATTATTTGGAATATTTATCATCACAGTTGAAACACCTTGTTTTACAATTGTAAAAAAAAATTCAATTCTTCATTTTTTTTTTCGTTTATATATTACCACTTATTTTCTCATCTTTTCTCATGCATAGGCTGCATTCATGTCTAACTCCCTCCCGCCAAAGCAAAGATAAAGCATGAAAACATCAAATTTTATATCTCTCAGGCTCTTCCACCTATTCGCGTTTATGCATGGGGAAGAAGAGGGAGGGCTTTCTGATAATAATTAAAACTAAGAGTTTGAGATTTTAAAAATAACTATTTTTTGTAAGTTCTCAATATTCCAAATATTCCATTTCCATAGAATTATGACCTCAGAAATTCACAAATACACCTAAAACAATGTTCAAATACGCATTTATGGAAAAATAAAAAAAAAGGCGTTAAAACACACACACACAAAAAAATAAGCAAAAAAAAAAGCATTTATGACATTTTGCCGAAATCTCCGGGCCTTGTCAATTTCAGTCACATTGAAGTTTGAAGAAGTTTCATTGAAGTCCGGGCTTTGGTCAATTTCAGTCACATTGAAGTTAAAAAAAGTTTGAAACTTCATGATTGCAGTTTCAGAAGACAAGACCAAAATTTATTGTCTTCACTATGAGCAGTAATTTTTCGTATTCTTGTGTGGAGGCATCAGCTCGTATCTCCTCACAAGTACCATTCGAGAGGAGTTTCTAGGAAAACAAGCACCATTATAATCGAAAGTAGTTTCGAAATCTGTGAATAATAACCAAAAATAACCATTTCAAAAAAATGACAAGATCCAAGTGAAGAAATTACAAGTTTTGGTAATTATTATGTTCAGTGTATATTAAATTGCTTGAAGCTTAAGCCTTTACTTCTTAACCTATTCTTATATTTGTTTACATCTACCGAATAAGTGAGCGAAATGAATAAATTCTATTTTTATATCATCTATTAATATTATATGATCACAAAAAATATTCGATTAAAATTAAATTAATCGATTAAAAAATTGATTAACCAGTTAAAAATTTTAATCGATCATTCCCAGTCCTACTAAAAATATACACAATCAGCTTTAGTTGATTAAAGTTGGTATTAACACAACCCAGTCAAGTTTGTAGGTGTCCTCATCCATTTGTGATTTAGTTAGCTCATTTCTGTGTCTGATACATGCAGAGGAAAAGCTCCTAGAACGTCCAGACTGTTCAGTTTGATGCTGAAAAGAGTCTTGCTTTGAAAGAAAGCGTGCACTGAAAACATAGGCTAATGTTTAGCTGAATCTCTTTCATTTTACGTGAAATGGTTCAAAAACTTTCAGAAAGAGAAGTGGAGGTACATCTAAAAAAAAAAAAAATTCCAATAGGGACATGAATTAATCGAGCTCGAGTGAAAGTAATTCTGGTAATGATTGGTGCAAAAACAGGTAGCAATGTGGCTGTGTTAGGTTAGCATGTGCGTCCATATCAACGAAAACTGTTCGTTAGCCGAATCCGTATTCGTTAGCCAAGGTAGAAAAATCACGAAAACAAATCTTTGTTAGCAGAAAAATTCGTTAGCCGAAGTGTTCGTTAACTGAAGCACTACTGTATTTTACTTGCAGCAGCATCAACAAAGAAATATAAGAAATAGGAGACTAGATCGGGGTGTTAATGTGTGCGCATCGATCTGACCCAAGAGGGTCTCAGTTTGCAGGCTTTACGGCGCATCACCGGTAATCAGAATCCAATCTCTCTCTTTCTATCTCGACCTTGACACACTGCCCATCTTGACAAAACTCTATAGGACAAAAATACCCTTCCTTTTTATACTTCTCAATACTTATAATGTCGCAAAATGTACACTCTCTTCCATTTTTATCTTCATCAATTCCAAAATCGAAATTGAGATTCTTTTTTGAAGGCTTTCAGATTAGTTCCGCACAAAAAAGTGTTCCCAAACGCAGTCTCTTATGCATAATGCATTCGATTCTTTGCATAAAAAGGAACATGGCCTCCTTTTCCTGTCCAACATTTAGTACCGACATTATTCTGTTTCTTTTTGTTTTGTATTTGGATTTTCTCCGGAACGTTTGTGAAGATGTGAAAGATATGGAAAGATTATTATCAAAGGTAAATTTCTCTGGTAAGAATTATTTGAGTTGTATGCTAATACAGTATTTCATTATTTGAATTGCAATGAATTCAAAAAAAAAAGTCCCTGTGTCGTGATAGCGGACCATTAACACATATATATACCGCGTGCCTAGAAAGTTCCCTTTCTTTTCAACCATTGGTTATAGAAACAAACTCTCAATTAGAGGAAAGTATCCAAACAGCGTGCCCATTTTCGATATGTCATTCATTTTACTAGGGCCGTATATGTGCTGAGATGCAGAATTTAATTTTTTATACGATCGCTCTGTCTTCCCACTTCGGAATCTGCTACGAAGATGGGCTGGAAGAGATTTCGGTAACGAGATAAGTGCAGTGGTAGAGTTCTGGCGCTCCTGTTTTTTAACTACCGATTGGAAAGTTGTTGCTCTGTTTCTTTTGAGACTAACAAAAAAATTCTTATGTCTAACAAGGAAAGGGTCTCAAGATGTTGGCCTCAAAAAATTGTGTGAAAAAATTTAAGACATTCATCTCATCCAGAAACACATAAAAACAAAAAAATTAGCGGCGGAATGCAGTTAAAAATTATAACAGCTGTCTGCTCATTGCTTCTTGGCGATATATACAAATAAAACTGCTTTTTTCACTTTCTTTTCCTTTTGTTTTTTTGTTCTTAAAACTAATTCTATTTCTCCTTTCTTTCTCTCTGTTTGTCTGGTCTGTACTTGATCTAAAACCTCGTAAAAAAATCTTGTATACTTGTATAAACTTGAAAAACTTGTACATAAAGGCGTCTTAACCTGACCATGTGTTGCTTGAATGACGTCACTCTAAGAGAGAGAGAGAGAGAGAGAGAGAGAGAGAGACCTTACGGTTGCTGGATTTTTGAATTCATTCTTTTCGTTCAAAATATTAATATTTACAATTTTTTCTGAGTGACCTATACTAATTCCATGTATTTCTGCGTATGTTTAAATGTTTGGGAATCAGAGAGTGCAAATTATTTTCAAAACCTTTTGAAGACGTCACCTTGGGACCCTTTCCTTGTAATTGCAAAATTCGCTGAGATATTTGAGTTTAGAAATCGCTGAAAATGAGGAAAAGAACAGCATATATTGAGAAACAAAATCGCTAAAAAAGTTCGAAACACTCTTTTGCAGTTATAGTCTATTCAAACTTTTCTGCTTTCTGAGATGTCCTCTCTCTTAACTCTTTCAATCAACAACATTTCGGTGAATATTGAACTTTAACACGGCACAATTAAATACGGAATTTTTTTTTATTGGACTCGGGAGAGACAGGGCAACGATCATTTAATTGGAAAGTAGAGGACAGAGGAATCGTACAAAAATGAAAATTTGTATCTCGGTACTGCCTTTGGTGAAATAAATGACATATCTAAATGGTCACGTTATCTACATACTTTTTCTAATTGAAAATATGTTTCTATAACTGGCGTTGGGAAGAAAAAACCTGGGTAAAGACTTCCTGGGCATGCTGCATACGGCAAAGTGGGACTAATGGGACAAGGC
Source organism: Pholcus phalangioides (assembly GCF_987345545.1). Classification (NCBI taxonomy): domain Eukaryota; kingdom Metazoa; phylum Arthropoda; class Arachnida; order Araneae; family Pholcidae; genus Pholcus; species Pholcus phalangioides. The sequence goes on from NW_028301625.1 coordinate 26,307,434, forward strand.
CATATTTCAGTATTTGTTTGTTTCCCTCCTAAATATTTCTTTCACATCTGAATGACAACAATTAAGATGCTGTCATTAATCACAAAAAGCAAATCATTCCTGATTATTAGAGAAAAGGAAAGACGAAAATTAGTTTTTCACACTCTGTGCCGGTCCATCTTCCCTGAAAAGTAAGTTTAATTTTGTTTTGTTTGACCGATTTTGAAATATTAAATTTCTTTGCATTGGTGAAGATACTGTTAATTGGTATACCTTAAATATTGCACTTTTCATTAAATCTCAGGTAAATTCTCTTGTGATATGTTCAGATTTCAAAAATATAAGATTCCAGCCCTTGGGGTCTAATGGGACAGATTTGTGCCTAACGAAGCGTTTACTTTCAAGTAAGAAGAAGAGTTTGAATGTTCGGGAGTGGCATCAAAGCTATCATGGTTTAAAGAAAAAATTGCAACTAGGAAGCTTCCATTTCAATATACTTTAGCTTTAGGCATAAAAATGCCTGAAAAGACATGTTAAAATAATATTTCATGCTGGTTATCTAGTTTTTGTAGGTTTATTTTTCTTGATGGGACAAAAGAGCTCATGTAAAAATAAATGTGCATGTTTATCAATAAAATAAAAAAAAATTAAATTAGTTTATTTCACTAAAATTTGTCTCATTAGCCCTCACTTTCCCCTAAATTACAATAAGCTTACATACATATACTACATAAAAATTATCCAAGACATTTACTTTGTGTACCACAATTTAAATTTAATCAATTATTCCGGATAAAACAATTGACCAGCCTCACAATTAATATACGATTTGGCAGTGACAAAGTTATATCAATTAAAACAAAAACTCATTTAAATCAATTAAAAAAGCCCCCATGAGCCTCTCAAAATATAATAATACCAAACAACAAAATATGTACAGTACAAGGTATTCTGTTAATGGACCGACAAACTCAGAGGGCTGTCAGTAGGCATCAAGAGGAACAAAAATTGCAATAGAACATGGTGTCGCAAACCGCGTTGAGAGGGTGAAAATCGCGAAAAACGCATGCAGGCTCCGAGTCCAGAGGAGACGAAAGGTGGATGTCAGTTGATCGCTGCTTACTCTCATAGCGCGGATAGTCGTGGCTGCGGCAGACATCAAAAGCATACCTGGTATCTTAGAGTTCGTCCGCGGAATCGTTTTTACGTTGGTGTAGACTGTGCAATGACGTCAGCGGCCGCCATTTCCAGCAACTCTGGTAATAATTAATCAAATAAATCTTTTGTAGTTTTTATTGTACTTTTTGTCGTTCCAGCGTGACGTCGAAACTTGCATGCGTTTTTCGCGATTTTCACCCTCTCAACGTGGTTTGTGACACCATGTTCCATTGCAATTTTTGTTTCTCTTGATGTCTACTAACAACTTTCTAAGTTTGTCAGTCCATTAACAGAACACCCTGTATAACGAAACCAAAATCCAATCTAAATGTTAAACACTCACTCACACTCACCAGGGGGTCCTTCGAAGCACCCCTGGTAGCAATACTCGTTTATTTCATTTTATTGTAAACTGAATTTCAAGAGAACTCGGATCGATGCAGCACCTCCTAGAGATAGAAGGCGTCCACACGAGTTGCTACGTTCATCTGAACGTCATGAGAGTAGTCCGGTAAGACTACCTAGCAGGTTTTCCATATTTTGAACCAGCATCCTATTTCGTTTCTTCTTATTTTGGCTTAGAATCTTCCGGGTTGGTTCACAAATACCGCACGGTGATTGAGTGTGAGGCATAGAAATCACCAACTCTGTACCCGTTCGTTTCTTTTCCGCACAACAATGATACTAGCATGTGCAGCGGAATTTTTTCTCTGAATATTTTGAGTGAGGACGGACTACTTACATGACGACACGAGCAGCGTGCGGAAGCCTTCTAGGAGGTGCTGCTCGGTCCCGCCAGAAAGAGCTAGATTTCCCTACGTTAAACGTTCCAGCTAAGAAGTGAGACACATACACCTAAATTATAAACACTTCTTACGTTCTTCTCTCTAAGCTTCCAGTAGACGACCAGCCTAATTGATTAAATGGAGATCGTGTGAGACTCAGAATGTCTTTTTCAAGTGTGTAAAAATATTTGGAATTCGCCAATGTGTTGCAGTTATTGTGATGCTTTCCCCCACCCTTTTCATACATATGCACCTGGACTGTGACGCGCATTGTGCTTCCACAAATGTTTAAGTTTCACATTATTTTGTGGTTACTATATATATTTTAATTCCCCCCCCCCCACCCCTTGTACTTTGAAAAAGTGTTCTCATGTTTGATCGGGTAGGGTGGATGGATCTGATGGGCTGGGGAAGGTGTTGCTACTTTTCCAACAGATACCCTTTACGTTAGAGGTTCCGTAAGGAATATTAACGTGGGTATCTGTCTGGTAGTTCAAGTTATTGTGATGGCGAGGAACTATAGGAAATCTCATAAACAATATCTGGCATTTGGGAACTTCAAAAAGGCTTTCACCAATGATAAAAAATAAGACAAGCCGTGGATTAGCAAAAGAAAGCAAAGAAAAACTAAGTATTTTTTTCTGTGATTCATTAACATTAATCCAAAACCCTTATAGGAGAAAAAGCTCTTGCAACTCTTAAACCACTTATGTAACCGAACTGAACCACTCATATTGAAATCCATGGCACTAGTTTTAAACTGTTGCTTTGAAAGGTACTATCTAATCAAAAGCTTTTCATATCAATTTTGGTAACTTATAACTTGCAAACTAGGCTTGTAATTATAAGGAAATAAAGATTTTGGCCAAACTAATATCCATTTTTTCTTGCTTAATTAGCTCTTTCCATGCTTCAGATAAATTTGCATCCTTCTCCCACCATAGAACTTGGAAAGACGGAAGTTTCTAGCGAGTTATTTCACCAAAACATATTTCTCCATGCATATATAATGAGTGACCATAATACTCTTTATACTGCCATCTAATGGAGGACTGCTAACAACTTTCAGAGTGACCCTCGTATTAGGCAAGACTCATAGGTCAGATCATGATCTAGTAAGTTTGTTTAAAAGTTTCAAAATCTTCGAGAGGATCGTAACAGTTTCAAATATTAACGTGTTCATCTTTACACATCCCTTTTCCCTGTGCATTTCGGTTCTTTTTAGATGAGCCTAGCCGAGCAGAAATTCTTGTTCTCCGGTAAATTACGCAATTAAGTTTCGGTAGCACCCATGATGATGATGACTATGCTCGCTCTCTTCTCGTACAGAAACTTTATCTTACTTATTGGGTTTTAGACAAAATGTTTGTCTACTGAGAGCAAATTTGTGTCACCCGCTCATATAATTCTCCATCTCAGGTAATCTCCGAAGGCACCAACAGGATTATCTCTGCCAAGAAGTAATCACCTCCATCTGTCTGAAAAAGGATTTACTTGTCTCAACGACACAAACTTTCGAGACAGTATAAGTCTTACCCGTGATCAAAGTGTATTTTCACTCATATAGCTATATATATGCCGCATATACCCTATGTAATTACACTACATTCGAATCAAACGTCGAAAAATTTCACTGTTGAGAAAACTTTGAGAAATACTTAGGTGATGTTGAACCAAATAAATTTCGATGGCATGAGAGTGTATCGGACACCAGCTGTCAATTCAACTTTTCTCCTATGTCCCTTGGCAGCACAAACAAGTGTTTTGAGAGACAGAAGCAGTTATTTATTACCCACAAGGCCTATTAAAGCATATTGTCAGTCGCTTATCATTCCCAGAGGCAATTACAAATTTTATCTATGAACAGCAATGTTTATTTTTAAATTACTCGACGTCATTAAACTCCATAAATACCATCAATGTAGAAAACGTCTAGAAGAGAGAGAGGAGTCTATTGCGCCACTATACAAACAACTGATTCTTTCTCAATAAATCTCGAGTTTAGTCTGGTAATATATTTTTGAAGAAACTGGATTCAATGTCCACGGAAAAAAAAAAGCACATACATCGTAGTTTTCATCATTATTACGATAATGGAAAAATATCATTGATGAATGAAACTTTTCGTTCAAATTCAAAATATAGTTTTCAATACAGGAATTCTTGGAAGAGATTTTGCATTGAATTTGAATACGGATATTCTGGGTTGGGGTCTTTTACCTTTTAACATGGACAAAAAGCCTCAAAAACTATGCTCTATTAGAAATATTTCAATAAAAATATTATTTAACTATTTAGTATATGCTATGTTATGCTAAAATAAAGTTTCACACATATCTTAAATACGTATATTTTTGCAAATTTTCAAACATTACGAAAAAAATTTATTTCTAACATCTTATGCGCATAGTAAAGTAGCATGACATCAATATGATTGAATAAAAATTGATTGAAAATACAGAAAACTGTACCGTTCATCAAAATGAAATAAAATATCGAAACTTCATTGACTCAGTCTTATCTGAAATTAAATTCAAAATTCAAATTTTGAAAAATTTTAAATATTTTTTTCCAGAAACCAAATATTTATGAACGGATCTCAAATAGTTAGTCTCGTATGATAAACTAAACAGTTTCTTTATTTTGAATAAAATTTTCTTCAATTACATCTATGGCATGCTATTTTATCACCGGCGCAATGTGTTAACAATACATCTTTTTCATTAATGTTGAAGAGACGCAAAACAACAAGTATCAGAGACAGGGAAAACATTGTGTTATCATAGCATAGCATATACAATCGAAAACATGTGTACCGAATTTCAAATAAATCAGCAGTTAAATAATATATTTAATGATGTTTCTACTACAACTAAGTTTCTGAGGCTTTTGACTATGTTAAAAGGTATGAGACCCCCTTAAATGTCATATCTAAAAACTAATTTTTTCATTTTTAAACGGCGATTAAATAACAGATTTTTGCTAAAAAGTTTATATTCTTTTCATTCTATTCCAGCTAAATAAGAACTATCTTCCTCCACAGGATTATCAATACCGTCAAATGGGTGACTTGGGTACAAATTTTGAACATATTCTGTATTATCTCTCTTATAAATTAACATTTTTTAATAAAAATTGCACCACTAGAGAGAGAGAGAAAGAAGAAATTTTTAGGTATTTGTTTTGTGTTTTGCTACTTTTTATAATAGAGAAAAATGAATTCTCTATTCACAAAGTCGTATCCAAGTCATCCCGTCAGGTGGGGCGACTTAAGTACACTGCTCCATTATCTTGATATTTCACCTATCGAAGCGTATGCTTCCATCTCATCCATTGGAAATAACTCGTAACAAATAAAAAAATTATTAATACATAAATTTTGTTTTTATTACAAATATTTAGATTACGGAAAATTATTCTTTTATGTCTACAATGTAAATCTGCCCAGTCACACATGCTTGTTTTTTTGGAGGGGTTATCTTTGTCAATACAGAGAGAGTTAGATGAATACCTAATCTCATCTTTGAGCTCTGACTTCCAATATTTATTACTTTTTCCATTATATTTACATGATATTCGTTATCAAAAATCTCAGAAATCTGACCTGAGCGTATTCTTCCCTCATATTTGACAGAAATAAAATCTCCAACTCTGATGTCGGGTCGACTTTATCATTCATCAAACTGTTCTGTAGTAGAAGTTGGAACTCTACATGTTGTAACTCCATCTTTCTTTTCTTGTGGTGCAGGAGAATCGATTTCAGAATCTTCTGGCATGAAAAGGCAGTTTTTTTTTTGCACTTTTTTGTCTCTTATGTGGTTTATTTATTTATTTTTGGTTCTACTGTAATTAGTACTACTGGTTATGTGAAGCCTCCTTATGGTTTAGAGTGTTTAGACTAGCGGTTCTCAACCGGTGCTCCGAGAACCACTTGGGGCTCGTGCACTCTCCAGGGGCTTCACGGCCGCTCAAGAGAAAATAAAAAAAAACCTGTAAAATTTAAAAAATAATTATAAATATTTTTAAATAGTAAAAATAAATCAGTAACTTTGATGAATAAGTAAAAAATAAGCCTATGGGCCTCCGCCATAGAAATTATATACCAAAAAGGCCTCTGCGAGTCAAAAAAGGTTGAGAACGCTGGTTCAGACTATAAATTTCATCAATGGTTATTTTTTTCCGGGACATACTAATATAAAATACTATCCCCAAGTCACCTCGCAATTCTTAAACATTTCATTAATCATACAACCATTAATTTACAAATTGATTTACAGTAAAATCCCTCTTAATGGACACCCCCCTCATATGTGATCACCCCTCTTTTACGGCTAAGTAATATATATTTTTCCCTTGTATAACAAAAGTGTGCATTTCAAACCCCTGATTAACGGTCACCTTTTGTTTACGGACTAATTTTTTTTTGTCGGTGACCGCAAAACAAAGGTTTTTCTATATAGTTAGATAATTTATCATCCACACACACACGCGCGCACACAATTGAAGCAATAAGAAAACCTACCAAAGCAAACTTCTGTCAGGACTGAAGCTGTGAAAACAAAGTTTTGCAATGGTTTCACGAAACCTTAAAACACAGGTTATGATAAAAGTAGGAGGGGAAAAAAGATGGGGTAATTATGAGAGATTTGGGCATAATATTTAATTTTACATTCACAGCGGCTATGGTGTCATATAAAATAAAAAAATTAGAGCATGTACCCAAGTCACCCGTCGTTCGACAGTATTGCTTTTGTGTGTGGTCTATTGTTGCTTTCATTATTTTACTAATTGCATGGACATTCAAGTTTTTTTTGTTTTGCTGTTAAGTTATGACACTGCTACTACAGTATAATATGTAATTATAGAAATGATATATTGAATGTCAATTCCCTCTTGACTCACTCCTCTTATAAATTCAAATACATTATCTGTTTCCTAAAATACCAGGAAGTTTATCATGCCACTGCATAGAAAATGCTTTGATGTCTAGTTTCGCTGTTTTCGACTGAAGTCACTTGATACGATTACATTGAGCTTTTCATGGAATCCTGTTTCGAAAGTCTTTTAAAGGGGGATGTCAACCGTGAGATTGGTTTTTCTTGGCCGATCACATATTCAAAGGTTTCTACTTGAATTCCCCAAACTCCCGAAATCGCTTTGAAACTTGGCAAATACGGAGAATATGGTTCAGTTCTCCTTTGGTTCAAATCTTCCCATGAAATACGTTTCGTAATTAACTTATTTCACTATTTGAAATACACGCGCTTCAATATTTATCTTCCTAAACTCGAATTCTATGAAACATTCAATTTCGATTTATAAAATTCAGGATAAAAACAAAATAGAATATTATTAGCTTAATTGCAGCAGAGTTAATTCATGAAGAATATTCTGCGCTTTAAATTTTTTTAATGTATATCAGTTTTGATGTATACGTATCAAGCAGATTTCGTTATCTATGAATGCGTTTTCACTCGGAAAATTTGCATGTTATTTATAAGACGAAAATCAAAAGTCTAATTTTTCTAGCTCCCACTGTTTGTTATTTTTGAATTTTGCAAACCGTGGAAAATATGTGAATTCGCCTTTGAGTTTCCAAACCGAAATTCCTAATTTATAATCGAATTAATGAGGCCTGAAAATAGCCTGGAATAAGAAAACTTACCACTTATAACGCATACTTATTTTTAAGCAGTCGATCAAGATGATAAAATGATTTATTCGAAATTACGCTCAATAGTGGACGGATCTTTCTCCCTTCTCAGCAGTCTCGAATGAGGTAATTCGAATTGCAATCCTCCTCAGGAATCCATACACCAACTTGCTTCACGAAAGAAAACAATGTAAACGTACATATCACATAATGTGTACACCAGGCTTCATTTTTGATTTGCTTTGCTGAAGGCTTATGACTAATGATTTCGTCTTTTTGTAGTTCTTTGTGAGTATTTTGTATTTTTGACTGTTTGAGAAAATTCCCAAAGTTATTCAGCTCCAAATAAACTTTACTTTTCAGTACCATATTCACGGATATTTCTGACTTTTAAACGGTAAATAGACTCAACGTTCGTTATTACGATCCCCCTGATTCCACTTGAAATGGACGTTATATTGGGAGGTCGTTATATCGAACGTTCAAAAAAAGTCTCATAAGAAAATTCATGTTTGGAAGTAATGAATTATATTACTGTATTAATTTTGTTAAAATTTAAGCATTTGTGCGGTGAAAATGCACCAGCTTAGAAAATAAAATTGTATATAATAATTTATTATCTGCATGCAGCTGAGTGCCAAATTCTCTAATATTAATGGTCGAGGCCAAATACAATTTTGGCCAACGAAATACACGTAGCTTTACATTTCCTTGCAAAAAACAGGCGAAACAGAGAAAAGATCGGACATTTTATTGGATTGAATATTCGTTTTTGGATCATTATATTGGATGAATAACAACCTGGTATACTTAGGAAACATTTTGGGACTTATCGTATCCGTCGCTATAATGGTGCGGTCGTAATAATGGGCGTCGACTGTACAAGTATTATTAGTATGGAAATGGTTATAATAGACTATCGAAACATGTTGTTTCGTTATATTATTGCTATGAATTTCAGCGGATATTTTCGCATTTCCGCTTGTGTTACGTTCTTACAGTTTTATCAGTCAGTAACTATCCATCAAAGCACATAATTATTCGAAGGTCAATGTCTCAGATACTACATGAAATTTTCTATCTTTCTTAGGACAAATATAAACATATAAAATACACACAAAATAGTATAAAAAAAAACAAAATGAAATTGTAATGGGGTGACGAAAGTTACATCACATTCGTTCAATATCCATGTCGGATGTACAGCTCTGAAAGTAATTTTATTTGTTTACTGTAAAAACCCCTTGACAGAAGAAGATCTCATTTTGCAGACAGCCCCGGGTATTTAGATGCGGTTAATAATCGTTTCCTTTCGTGAGTCGAAAAGATATGATTTCTTTGAAAACAACAACCGATCAAAGTTCCGGTGTAATTTCCGCCGAACAATAATCGTCGTTCAACGATGTCAGTTCAAAGTTTTCGTCTCGGCAAGCGTATCAAACTTTTTCGAAGACAGTATAACTTGTGAAATGATAGGCTGGTTTATATTCGAGTTGCGCTAGAGAGGCCACATTTGTTGTTTAAATCACCTTGCTTCTCTCTCGGTAAGTTTCAGAATTTTATCGATAACTACGAACAAATAGCGTTTCTATGCGATTTCACTCTCGAATCGGTGAAACGAAATCGAAATAACTTTTTTCACGTTTGCTACTAACGAATACATTTCAAGATTGCAACGTTTATATTGATACAGAAACGGCTCGAATGAACATTTCCTATTGAACGTTTTCCGAATCTCCGAGAGAATCCTTTCATATTCTTGGTAGCATTTTCTAGAAATTTTCGATAATTAAAATTTATTCGAGCTAAAAATTCTTTTCCATGTCGCATGTTTATCATGCACCAAAAACTTTAATGCGTGTATTGTGTAAATACGAGTATTTGAAAAACATTTGGCATGATGCCCTTGACATAAAGCCAGGGAGCAGCGGTTGAGCTTCGAATCAAAATCGATACTCAAAAGCTCTCGATATCTTCAAAAATGGAGAGAAAATGAAGAATTTTCCATTTTTTTCTGTTAAAAAATAAATAAATATGGGATTCGCTTGATATATACAAAATGCATGGCAATTGATCAATAAGGGGGAAAAAACATAGGTATCGGAAAGGTTATTAGTAAAAATTTTTTCATTTCATTCAAATCACGCGTTATTATCCGTTTTACTATAAGTTATGCACGCTATATCGAGATTTACGCTTGGGTTATTGATCTGCGAAAAGGAGCCGAAACAAAAGCTTTATTAATGGACTTCTTCGTACGAGAAAAATGGCCATGACAAATACACACACGCACTCTCTTTGTGTGAAGTATCAGCGCATTGGAAATACTGGTAATGTAAAGAATATAAGTACCTTCATTAAAAATTTTGCGTGATGTTATAAAATATCCCACTTGTGAGTATTTCTTAAAGCTCTTTTGATATTCGGTATTTAAGTTGTGATGCCTTTCGGTTTGTCACGTAATCATTGGATGATTTATAGAAAATTGTGATGCTATCTCTCTCTCATATAAGTCTTTTTATTAAGTTTTAACGGAGTTGGTGCACGCAAATTTTCCAAAAAACACACTAGTGAATTTTTTACTTTTCAAATACTATGAAATTTTCTGCGTCTGTGTTCAAGTTTGTGTTCCACCTGTATTAGAAATGTTTTAAAAATATTTTTTTATGAACTACCTGGCCGGCATTATGTATGCTAATGTTTTCCACTAAAACGCTCTATTCTGAAAACTAAGTTTTTTGTTAGGTAAGGAGCATTTTTTCGAACACTTATTCAAATGTCTTGAAACTTGTGTGTCTCTCAACACTAGGTAATGCATACTTTAACACGAATGTTTTCATTAAAATTATTAAAAAATTTTTTATGGTACAAAATATGGGTAAATTTTAGTGATTTTTGAAAAAGGCGCATGTTGTTGAAGTTAAAATGCGAGAAAAAAAATAACCAAAAATTTTAAAATCCTAAAAATACTCCTGATACTTCTATAAAAATACCATAATATTTGAGAAAAAAAAATTGAATTCCTGAAGTAAATATAAAATTTTTAAGTGTTCCTTAAGGGAAGGAGATTTCTCTCTCACACACACACATAGGAAAAATCATGTGAAGACAAGATCGTGCAACACCCCCCGTAAAAAACAAATAATGCATTTCAACAAGTCAGCAAGATAAAAAAGTTAAGATCACATCGAAAATTGGCATCTGTATAATGAAATCAACTGAGACATAGATTCAGCCTTTAACCTTTTAATGATAAAATTTTTGATTAGAGCTAATAAGTTTTTTTGAATTAGTACAGAATAGTACTGCGTATATAGGGTCTTACTGAGGTCTTTGCATATCTGCAACGATATATATTGATGGAAACACTCATAATTTTTTTTTCCCATTATAAGAAACTTTGAATTTTCTTAAAATGCAAAAAAAAAAAAAAAAAAAATCGACACATTCAGTTTATACGTACAGTACTTATGCATTCAACGATGAAACGCCCTCCAGGACGAATTTATCCACCATAATCATTCTAGGCATTCGGGCTTTATCTGCCCTTTTTTGATTTGTGACTTTAGTCCAATTCTTTTTCGAAAATTGATAAAGCGAAGGAAATATAGTATTTCTTTTGCATAAGGAATCTTCTTCGAACGCTAATAGTTTTCAGCTACAATTGAACACTTTTCCTTGCCTGATGATCTCTAGAGCAGTGTTTTGCAAGCAGCATGAATTCATGCACACACGTGTGCTTTTGCAGATGTGCAAAATTTTAAAAATTACCCATAAAATAGAAGTGTGTAACTACTTTTTTGCTTGAAACGACAGTAAGAATAAAATACAAACGAAGCACATTACAATGTAGCGAAATCACAGTCAAATATGCATTACAGCAAACAAAGAGTTGATAATTGTGTTGTTAATTGTTATCTACCAAAAAATTCAAAATATAAAATGGAAAGGTATGACTTTCCTTTTCTGCAAAGACGATTCTCACCTTAATTCTTCATACCTGCGGCAGTAATAAAAGTTTGAAAAATGTTTTGCACATATGAAAATTTACGCATTTAAGGTTTAATAAGGTTCAATCGTTGTTTCGAAACAACACACCTGAAGAAAGTGAGTCATGTCAGAATATCTACTGAGTGATGCCCATCAGTGTACTTGAATCTAGGGATGTATGGGGGACATGCATCTAGTAGGTGCTGCCATCCACTTCCTGAATCAATAGTCAGTGAATGCAGTTTTACAATGTCGTGGGTCCATCACTCGTGAAATGACAGCACAGTGGTGATTCTAAGAATTGAAAATTCAGCAAAAATTCTATTTATGTCTACGACTATATTAACTTTGATACCATAACAAATGATTTAAAGATCAAACAATATTTGATCGTTTTGCATCACTATGGTCATTTCATGCACACGTAGATAGATTATATACTAGATCAGACCCACACTTTGATATTATTTTCCAAAATGCGAAATCAAGTCTCTCAAAAACTGAAATTCGAAACCAGGTTCACTGTAAAAAACCGAAAGCGTCCAGGTAGCTCATCCAACTACACACATTGTTCATTAAACCACCCATGCTCAACCGATGGCACGCGGACCAAATGTGGCTCGCGACCTCAAACCTAATTTTGTAAAGATAAACTAAGCGACATATTCCCAGATCACTTAAGTTGGCCACTTCACATTTAAAGATCACGCAAGCGGTCTGCGGCACATTTCCAGATCGCTCACGTCACCCACAGCACAATTCCAGACCACTGACGTATCCCACAGCGCATTCCCAGATCATTTAAGTGACCCACAGACCAATTCCACTACGGCAAAATTCTACAGAGAACAAAACGAAGAAAGCACTTGAGCGACCCTCACCACAGTTCCAGATCACTTGAATAACCCCGCAGCATATTTACAAATCCCCACAGTACTATTTCAGAGCACTCACGCCACCTGCGACACATTTACAGAGCGGCTAAGTGACCCGTGGCATATTTACTGATCACTTGATTGAAGGGAACGCGACACGTTTTCAAATCAATCAAGTGCCCCACACATCAACATCGAATCAAATCAGAGAAAGATCACGAAAACCCCTCCCCCCCCAAAAAAAAAACAACATTAATTCCAAATCTCGAACACTCATAAAAATTCATAAAAAGAATATCTCCATTATCTTGCGTGAAGAATTCTTTTAGTAAACTCAACGAGTGAGTATAAAATTTATAAAACATTCAAAATTGAAGATAAAATTATGAAAACTTGCGGCCGAGAGAGAAAAGAATAAAAGAGAAAAAAAAAATACATATATTTTTTGAAAAATCTTCATTAAATTAAAGTGTATTTTTGTAATTACCTCTTAAGATCTCGACAGAAAATAGCGTCTTTGTTTCTTCTTCTTTTGTGGGTTTTTTTTTGTGTGTGTTATATTTGAGACAATGGCGAGACGAAAAGGTTTCTTTCCGTTCCCGATTCTAGGTTTTCTCTTAAGAAAAAGAGAAAAAAAAGAATTAAATACATAAAGACTTAATCAAGTGAATCCGATTTAACCGAACATTTCCGTGAGAGAAAGACAGTTGGGATTTTTCTTATGCAAAAGAGAGCAATCTATGGAATTAAACTTTTACATCCCAATCGCCTTTTTCTCTCCTTAATAAAATTGTCTTCTCCCCTTCCCTCAATTCGGAATAAATTTTTTATTCAAAATAAACGACATTATTATTTCATTTATCCGCGATTAAATAATTGCAATTATTCGACTGATTCTTTTTTTTTTTTTTCAATGACTAATTGCAATGTTATTAAAAATATTCAATAATTATTTGTGCAATGTCAATGTCGACTTAAAAAATTTATACGCGGAGACGAATTTATGGTTTCGATGGCCGGCTGCCCTTGAATAGTCTAATTTGCATGACCATTCTTTTTTTCGAATTTGCCAATCTGGGTGGATTTTTAGCTAGGTTCTCCCCTCACACTGTGAATGAACATCTCTGTTTCAGTGCGTAGATTCAATGTTCTGTTTGGCTTATCACTCTTTTGGTAACTCGAATGCTTGCGCAGTCTTTCTCTGTCATTCTTTTTGTCGCTCACTGGCTCGGTCCTCTACTCTGTAGGTCAATCAAATGTTTGTACACTCTGTAAGTCCCCCTTTTTTGGTTTGGTTACTTACATGCTTACTAACTACATAAATCACTTTTTTGTCTATTTTAGACTAGGTCTGTTTTTTGGTCACTCACAATCCTGCATTCTGTTTTGGTCACTCACAATCCTGCATTCTGTTTTGGTCATTTATATGCTTGCAAATTCTCTAGGTCACTCTTTTGTTCACACACTGACCTAGTCCTTTGATCTAAGCAGTGGTTCTCAACCTTTTTTGACTCGTGGAGCCCTTTTTAGTAAAAAAGATTTCTATGGCGGAGCCCCGAAGGCCTAATTTTATTTATTCATCAAACTTACTGATTTATTTATAATATTTAAAAATATTTATAATTATTTGTTTTCAAATTTACGGTTTTTTTTATTTTCCTCGAGTGGCCGCGGAGCTCTTGGAGAATGCACAAGGAGCCCCAATTGCTCCGCAGAGCACCGGTTGAGAACCGCTGCTCTCTAGGTCACTTTTTAGTCACTCACATACTTGTAATCTCTCTAGGTCACTTTTTTGGTAACTCACATGCTTGCAAACCCTGTAGGTCACTCGTTTGGTCAATCAACGACCTAGTCCCTTGTTCTCTAAGCAAAGGCGGATTTAGGGTTTCATAAATTTTGCCACCCTTCTTCCATTTTATTAACTTTCTTGACCACTTATTTTCCAAATTTTCTGCCCTGGGCTGTAGTCGGCGGCTAAGCCCCCTGTAAATATGCCTCTGGCAATACGTACTTCGATTTTATTTGGAATCGATAATATCGTATACGTCAACACACGATATCAAATAACATTCTGAAATATTACTGGAATAATTATGAAATATTATCGGGAACGCCAGACTTTCCTCATGCAAACAGTCATGTTTACCCTCGACTAATATAGTATAATGCTGTATAATATGCCATACTTTAAATGATGGAAGCTTTTTCGTGAAAACCGTCGATAATGCCTGAGTTATTAATGATACCAGGATGTGTTTTGGTTCGCTCATAAAATATTCACGTCTAAATCATGCATGTGCGTGGCGTGCATGAGTAAGGCGATACCTCTCCGAGTTAGGTCTTTCGCTGTATCCGGAATTTAACATGGTATTAGGTTACCGGATCTTTCGCGCAGACAAGTTTTAATCACTTAATAATTCACGAAGCAGTAAGGTTTCTGTTTCGTATTAGTTGATGAATCGAGGAAAGAGAGGTTTCGTAATTCCGTGTCGCGAAATACATAACAAATCACCAGCCCCCGCTAATGTATTTCTAGGCCACGAAATACTATATTCGATTGAGTATTGTTTATGAATCCGAGAAAAAAATATCAATTTTTCATTATCTATCCTCATTCTTACGTGGTAATCTAAGAGGTTTTTATAATTACGAAATATTGCTCATCTCTTTTGTAATTACTATTTTCTATGATTGATGATAAATTCTAGCATCGTATATCTCCATGAAATAAGATCTTGGAGTGCAGTTTTGAAGATGAATCATTGACTCAGAAGAAAATTTTAATCATCTCGTAAATGCGTCCTTAATAATTTAGCATATTTTATCTTCCGCATTATCTATATATACAATAATTTTTATGAGCACAGCCATGCATTATATTACTATGGAAATACTGCCCTGACAGGGGTAAAAATAGAAGAATGCTATTTATAAGAATGATCGTCTCTGGTTCAATTTATTTGTCTTGAGAGGTAGACAGGAAAGCAAGAAGAAATTCGGATAAACACAAAAACACGATTGGAATCGTTTTTCTTTTGTGTTGTTTTTTCGCCTAATTGATGGAATGAGCCATTAGTGGAAATGATTTGGTACTGCTGGCAGACAATGGTCATTTATCATTGTTTGCCTTGGGGATTCATTCCCGAAACTCGATAATGCGATTTTCTTTTCTTCGCTTATTTACGTTATTATTCGCTTCTACTGAGAAAATATGTCATTAGTTAAAAGGGAACTTTCTCATATTCACAGGTGTCTGGAACTCAGCTGGAATAATCGGCAGAGTTTTGCACCGAAATGCCCGAACAGAGCAATGATTATAGAGTAGTGGTGTTTGGAGCAGGAGGTGTCGGCAAGAGTTCG
The DNA here is from genome assembly GCF_987345545.1 of Pholcus phalangioides. Lineage (NCBI taxonomy): Eukaryota > Metazoa > Arthropoda > Arachnida > Araneae > Pholcidae > Pholcus > Pholcus phalangioides. The sequence continues at coordinate 26,323,234 of NW_028301625.1, forward strand.
CTCGTTCTTCGCTTTGTCAGAGGAACTTTTCGTGAAAGCTACATTCCTACAATTGAAGATACATATCGACAGGTATTATTCGCATATCTTACTTGGTATTGGAAACTTTTTAGAACCGTTGTGCTTGTCAGATTACGTTAATTTTTAATGTATATTCTACAGGTAATCAGCTGCAACAAGAACGTTTGTACTCTTCAAATAACTGATACGACAGGCAGCCACCAGTTTCCGGCAATGCAGCGACTGAACATTTCAAAAGGCCATGCATTCATTCTCGTTTATGCAGTGACCAGCAGTCAATCTCTGGAAGAACTACGCCCAATTTTCGAAGTAATCCGAGAGGTAAAAGGAAGTGAAATTGAGGGTGTACCTATTATGCTCGTTGGCAACAAATGCGATGAAACTGAATCTAGAGAAGTACAACCTAGCACCGGAGAAGATCAGGCAAAAAGGTAAACATTCATTATTCGTTCAAAATACATTCGCTTTCAAAAGTTGAGCACGTGACGGTTTATATAACATAACACTACTTTAATTTTAAATCTCTAGATTGGACGGGTAGTGGGACCCGAAAAAATGGTACTAGAGCAGTCCCTTCATGTGGAGCTTTCGGCGCACAGTATTGGCAGCTATTGTCTTACCAAGTGATGCTACAATCCGCTTGGCTACTATAGCAATATACCGATCATCAGAGGGGGTAGTAACCTTTAGTCGATCGGGCACAGGTCTTTGCATAACTGCTTGACTTGCTTGAAATTGTTTCCATAAGTATATTGCTATAGTAGCCAAGCGGAATCGACGAGCGATCTCCACAACTATTTGTTACATTCATAGTTGCAGCACCACTTGGTAAGACAATATATGCCGGTACTGTGCGCCAAAGGCTCCACATGAAGAAAGTGTACGCCTGAGTACCACGTGTTCGTGTTCCACTAACCGTCCAATCTAGAGATGCAAAATTAAAGTAGTGTTATGTTATACTTGTACAAACCATCGCGTGCTCAACCTTTGAAAGCCAGCGTAAATCGAGTACAACTTTTTTAAATGTTTTACTGTTGGTCTTGTATAGATAAAAATATGCCAGTAACATCTTGTTAGTATGTTTGATCGATATCTCAAAACAATTATTCACTCAACTAATCTAATAAAATGTGCGTTAAATATGCAGGTCACCATATAGGTGGATTTTATCAAAGCAATACAATAAACTCACGCCAACCAGGATAACGAAACTACCTACATAGATACAATATTGGTTTGGTAAACTTATCGTAGAAGTTTTACTTATCACATGTCACCAGACACGATTCAAAGCAGGCCAAAAAAACGTCAAAAGCAGACAAAGGTTACTAAATACTTAAATGCGAGTCCTTCTGCGGTTCATCGACTTTCACAATAATTTCCGGCCATGCGCTCGACATACAGTCGGTTTATTCAAGGATGGTCAAGACCAAGAGCTACAACAAACGCCCAATATATTTGCTGTTAGGTGCACAGGGTAATAGGATCTCGATCCCAGCCCAGCTTAGGTCTTTCTTTGCTGCAGCCCCAAAATTGTGATATCATCAGCTAATGTCCACGATGACTTCAAAGGTGTTCCGTATGCGAGACGACCAGTTATTTGCGTATTGGTCACCTCTCTTCACAGAAGGGATACTTTGCAATGGACACGTCTACGTGTCTACTGAAATGCAGATCAAAGTGAAGAGGGTTTGTTTTTCATGGATAGTCTAAGTTTAGCTTGCAGAGTGAAAGCAGCGTTGTTTCATTTGAAGAAAACCTGGAATCATCAAACCTCAGTGAAAGAGATTTCTTTCGAGGACAGAGTGTTTGTGTTTGGGGTAGTATCTTCTTAGGTGGATGTACGGACCTCAATAACTCTCTACGTGAAACCATGGTCACTAGAGTCTGTAAAATATATCTTTCTCTACTATTCTTGATATTTATAATCCCCTCGAGCATGTTTGGGACGCTTCAATCGACGTGCTTCTGCTGCTAATCCTCCTCGTGAGACCCTGGCTAAGCCTACTGCAGTTTTGCTCAAATGAAAATAATGTGAATTCTTCACTTTGTGAATGTTTCACATTTCACAAAGTTTAAAGTGATAATCTCATCGCTAATATCATTGTATCATTAAGTCTGTTTCTTAGAAGTATAGACAAACACAACAAAGAATGCTGAACAGTTAGAAATTTCGGGGAATGCTAGGACTTTGTCTTTGTTACATTTTGTTCTAATCTGCTGGTATGCCAGAAATTCTCAGAGAGATGACATGGCTTCTATGTTGTCTTGAGGAGCGTCATGGTAGTTTGTGATTCAGTAAAAGCGTGTACTGGCTCGAGATTATATGAAGCTGTCATTCTTTACTTAATATGGAGTTTAGGTAATTCCGTAAATTCGGTCTTCATACAGTCAGATAAAATGTCACGCATATCAGTGTTCTCTTATCTTTATCTCATTATCTTATCTCTGATCATCTTATCTTTATTCTTGTTTCAATTAATCCTTATACTTTTACCACCATTATACTTTACTCACACTTATTATAGCTTACCTTTTACACACACACACACACACACTTATATTATAAACACCAATTTCCATCAAATTCCTCAGAGAATAATTTTTTTAAAGTTTTATTCTCTAAAAATGCTCTAAAGGTAATTAAAAAATTACTTCTAAGTTTCACAGGCTGAAAAAAGTTGGTAGATTAAATGAATTAATCAACGTTTGTTTTTATAATTTTTTTAATTCGACAGATGGAGCTGTGGTTTCATGGAAACATCAGCCAAGAATAATTTGAACGTAAAGGAGCTGTTTCAAGAGCTTCTAAACATGGAAAAGAGAAGGAATGTCAGCTTGAACATGGACACCAGCAAGAAGAGGTCGCAACTCAGGAAAGAGAAACTCAAAGGGAAATGCTCACTTATGTAAAAATGAAACAGATGGAAAAAAAGGAACCCGGAAGAGAAAAGATTAAAACAAGATTATATATAAGCAGCGCGAATTAAAAATATATACATAAATATGCATGCATACATAATATGTATGTATATATATATACATTCCCACACATATATTATACATATATAAATCTCCAAATTTTGATTCATTTGATAATAAAAATCTTATCAGATAAAAAATTTTATCAATTCATACAGAAAAAAAATTGAAGTATACGAAAATAATATTGAAAAAGATATGTACAGATTTGTTCCATAATATAACAATATAACCAAACTATATATATAAATACACATATATATAGAAATTTTTGCCTTAGATTTTACACGCGGCTTCCAGTTTGAGTCTAAAAAGATTCTTTTAATCATTTTTTAAAAGTTAAGTTTTTCTAGATAACGTCGTTAGTTAGATCGATTGATTAAGGCTGTTATCGCTTTTATTTGCTTCGCGAAGATTTATATTCACATCGTGTGAATAACCAATATTAACAGGCGATATTGTGGCTGATTCGACATAAATTTGATTTCATTAAACAATTCTTACAATCGAAAAAAATCTATGTATAAAGATTTATCAAATGGATTAATCACCGAAGAAAATGGTGGCTTATGGCTTACTTAATGCATCGTTGTAATAGTACAAAACGGTCATCGAAAGCAGTGGTTGGTTCCTGTTGTAAAAATGGAAAAAGAACTGAAATTTTTCGATGAAGCTTGACTGCAAATTTAATGATGAATTCACGGCTTGTGTTGTATTGATTGTATTGTATTGCAGCAGTTCATTGTGCAGCTCACGGAAGAGAACTACTAAAAAATGAAGAAAGTTTAATTAAAGCGTCCTTACCAATGAAAGCAATACTTCATCTAGTGAGAAATGTTTTTGGTAGAGTTCTCTAGGAAAAAAATAGAAATTTTACGAAAATCGTATGGCGACTGTAATACGAATAGAAGTGAATACGAAAAGCCTATATTATTATAGAAAATAAAAAAATGTTCAATAAAAAACTGTTAACGATGCAAAGGACATGACCGAAAAAAAAAATGAATAAAAAGATTGACATATCCAAAAAAAAATTTTTATTTAATTTCACAAAATGATAGCATGTTCAAGTTTGATCAATGTAAGCGTTTAGATATACTTAAAACATGTATCTGGATAGTTTATAGCAATGATGTAAAAAAATCACGTGTAGAAAATTAGCAGAATAGCAAAAAAAAAAGAAAAAAAAAGAAAAAAGTGATTATCTATTTCCTGATATTGTAAATACGTATTTATTGCTAAGAGCATGCGTTTGTTTCAACGAAAGCAAAGTGTTGATCCAAATCCTACTGTACAGTGAGATGCCGTTACTGCCAATCATTTGCCTAACATGTTTCAGTTATGATGCTGAGACCATCAAAAAACGTATTTTTATCAAAATTGAGCCTTTTTTTATGCGGCCGATTTGTAACGATCCAATGATAGACCTTAAACATTTCAAATGACTAAACAGATGCAATGCTTGCTTTTTATTTACTGTGAAATATCTATATTAATTTATTTGAAACTTATAAAAACCAAACTGGTTCGATTGAGGTGTAATTTACAGCATTCTAAAATCGTATGAAATGCTATTTCATGAAAGAAAATTCCCGGATGTGACCAAATCAGAGCTTAAACCTAAGGTCCATGCCATTGACATGAATAACCGTTGACTAAAGTGGCATAGCCTGATCTGCTACGTCAAAATTGTCGTTTAAGGGGTGGCACGACCTCTGATGCTTCAAAATGTAGATTTCTCAAAAATGACTTCATTTAATTGCAAATAAATTGCTTAAAGAGTTCCATGTCAATTGGTCAATTGGTTCTTTCAAAGTAAAAAAGGAAGTAATGAATGAAGTATTAAAGTATATTCAAGAAACAAATTTTGGACGTGTTTTTCTCAGGTTGTTTTTCTGAAGTTTTTGCAGCTCATCCGTAAGATTAAAAAAAACATTACTGTGTGTGTGCACTAAATTATTCAGAAATTTTGCAGAAATGTTTATTTGATATGTGTTGATAAAAAATAAACTTCCGATTTGGCAATCGATTAACGGGAAGTGTTAAAAAAACTGTTCAATTCAGATTTTTTAAATTTATTCATTTTTTTCAAATTTTCTTCACCTTAAAAATTCCTAAATTTCTAACGATATTTGAGGTTCATTTTACTGACGCATTTAGTGTAAATTAATATCCATACAAAATTTCAGCAATTTTTATGCATTAGTTTTATTTTATTTTACGGACAAGCTAAAAAACTACAATCTGAGAAAATCGCGTATAAAGTGTTTTTTCTTGTATGAATTTTTTCACTATTATTCATTCTTTCTCTTCGAATTTAGAAGAAAAAATTGAGGGATTAATACGAAGTTTTTGCATTTGGTTTGCGTCTTCAAAGTGAGGAATTTTTTTAGTCATTTCTGGAAAATCAACTTTGTATAGAGGTCGTGACACTCCTTAAGGCAATAAGACAGAGATGTACTCATAACTAACAGGTCTGATTGACAAAAACCACTAATTAGTTCAGCAAATTTTTTAAATGAATTAATTTTAAAGTGCAACTGTTAAGTGATGCTCGATAGTATTATTATTTTTTCGCTCAAACTTTCTGTACTTTATGTGTTGCACAGTTATTACTCAGGTACATTGACACATTGACAATCTGCAAAATGAAATGATGTAAAATAAAATGTATGAGAAAATATGCTGCAGATCTCTATTATCATTGAGTGTGTGTGGTATTAAGTACGGCATCGTTTTGCGTTAATATAAGTGGAAAACACTTTGCTTCGCTTTGAAACAAATGAAAGGCTCATTTGCGCACTCGAAGAGAAAGTGAGAGTGAGAAAGAGAGAGAGAGAAAGTAAAGGGAGAGAAAAAAAGAAATATATATCTAGTTTTTTATTAACTAAATTATGTGGTATGTATTTATGCTTCTTAATTGTTACTTATTGGTGCTGATTTGAATTTGTTGAGATTTTACCTGATATACCTGGCAATACTATCTTCCTGATTGCTATCGTTTACGAATAACATAAGGAGTTGATCGAAACGCACCTTTCAATGTTCATGTCTACTGCTCCCCCGGTCGAGGTTAACAAAAGTTTAAACATCTCAAAGGAAATTAAGATGGCGAGAAAGATTATGATCCATGACTCTGGCATATCAATTTGCTTGTAATCCGAATATAATTCACTAGAATTTGCGATTTAGAAATATCGCTAAAAAGGACCTTTGAAGACCCTAATGACCTCACCACATTTTTTGCAATTTAACACCGGATTCGCAACATGGGAACAGTAACGATATAAAACTGAATTGCAGTATTCTAAAGAGCTTATACTGTGCGATCGGTTTACAACGATAATTGATCGATTGCCAAAAAAATTCTATGATCGATCAAAGTGACTTTCTATTATTTCGTGAGGGAAAAACAAAATATACAAAGTGAATCTTGCACTGAGCCAAATGTTTAGTTATTTGCAAACTACTATATGTACTTTTACACGTCACCGTCCATCAACTGCATTGAAACTATTAACATATTTTGCCAGAGTCAATCCGACTTACGCATAAATGAAAAAAAATATTGGGGCATTCTCCTATATAGGGTATTGTTACTATAATATTGTAATTATTGTCGTTGGGTTATAGATTCTTGTCAGATTTTTATTTTTTCGGTTTCTCTGTAAGATAAAAAAAAAGTCGCACAATTAGAGCATCTTTTTATAATTATATATACATATATATATACATCTATATTATAAGTATTATATTTGTTTACTGAATGTATTGTTACACTTACTGATGTTTTTTAGTCATCAAAAAAAATATTGTTAAATATCACGAGTGAGATGTCTATTATGAACGGTTTCATGTTAAGCAATCGATGATTTGTGCACTTTGAAGCAATTCGAGGCACGATAATTGCGCAGTTTGGATTTATAACACGTTTTTCCTTTCGAGCAAAAAAAATAGTATCTTAATGTAAGTATACACGAAACAAAAGAACAAGTTTTTCCATATTGAGGGTTATCGAACACTTTACACACGAAATGGTACATGTACCAAAAATCACTCGTAAGACTCACAAGACGATTGCACACAACGAAAAGATGGTATAGCACTATGATAATTCGCAGCACGTTTAGTCTACCGATGCTTGTTACAACAAACAATCGAACAACAAAACGAAATAACTATTTTACAAAATACACCATAGCAGAACAACTATCAAAATACGAATCAAACTCCAACGCAGTATCTCATGTATATATTATACAAAAACTTCGGCTTCCCAGAACGAAAATATAACTTTCAGTATCATAATAACTACCATATTTTCGTTTCTTTTGAATACAAAATAATTGTTATGTAGAAAGGTTTTATCTATAGAAATAACATATAATCAAAATTCGTATCATAGAACATTAGATTGTTTTCCGTTTTGTTCTTAGATTCAATTCCGATAATATATGTATATTTCATATTCTCAAAGCTCAAATTACAATCTGGGACCAAAAATAGAAACAAAAATTACAAATTATATAGCTATTCAAAAGACTTCTCCGTATAATAATATAATCGACTTTTCATATCTGTAATTAACATCTCTAATAAATAGTCATTTTAAGATTTACATTATCTGAAGCGTCAATGAGGAATAAAACAATTTTTTCAGTAGATATTGGAGGACATTAAAGACAAAAAATATTAATCAATAAATAATGCATATAAAAGATGTATATACAAGAAATATACTCGCAACGAATGCGAAAGTAATTGATAATTGGAAACATGTCCACACACACAAAGAAATGTACAAATCCTTGCAAAAAATTAACGATGACGTGGACTTGATCCAACGAGAGACCGATTATGATTAATTCGTTTTCTTGATTCATTCGATTGTAGTTATGAAGTTTTTATGAGATCTTATATATGAGTCTTTTTATCTAATATTATTTCATATATAATATTATAATTAAACACAGCGGTTTTTCGATCATTTCGAATCCGATCAATGATCAAAACCAGACAATGGAAAGAGAGGTTGATATGAAATTACAAACGAACACTTACTCTATGAGATCGAATCCATTTTAATTTTTTTAAAGAAAAACTTAGAAATTAGAGAAATAAAAATGCTTCTTCTGGAATTTTTTGTTGTTGTTGTTGAGAAACGCTTCACCTGAGGACATTACAATACGAAAAATCATCCGTATAGATGGGTGCACGACATATATAAAATGCTTCGAAGTTTTTTTAAGCAAAGATTTTAGAAAAGTGCATATATTATATACATATATGTATAGTTTTAGACAGTATTATTTTACTTGTGATTGTATCAAAGTTGGTATCGCATTTATTCTTATCGTTAGCACGTTTCATTTGTAAATATTTAAAAATATTTTATCTAAGTGCTTGTGTTGTTCTGTAACACGTGTCTATATGAACGAGGCCCTTCATTGGAAAATAATGTATGTAAATTTCTTTTTCAAGTTCAAGGAATGTGAATAATCTAAGGATAATAAAAATAATTTGCTGATGTTTTATTTATGTTTATATATTATATATATATACATGAGCTATCTTCTATGAATATATGTATCTCACTCAGTATTATATTATCTTGAAAAATTCTCGCAATGATCAGCCTCGTTTGTTGAATTTGGCATTTTGAATTCTCTTTGGATTGAAGAGAGCCACTGAGATACTGTGCACTCTGTACTTTTGTTTTTGTCCGGATATTAAAGCTTTTTCTTTTCTCTTTTGATAAATTGTCTTTTTCTGTGTTTTTTTATTTTATTAAGTGAAGAGAGGATAGATAATTGAATACACATGGTAATTGTTAACACTATCAACATGGAATAGGGCCCAGATAAAGTCGAGGTAGAGCAATTAGGCCGGCATTACACTATAAAAGTTTGATAAATGTTCGTTTATAAAATCTGAAAAATGCAACCAATAGGCGGATCAGTTAAGTTCGAATGTAACAGATATGCTTATTGGTTACATTTTTCAAGTTTTATAAAAAAATTTTTATCAAACTTTTATCGTGTAATACCGGCCACACACACACACACACACACACACACACACACACACACACACACACACACACACACACACACACACACACACACACACACACACACACACACACACACACACACACACACACACACATTTTCATACATATAAATGCAATACAAAGGCATAACACAAAAGCAACACAACACATAGACTACACACAGCTGAATACAATGGTTTGATCTCCCAATAAACCCATATCCATTCAGGGCAGATCCATGAAAATCACACTTGAATTTTCTCGTGGCAACGCGTGGTTTTTCATTTTTTTAAAGAAAAAAACTTGGAAATTTTAGAGAAATAAAAACGCTTTTTCTGAAATTTTGTTGTTGAGAAACGCTTCATATACAGGTGTCCTGTAAGTGCTAATGCGATCTTTATCTCATTAACTGTCCGTCGTAGAAGTATGGTTTCAATTTAAAAAATGCGCAAAATCTGTTCAGAAATCACTCTGTACCAGTTTTAAGACGGAAATACAGTGTGGCTCAAAATGAAAAATCCACATTTTTATACGGTTCCCTTGTCCTCTAAGTTTCAATTAGAAAGTTGTTGCCCTGTATCACTTGAGGTCAACAAAAATTCCATGTTTCCAAGTGCAATATTCGCTAAAATGTTTGAATTCAAAAATTGGAGAAAAGTTATGAAAGAACAGCAAAACTAACGGACACAACGCTCCTTTCCCTTATTTATGCTGTCCTTTCCCCAACTTTTCTTCGATATTTGAATTCGAATGTCTAAACGAATATTGCACTTACAAACTTGGAATTTTTTAGTTGGCCTCAAGAGATATAGTATAAAAATTTAAATTTCTAATTTTGTTACACACTGCGTTTTCACTCTCAAAACTGGTACAGGGTAATTTTTGAACGCCTTTTCATCATTTTTTAACTGAAACTATACCTCTACGACTGACGGTTGATGAGATAAAAACCGTATTAGCAGTTACAGGACACCCTGTATACATTGTATGTATGTACACATACACAAATATATATTGGCTTACTCCCACGGTTTTTTAAGCATGTGGTTATTGGTTCCTGTTTTTAAAACTTTATGCAGTATTAGAAGTGCCGAGAGCAATAAGACAGAACTGATACTGCTAAGCCAGATAGAGTAATAAAATAGAGCAAAGATAGAGAAATAAGATATATAGAGCCAAGGCGAACAAAATTTTGAAAGGAACTTAGGCCGCACATATAATGTGGTGACCAAGAGGTACGGGAGTGGATAATAGAAACTAGTGACGAAAACAATTGTATTGTTTTGTTCTACATCACACACATTTGAGAAGCGAGGCGAAGGAGAGAAAGAGGCCACGCAACGAGATGCGCGACGTGAACAAACCTATTTGTTTTACCTCAATCTGCTGATTGTTCCGTTTCTCCCATTTTTTTCTTTCCCTCTTGTGCTGAGGGATCATCATCATCAAAACACCATTATATTTCAGAACCTCTCTCTCTCCGGTCATTTTCTCTAGTTTACTTCCCCTTTACTATGTGCGGACATCTCTTCCCCCACCCGTATGTATTTTTTTCTTTCCATTCGCAATTTTTGTGTAACTCGTACCTCTTTGCTCCACCATGAGCGCAGCCTTAGGGCTCCCTTTTACTCATAGCTGCAGTAAAGTTACATGTCCATATGTTGACCAGAGCCGTAACTGGAAGTCAGGATTTTTGTCAGGGGCGAGGACAAACTAAATCCTGCCACCTCCTCCACTCCAAAAACCAATGATTTCGCAACAGTGGTCTTTTGTTTCTCCTAAAATTAGCCGGCATATTAAAATTTCCACCTGGGAGAATTGATCCTCTACGCTTTACTCCTGGTTCCAGCCCCGCTGTCAGTGCCCGAGTGGTAAGATGCTTGTCTTCCACTATGAAGGTTATCGTCAAGGTCCACGGGTTCAAATCCGAACATAGAAAATTAGAAACATGTTCCTTACCCACCGAACTTGAGGTGACCACCGATTGATGGCACCTTCATTTCCTACCTAACTCTACTGGTTGGAAACTGCCGTATGGCGATATATGACCGGAGTTGGTGTGCGGTAAAGTTGACCCTTCAATAGTGAAAAATAAAGACATAACTAATTACTGAGTTGCACAATTCTATTTGCATCAGCGAAAGAATCAAACTGAATGCTCTCAAAGCGTTGTCCGAGGACAACACATCCTTTTTGAACTTGCACATCTTACACATCAGAATTTGAACTTGAACATATAAGTAACGCTCTTTCACGGACTATTGTTGGTTTGGAGCTGATCTTGTCTGTCGCAAAAACGATTATCGTGATGACATCTTACATGGTGATTTCGTATACTGTACCAGTTTTTTTTATTTCAAAAACACTAGATTCTTATACTTAATGCAACGAAATTAACAAATTGAAAAATCTCTGAATTTGGGACCTTGAAAAACTCCTAAAATGAATTTAAAAAATTGCCGAAATAAAAAATTGATCAATTTATATTTAATTATTCATCCAGAAATTCCAAAACAAATAATTTAATCCTGCGAGAAGAGTAGAATAAAGAAAGGAGGTATTCATATAGAGTGTACCATGAAGGGATGATAAACTACAGGTTCTGACAAGTAGTCAGAGTGATGTATTATCAGTACAGGTGTAATTTCAGGAAAAAACGAATCCAACAGCAAAGTTAAATGAAGAAAAGTATTATCAAACTTGTTTTTCCTAACATAAAAAAATCAATCGTGGCACGCAAAGAATACCCGAATACCTAACGTAGATAACATACTCTTTGGAAAAAAAAAAGAAACCCAGTAATCAACAAAAAATGTCGAAGAAATCAAATAGTGAAGAGATCTCTAATATTAAAGAAATATACTAAGAACTACAAGAACACACCAATTTTCCCTCAATACAAGATATTCAATATATAGCTACAAAATCTAAAGAGAAGAATGTATTCCAACAAATCAAACCGAAATTGCTTTTGCTATGTGGGATTGACAAAGAAATTCGGAGTACTCGCATATTTTAGAGAGGAATTCTGAGAATATTTTTGAACCGGTATGAAAGAATATTCAACTAATGCATAAGTCATATCATAAAAATTCTAAAAATTTCCAACAAAACCAAAAAGTAATTTTCCTTTGAAAAGAAAACTCTTACTTGGTATATGAGTGGATACAAACCAATTCGCTTATTATCCGTATGAAAAAGATACTGGACAAAGTCGTGGCGAAGATATTGAGATTTTAACAATCATCTTGAGATTTTAGAATCTACTCGAAGAGAAGCAATATAAATTTAGGAAAAGAATACGTATATATACAATCGATACACTTTCCTGTTTCACAAATGAGATAAATCAAAACAATAGGTACAATCTTTTGACATGTATCATCCCATTTCAAAAACATACAATGAATTCGATTGAATAACAAAATATTTAATTTCAACATTTCTACGTATATGAAGAAAATATTTATGGACTCTTCATTTTGCTGACATATATTGAATAAAAACATGGCGAAATACCATAAAAGAAATAACGTAGGAGTTTCACGGGGCTTCAGTTTAGATCCATTATTATGGCTAGTAACGACAAATGAAATTTTATAGACAAAATTCAAACAAAACATGAAAATATGGTAGAACTTGGTTAATTCGAACTTTTTCCAGCGACTTTGGACTAACCAAGTTCTACTGTAATAGCATACGACGACGAATTCCTGATACTTATCTTGTATAGGAAGTGCGGGATTGTGGAATACCAAATTCATTTTTAAATTATCCCAATTTAAAAGATGATAGGAACCCAAAACCTGTATATTTATATAAAATTTAATTCTTGTCGTTGCATTGACAAATGTATGTTATTTTAAAAATTAATTCCATGTCTGAGAAGAAATGTATTTAAAAATGTTTCACATCAGAGGAGGGTGATATAAAATATTCGGGTAATATGGGATAGGGGTTCAAAATGATGAGAAATGAATAAAATTGATCAAAAACAAGATTTAACGAGTCTATATGACAACAAAAAATGAAAATTTCGTAGTTTCTTTTTTTTTTTTAAATAGGTGATGGTGTCATAGTTCATTTACAAATTTTGCCTGTTGCTCTTTCGCCACAGGTAGCAACAGGCTTACAACAATACAATTATTCAATCATTACACTTCACTCATAGTTAGAAAAATTCATGGCAGATGGAACAACTACACACAACAAGCATTACACCGAAACAAACATCACCTCAGGTTCACTACACACACACACACACACATTCCAACATGCACCGTTTCGTTAGAAGTTCACAGAGGAATATGGACGAGGTGCATGTGTGGTTCAGTAGTCCATTTACAAAAAAAACACACACACACCAAACAAGTTTCGAACGATAAATACTCCATATGTTACGCGAGTGTTTGGATTTAGTGTTGTTAAAAAATAGTTTTTTTAGTTTATGGAGGTGAAAAACAAACTTTTTTTATTACTCTTCATTTTAGTGATTTTATATCCGTGATTGAACGAATATTTATACCACAATTATTTCAAACGATGTGTCACAAAGCAATTTTTCGTGACGACAATTTAATAAATTTAGAAAAAAATATGTAAGAATTTTCCGTCGAACGTTTCACTATTTTATATTATAATTTTGTTTTTCATTTTGCGATTTCCCAATTTTTAATAATGCTAAAACAAAATACGGATGAAAAGAAATGCCGTGGTTTTAGCAGAGACGACCCCACCAATTGCCACTACCCTAAACTTGCGCATACTAAGATGATACACGCTATTGGGAAAACCGTTATTTATTGATTATTATCTCCATAAATATTAACATCAATCTAATCGTATGACATTAATTTATGAATTCTGTGCACATTATTATATTTACAATTTCAGCTCATGAGTGTTGTCTAAGGAATGAAACGAATTTCTGAAATAGTGAAAAAATTGCAAAATTTTTTTCGTTGTTTATTTGCTTACTCGAATATTTAAAAAAAATGTTTGAAAAACTGGATGGATGACTTATTTATCGTATCACCGTATAATTAAACAATAATTGCCCATTTCAGTAAAGTTTTTTATGAGCTTCATATTTAAACATTTTCGCATAATTTGTCGTGAGATATTTTTCAACGAGTTTCAAATTTATATCTAGTACATGGTCCCTAAAAGTGGTCATTTTCATATAATCGCTCATATCTTGCGAAATAGAGGTCAGATTGGAATGAAAATTTTGATTCTGATGGGTTTTCGACTATGCTGATTCGAATGAAGTAAAAATTAATGTATGCTTCTATTCACATAAAGTTTTAAAATATGTTTTAATAATTCATAACTCATATTTAAAAAAAAAGTCAAATTCGAAATGAGTAATAAAATCATGTTTGGCCAGTTAGAATCTATCATTTAAAATAAAAATTAATATGAGATATCTATATTATTTCAGCAATTATGCTGAAAAACAAGATATTTCTGTTGAAGATTACGACACTCGTTTTTGAATAATTTATATTTCACTAACTGTTCGTTAAAAATTGATGAAATTTGGTATTTCGGCATTTCTTAAGATACTAAATCCAAATATGGAAGAAAAATGGGGTTATTATTGAACTTTCAAAAGTTGGGTCTAGTTTTAACATCTAGATGACTCCTTAAGAAAAAATGAACAAAATACACTTATTAAAATTCTTAAAAGAAGAAAGAATGCCACCTTTCTTTTTTTTCACAATAAATAGAACCCAAGATATCGCCATCGTTCGGTTAGAAGTTGTGCGTACTGTATGCTTAGTTTCCAATTGTCAGCCATTTCTCCAATAATGGCTGACAATTGGAACACTGAACACTTGGCTGACAAGGAAAGGGTCAAAAGGTGTCATCCCAAAAAATTATGATAAAAGTTCAAGTACATTCATCTCACCCAGAAACAGGTAGACACAAAAAATTAACGGCGGAATGCAATTATTAAAGCCGCAAAAAATTATGTAAAATTATAACAGTCAGCTATTCGTCGCTCTCGCACTTCTCGGCGGATTTTTATCTGCAAAAAATGGTTTTTTTTTCACTTTTTGTTCCTCCAGCTTCTCTGTTCTAGAAACTACAATAGACTCTCGCTAATACGGAAAATATCACACCAGGGTTTGCTGGATTACCGAGATCACCGGATTACTGGAATTCAATACAAAAAGCACATTTAAATAATATAAATTTCACTACAAAGACATCATGTGACATGTTTTCCTCTTTGTATGATCAAAGAAAACCCGCCTAAAAAAAACGGGCCAAACTAGCTCAAGGCCGGATTATCAAAAATCTACTGTAGTTTTATTTCTCTTTCTTTGTTTGTGCTGCACTTGAGCATGTGTTGTTTGAATGACGTCACTATAACACTCTAGGGTTGCGAGATTTTTAATTCATTCGCGGCCTTTATTGGCTTTAAAAATGTTAATATTTACAACTTTTTTGAGTGACACAATAATTTCGCCGGATTTTTCTGTGCATATTTAAATGAGTAATAATAAGCGGTAATTTTTTCAAAAGAAGACGTCACCTTGAGACCCTTTCCTTGTGAATAAATTTGTAGAAATTGAAAAACAAATCTTCTCTCTTAAAGCAGATGTAAGGATGGTTACAATCGAGTGAAACTGACTCTACAGCATCATGGGAGGGAGCTTTTTGAAATAGTCCATTACTGTTCAACCTGGTGGCCATACTTGAAGGCAGAGTGAACCCGATTATATTTCATAATCCCCGTACTTCCTACATATAGGGTACATAGCTAACACCTTGCAACGCAAATTACTGGCGAACCGTCTTTTGTAGAGGTGTACCTCTAATTAGAAAATGTATCCAAACAACGTGTGGACCTTAGATACGTCATTCTTATTGCAAGGGGTTACATAGTTATTGAAATAAACAAATTAACTTTTTATACGGACACCCTGTGCTCAAAAACCCAATGAGAAAGTTGTCCATATTTGTTATGGGCATCTTTTTCTCAGCCACCTCGTTGGGCATTTTGCCTGTTGTGGCCTTGTA
The DNA here is from genome assembly GCF_987345545.1 of Pholcus phalangioides. NCBI lineage: Eukaryota > Metazoa > Arthropoda > Arachnida > Araneae > Pholcidae > Pholcus > Pholcus phalangioides. The sequence goes on from NW_028301625.1 coordinate 26,339,321, forward strand.
TCTGTATCTGTAAAAAAAAGCCAACATGAATGATTGGAAAAAAGTTTTCCGTTAGTTTATGCTGTTTTTTTTTTCACCTCAACTTTTCTCCGTTTTTTTTTTTAAATTCAAATATCTCAGTTAATATTGAACTTAGAAACGGGACATTTTTTTTTTGCTGGTCTCGGGAGAGACAGAGCAACACCTTTTTTATTGGGTTTTTGAGCACAGGGTGTCCGTATAAAAAGTCATTTTTTTTAATTTTAATAATTATATAACCCCTTGCAATATGAATGACGTGTCTGAGGTCCACACGTTGTTTGGATACTTTTTCCAATCGGAGGTATGACTCTAGGATGAACGGTTTGCCAGTAAATTGCGGTGTGCCCGAGTGGCATGGTGGTAAGATGCTCGTCTACCATCGTGAAGGTTGTTGTCAGGGTTCCGGGTGGGGACCCAAGGGAAGATATCAATAAGATATTTTCTCTAATGAACTCGAGGCGACCACCGATAGACAGCGCATTCACTTCCAACCATCTCACTAATGGCAGTAAATTGCAATATAGCGATATGGCCAGAGCTGGTGTTTGGTGAAGTAGTAAATTGCGGTGCAGTTAGCTATGTGCACCCTGTATACTCTTCACCAAAAACTATTGAAAGTATTCCAAACTGGTTCGAAATTAGTTGTTAGCATATACCACTCTCATTGTTGCCCTATAGCTAATTATTTAACATTTTACCTTAAACAAAATTTTCGATCACAAAAAATGATCACCTGTTGTCAGTCAGTCATTATCCTAAAACGTGTTAATTCAAAAAATATTTCTTAAAATGTTGCGAAATTTAATTTATTATACGATCCGAGCCCAATAACTGGTAAATATTTTTCATGCATTGACACTTGAAACAAAAAATGTCTATTATTTTACTATCAAATTTGATTAAATAAAATTTAAAGCATAATTTTTGCTGAGGAATCGGTGTCATACATCTGATTTTCAGACAAAAGTAATTTTGACTGATTTAATTTATTCATCAGGAGAACCCTAACAACTTCTCATGTTACGTCATCATATAAAATATCATGAAAATTATATTGGTTTTATTAGATATAAATTTTTATACGGCCAATTAAAGCGATTACAATTCGTTTTCTGATAACGAATTTACCTAAAATGCATAAAATTCAATATTACATAAGTCAGTGAACTTCGGTCGTGAAATAATTTATGTTCTCTTTGTTTAATACACACACGTCAGTGCATATTTTTTTGCCAAGTACTGACTTATAGGACCACGCTGAGGATTTTTGCTGAGGAATAAAGAAAATTAAGTTTCGTAAATTTTCAAGAAATACGTTCCCCCCCTTCCCCTCCCCAAACGGCTTTTAAGATGTCCAGACAACTTAAATGTCAGGCAACATTTGAAATTTTTTTTCTTACACTAACGGTTCAGAAATTTGCTACTGCACTACAATAAAAGTGTACACACTGTATACAAATGCACTCATACACATACACTATCTTTTTATATTCAGATTAAAAGTTTTCCAGAAGATAATAGTTAAGCTGAGAAAAATTGTACAAACCCTAATCCTGAATTTACGTCAAGTCTCCGGAATGCAGTTTTTTGTATATACAGGGTGCATGTGGGTAAAACGCGTTTGACCTCCATTTATGCTGTTTTCACCTGAAAACATGTTTAAAATCGGTGTCGTGTGTCCAGAGGCAATCACGCTCAAATGAGCGACAGTTTCTATCGAAGTAATTTCAAACGTCAATAACTCGAGCAAAAATAGACATGGCGAATCCATCTTGGTCTCGTTTAAAGAAGAAAAATGATAGTTTTTGCAGTACCTTTTTGACATCCGTGGTGGCAGGACTTCAGGAACTGCTTGCGCGCAAAGTGAATCCACGATTTTCAACTGTTTGGATTTGACATGTGTCCATATAAACGGGACTATATCTCAGGGACTAATTACCCAATCCAAATGAACTAAGTGTTGTTTTGAAGACTTATGTTGTTTTTACAACTTATTTTGAGTTCGAAGTCCGTATCTTGAAAACTCGAAAAGATACGAAGCTGTGAATTTTAAAATAATTTAAAAATTTCCGGGTTTTCTTCAAATGTCGCGGTATTGCACACAAATGCGTAGAAAAAAAATATAGAATTCCACAGAAAATAACACTAAAAACACCGAGCCCGAATCCAAAACCAACGCCCAGTGCGGTCGCGAATATAGAGGGTGAGTCCTTTGACCGTAGATTACACTGGTCATAGCCTTTGTATCTGGCATGTGATGCATTTATTATTATGTATTTTTGGGTGTAGAATCTCCGAATCTGTCCATAAAAAATGAGCTACCAAGTAAGGTGTTTTTATGTAATTTAAATTTATCAAGTATTTTTCCAAGGTTTTCGTGTTTGCGTTCTTTATTTCGTGCTGCACACCGGAATACATTTATGAAATTAATCTGTGATTATTATTGACTCAAACTATTTTTTTTTTATTTGAAAAAACAAGCACAAGATAGATTTCAAAGACAAAACATGAACCACATAGAAAGGAGAAGACATGAGCACATAATGTCCTTCCAGGCAGCCCTATCGATTACATTTTTATATTTTGCCGCCATTTCCCAAGAACCGTGCGTTATGTTAATAAATATGTCACGTAATAAGATATGAATATTTCAAAAAGTTATGCACTGCAAAAATTTGAATTATTAGATCTGAAATTGTTGAATTACGATATATTTCTAATACAAATAATGAGTCTAAGTAATAAATACACCTTTCCGTTTCACAAAGCTACTCATATACACACATAAATACGTATATTATCATAGAGAAACATATATATTTCTTTTTTTTTGTGCCATGACATCATGAAAAAATGTCTGTTTGATTTGTTTTAGCTGCAATTAAAATTATCCCAATATTTCCCATTAATGCCATTATTTGATTATGGATTTTTCCCATTTTTTTGATATTTCTCATTCTTTGATTCTTCTCCCATTATTTGACATTTCCCATTCATGACAATTACAGATTTTTTTACATTGCCGACGTATCTAAACATATGCTAACATCCCCATCACAGCATTTTATACCACAGAAAGCTTGCTAAATTTTTGCAATGTTGCTACTGGGATTGTTCACCCATTCTTGCAATAGTTGTGACTAATTTTGGACGGCTTGACATTGCTTGCAGCTGACGTGACGTTCCCCAGTTTCAGACGTAATCCCAGTTTCAGTTTATGTGTTGTATCTTGTGATACTAGATGTGTATCTTGTTTCATTGTTTCTATTTACAATTTTCGGGGAAAAAAATTACGTCAAAAATCAAGTTATTTTTTACAAATTTAAAATAAAAATGTTTTGATTTTAGAGCAGTCATCATAAATTATTATTTATCAGTGATTAAACTCTCCAGATGAATATCAAAAATACAAAAATAGAAAGGCTGGGAATCGATAAAAAATTTGAACTATTCATAAGAAAAGTGGCATTGGTAACTGTATAATATTATAATTGTTCTATAAAAATAAATATATTTCATTCATTTCATTCATGTATTAGCTAGATGTAAACAAATATATAGGAATAGAGAGATTAAGAAATTCAAGCTGCCTACTTGAAGAAATTTAATATACTGAACATTTTTGTCGAATTCTGGTATTCCTTCACTTGAATCTTGTCGTTTTTTTTAGAAAATCTGTTATTTTTTTTAGGTTTTTGTGATTTAGAAGCTACTTATGTATACGATCTTCATACTGTTGCTTGTGCTCGTTAGAAACTGTAGGAAATATCTAAGAGTGGGTTTTGCTCTTAAATGGTACTGGGGGGGGGGGGCGTACCAGGTGCTTCCAGAATTATAAAAATTGGAGCAGGCGCTGTGTCATAGACACGACCGTAAGTTTTGACGTGAATACGTTCTTTGTGCCTTGAACCGCGTAGTAGGCAATGACATAATTAAATAGATATCATCAGATTTGTCTTTCGAATAGCTAACAGACGATACCAATGTCATCATGTCATCTATATGCGTTGCGAACCTCTCGAGATGTAGCGTTAAAACAATTTCGTTACCAAAGCGGGCCGCAAGCCTGGTGCCCAGACCAAAAGAGAAATTAAAACCGGATTTTTATCATTGGATTTGTCTCAAAAATGCTCATCAGATGACACCATTGGTTTTTATTCCCGTTGCGTACCTGTTGAGATATAGCATAAAACAATTTCGTTGCGAAAGCGAGACGCAAGCCTGGTGCCCAGACCAGAAAAGATATCAAAATTATAGAGGCGGCATCATTGTATTTGCCTTAACGAGATCTACCCGCAGACTATATAAAAGCACTGCTATGTATTGAATATTTCTTGAGATTATGAGCGTTTAAATAATTTCGTTGCACAACTTTTTGCGAATGCACCTAGTATCGTCAGATGATTTAAATGACATATTCACGTCAAAACTTCTGTTAACAGTAGAGACAATAAATTTTCGTCTTGTCCTCCTCTAAAACTCCCATTGAACTGAATTTAAAACTGAAACCATCACAAGTTTTTCGTTGAATAGACTTTGCATCCATGCCAGAAAGTTTGATCAAAGTATTGCTTCAAATATTTTTAAACATTGTCACTTAACAAAACTTTAATTGAACATAATTCAAGATATTTCTGATAGGTTTCTTCAAATAAATTAGATTTATTAACAAATTTATAAAGGGGGTCTGTGCACGAAAATTTTCCGAAGCACGTATTTTTAAATACTTTAAGCTTTTCTGAGTCTAACCACGTTCAAATTTATGTCCTAACCACACACACACACACACACACACACACACACACACACACACACACACACACACACACACACACACACACACAAAGTATTTTCAATATATTGTAATATAAGATGCTAGAAAATGCCCATTCAATGCCAAGATTTTCTATTAAAATACTCTCTTTTAAAAACTATGCTTTTTATGAGATGAGGAACATATATATATATATATATTTATTTATTTAAAACACTACTCATTCAAATGTCTTGAAACTTTATGCCTCTTGGCACTGTGGCATTACATGCTTTAACGAGAGGGGAGTTATTGTTAAAATGATTTCAAGAAATTTTATGGAATAAAATATGGGTGAATTTTTTGGTGGTTTTTGAGAAGTCGTATGTTGTTCAAATTGATATTTATTGAAGTTATATTCGAAAAAAACTCAACAATTAAAATCCTAAAAACTCTCGTTAAAAGTGTATAAAAGTATACACTAAATTTTTCTGAAGTTGATAGCAAATTTTTGAATGCTCCTTAAAGACAGGTGATTTTTATCATAGAAAAGCATGGGAAGTCCAGATCATGCATCGACCTCCTTAATCAACTTTTAATCACATTGATCGAGTCGATTAACTCAACAAAATTTTTTAAATGAGGTTAAAAATTGACCGATTAGTCGGACCAGCCCTAACAAATAATTTTATTTGCCCTGATATAATTCTGATGTGACCATGGAAACTCAACGATTTGAAAATGAGTCTAATGAAGAAAAAAAAAAAGAGATAATTTATAGACACAAATTCTTTAGATATTTTATATTATATAGTACATTCGGATTATATGGTCAAGTAATATGGAATACCAGGTTTTCTCTGCTTTCAGGTATGGGCTCCAAGTGTAACAGTGATAAACAACTTCAAACTGCCCTCGTGATACTATAGACATAGAGTCGGTGTCGTTCGGTTGTCACCAGCATGACGGCAATGTTGTTTTTCCACTTAAAGAAATTTACTCGGGCAAGTTTTCAAAAGTGTTTATTAATTATTGGAAATGTGCCGAATAGTTTGAAACCAAGCACAATGTACATCAAAAGTATTGCATTTCATTGTGCTCTGCTCATTGTTCATCTGTGATTCTTTCCGGGTAGATGAGATGCAATTTCATATCAAAGATTATGTGTCGGGTAATATGGTATACCATGTTACCCGACATGGTATTTGTCGTGGTATATTATCTTCAATATGGAAAGTTTAGTAAGATAGAAGAGGAAAGGTCTAGAAATAATGTGTGTCCTCTGTGGGCCCAACTTGACTGTTTTGGGGCAGAATAAGAAATTGCATTTGCGACCCTCGTAAATAGACTAAGACACCACCGCATCTTCAACAACAAGAACAAAGTATGAAATTTTAATTTTTCATCGTCATTGACTCATTAAACCTTTTTTGATCAATATTCGAATTCGTTTTCTTTATTTTGAACCCACTGTTCCATATTAGCCCACGAAAATTATTTTTTTAAATGCCTTTTTCTTAGTTATATAATATTTATAAACTTGTCTAATGTAAAGACAAGAAACCAAATTTCATAGTAATACAGGTTTCAAGTTACTGCCATGGTTCAAATTGGAATAATCGAGAAAATAAAGGAGATATTTTCCATATTATTCGAATGGAAAATATACATAAAAAAAAATTGGTCTATATTTAATCAAGTTTTCTTTTATAAAAAGATATGATCCTGTTTCTATGGATAATTATACTGGTCTTAATTGTGTTGGTCAATAACTCGAATACAAATAAACCATTTGTAGGCGGTATCATAGATTCAGTTCAACTGGAATTGGCTAATGTAAAGTTATGCATTATCCATAATATTTTGTGGATAATTTAGAATTTTCAGAGAGAGGTTATCCTCAGAATAACACCGTACGTTACTGCCATCTAGTTACTATTTGGAAAACTTATGCATTTATTCGTTCAGCTCTTCGTTACTGCTGCCATCTCTCAACGGAAATTTATACCAAAATATAACTTCCTCTCTGTTTTTCTTTTCTTTTGACAAAAATCTTTTAATACAAGATGATGTGGGAATTTATATTGCTATGTGTGATAATCAGCAACAGAAAAAATTTCTATTTTGTTGCGTTTCATTTCTTAAAATACTTTTCTGAATATAGATGTAGAGATTTTTTTTCGATGCAGTCTAAAATCAGGGGACCTTAAAGAGTTTTCGAGGGTTCCGTGAGCTAGCATGAGAAAAAATTAAAATTTATTGTTTTTTTATGTCAGATTGATGTTCTTAAGTCAGCCACCTCGTTGGGCAATTTGCCTGTTGTGGCGTTGTATTTGTATTTGTGTACATTAATATCAGGGCCAGGCGCGGATCCAAGACGATGTGTTGAGAGGGGCGAACTGTGTAAGTTCTTTGAGTCATTCCGTATTTTACGGGACACACAAATTTTAACATATTATTCGTTCTTGGGAGGGGTTTTTTGTTTCCAAATATGAAGCTTAGTTTGCGTTTAGTTCTTTCAGTAAGTTAACAAATTCGGGTTTTTTCCGACTCGACGCATTTTTTCCCATAATCGATTACCTACCATAATTCGAAAACGATTCCAGATAGGACAGGGGGTTAGTAGAGTGTTCCTTGTTCCACTTGGGTTCGTGTATCACCCCTCATTTGGCAGAACATGACTAGTCCACCCTGTGTAAGGCATACTCTTTCATTTTTTTAAGGAAGTTATAGTAGGTTCCAGGTTATGTTTTGAAGAATGTTGAATTGGGAGTTATTACGAGGATATCTTTCGCCAGTTTATGATCGGAAACTGGGTACTAAGACCAGATTCTATATTTCAGAGCTGTGTCTAAATGACTGTACGAAAAGTGGGGTGTCTTTCTGAGATTTTTTGGTTTTCCTTCGGGTTTTTGATATAACTACTACGAAAATATATTTCATTAAACACATTCAAAAGTTTATTTAGGCTTAAACAGAGTAAAAAAAAGAGAGCTTTGCCAGTAAAGGCAAATAATAATATTATTGAGGTCATATAGGGATTTTTTAAATATTTTTCTGAGATGAGAAATGCTATTTAACAAAGTTTCGAGCAAAATAAAGAACTTGGATGCTACTCAAAGGTATTTATTGAAAGATTTCGGTTTAATTATTTGTTTAATAATCAGCTTACAAAAAAAATCAATCGGCAGTCAAATGATGTAAAAAATGATTCATAAGAGTTTTATTACTTTCAGAACCAGAGAACGATATTTCGCACTTCTTAATGTTTCGGATGCACTAAATTATCCTAGACATAATACAGTTAACAGTGTCCAGAATGCATCGCATGATTTAGCAGGAGCTTTTGCCACTTCACCGATTTAACCTTATAAGGTTAAATCGGTGAAGATTTTGCATGTGTTGCAATTTGAATTATTGAAGATACTTTTTGGACACAAAATTATCAACTAGCCATGATTAAGTTTTCAAAAACAAAATTCGAAATTATAGATAAATGTTAGTATTGGGAGTTAATATTGAAATGTTAATCTTACAGCGGTAATGACGAGATATCTTGCGTAACTTGATGCCTTCAATTTCGGCACAATCCCGAAATATTTCGCCCCCTTAAACCCTCTCATTTCGGCAATGCCGAGTTGAAGTTGCTTTCACAGTCAAACATGTTTTCAATCCTTCCCAACCTGTCGATGTTATGCCATCTGATATGGTTTGACTAGCCAGTGAGCGAAGTCAGCTTTTGTTCAAAATGATAACAGAAGGAGAGAGAGAGACGATGTTTTTCCTTTCCCTTCGAGACAGTTTAAGATTATGCACACCGCTTAAATAACAGAAAACGATAGTTTTCCTCTCCCTTGGTTTTATTATCATTATTATCGGTGTTGAGGGAAAGAATTTAACAGCTCACGCAATCGGGAAAATTTATTCATGAAAATAGGTGGCAACTTCTAGAAGATTTAGTGATTTCCATTGTGGCAGTTACAATGCGGATTAGGAAAATTTTTTAAACAGCTTGAAAGGTTAAGAAAAAGTCCACTTACTACATTGAAAATGGCGCCACCCATCCTGAAATAGCCTGCAATCGTAAAATTTAACAACAAGAAATAGTTAATGAGTTTATAATGCACCTTAATGTGAAAGCCGTGTTTAATCGATAATTTAGCGTTGTCCCATTTTTGGGACGCTTGTTTTCATTTAAATCATGAGTAGTTTTCCTTTCATATTTCACTCATGTTATCATTTTTGTGTGATTTTTTTTTGAAAAGTAAAATAATAGAGAGTTTTGGCATATAAGGGGTTAACAATCCCGGCTGTGTCTGGATTAAGATTGATTAAGAAATATCCAATATTCAGATTCAGTCTTTATGGAGCTACTATTCAAGAAAAGGGTCCAGTACGTAAACTGCCCAACGAGGTGACTAAAGTGGAAATAACTGAAAGAAAAATTCACATAAAAATATGACTTTTATCCAAGAATAGATGAATAAAGAGATAACAATAAATGAATTTCGTAAGATTTATACACATGGAGACTGATAAAACTAAAGAAATGTGAGTACCAAGAGTGCATGTATTTTAATACAATACTTTTTTTCGAATCAGTAAGTTATTTTGTTAAAACAAAACCCAATAATAAATGTTTAGAGACCATTCTATTCCCTGATATTTACCCTAGCTTATACGTATAAGGCCATGCATATGAATTCTATATTCTTACCATATTGGTGGTTTAATCCGGGCAACTTGCATTATAAGCGAGGAAATATATTTGATGGAGTTTTCTTGGACTCTTGTCAAGTTATGTTGTTGAATTAGAAGAATTATTATTATGAGTAAACACATGGGAATGCAAAAGCTGTGCTCTAGAAAAAGAATAGAAGAGCTTACGTAACATGCGACTCTCTCGAGCATAAATAAGTATAATGATGTAAAGATTGAATCTTGCTTTTTTTATACATCCTAAGGAGCATCATACTACGCATTCATATAACAAAGTTATTGATCGTGCCATCTTTATTATAGAATCGTATTTCGAATTCGGGTTAATGTAGATTTTGCTACTTTCATTTTTGTGTTATTTCCGTCCCCCAATATAGCATATAAACTAACTCATTATACGTATGCCCATTATTTTTTGTCTATGGGTTTTTTTATTTGTATGAAATAAACTCAATTCTGCTAGAAACGAATGTTTAGAAACCACAAAATGAGAAAACAATTTATCATAGTTTTAGATATTTAGCCAAAACGCCTGGTGCTGTGGAGCTTTACTGAACTCAAAAACCATTGTTGAAAAGCACATTGATTAGTAGAACGATGGTAATCATATAGAAAACCTTCCGAAAGTCATTGCTGCAGCCGACAGACTATTGTTGTCTGGAAGTTTTCAATCCTTTCAAGCATTCGTTGAGCCCTGAAAAACTTTTGAATTAAAACATTCAACTGTATTTATGTCGGGTTATGTTTGGTATGTATGCAAAATTTGGCGCAGATCGATTGGTTTTTATTCGGTAAATGCCCAAAGACAGATGACGGAAAACTAAATTCATGTACCTAAAATTGAACTCGGTTATAAAGACATTCAATGGACCGGGAAATTTCGCTGTTTACATAATATTAAGGAAAACGTATAAATAGATTTCAATGGCTTTTTAAATCTTTGCTAATATTCGTGAATGCAATGCATGAAAACTGAACAATGTTCGATAATCATACCACGGATCCTGTTTTTCTCTCGTCATAGTTATCAATATAAAAAGCAAAAAAATATTTAATCAATGTGTTGAGCAAAATTTTGAGGACACTTAAGAAAACACCACAAAATTGAGGGGACAAAATGCTGATATGCATTGTTATATCCAAGGTGGGATTGCGTTTCCTTCAAATCAAAAGCGAAACTGACAGTTAAAATCCGAGAAATCGTAACAAACGAGTTCATCGGAAGATGTCACACTCCGCTATTCATACGAAGGTTTTGACAGCTGATTTTGATGCGAAGATGAACTCAGGAAAAGAAATTCAACTGCTTCTGCGGGAATTGAACCACGTCACTCGCTGGGTGAGTGTGCTAGACCACTGCGCTACAAAGGGCATGAACCTCTTTCCTTAGAGCTCGTGTGCGCTGAACGCGACCGTGCATGGACAGTCAGACCTAATTCAGGCCAAAGCTCACAATTGCTGACACTGCCACTAGATGGAGCCTTATCCGAAGATGATGTCACTCTTCGCTATTCATACGAAGGTCGTGGGTTCGATTTCTAGCAGAGGCAGTTGAATTATATCTCACGAATTCATCTTCGTATCAGCCAGCTGTTGAAACCTTCGTACAATCGAGTTCGTACATGCATAATATTACACTGCAATTTAACTATTAGGACGATCACATTTTTAATGTCATATTTGAAAGAAACCATGGCTATGATGAGATTCAATTGTTAATCCCTTTCCTAATGGATTTTTGCCGACCAATTTAGACGAATCAGGGCAAATAAACTCGTCCACTTCAGAGAAACGGCTAGATGATAAATTCTGAAACTATATTTCATATTATATATAATTTACAACGTTTCCTTATTTCTTAAACGTTATTTTTAGAAGAAATTTACACTCCCCAAAAATGTTTGAAATGTTGTCTCCCATCATTTTAGAAGCCGTTATAGTAAATTGAAAAGTTAGAAAATTGTAATTTTTATACAATCCTGAGTCCTATATGTCATGTATAATAATAATAAAAAAATCTTTGTACACACTAACGTGTTAAACATTCTTTCTTCCAAACCGAGCGCAACTCAAGTCTATCACCATTTACGGGCGATTTACTACCTAGTGAACTAAACCGGAGGTGTAAATGTATGTGTATCTAGCAGTCTGAGTGCAAATGTAATGTTGTTTTGATTTTTCAGTGCTGCCATCTATATTTCAGAAGGGAAGTGAGTGATGTGGTATGATTGAATTGCATTTGTGCTGTTTGTAGGTCTGTTGCTCTCTGTGGCGAGACTTTTTAACGGGGAGATCGTCTCGCATTTGCGCCTAGAAGTTGGGAACCACAGAAAACCAACTTCAGCCGACCACAACTATGGCGACGGTCGGGTCCTCGCGATGCGAGTCCGTCACTATGACCACTCGACCACCATAGCGGCTAACGTGTTAAACAATAAAAAGATAAGCATCCATAATTCTACGACTAAAATTTGAATTTTAAATTAGAAACGTTGAGTTTTAAGCATATATACAGGGTGTCCACTATCGACCTCCCAATAATTACACACGTGATTCCTTGTGAAAACTAATATGGAAATGTGTTTTCCGTTTTGGGATCAGACGAATATTTAATTAGTTATAACATTTTGAATTTTTGTGACGTGTCATTTTTGTAACGGTCAATTACGCACCAAACAAAACCAACGAAAGTAAAATTCTTCCTCAGCAGAGGGTCGCAGGCCTTTTGAAACTGAATTGAAATATTCAGTCCCGTTAGAAGGCAAGATCAGTTATTTTTTTGACGATTGGCGCTTTTTCGGGCTTCCCTGGATCGTGCCAACAACTTCTATAGCAGAAAGTCTCCGCGCGAAGCTTTGACGTCACTCAAGTAGTCCATTTCGCCTGCAGCCATTGGATATAGTAGGCAGACTTATGATAAATCTTTACTTTTTTTGCAGTGTAATCAATGACTATAGGTGAAATGAACGACTTCAGTGATTTCATGAGCTTCGCGCGAGGCTTTCTGCCATAGACGGTGTTCGGTGTTCCCAGCACCTCCTAGAGGTAAAAGGCCTCCTCACTGGTTGCCATAAACGTCATTCAGACTACCTAGCAAGTTTGCCGCATTCTGAAACACAGCATCCTATTTCGTTTCATCTTATTTTGGCGTAGAATCTTCCTGATTGGCTCACAAATACCCTACGTATAATGATTGGATGTGGGGAATAGAAACCGCCAATTCTGAGCCCGATCATTTCTTTTCCGCACAACGATGATACTGGCACGAGCAGGGAATATTTTTCCTGAATATTCTGACGGAAAATGGACTACTTGCTGACATCACGAGCAGCGTGCAGAGGCCTTCTATCTCTAGGAGGTGCTGGTGTGCCTAGGTGGTCCCATGCGTTAAGATCGCACTCCATGGAGGCAATATGCAAATCTTCAGAAATTTCAAATTTAGAACTTGAAAAAAAATCTGATCTCAAAATTGTTAGCTACGTATATGTTATTCATTTAAACGAGACAAACCAAATGAACACAGATGTAGCGCAACGTTTATTAAAGCAAAATTTTTTTTTACTTTTGGGTATAAACGATCGGGTAAAAATTTGGAAAAGGAACACACACACACAAAAGAGGAAAAAACTGGTTTGTTTTTTCTCGATTTATCATTAGGGTTATACTAATAATGTTATATAGTTTCAAAAATGCCAAGTTGTACGTTTGGTGAATCTGGCACGATTTGGAAGTGACATCATAAATTTTTAAAGCGTTATAACTCATTAGTTAATTGGTCAAATTAAAAATTTGCAAACACTTCCCCATATTAGTTTTTCACGAGAAATCACGTGTGTAGTTATTGAGAGGTCGATAGTTACCACCCTGTATACAGGGTGCATAGGTAACAGGGCGTATGATATTTTACCGGCGAACCGTTGATTCTAGAGGTATATTTCCAATTAGAAAGTATCTAAATAACGTGTAGTACTCAGATATGTCATTCATGTTGTAATGGTTTTTTTTGCATAGTTATTAAAATTTAAAAAAAATCAACTTTTTATACGGACACCCTTTTCTCAAAAACCCAGTTACATAATTGTTGTACTGTCTCCCTTGAGGCCAACAAAAGAATTTCACGTTTCTAATAGTACTATTCGATGAGATATTCGAATTCAAAAACCGAAGTGAAGTTGAAAAAAAACAGCGTTACATGCGAGTAGAACGGTTTACCCGTAATCAACGTCGTTTTTCCAGAATTTCCTTTGTTTTTTGAATTTGAGTATCTCAGCAAATATTGCACTTAGAAACGTGAAAGATTTTTTGTTCGCATCGGGGAAGACCGGGCGACAACTTTCTAATTGGATTTTTGAGCACAGAGTGTCCGTATAAAAGTTAGCATTTTTGTTTTAATAACTATACAACCCCTTGAAAGTGAATGACATATCTGAGTACTACACGTTATTTGGATAATTTTTTTAATTGGAAGTATGCCTCTCGGATCCACGGTTCGCCAGTGAAATACCATACTCTCTGTTACCTATGCACCCTGTGTATATATAATATATATAAAAAAAATATATTCTTCCAGCCAAGCTTTCATGAGAGCCATATATAAAAATTTATATCAAAACACAATACAGTTTTCTTGAGATTTCATTCAATAAAATAAATATCTTTAAGATTTGTCAGGGTGCTTCTGATGGTAAAATTATTCAATAAATAAACCAAACCTATTTTTTTGTTCCACAGACAATTTGCGCCAGTAACATGAAGAGTCCACGGACCCCTACACTAAATATTCTCCATTCTGTATGTAGCAGAGTGAAAACAAATAGTTAATTGTATCTCATCCAAGCTCACAGATCCTCTGAAGTCTCTTCAAGGTTTGCTTTTTTGACTAAGTAAATGATCTTTTTGGTTTTTGATCGAAAATTTAGTTCAATAATATTGTAAAAAAAACTTACGAAACTTTGTAAAAAAATACGATTTTTTTTTTTTTGAAACATGATGCGAAACAGAGAGGACAGACTTTTGGTATAGATTTATCAGAACAAATTGAATTTCTGATCGATCTTTTGTGATTGCTTATCAATTATTTTTGACTTTTTTAAATTTATTTTAAGGCCTTAAAATATAATCCGTCATATTGTGTGACCTCCGTCGAGAGAATGTTTTTTTGCCAAAAAATACACTAATATCTACAAGGTGTCCCGTAAGTTATTGATTTTGCCCTTTATCTCATCGACCATTAGTCGTAGAGGTATGGTTCTAATTTTAAAAAAATGATCAAAATGTGTGTTCGAAAATGATTCTGTACCAGTTTCGAGAGTATAAAAAATACAGTGTGTCATAAAATAAAAATAAAAATTACATGGTCCTATGTCCTCTAATTTCCTATTAAAAAGTTGTTCCGTATCTCTTCTGAGCTCAAAAAAAAAAGTGTTTCTGAGTGCAATATTCGCCAAGATATTTGAATTCGAAATCGGAGAAAAGTTGGAAAAGGACAGCATAAATGAGGGAAAGGAACGTTGTCCGTTAGTTTTTGCTGTTCTTTCATAACTTTTCTCCATTTTGAATTCAAATATCTCAGCGAATATTGCACTTGGATGAGTGAAATTCTTGCTCAGAAGAGATGCGGCAACAACTCTTTAATGGAAAGTTAGAGTACATAGGGACCGTATAAAGTTTTAATTTTTTATTTTATGACGCACGTCATTTTTCCTCTCGAAACTGGCACAGAATGATTTCTGAACACATTTCGAGCATTTTTAAATTAGAACCATACCTCTACGATGAACGGTTGATGAGATAAAAGCCGAATCAGGATTTAGAGGATGTCTGGTATACACCGAGGAAAGAAATTAAAAAGAATTGCTATAGCGCTCATTAAAAAAATAGACAAATTGCTGTGAAACTTGAGGAAGGTCTTATAAAAATAATACTATGCAAAAATAAAGTAATAATAAATGCAAAATATTGATGGTGCTATAGGGTTTACGTTAGGAGCAGGTAGTTTTGAAACATATGATTTTTTATAGAGTGAGAGAGATTGAAGTTTTTATACGTATGCATGCATGCGCGCGCGCGCGTGTGTGTGTGTGTGTTATGAAAACTCCGAGATATCCAATTTTTTACGATGATGTCGAGGTATTTTTGGCAGAAGAATTACAATGGAGAGGCATTAAAAAACTGGAGGCCGGCACTAGGTGACTAGAGGGTCAAATGTGAGGTATTCCGTACTCCACAGACTTTGGCAGCTATTTCAAACTACAGATTTGGCCTCGGAAGGTTCAGCAGAGAAGATCAAAGGCAAGTACAGAATATCGATATCTATAGTCATGTGCATGGGGGAGCATTGCCTCTACATTAATGCAACTGAGGTCTCATCTTTGCTGCAGTGACTGGAAGGATTATATGGATCGACTATTTGGAAAATGTTGCCCGTTCAAACGAGGATAGCAGCTACAGAGAAACATAGCATAACAGACTACTCTCCGTTAGCGGACATTTTTCAAATCCCGTGGAATAAGGCTTCAATGTACTGTGTGTCCAGGCTAAAGGAATCTGAAAGTATCGACTTATATAGTCAAAGAACCACTTATGATTATCTATAAATTTAGGAAATTCATTGGAAAGGGCAACACCTCAACTTTATTTGCAGATTAATGAAGTTCAATGTGATCACCATTAGTAGCTCTGCAGGTGTCTAAACGCTAAAAGGTCCTCGATCTCTTGCTAAGTGGCATTTGAGGTGTTATTAAATCAACTGCTGCAGAAATACTTTGTTTCAAATCACGCGGGTGGCTTTAAATTTCACTCTGTTCGTTTACCATCGTTCAGTTTGTTTCTGAGGAATGCCTATCACGTGATCCAGAAGTGTTGCCATCTGTCTTCCAAATTCGGAAGCAAACAACTCATCAGTTTATTTTCCCTTATCACGTGCTATGCGGGAATTTCAAATGTTGTAGACGTGATTGTAAGTGTGTGCTCACTGTGAGGGTATTTTTTGTTAAATGAGAGAGATTCGCTCGCATTTGTGCCGTAAAGTTGAAATACCACAGAAAACCAACTTCAGCCGACCACGGCGTCCCCATGGTGGCAGTCAGCACAACAGCTGGTTGCAATACATATGCGCAACTTTGGTAGAAAACTTGGACTAATCCCCTGTCGACGTTGCAGCACTTTCATAAATAAACATATGCGATTCTCTCAGTATAAGCCATTACTTTTGGATGCCTTTAGCCCGAACTCCCTGTACTTCCTAATTTATTGACGGGCATCTCTCATTGACGGAAAAATTTTTCAGTCTCATGGGTGTCCACACAGGAGGAACGTGTTTAGAGTGGGCACGCCTTCATGTTAATTGGATTTCAAACCAATAGAGAACTGTTGTTCTCTTTACACGGATGAGTCTAGGTATAGTTTTCAGAAGAACAGTAGGCGTTGATTTGATCTGGAGAGAACCTTGAGCCCACTATCATCAATCAAACATCCGTGAAACAGATTTGTTTGACGGAGGTAGTTTCTGTGTGTTGGAAGAGGAATCTCTTTAGATGAGCGTACAAACGTCTTTACAATTAAAACCGTAACAGCTCAAGTGTATAGAGACAATAACCTTGATGCATATGTACTTCTCTATGCAGAAGCAGTGAGTGACAATTTCCCCCATCGAGACGACAACGCTCGACTCGACTACACAGAACCAGTTCGGTGGAAGAATAGAATATTCCAGCTTTGACAGGAAACAATTCAGCGTATAGGATAGCCATGTTGTGTGTGATCTTCTAACCTGAATCCCATTAAGCACGTCTGGAATGTTCTGGGAAGACGTGCTGCTATCTTCAATCCCTCTCTTCGACCCCTCAATTTGCTTGGAGCAGCTTTCTAATGCAATTAATCCCTATGAAGCTTGTGGACACAGTAATTAACAACATAGAACATCGCTATAGGTGATATACTGCTGCTACTTGAGGTATTCACTCCTCATATTGAAGACACGTTTTCTATTCCCCCCAAACTGACATCTATAATTTTATATTTTCATAAAATGTGCTAATTTTCTGCAACTATAGCAATTTTATGTGTCAACTTGTTTTAAAGCCATGTAAACTTCACTATACACAACATACTTTACTTTGTACAAACATATACCATGCTGAAAGAAGATTTAACAAGAGTTAACATTTGGTTGAGGCATAATTAGTTAACTTTGAAATCTCAACAAAACTAAATATATAAATTTTCAATTATATAATAGAAATATTGAAACACTTATAATTCGGTGCCATGAATTGGGATGTTCTGATGGCCAATGTTTTCGCCCGATTGTTTCGGAAACTGATGAGTTTAAATATTTAGGAGTCACTTTGTAATCAAAAATTTAAAATGGAACTCTCATGTAACACTGAAGTTAGTAAGAAAAGAAAATACACGAATGTTCGTTTATATTGCTTGAAAAATGTTATATCTTCACAAATTATTCATGCGCTTTATTTTGCTTGGTTCTACTCACTTATTCACTATGATATATGTGTTTGGGGAGGTGATTATGTGTTTTAATAAGTGCTTTGATAAAAACTGTAAATATTATTTCTTTTCATAACTCTACATAATCTGCAAATAATTATAAATCAGAATATAGATTTAATATTGAAAAAAACAACAAAAACCTACGTATGTGTATATATATATATATATATATATCACGAAAAAAACTCTAGTGTTTATTAATAAAAATCCTACTTGGTTTGTAATCAGGCAATGCCCAAAAAATGCGCATCTTCATCGAGGTTTTCAATATAATATTGAACAACCTGAAAAAAATAGCCCAAAAGCAAGTCATATATTTGGCTCCATTATATTTTAATAACCTGCCAAATGAAATAAAATATGAAAATAAATTAAGAGTTTTCAAAACTATTCTTTTGTTATAATAATAAAATACTTCTCAGTATGCAGGAGTTGTCACACCAAGTTTTTTATAATATTTGTCTTTATTAGTATATATTTTGTTTTTACTATGATATTTGTTATATATGATATATGTTACTTGATATTTACAATGAAATTGTTTGCTACCCCGGAAAAAAATTATATTGTATACTCTGGACGGATCAAGTGATCCCTAGAGTAGAATATTGTGTGTATATATACACTGTATTTATTTTTCTCTATTTTTTTGAATATTATATATATATATATATATACACACTGAAGAGCCAAAAAAACTGGTTCACCTGCCCAATATCGTGTAGGGCTCCCGCGAGCCCGCAGAAGTGCCGCAACACGACGTGGCATGGACTCGACTAATGTCTGAAGTAATGCTGGAGGTAATTGACACCATGAATTCTGCAGGGCTGTCCATAAATCCGTAGGAGTAAGAGGGGGTGGAGATCTCTTCTAAACAGCACGTTGCAAGGCATCCCAGATATGTTCAATAATGTTCATGTCTGGGGATTTAGGTGGCCAGCGGAAGTGTCTAAAGTCAGAAGAGTGTTCCTGGAGCCACTTTGTAGCAATTCTGGACGTGTGGGGTGTCGCATTGTCCTGCTGAAATTGTCCAAGTCCGTCGGAATGCACAATGGACATGAATGGGTGCAGGTGATCAGACAGGATGCTTACGTACCTGTCACCTGTCCGAGTCGTATCTAGACGTATCAGGGGTCCCATATCACGCCAACTGCACACGCCCCATACCATCACAGAGCCTCCACCAGCTTGAACAGTCCCCTTTTAACATGTAGGGTCCATGGATTCATGAGGTTGTCCCCATACCCGTCCATCCGCTCGAAGCAATTGGAACTGAGACTCGTCAGACCAGGCAACGTGTTTCCAGTCCTCAACAGTCCAATGTCGGTGTTGTCGGGCCCAGGCGTAAAGCTTTCTGTCGTGCAGTCATCAAGGGTACACGAGTGGGCCTTCGGCTCCGAAAGCCCATATCGATGATGTTTCGTTGAATGGTTCGCACGCTGACACTTGTTGATGGCCCAGCATTGAAATCTGCAGCAATTTGCGGAAGGGTTGCACGTCTTTGTCACGTTTAATGATTCTCGTCAGTCGTCGTTGGTCCCGTTCTTGCATGATCTTTTTCCGGCCGCAGCGATGTCGTAGATTTAATTTTTTACCGGATTCCCGATATTCATGTTACACTCGTGAAATGGTCGTACGTGAAAATCCAAATTTCATCGCTACCTCGGAGATGCTATGTCTCATCTCTCGTGCGCCGACTATAACACCACGTTCAAACTCACTTAAATCTCAATAACCTGCCATTGTAGCAGCAGTAACCGATCTAACAACTATGCCAGACACTTGTTGTGTCATATAGGCGTTGCCGACCTCAGCGCCGTACTCTGATTGGTTCCATATCTCTTTATTTGCATACGCATGCCTGTACCAGTTTTTTTGGCTCTTCAGTTTATATATACAAATACAACGCCACAACAGGCAAATTGCCCAACGAGGTGGCTGACTTAAGAACATCATGGATCCCCCGAGCCATTTTTTTTGGAGGCCCTACCTACTACTGCTACACCCCCCCCCCCCGCGGAACCCCCAACGAATCGGTACATGCGGGAATGTGCGTGTACTGAAACCTGACGTGAAGTTTTTTTTGTTTCTCTGTAATGCTTGTTATGTGTAGTGCTGCCATCTGCCACCAGTTTTTCTAACTATGAGTGAAGTGTTATGATTGAATGATTTATCGTTGTAGGACTGTTGCTCTCTGTGGCGAGACTTTTTAACGGGGAGATCGGCTCGCATTTGCGCCTTGAAGTTGGGAACCGCAGAAAACCAACTTCAGCCGACCACCACTGCGGGGTTCGAACCCGGATATATATATATATTACATTTCAAACCTTCAATCAATATTTAACAAAAAGTTTAGTTAGCGTCATGTTTACGATTTTTCTTAATTTATGGAAACCAATGTATGTTACCGTCTGTCCAAACGTTTTATGTGCATATAATAAATATAATTTGATTTCTAAAAATATAATAGGTATAAGTCGAACTTCGTTAAAATCATAAAAAGAATATTTGGTAAATCTTTTCCGTATGATAACTCTCCTGTTAGGTTACAGGGCAGCCTATTTTCAGGATTTTGGGAACAGACGGAAAATCCATGGGATAATCTCCAACAGTACCGTGAAATTGGATGAATTGAGATCAAAATAACAAAGAGAAGAAAAAACGGTAGCTTTTTTTTTTGTCTCGTAGCAAATGGATTATCACAAAATAGACTGAGATAGAGATTAAAAATAGATTATACGCAGAGGGAATAAATCGGATTTTCCTTTCATTTATTTAATTTCACCGGAATCGAAATCCTTAGAGAATTTATCGGAGAATCTCGAACTATGAAGGGTAAATGCTTCGATAAAATACAATAATGCAACTAATAATGTTGTAAAGGGATATTATTGATGTATAAAGAAATTGTAGTTTAACTGTACCTTAATGAAAATACATTGAGAAGTGTATAAGTCGATCACACACACACAAATGAAATCCTTTTGAATGGATTTATTGAGATGATTGAAAATGTATGTGTGATGGTGAGACTAAATGAAATAAATCAATCTGCAGGGTGATTCTAAATTCATGGGACAAACTTTAAGAGGCAATATAAGACACCAAAACAAGCATCTTTGGCCATATAATGTACGGTCGAATCGCAATAACAAAAACGGTAGAGGGTGTTTTAAGAGAGTAGCAGTAGTTCACTAAAACCAAATATCATATTTTTCTGACGGATCTGCTGAGATACAGGATACTATATATCCGAAGGTGTCGGATGTTTTATGCCTGTGTGTTTTTTATTGATGCGAGGACCATCAAGGTCATGTTGTGCCAGACAACAAGCTGTAGGATGGGTTACAAGTAGTAGATTCTGCATTACTCGGGTTGCACATTAGAAGAGATACCACATTACAACCCCCTACACCTACGAATGGCTGATAGCACATATCACAACGGAAAAATATGATAGTTGCTTCTGGTGAAGTGTCGTTGTGCACTTTCTAACCCCCCCCCCCCACCTACCGCCTGTGTAATTGCGATTCGACCATACATTCTTTGACCAAAAACGCTAGTTCAGACGTCATATATCGCATCTTAAAGTTTGTCCCTTGAATTTAGAATCACCCTGTATAAGGAAGCCAAAGTGTATCTGTTTTTTTCTAGAAAGTCACAACTATATAGGCCAGGGGTGGCCAACCTTTTTTGAAATCGTGCCACTCTCTAAATTTAACATCAAGATCATGTACCATTTTTGCAAGACAGAATCGTATTTTTTCATCAAATAACATTCGGCAAATCAAATAACATACAAATCACTTTCATAACAATGCTTATTTTGCCATTTATTAATAATAATAATAACACGTAGTTTTGAATCGTCAACTTGGCCATCGTAATGCAAACCATATCGATTGAAATTCATCTTAATTACGTTATATATTGTATATTGTGCATAAGCGCCGGAACCTCACTGAGTCCATTAAAAAAATTTTATTACTTAGTTATTGTTAACAAGGCCTACCATACCAAATGTAGGTTTGATAGCCTACGAGACTATTATTAATAAGAAAAGGATCGTTCAAAAATTGGAGAGAAATCATTCGGTAGAAAATTAAATAGAATCAATTGTATTTTCTAGCCTTTTAACGTTTTAGCAGAAATCACCAGACTCCCTATAAAATGCTATATCCGTCGGTTGCTATAATAAATGCTATATCTCATTCTATTTTCAGCCGGTGCAGAGTAAGGGGAGGAATAGAAAAATGTGTTCTCCATTGAGAAATCAGCTTTCAAAAAATCTGAGCTTGTCATTGCTAAAATAAAAGGCTTTTAAGCAGGCGAGATATCTCGTCAATGCCATTAAGGGGATTAAGAAAGTCTTCACGTGCCACTTATGATACCATGGCATGCATGAATCCATTTTACCTTCCTAGTTAAAGCGAGGAAAGCAAAACTCAATTTGATAGATATAGATTCCCGCCTCCGGTCGAGTAATATATTCTTCAATGGACATCTCACTCTCCACCTATTTTTTCATTGCAAAAAATTTAAGACCAAGAATGACTTTAATTTCTGTTGGACTCGAGAGGGGGCGAGTATATTCACGAAAATCCGAAGATTCCAGGGTTCACAGAATTAGACATATAGACAATCTAAATTATTTATCTAGTTAATTTGAAAGCTAATAAAAATCTGTGTGTCCTGGTAAAAAAAAATTTATAATTTATATACTTAAGTTATCTCCTCTCTCAGTATCAACTGTCTTGTGTGTGCTAACCGAATTTAATACTCATTCTCGATTCTTGGTTCATCTATATGTATATAAAATTGATTTTCTCTCTCTGTGTGTATATATATATGTTCTCTATACAAATCTACAATTTTAGATTATCGTCGCGAAATTTCGCATATATACCAAACGGGACCAGACTTGAACGATAGATTACTTTAAAAGTTCGTCAGAAATGTTCAAATGCCTGAAATGGGCAGAAAACTGTCGGGCAACAATGGTTCCTGGGCCACAAAAACCACTTTCGAAATGCTTACTTTTATTACTGTGGTTCCCTAGCAATGCATTTCGGACGTGCATATGCCTTTACAATGGTTTGTCACTTCTTTAATGCTGCCAGTATTATGAATAAAATAGTTTGTTCCTTTATAATGGTTTGTCACTTTTCCAATACTCTCAGTAATTGTAGGAAACCCCGGTAGTGCCGGGTATTATAGCTAGTATAAAATATTTTGAATTTGACTCACTTTATTTTCTGTCACACCGCATGCATACTTTGAATTTTAGTCTGATCATATAAAAATCGCTATAAGTATTGTTACTCGGGCATTATTCATCACTATTATTAGTATAACTCATATCAATGGCTTCAACTATTTAATATATGTGTATTTTATTTGTTATTACTTCTATTTTGATCCACGCACAATGTGTTTTTCCGAACTTAATACTGTATATATATTTTGATATATTTACCACTAACGATATCCCATATTGCTTAAGCTGTGAGATAGACAGACACTTAACCACCAATCTAAAACAGCCAGTAATGACCGTTTTTATCCTCTGGGGTGTATTTTTCAATGTTAAATAAAAATCTCAAGCAATGCCTACTAATACTAACATAAACCAATTTTTTCTTAACACCCTATATAGAGCAGGGGTTCTCAAACTATTTCCACTCGCGGTGCCTCTTTTCCCTATTTAATACTTATCCGCCAACTCCGCCGACTCCCCAAAGCTGTTTAACAAAGGATATTTTCAAAAAAACTTTGTCAGGGTCACCGCTCCGTGGCGCCACTGATAAAGTTTGGAGGCGCACAGTTTGATAACCTCTGCCGTAGAGATTTTGATACATTTTTGCACTCCAAATTATCATGACCACATACAGAATTCGACGAAAATTAACATTGCTCATTTTAATATCCGTAGCGTACGATCAAACTTCGATATCCGTTTAACCTATTTGAATTCTTCTATTAACATGATTGACGTTATCGTTTTATTTGAGGTTTGGGTTTATGATGATGAAAAGTAGACCATTATAAAATTCCTTGTTTCGATCTGTTTTCCAGTTGGAGATATAATAATTCGGGAGGTATATTTGTCTACACAAACAAATTCATCAATTCACAAAACTTGATTATATCGCTATGCATTCGGCAGAAACCATTGTTAATCAAAATAATTTATAGATCACATGCATACGCTGTTGTTCAATTTACTGATCATGTGCTAAGAAATATAAAAACCCCAAATCTTGTGTTAATAGGAGACATTAATATTGATATTTTATCAACAGAAACAAGTGCTAATATACACTATATTGATTTGCTCGCTTGTAATGAACTTGAACTCTTAATTACTAATATTACCAGACCCTCTTTCCCCAATCTTGCTTAGATCATATTTTTAGTCGCTGTTCAAGACATATTATAAATGTTCATTCAGCCATCTTTTCTATCGATATAACAGATCATTATCCAGTTCTATGCCATCTGATGTTTTCTAAGCCGAAACCAAAAGTCATACAGACACTAAACACTCGAAAGTATATTAGAATTGTAGATTACAATGCCTTCTTTTCATACTTGACACATTAAAATTTTTCATCATACACTACAGGTCTTGTGTTTGATGAATTCATTTTTAAGCTCAAAACAATAGTGAAGAATCATACTCAAAATTATCAGATTATGAAAAAAAAACCAAGAAATCCTTGGTTTTTACTGGCTGTGAACTCCGTAATCCCACTAAAATAAAACAAAAACTCTGCCTCAAGTCGAAAAGATTTCCATATGATAATTTTATATTAACTTCTTACAAAAATGTTGTTTCAGTAATGAGATCCAGGATTAAGATTGCAAAGCATAACTACTACTCATCCGAGTTTAATAAACTGCTCCGTCCAAACGTTGATAGTTTATTAACAAAATAACAGGTACTCATGATAAACAATCAGAGTTTCTCTCTAATACTAACTTGATATCACTTGTCAATTATTTTATACTTTTTTACTAATATTACTCATTCATATTTTCCCTTAACTTATGATTTTAGGCAATTTGTCTCGGTTAGTAGTGTTAATTCATTTTTTTTTCCCTCAAGCAATAATGAAATTCAAAAAATTATCGATTCTTTACCATCATCATCTCCTTCTGACGTCCGGAATTCATTAATTCTAAAAAAAATTCCCATTGAGAACGATTCAAGTAATGCCTCAACTGGTTAATCCTGTTTTTTGGATGGTGTTTTCCCTGGTAGCCTAAAAACTGTCACAGTTATCGTCAGGTGATCCTGATAACTTCAATTATTATAGACCTATTTCAGTTTGAACTCTGTTTCTAAAATCTTTGAAACATTAATCAAGAAATAGACTTCTTTTCTTCATCAATCCAACTTTTTCCTCAGATAATCAATATGGGTTTCTTCCTAACAAAAGTACAGAATCGGCCTTTTTGTAATTCTCCTTCTACAGTTTTTAAAAATATTAATAATTCTTATAAAACAATAGCTATTTTTCTTGACATCTGAAAAGCTTTTGACAGTGTGGCCCATAAATTCTTTCTTGAAAAACTAATCTTTAGCGGAGTGAGAACTCCTCTCAACCTTTTAAGGCAACTGACTTCGTTCAAATGGCGATTTTTTCGAAAATTGTTTGATAAATTTATTTGCAAGAATGTTTTACAGAGAATCCAAAACTATTTTATTCTTGTATATGCAATAACTAAAAACAAAGTTATGTCAGATTTAAATCATCTGCAACAATGGTTTCAAAGCCAACAAACAATTTTCAAACGCGTTTTTTGAAAATTCATTTTTTTGTTACTTTATTCCACGCGAAACCAAATTTCTCAACAACTATGCAAGATATTCTCATGAAATTTTCTTAATAGTATTCCTGATAACGTTAGCTGTGCAACAAACTAGATTCTTGATCATATGTTTAGAATTTAATATTTTGCAGCTGTTTGAATAAAAAAAATTGAATTTTTTTTTGAAAATTCTCTCATGTATAGTTTCATGGAAAATGCCATTTCTCAGTATGTTTTATACCTTTTGCTTTATCTTAAAACCTTTAGTTCATTATACAGATAACATCCATAGCAGCATACCGTATCAAACTATTCAAATAAATGGTGTGGTTTTCAGTGTAAAATGTCTGGCGTAAGTACTGAAAATGAACCA
Organism: Pholcus phalangioides; assembly: GCF_987345545.1. Taxonomy (NCBI): domain Eukaryota; kingdom Metazoa; phylum Arthropoda; class Arachnida; order Araneae; family Pholcidae; genus Pholcus; species Pholcus phalangioides. The sequence goes on from NW_028301625.1 coordinate 26,365,513, forward strand.
ATTTTGAGGGCATAACTTAGAATGTCTCAAAAAGTTTTAGAGATATTTCAGAAATTTCTGAAGTTCTATGAAAAAATCGCTCATCGAGAGGCTGGTGCGTTAGCGTCAGCTCTCTTTCCCAAGTAGAAGTGTTACCTCCGGTCTGAAGCTTTCCCTTATATATGCTGTCCTTTCCCAACTTTTCTCCAATTGTTAATTCAAATATCTAAGTGAATATTGCATTTAGAAAAGTGGAATTTTCTTTGAGAGACAGGACCGACCTTTTTTTCGTGGCGAGACAGGGCAACAACATTGTAATTGGGTTTCTGAAGAAAGGGTATTCGTATAAACAGTTATATATTTTTTAAATTTTAATGAACTATACAACCCCTTGCAGCATGAATCACATATCTGAGTTCACGTCATTTAGATAATTTTTCAAATTGGAAGTATGGCTCTAAAATCAACGGTTCGCCAGTAAAATGCAACAAGGGGAATTATGTGTAATCACCCTGTAGCTGTTTTATAAATTTTGCCACACCATCAGGTAATACGTCCTTCTCAATAAATCCACCTCGACGGATATAATTTGAAATAGGCCCTTATATATAATTTTATAGACCCATACGCTACTTCCATACATTGAATAAAGAAAATTCAGTGAATACATTGAAGAAAAATAGGCCTGTTGTGTGCCAAGAAGTGGTTCTCTTAACGTCCGAGTGTCTTGACATTCACAAAGCGCTTTGTTCTGGATTCTCCCTTGACAATCGACTGCTGATTTTTTTTCTCCTCTCTCTACGTGCTTTTCTTCTATCTAGAAATAAATAAAACAATAAATAAATAAATAAATAAGCAAATGAAATAAAGTAAAATAAGGGAAACTCGTATAGCAGGAGCAGGATGCTTCCGCCGTTTTCTTTATTCACTTCCTTTGCGACAGGAAAGTGTCCGGTACTTCAGTAGAAGATTCTCGAGTGAATTTCGGTATAGTTTTTTTCGTTACGGTATTTTATTACTAACATTCCTACCCTTTTCTCTTAGCTATTGACAAGATAAGTCTCGTGCGGGAAATAAATAAAGACAATACATGATGTGTACAAGCTTCACGTGATTCATCTGTATAGTACACCGATTCAGCATTGACTGGCAACGGTATAGCGATCTTTTGCGATGGGCAGCCAGATTGTTAGTATACCCAGGGCAGGGGTGTAGCTAGAAATTTCATTCGGGGGGGGGGGACCAAAGTGATAGAACAATAGATTTGGCCATCTTTTTCCCTTTTTTCACAGTCATTTTCTAACATTCGGGGGGGGGCGGCCCCCAAGTCCCCCCCATCGCTATGCCCTTGACCCAGAGGGCTATATAGTAAGGGTTGTTTCATCTCTTTGATGTTGCGCTTCGGCTTGGCTCTGTGGGCGTGGTCTCGAAGGTGATGTGTGACGTCCCGGCCCTGTTAATTTTTTCTAGCAGACGACATCAGCATGCGATTGAGAGAGAGAGAGAGGGAGATTTCTCGTTAATGGTGTTGTTTTAGTGTCCCAGGAATGCGCATGAAGCATTTTTATAATATTTTTTATAATCTAATCTATAAGTTAAGAAATAGATTTAATCCAAGCAAATAGTCTGTGAGTAATAATGTATTTTGATATTGGCTTTCAAAATAATAGTAATAACTTGGAACATTGTATATTAGGAATTAGTAGTGGTGTTTTGGGTCGTTCTGGCTGCACCGCAACAAAAATTGTCCCGTTCTGGCTGCACCCTCACAAAAATTGTCCCGTTCTGGCTTCAAATAAAACACGAAAACCACAACTAAACACAACTTTACAAGTTTTAAAGATAGAAAACATTGATTTTTTTATATATGTAAACGAGTAGGTTTGCCTTTTTATAAATTATTAGATAATGAAATTTGTTAGATAATAATATTTTAATATTTCTAAAGACTAAAAATTGTATAAAGACAAAAAAAACTTACTGTTCATTGTTTCTATTATCCACTGTTTTCTTTTTTCAGGTGATTTTATTTTTATCACTATGTATGCTAGTACGAGCATAAAAATATTCAATGTCTTTTTTATGCGCGCACTAACATGAAAAGTGATAATTTTATCTTCCTTATTTATTCTTTAGCTTTTCTAATAAAAATACCAGGTTCTGAAAAAGTTGCTATAAAACACAAACTGTTGATTACATAAAAATTATTTTTATTTAATCTAATTGCTCAATCTAAACTGTCCGAAAAATTAAATGCTTTGTTAGATTTAAAAACGCCGATTAATTCATTTCAACAAATTTTGTCATGTTTTTAGATCTTACGTTTTTAAATCTGGTTTTTTTTTTGTTTTTTTTTGCGGCCTCCAACCTCCCCGAATAGCCGCACCCTAACCAACCAGGTTTTTGAAAACAAGGTAAAATATACCTAAAATTTTAAGTTTTTTTTTAAATTTTGTTGTCATTAATTTAAGATTTAGGAGGGGTTCACTTGATAACACGCTATGAAGCTAGAAAAACCCTCCTCTAAAAACTAGCTTGAAGTGTTATCAGCACGCTAAACAGAATAAAATTCATTTTTTTATTTTTATGTGTCCAAATGCAAAATTTTCTAAGTTATTAAAAAAGTAAGATTTATCAGTAAATGGGTTTAATGTTATCTTATTTTCTTTCAGTGTGTATAAAATATGTTTCTTGGTTTTAATAAAGTGCTGTGTACGTTTAAATAATTATTCATTGTATAAAACTTTTTTATATGTGTTTAAATCATAAGTTTTGAGAATAATTTTTTTAAATTCCTTTCCTAACTGGTTTAAAGGACCGCCTAAATGTTTAAGCATCTTTTTTCCAAGTTATCAAGTATGTTTATAATATGTAGCTGAGCAATCCAGTGAAAATCACATTGAATTGATTTTCGTTAGGTTTTCGTGTTTTGTCTATTTATATATATATATATATTTTTTGCGGCCTCCAACCTCCCCGAATAGCCGCACCCTAACCAACCAGGTTTTTGAAAACAAGGTAAAATATACCTAAAATTTTAAGTTTTTTTTTTAAATTTTGTTGTCATTAATTTAAGATTTAGGAGGGGTTCACTTAATAACACGCTATGAAGCTAGAAAAACCCTCCTCTAAAAACTAGCTTGAAGTGTTATCAGCACGCTAAACAGAATAAAATTCATTTTTTTTATTTTTATGTGTCCAAATGCAAAATTTTCTAAGATATTAAAAAAAAGTAAGATTTATCAGTGAATGGGTATAATATGTTATCTTATTTTCTTTCAGTGTGTATAAAATATGCTTCTTGGTTTTAATAAAGTGCTGTGTACGTTTAAATAATTATTCATTGTATAAAACTTTTTTATATGTGTTTAAATCATAAGTTTTGAGAATAATTTTTTTAAATTCCTTTCCTAACTGGTTTAAAGGACCGCCTAAATGTTTAAGCATCTTTTTTCCAAGTTATCAAGTATGTTTATAATATGTAGCTGAGCAATCCAGTGAAAATCACATTGAATTGATTTTCGTTAGGTTTTCGTGTTTTGTCTATTTATATATATATTTTTTTTTTGCGGCCTCCAACCTCCCCGAATAGCCGCACCCTAACCAACCAGGTTTTTGAAAACAAGGTAAAATATACCTAAAATTTTAAGTTTTTTTTAAAATTTTGTTGTCATTAATTTAAGATTTAGGAGGGGTTCACTTAATAACACGCTATGAAGCTAGAAAAACCCTCCTCTAAAAACTAGCTTGAAGTGTTATCAGCACGCTAAACAGAATAAAATTCATTTTTTTTATTTTTATGTGTCCAAATGCAAAATTTTCTAAGATATTAAAAAAAAGTAAGATTTATCAGTAAATGGGTTTAATGTTATCTTATTTTCTTTCAGTGTGTATAAAATATGTTTCTTGGATTTAATAAAGTGTTGTGTATGTTTTAATAGTTTTTCATCGTATAAAACTTCTTTATACGTAGTTAAATCATAAGTGTTGAGAACACTTTTTTTAATTCCTTTCCCGGCTAGTTTAGAAGACATCCCAAATGTGTAAGCATAAAGTTTTGGCTTCAATGAGCAAAATTCTTTAATAGGCTCCCCACATGTTTCATCTTTTAGATACCCTAATCTGTTTTTATTATCGATATTGTAGAAACGGCTATCAGAAGAATAATTACTGAAATCGAGAACATGACTGAAATCTTTTTTTAATTTTTCGTAAACATTCGACGCTTGGATATTTAAGACTAGGTTATCAGTGTCTGTGTAAATAAGCGTGCATTTGTTCTCCCCGAAATATGATTGAAAATTATAATAAAGATCAAACATTTTTTCTTTAGCTAATTCTAGTATAGTGAAACCTATGAAAATTGGTTTATTTAAAACAACTTTTTTTTTTCTATTTTTAAATAAAACTAAGTTTTCGTTGAGAATTTCAAAATATTCCATAGTTGGGTTCGCTAAATGTTTTTGGGTTTGACTTTTAGTTAGAGCACATTTAATGTCCGTTTTATTTCGTACGTTTTGGCAAGTTTTGCCAAAGAATGCATTATTCATTAGTTTATAGAATAATCGATCAAAATCATTTGTTGCTGATTTTCTTTGTGAATTATTAAAAAGCACATAGGGTTCTAAAAAAGGTTCCTGACGAAAACTCAGTATTTTATGTATTTTTATCAGTTGAAGCCCCATTTTGAGATAAAATTTTAGTAGTCTATAATGACAGGTATATAGATGCTTATCATATAAAGTGTTTATTAATTTTTTTACGTTGGAATTGTATTTTATATTTAGATTAGCCAGTAAGTCTTTTTGGTAAGGTGATAACATTTCCTCGTTAATAACTAGATGTTCAGGAGCTAGGGGGAACGAATTGTGTTTATCATGTAATTTTCTACTATATTTCAAATCTACTTGTAAAATATATCCAGTTTCACTATTATCAGGTACATTTAAAATATTGAATTTGTTAATTTCTTCATCACTCAACCAACGGAAATTACCTATTGGTAAACATTGAGTTTGACAGTAACCATAGAGATTATTTACGTCTAGAGAAAGTATGTATCTCTGTTTCTTACTCGGGTCAAAACCATATATTTCTGGGTTATTAGCTTTTACATGGCGATGGTTATTAAAACACATCCCACCTCTCATGGCATCTTCTATGAAAGTGTACATCTGTATTTCTGGTAAAAGTTCAATACGAGCCATCGTGTATTTCAGTCCAGCTACCCATGTGAGGTGAGGTGTTGATAAGAACTTCGTTACTTCTAGACCGTAAAATCGATATATAATCGTTCTAAAATGCTCAAATACATCACTCAAAAGTAGCACATCCGTGATTTGATAGAGCTTAAGGTAATCACTGAATGTCGAACATTTAAAATTATTCCAAATTAATTTAGCATGACTATATTCATCGTCACTTATTTCAGAGTTTGTTAGTAAATTGAAAAAAATTTTTTTATCGGGTAAACGCGAGTATTTTAATTTTTTTTCATCATCGAAGAAAGAATAGGGAAAAACTCCTTTTTTTCTTAGTAAAAATTTATTTTTGGATGTGAAAATTGAATTGAAGAGAGGAAATTCAGTATTGATATCAGCTAGTTGTTCTAATGAGCTCTGAAGAAATTTATACGAATCCAGTATCAGAATCTCATCTAACTGAATGGACGTGAATCGCTCCGAACTACTGGGTATAATTCTTATATTTTTAAAAAACTCCTTGGTTAGAGCATTGATTATTAAATTAGAATCATATCCTGTGAAATTGTGGATAAATAAAGGTAAAAAGAATTTTTTTTTTCTGTTTAAATTGCAGGAGTTGTGGGCAAAACCCATGAACTCACCTGTTGCATGACAATGATCCTTGACGACTGTATCATTATCACCGAAACACTGTCTGCAAATGTGGCAGAACTCTTTGTTAATATTATTTATACTATGTTTATCAAGTGGTTCTATTTCATGAAGCTCGTTAATAAGCTGTTTTTTTAATGTTTTAATTGTTTTTAAAAAAACCTCAACAGCATCTAACCCGCAATAATAATTTAAAAATATTATTTGTTTCTTTTTAACAACAGCGATAGCATAACTAATCGGTACATGTTTTTCTATAACAACAGAATTGTCACTTATAATTATAGTTTTTTTTCTTGTTATAGCTTCAAAATCCGCATACATACAGATAGGGTGTTTGACTGTTTTTATATAATCTTCGAAACTTGTCATTAAATTTTTAGGCAAACTCACGGGGACAATGTCATAGCAAAGTTGTTCGTGTCTTATGAGAGATTCTCTTCTTTTGAAGCCAAGTAGGCATGAACTGCAATAGTGATGTTTACCGTTACTGTTTATGAGTCTGTTGATATTTGTGATTAAAAAATAATGACCCTTAAATAAAAGTAAATTTATTTTTTTTTGTTCCCTTGTTGTTTTTCCTATGTAAAGAGGTGTTACAGATTTTTTTTTATATTTAAAAACATTAATTATTAGATTGTTTGATTTTTCGAAAATGTGTATATTATTAATATCCATAGGGAAATCTTGTTCATTAAATTTCAAGTATTTGAAAAATTTAAAATAAGAAGTTTTTTTACTTCTTACATTTTTTTTGGGGGGGAAGAGAGCTGCTAATACAGCAAACAGAAAACATTTCTGGTCATTAATATTTTTAATTTCAAGTAAACATTTTTTATTTTTTAAATATTTTGGTAACGATACAAATTCACATCCACCCGTCAGAGGTTTATATCGACCTAAACTTAGATCTATAAAATTAATGTTTTCTATAACCCACCCACTACCATTTCTAACAAAATTATCTATTCTATCGAGAATATTAACTAAGGCATCATTCAAAATATCATCTAAATTATTTGAACATATTATTTTAAGAACTTTTGATGCGAAGTAAAATTTGGTTCTTGATATATTACGATATTCATCGTATTTAAAAAAGGATATTTCCAAGCAAATTATGATCTTAATATATGTTTTATGAAATTTTAAAATCAAATTTTTAATCTGGCCCTTTGTTTTTGATAATAATTTATAAGGATCACGTATGGTTGTTACCGCTCGATATGTTTTGATAAAGTTATTGAAAGCTGTTTGTTTTAATGCAAACATTTTGACCACATAATTTTTTTTTAAATATTAGTATTATATTATACGCAAAATATTATTTAATAATATAAAAATTTAGTATTCTTTTATTTTTTTTTATAATGAGTTTGGACACATAAAAGCTAAAAAAAATGATAGAATTTCTGATACCAAAATACTATTTAGAAGTATAAAAATCTAATCTCTTGGCAACGGGGGTAAAATCTGCTAATCAATCATTCAATATAAAATTTTAATTCTTTCTTTTTTAAAAAACCACCACCACCACGATAAAACCTATTTCATACATACTTATATATACATTTAATACACCCTTTTTTTATATTTATACGATAAAATACTTTTTTTTTCCTTTTTTTCACATTTTTTTTGTATATATTTTATAATTTTTTAACATTTTTTTTGTATATATTTTATAATTTTTTAACATTTTTTTTTGTATATATTTTATAATTTTTTTACATTTTTATATAGATAGTTTATATTTTTTTTAACATTTCATATATATATTTCATAGTTTTTTTATATATTTTTATTGTCTTTTTATTCTAGAAGCTAAAAAACGCTTCATTTAAAAAATATGAATCTTGGCTAACAACACAGGAAGATTATTTTTACTTTAAATGCTCAGCCATGCAATCAAGAGCCTTTCGCAAAGAGTCTAATTGCGTTACAGGAACATTAAATCTATTTTTTATCTCGCCGTCTATTGATCTCGATATGTTTATGTAAGTGTTGTTCCTATATATTTTGTTTTCAATAACTATGCCATTACCTACATAAATAGAATAAGTCCTGGTTTTGCTCTTCTTTATGTGATCATCCTCCAATACGAGATCATATTTTTTTTTGGTTTTGCTAATCCGACGTTCTGTTTCTGATTGGCTATTATTGTCCTCGTCGTCGTCAGATGAAATGTTTGCACTTTTACGTTTTTTTGTTTTTAATGAGTCTTCATTTCTAAATTTTTTATCTACAAAACAAAAAAAAAGAAATCGCCCCCTGTGAATATATAAAAAAACGCGATATAAAAATCTTATTAAGAAATCAATGTTCTTGAATTTTATTATTTAAAATCATAGCGCGAATAAAATAAGAGCTAAGTTGTTCTTTACACGAGAATAAAAAAAATTTCTTTGTAAAAACTTACCAGGAGTAGCCATCTCGTCTTCCGAGCTTTTCGTTTGTGTAATGTGAAATGGTAAGCGATGCACTGGTTTTTATTTTAGATTCAAGGTCAACTCACGCGATTAATCATTCCTGTTAAAACACGATATAGCATACCACAAAAATAAACATGGTTTATATGACATTGTGATGCGTGAAAGACCTGAAGAGAGGGGGTGGTGGAATGTTATGGTTTTCCCCATAATTTAACTTCGGTTTTAAGATAAGGGAGTAGAGGAAGCAATTATTCATAGCTAAGCCAAGAATTATAATTTGATCGTAACCTTCAAGAAAAAAGGAAGATGATTACCGAATATGTGTTACGGAAACAATCATATTGTTTCTGATTTTCATTCACGATTTGACCTTCAAGAAATGAAAAGTGACCATTATAATGTATTAACATTTGTAAAACTTTTTTTTATTTCCGGGATGGTTTTTACGTTTCTAATTTATTATTTAGCGTTTCGCGAGGTTAAGGTAATTACAGTGTAATTTGTTTAACAGCCTTGAATTTTTTATATCCATGAATAAAAAAAACCAACAAACAAAAACTCGAGATATTTATTCTTAAATTAAAATATTTTTTTTATTATTCTTACAAGTTAGATACAATATCATTGTAACATATACACACTGCATACACAATCAATATAATCTTACATATCAATGTTATAATGACAATATGTAATTTTTTTTTTACAAAGATATACTCGAGAGTTGTAAAACACGAATACTAGCAGATTGTTTAATTAATGAAAAGATTTTGTTTTTTCACAAAAACACTGTGAATTTCTGTCACCACGGAATCCACCGATAACAGTTTAAAGTATGCTATTTTAACAGAATTAGTTATCAACGGTAGATCAAAGTCAGTTTCTAAAACACAGTTAACGCATTCCGAAATGCTGTTGTAGAAATTATCGCAAAATATATGTGGAACCCATAGTCCAGCTTCTAGTTTTAAAATGCAAAAACCATATAGTTCATCATCCATCAACGATGTTGGAATGCACTCATCGTGAAGTTTGGCCAGAATTTTCTTGTTATTCATTACTTTGAAATATTTTAGTTCCAATGGACAGCTATCAGGGTAATCAAGGGATACACTCATCGCACTTTTTATGGCTTGAATCATATCCGAGAATAATAAAGGTGTAGGGTGAGATGGTTTTTCGTTCGAGCGAACATAAACGTAACCATATTTCTGGTCCATCTTCAGAGCGTAGAATGATGAAAATTGAGATGTTCTAGCGTTTATATAATCACATTTACAAAATTTTAATTGGTGTATTAAAGCAAGCTCACGCAGTACTGTATGACATCATTTTGGGGGATACGGGAAAACTGTAGCATTTGTTTAGCAGCAAAAGAACACATTAACTTCTCGTTCTTTTCTTTATTGTTCGTCAATTCATTCAGTCTCTTGCCTCGCACGATATGTGTAAGGAAATACAAACAGAAAATGCCACATGATTTTGAGAACGGTGATTGGTACACAGTTTCATTATATTCAGTAACTTTTGAATTTCTACGAATAAATCGTAAGATATACACGTTTCTGCATTTCATTCCGTAACTATCAAAGTAATAACATTTTTCTTTATCAAAAAAAATAGCGATCCAATGAGAACCGGGCTTACTTTTGGGGTCTATATTTACAATATACGCTTTATGCTTCCTTTTCCTTTTTAGCGGAAGTTGATCGCAAGCAAAAACCCCTGCAAACACTGGTGATAGTAAACTATCACCGTGAGCGATTTGAAATAGATCGTTAGAATTCATATTTAGAAATCGGTGTAAATGCTTCTAGATTTATCGATTTGTATCGTTTTTGGGACTTGAGAATAAACAATCAATGTCATCGTCTCTGTTAAAGCTTCTGAAAATTTAATTTCGATAGATAGATTGGAGGTTTCAGGAGTGGAAATCCAATCACCTTCGCTTGAAAAGTCTGGAGTTAAATCCCATGCTATCAAGTAAAAACCGTTAGGATAATCTTCGTAGCTTATTGGGATATCAGTAGAACTGGAAAATTTGTTCAGGTCTGTGAATAATGACATATAATTTCTAACGTAGGATGTTGCAGAAGGAGTGTATGGGTTTGATGGATACGTCATGCCATCTTTTCTTAGACATATATAATTTATGTTCGAATGCCTGAAATTGAATGGATTTTTTCTTTCATCACCACTGAAATTTTTGTTTGGTACTAGACCGAGAATCAGTCTACTGGGAATTTCACTCAAGAAAGCATTTGATATAACATGGCTTTGCAAACCTGCAGAAAGGGTAAAGCTTCGAATCTCACTGTGTTTAATCTGAAGCTGTATATTCCCTAATTCCAATGCTTTAGCATGTCCTAGAAGAACAGATGGAGCTATTTGTACTTTTCGAACGTACAAACTAGCCTCTGTGATTAGCAGCTGTGTGTCTGTTACATCACTCATTAGAACAAACGAATTTTTAGCGCGTTCTAGCTTTATGGTAAGGTCAACTCCATTCAATAAAAGTTTTGATTGGTTGGCTAAATCAAAATGTAATGGACCTATTAAATCCATCTCTCGTGAGGCTTTGCAACGTTCATGACGTTGTTTTAGACCGGAGTTTAAAGAGTTCAGAGGGGCATGGTCATCCATTTTGCCAGCAGTGTCAATGTAAAACAGCGAACTAGTCAAATGAGTTTTTTGTGCTGCACTCGAGGTGAACAAAAGTGATTCAATATATGCCTTGTATGCATAATTAGCGTAGTTGCTTATTGGTTTATCATTCAAAAATACTTGCAACGAAGAAAAACACGTATTCAAAATATAATTTATTGGTGTAGATTTAGAAGTTTCGGGTAAATCTGTCCCATCTTGTTTCACGATTTTAGCTTTCAAATGCAAATAAATATTCGAAGGGTCTATGTATTTCTCAGTGTTACTCCCACTAACTAAAAACTCGATTGGACCTTTTTGTGAGATACTTGCGATTGGTTTTACTTCTACAAAAGTAGAATCATCCACAGCCACTTGAATGAAGGGTTTTTCAAAAATATCTAATTCTGATTTCAAACACGGACATCCTTTTTGTTCCATATTGGAAATAAATGTGATGATATTTTGTTTTAATCATCTATTTTTATAACTTAAGAAAATAAATCTTTTCGCTTTTTCTTGGTTAATTTTTTTTTTGTGATTCTGCGTCGTTTTCGACCTGAACCTTTTTGGATCTTATCAATAACATCACTGGTTATTGAATCACGCATTTGCGTCAATCTGGATTTAGCAGCTGTTTTAAAATCCTGACCACTTATTACATCATTTGCAACGTTAGCAGATGTTTTCAAAATCTGTCGACCCAAATATCGACTACCTTTGGCTAGAAATGGAGTAACATATCTAAATATATTAGAAAAAAAACCATTTCCTCGTTGAATTAACCTGCCTTGAAAATATGGTAAGCCTCCTCCTGTTTGCTGATTGATATAGTAATTGCAACAAGCTCGCGCGCACAACATAGTCACAATACTAGATGCTTGTCACTATAATAAGAATCTGAAGAAAAAGGTAGTCTCTTTTATATCTCCATGAAAGATAAGACTAAAAAAACTTTTCCTGAGTGGAAACGAATTTTCGAACCAGATGAATCACGCAAAACAACCTCAATCGATTCGATAAAATTCCTCGATACGGAGCAATATAATGGACTTGGAAAGCTTAGTATAACCTGTTCATTATCTTTTTCTTTTAAGACAGGTATAATTTTAAGTAGTGGGGCCATGGTATTACCAATTAACTGACTGGAAATGATGTCTGTATAGATAAATATTTCTGAAACCCCAGCAAACAACTCGATTTCATGTTTTGAATGATATATACCATGTGGATAGTTTAGTTTTTCATACCCCAGAATATCTGCTAGTTCCTTAGAAAGATTTAACTCATGGTTCTGTGGTACAATTATTCTCGACATACCTTTTTTTAGCATTTGAAAATTAATTTTTTCAAAATGAGGTGTTAGTTGTTCACCTTTCGCATACAAACCAGGAGGCAGAGAAAAATTTTCGGTTTTTTGAACATCTATTTTACGTTTGAATGCCACTTCAGCTATTTCAAAAAAATCTGAATCATTGACATTTACAGAGTTTTTATCATAAACACTTGCTGTGACACCGTGAGAAAATTTTGTAACTTCTCTTTTCAGATTCATCATAGCTGAAAAAGATGCAGCATCCTTTTTATTGATAATCAATTCAAAACCTTCAGAGACTCTAATTTGAACGTATTTCTCAGTTTTATCGAGTGAAAATTCAACTGCATTTCTACCTGTAATCAACTTGATATTCTCATTTAAACCCGAAAAAAATGATAAATGAGAAAACTCATCTTTGACTGGTTTAACTGGAATCATATAGTTCGGGATATCAAAACTTCGTTTATCTACTAGTGTAAAGTATTGTTTACTTAAGTCCCTTTTACTAGGTGACCATGAAAACGTATTGTGTGTTGTCGAAGTTAGAACTTTATCCTCCTGAGGTAAACCCAAAATAGCCATCAACTCAGATGCGTTTCTATCAAATTTAATTTCGTATTCAGTAGGAATAATAATTGTTACTTCTTTTTTTTTCTTTTTCACATTAAATGATATCATATTAGTATTAGCGGTGTGTAATATATTTTTATTAATATTCTCACTAAGTGTAGCAGTGTCATCTCCGGATAAAAATATTTTATATTCTCTAATGCCTGTATCATCAATCTGTTCAAAAAATGTTACTTGATATTTGGAGTTATCATCAGTAATGTTATACCATGTTTTAGGAATTATAATGTCTGTTAATGCGCATTTCCAATTTCCCTCAAGAAGCAACGGATTGAATAATTTTGTGATGAAATGACTCTGCGTATTTTCTGGAAACAAATCATTATTAGCGTTACTCGCGAGCGTTACGAAAAACTGATTCTTCATGTTTTTAAATCCGGTTCCCGTATCCATTCATTAAATTTCGAGCTGTACCCTAAAAATTTCACGTAGAATTCTTTGTTTTTACCAACTTTACGGGTTTTCAATATCTTTTCAATCTTCCAATATGCACTATCAAGCGGTTTTATAACCTTTTGTAATTCGAATTCGTTAAAGCGTCCAATAAGCGGTTCTTTTTTCAAATCAATCAAATCATAAGTTGGTGGTTGAGTTTTATACCGTGCTTTGATGAGAAAAATTTCTTGTGTCCAATTAGGTAGATAAGATTTATGGAAGACTTTCCTGGTTTTTGAAATTCTTACTTGGTCGTTTATTTTGAACTTGAATCTGACATTGTGGCTAGAGCCGTATAGTCTTTCAAAAATTTCTGAATGGTGAATTTTCTTAATTTTTGATGGGGCAAAACCAGTACTACGGTTAACCGAATCGTTGATTGATCTAACTAGCGCAGGTAAAAAGTGAATGTATTTATATTTCGAGGTGTGAGTGAATAGCCTATATATCTTGTCTTTAATTTGACGGATTTTTCGTTCAGCTAGCGCAGCTTTAAAAACTGATTGTGTTGAGTAATGTTCGATATTATTATCCCGAAAGAAAGTCTGTAGTTTTCTGTTGAAAAACTCGGAACCGCGATCGGTATGGAGTTTTTTACACTTTTCTTGTTTGAAAAGCGCTTTGAAAGCATGCAAAACTTGGTCCTGTGATTTGTTTTTGAGGGGGTGAACGAAAAGTTTCCTTCGAAACACATCAACAACAACTAACAAATATTTTACCCCTTTATTGTATCGTGAATATTTCTTCATGTCCATCAAATCGGCTTGCCACAACTCATTAGGCCCTAAAGCTATTGTGGGTCGAGTTGGAAATTTGTATCTGACAGGTTTATGAAGCGTATAAGTGTCCTGACGCATTAGCCAATCTTTCGCTAACCGCTCAGAAATATTCGCTTTTTTTGCTAACTTCTTCACACCACCAAAAGAAGCAGGATTTTCCAAATCGTAGTAAATATCCCCTAATAATTCAGCCATTGAGCACCAGGTTCGTGCGTTCTACTTCGTTTACGTGCACTTCTCTTAGGTTCTTTTTTTTTAAATGGTACTCGCACTGGAGTGAAGTAGCCTTCAGGTAAATTCACCGAACTTATATTGCGTTCATCCGGAGAACTTTTCTTCTTTGGTGTTAGCAGACTTTCCTGGGCCAGTGAAGGAGAGTCTTGTGCAAAAGTTCTTTTAACCATATCATTTTGTATCCATTCGAATGGTATTCCAGTTTTAATCAATTTCATAAAAAACAATGGAAAAGCACTGGGGATTTCAGCAGATTTTCTATTTCTGAGTATAAAACTGAATATATCGATGATATGTGTTCCTGGCAAAGATTTCCCGTCTATTAATAATTGTCCTTGTTCATTCCAGGATAGGTTAGCTTGCATCATTTTATCTATAAGTGGAAGAACATACTTCCTTGTTGTTTGTGGAATTGAAAGATATATCTGCTTAATTATCGGATCTTCGTCCACTTTTTTAGGTGATTCGATAACTGTTTCAGTTACATCAATCGATTCCTCAGGTTTTTGGATTGAAACTCTGACAGGGTCGTACGGAGTATGAACCAGTTTTTTGTATTTAGAAACGAGATTATTAAGTATTTTCACTTTGACGTCATCAGACATGTTGTTGGTATTCAAAAGATTTCCGATCTCATTTTCGGTTTGTGACTCCTCAGATATTCTCATTCGCCGAGGTAACAAATATTCTTCTGGAACTAAGGCCATTTTTTTAGCCATTTTTAACGCTGGAAAAGACTGCCTATTGCGCTGATCACGGAAGGAATAAGATATGGTAGAAACGCTCCACCTGTTTGATTAGATAATATCCGTTTCTTGACGTGGTTTGAGACCTTCTTGTCTGCAAGCTTTCTAATCACTGTCTTATATTTCTTAAGTTTAGAAACATTACAGTTCAGGTCCTTGTTATGTAGGGCATTATAGCATACTTCACATATAGAATGCAATTGGGATGGACTAACATTTTTCAGAACAGCACGACGTTGAAGTGGGGTTGCTTTTTGTAAGAAAGCAAGCATATGGTAATTTTTACGTATTGACTTCATTTTGTTGGAACAAAAACACAGTAGACACCTTCTGCGTCCGAGAAACACGAATCTCTCAAACGAAGCGCTTTGTTGCTTAACGGATGACAATCAACCAGCAAATAAGCATACGGTTTCTCAGTGCTTTTTTTATAAGCATCGATGAAGTATTTCGACTGACCCGGGAACATCTGACGAGCCAAACACTGAATTTGACTGCAATCCCTGTTGTTCCCAAATAAAATAAGATAATGAGTATTAAGGGAAATATTTCGAAAAATTTTATTTTTAGGAAACAGATTTTGAGTTAAAAGTATAACACTTTTATTGCCGTGATGAGATGTTACTGTAAATAAACGTGATACTTCATCATTTAAAGATTCTAATAAATCATCAAGAACCACGACATCATAAAAATCATCAAATGCTTCAGGTATGCCTTGGTAAAAATCTATTTTTGATTCTTCTATAAACCATGGCTGGAACATTGAATAACACCATAAGATATTGTTCATATCTCTCCCATAAAGATTACACTTTAATAACTTTCTGACTAAAGTTGTTTTGCCACTTAATGTGGGTCCAACAACTAGTGTAGTGGATGGGAAACGAAAATGATAAAGATCATTCATCACTACATCTTGACTGGCAAAGTTTTGAGAATTCATCTCTATTCAACTGCACACCGACAAAATATGGAGCTAGCTTCCCTTGATTGTTTTTAAAGAAATGTCTGATATCAAAAACACTTTTATTATCCTTTAAGCAAACATGAAAAAAGTAACTTCTTCCAAGATAAACCGATTCAAAACAAGATGAATTAGTGAGATTGGGCGATAAAGCTTCTTTATCATGATTAGTGGTAAACAATATCAAGAGGAAAAAAAATAGCAGGCAAATAATGCTTATTACATAAAAAGAAATAAATCTTGTATGCCGGTTTTGAAAAGAGAGCATCGTTTTAAATAGCAACCTTGAATGCCGTGTGACAAGCTTACAATTGCGTTATCTTAAAGAAAAGTTTTCTTTTATTCAGGTTAACAACAAAGCAGGTATATTATAATGAGATACGGAAAAACAACCTTGAGAGGGAGAGATTTTAAGTAATCGGACTTGTGATTTTTGGGTGTGGGGATTTTCGTGTTTTATTTGAAGCCAGAACGGGACAATTTTTGTGAGGGTGCAGCCAGAACGGGACAATTTTTGGTGCGGTGCAGCCAGAACGACCCAAAACACCACTACTGGAATTTTTTTTATATTTGCTTCCCACAGGGTGTCGGAAGTATTTGGAACTTGTGGGTGCTCGTTTTGATTTTTACATAGGAAATTCAGATTTCTGAATCAAATCAGTGGGTGCTCAGACCCATACTATAATTTACTGTGGGTGCTCGAGTACCCTACAGCATGCCCGGCTCCGACGCCACTGGCTTCTCATGTTTTTATATTACAGTTGTATTGGTAATAACGGAATCAACACCTGGTAAGGCTACAAGCTTTAACAAACAGGTGTACTACCTAATTGAAATGAAAACAAAAACATAATTAAAATTCTAAAGAAAGTTCAAAAGCTAATCAAAATTAAACCTGGAGTTCTCTTTCAATTAGCCCAATAAAAGTTAACTGATATACGTGATTCAACTGAAATAGATCCGAGGAAAATATTCTTAGTAGAAGTTACCTCATAAGCAAATGCGAAATTTCTCATTTTAACCGTGTAAATGGTTGAACGAAGCAAGCCAATAAATATGCAAATACTAATGACAATAATCGAAAAGATAATTTTGGAAAAATTCAGTAAAATGGGCGGTACAGCGTTTGTGCAAACTACCGTAAAAACAAGGTAGCAAAAAAGAACGCACTCGGTTCTGCAGGGGAATGACGTCACGCGCGTAACGTTGGCTGGTACCGACTCCAGCACCTCATGAGACAGCTCTTGTTATATGGCTCTATAGTGTACCAATCTCCGGTTCGACAGGTTCAAGAATCCTTGCGAGTTATACGGAAGAACAGACCTTTTGAAACTGGTTTAAAACTGTTCGAAAAATCACATTTAAGCCGGGTGATAAACAACATCTTTCCTCTCTGCACTTTTCGTTTCTTGTATAATCATAAAAAATGCATGATTCGTAGACAATCTTGTTTCAATAGCAAATTAGTTCGTATGGTAACATCAATCCTTTTCGGTGCAATATGTAGCTCGTTGAACCAAGATTCTTCCGACAATCTTTTTAATGGTAGACAAGAGATTAATGGATCAGTATGGAATGAATGTTATTGGGATCCCTTAATTTTCTTTCAGAAAAAGACAAGCTTTTCTCACGTAAAGGCTTCAAACTGTATGTTCTGGTTTGATTCGCGGTCCCTTAGTTTGCATAAAACGAACGTGACTCATTTATGAAACCAATTCGTATGAGCATCAATGTAAGTCATACAAACACCAGTGAAAAAAGTTTTAAATGTTAAGAGATTGCAAGGATTTTGAACATGAAGAAAAAGCAAGAAAACTGTCTTTTTTTCTCTGCACACTGCATCCTTTCTTTAAATATCTTACGGCTGTCGGAAGTAAGTACCTTGGATACTTCGTCTCACAAAGATGCAATGTAAGGAAGGTCATTAATCACATTTCAGTGGTGGCGGTACACTTTGGACAACGGTTGGTGATAGCCTCACTTTTTTCGCTGAGAAAAAAACCATATAAATATCTTACAGTTGATAAAACTACACATTGCTATCTTAAAAAAAAAACAACGAATCTCGAGTTTTGCAACCCAGATAGATAAATGTATTATTTTTAAACCCCTTGAAATGAAGTGTTCTATTCAGTATATCTTGGTTGAATGCCTAGAGCATATCATTACTATCACACCCCATCAACAGCAAAAAAATCCATTCCATTTTTTAAATTTACACAAAAAATTATAATATTTTTTTTATTCTTACCGCATGGCCTGGTAATTACCAAAGCGTGCTTTAGCTTTTCTTTCGTTGCACAGTCATCATATTTTGCCGCTCGCTTTTGTTCTGAAGAAATGGTTAGTTGATTGCCATCGTCGTCGGAAAGAGAAATCGATTTCTCTACCACAAATAATGAAAAACGAAAGAAATTTCTCGTTTTCGTTTCTTGAAAAAATAAAAGGAAAAGACGATTTGCGATGCAACAAAACCGAACTTTTGTCTTTAGTGGTATGAGGGTTGTAAAAAGAAGAGAGAGAAAAAAAAAGTTTTCTGTTACGAGTGCAACTCGATAGCACGAAGGTCGCTCGGTAAGAGATAGCTTTGTTCTTCTCTGTGACGCTTCCTTGTCTTTGTTATTTTTCTGGTGCCGCAAACGCACATTGTGCCGTACCTAATTGTGATTGCGAAAGGAAAGAATCTCCCGACTGTAATAATGAACCTAAGAGATTTCTCTCTCTTTCTGACTACTTTGGAAGCACTTACTTTGCGCAAATGCACACTCTGCCTGTCAGGGAATCCGCTAAGGAGAGAGAGAGAGAGAGATCTTCACTGGAGAACTCTTTCGTTTAATTTATTTATCTTCAATGCGTAAATCTTGGGCATAGGGTAGAGATATACGCAGAGACCCTTCCTGCAGAACGCGACTGTTTTCCAACGCTGCAGAAACTCTTTATCTATGAGTTCAAACAAACATCATCCGATGCTCTTTACCGGAAAGTTTGTGAATGTTTGTCTGCGGGGACTAACTCCTCGTCTTTGTTCAATCATTTTCGGGCGAATGTGAATTTACATGATCGTAAGCGTGCCGGTTTCGCCAGAACGGATACGTTTAGTACATTCAAATGAAACAACCGGTAAATTATATGTACGTCTGTATTACTTCTGTATCAACTGGAGATCGTTGATGCTGGATTTTTATTTTTACTTTACCAAATCCACATAGTATTTTAATATACCCAGAGTATAAGCATCAACGTAACATCACAGTTTTCTGCTTTGAAATTAAAATGTGTACAATTTTTAAAAATACAGTTTAAGTTTGTTATCATGTAGTTCAAGGGATTACGGAATGGTTTCAGTATAACCGAGGTTGAGGTTTTTAAGATACTGCTTTGAAATGATACTTATTTTGAACTTCGCTAATCTCTTAGTGCTTGTAGTTCGTTATTAAATCTAGATATCCCGATAGAGGTGGTGTCACCTTATAGGATTTTTTCTGCTGAGTCATATTGTCGCCAAAATCTGTAACCACTTATTTCGAATGTTCGTCAAACGCCGATTTCTGTGATTTCTCTGTAAACAAAAGGTTGAATTACTAATGAAGTAGAACACCAAATACCCGAGTGGCAAGATGCTCGTCTTTCACTCTGGAGGTTGATGTCAAGGTCCACGGGTTCGAATCCAGGCTAAAAACAATAGAAACAAGTTCTTTACCTACCGAACCTGGGGCGACTGCAGAAAGATAGCGCCTTCATTTCCCACATAACTCCACTGGTTGGAAACTGACGTATAGCGATGTTGGACCGGAGTTGGTGTGCAGTAAAATAATAAAATAGTAGAACACCAATATAATTTATTATAAGCTCTTTCGAAAGCTAGGAGAATGGAAAAGTTTCGGGGAAATTTGACCGATTGTGTGCTGCTGAATTTTTTGGCGCTTACAGATTTTGGCGACAATTCGACTTTGCACTTAGTCAATCTTTCAGCGCTAGTAGCTGGCCATTAAATCCAGCTATTTTTTAAAATCGCGTTATGGTGATAACACGTAAAGTGAAATCCAGTAACACGAGAGATATCTGTAATAAAATACCGTCGAGGGAAAAATATACCTAAATTCAATATAAATTTCCATATAACAAAATATATACAATGCATAGAAATTAGTTCATAGTTTCCCAAACTTTTTGTTCCATCGCCCACCTTCTTTAGAAATTTTTTTTTTTTCGCATTACCCTCAACTTAAGCGAACACATAGAATCCTATATTATATTCTATCGCCCTCCTAGACCGCTTCCCAGTGGGCAACTGTGGGGATTTTTTTTTTTTTTTTTGCAAAACAACACACGAATACATGAATACAAAATACAAATAATATACAAAATAAAATAAATAAAGACAACAGAACAAAAGACAAAACATACACTATGCGGCTCTTAGGGACCCATTTGGTCCGTTCTACAGCTTAAAAATACTATACATAATAAACGGCCCGCTCGATTTATTTTTCATTTTACTCTTTAATATAATTTTTTTTTCTAATAGAAATTTCAAATTTTGCCTTGGTTACCTATTTATATTTTCAATAAACCTTTCAAAACTCGTTATAGAGTTTGAGAATGTGAAAATTTCTTTCTTGACATGTTTATTTATTATTCTAAGGTCTGATAATTTTTTCCGAATTTGTTACAAATGGTTGGTAATTCATACTTTTTTGAACAAGGTATTTGTTTTTGGAGTTGAATACAAGAAGTTGTATCTACTTGAGGTTCTATTGTTATTAGTTTTGAGAAATAAATTATGGTTTTTAGTCATAAAAATTATCCTTTTATGCACATAAATTTGCCTTAGTTAAAATTTCTGATTTTAGTGGATCTGGATTATTAAATGACATTACCTTACGCTTTATGCGATTATAGATGTTATTTTAGTTCTTGACAAGACAAGAGTCACAAATGCAATATTCCTATCATGTCCCAAAACAGTCAAGGTGGACTCACAGAGAACTGGACACACATTATTTCTAGACCTTTCCTCTTCTATCTTACTGAACTTTCCATGTTTAAGATATATTCTAGTCC
The DNA here is from genome assembly GCF_987345545.1 of Pholcus phalangioides. Classification (NCBI taxonomy): domain Eukaryota; kingdom Metazoa; phylum Arthropoda; class Arachnida; order Araneae; family Pholcidae; genus Pholcus; species Pholcus phalangioides. The sequence goes on from NW_028301625.1 coordinate 26,386,595, forward strand.
AACTTGATAGCACTTATAGTATTCCATATTATTCAACACACCATCTGTGAAAAAACCATCTAATCGGAGAGAATCGCTAGCAAAAAATAAGCACAGCACAATCAAATACAACACTTGCGATGTGCATTGTACTTGGTCATATTATTGGGCGCATTTTCAATGATTAATATACACTTTTGGAAACTTGGCCGAGTAAATTTATGGTAGGAAAAATAAATATTCTCCTTTAGCAGCGGTGATGATGGTGACAACAGAGCGACACTGACTCTATAGCATCACGGGAGCATTTTGAAGAAGTTTCTCATTGTTCCACTTGGAAGCCATACCTAAAGGCAGAGAAAACCTTGTACAGTGATACCTCGGCTCGCGAACTTTTCGGTTAACGAACATTTTTTCGTGATTTTTCTGCCTTGGGTAACGAATATGGATTCAACTTACGAACATTTTCGTTGATATGAATGCACGATTTAACATAAAACAGCCGTGAGCTGCACTTTAGTGCCACTCATAATTACAAGCACTGCCACTCGATTAACTCATATGTCCATGCTCGGAATAATTTTTCCAGATGTACCTTCATTTCTCTTTCTGTCATCTCATATTGTCAAAACTTCATTCATAATTCAAATTCAAATAAAAAATAAAATTTTTCTTCATTCATTCTAAATTCAAATAAAAAAACTATTTTAGTTACTGTTAATACTATATAATACAGTTAATACAGGAATCCCCTCTGATATGGTCGCCCTTCTTTTACGGGCAGTTTTCTTTTGTCCCGCGATTGTCCGCAAAAGAGAGGTTTCACTGTATTTAGTTGTATTTTAATGAAGTTGATCGTTCAAAAGGGAACTTTCGTGCAAGGTCCCGCCAGCACATTACGTAGTTGAGAGCAAACGTGTGTAACTAAAACTAAACTTTTATTGTGATGTTGTCCCATCCGCGTGTCTCTCTTTTGACAAGGAGCGCGAACAAGTCTTTCCTGTAGAGGACGCCACGGTACTTGCACCCCCTTTCTCAACATCTTCACCACGTTCGTTGGTGCTGCTTTTAGTTCTCTCTCTCTCTCTCTCTCCCTCGGTGCGATCGTCATTTTAGCGTTTTACACATTGTGGTGGTAGTTCTCTTATCAGTTCGGTGGTGGTGGCCGCTGCCGATCGCAACTGGCACCAGGGTTGATACAGAGTTGTGAGTGCGTGTATGGTGCCTTCCCTCACATCACCCACAACTTTCAATGAAGAAGACACAAAGAAAAGTTCTTCTCTCCCGCTCTCTCTCTTCGAGTGGAAGTTTTTGAGAGAGAGATGTGCTGCGCGCTGCCGTTCGCTCGAACTATCATCATCGGCTAAGACAAGAGCGAGGATAATACTATGATTGAAGAAATCTATCCGTCGGCTGTGATGACCTTAGGAGGTGAAGAAGATTTGTGTCCTGTCCGCGAACTAGTTCCGTGTGAGCGTATTTATTTCACGGAAGGTACAGATATCGAAACTTTCGTCGCCAAGTACTGTCCGGACACGGATGATACTTTGCGCGATTACTTACATTTATATCTCTCGCGCGCCAATTATTCGATGTGAACCATCGTGAGTAATCACCCGTTCAACGTCTATCGAGTGGAGATTCGTATCGTAGAATTTACGCATTAGTTTGTTAATGTCTCCTTTAAGAAATGCCAGCCGGTGAGAGTTTTTTAAAAAAAAAACATTGCAGAGAGCAATACGATTCACAGAAAGTATTCTAGGTATTATAAGGAAATTTAGTTTTGGTTCGAATAACTAAAAGTGTATATGTTATAAACGCACTATATATTGTACAGGAGTATTTGAATAGTATTAAGTGAGAAAGAAATCGTAAGAAAGAGAAATGTTATTATTTGTGTAAGAAGTATTCCGAGGTAATAATCAAATGTTGCAGCACGTGCTCGCGGCGGTTGCGGTGACATTCGTTTTTGGTCGTCTTCTGATGAAGGTACTACCGGCAGTGCGTGTTGATTTATCATCGGTCTTATTTTTGTGTCAAGAACGATGGATTGCCACTTTATGTGCCATCTCGTGTGTCGCGTGCCATTTCTCGATAGTTCACGGAAGCCCCGAAAACGAAGCTCTCAACTTCCATGTGATGGCCGTTTTTCCCGAGGACCAGTCCCATGCATTGTCACGCGCCTTCCGCAAAGCGGTCAGTGACGTGGACAGTGGTCTCGTCGAGAAAGAAGTCACGTTAGCCCCCACTGTATCTGCAGCCGGTAAAAATACCACGCAAATGATGAGTTCCCTCTGTGATGTCATGAAAAAGAGAAAACCCAGTGTTGTCATGTCGTTTGTTGAAAAACCCGCTTCTTTCTATGTTTCTTTAATAGCTGGTTATGCAAGAATACCCGTTATCGGAATGTCTAGAGGATATGTTGATCAAGCAGCAAAGGTACGCATTTCTTCTGTTTTTATTGCTCTTCATATACAGCATATCTCTTTGTATAGTATTTCATAGTATTTCATTTCATTCTTCATAGTATTTTAAAAAATGTATACTTTTACGTATAATATCGGTTACTGTCTCTTTTGCAATATCGAGTCTGCACGTTGAATGTTCTTATTTCCAAAACACATTATTCCAATTCGAAAAAAGTTAGTCCATTGAAACAATTGTAATCACGTCCATATTTAAAACCGTTCTGTCATAATAAAATCGACATTTTTTAACAAAGTTTCAACGAAACTACTTTAAAAATCTAAATTTACTAAATCCAACTGAAAACTATTACAAATTGCAAACAAAAATTTTATATTTGGATTTGTGATATTTACTATTATTTTTGGTTCTGTATTGTGCTATAATTGATATCCATATTTTTTATGGACATCTTTTTTCAGCCACCTCAATGGGCATTTTGCCTGTTTTGGCCTCTGTATTTGTATATAATATGATTTCATTCCTAAAAATAGAAATAAAATCATTTCTTAACACAGTAAAACCCCTCTTAACAGACACCCCTCAGATGCAGTCACCCCTATTTTACGGAAAAACAATAATGTCTTCTTGTATAATGAAAGTATGCATTTCAAACATCAGATTAATGGCCACCCTTCTTTACGGACAATTTTTTTTGTCTGACTGATGTCCGCAAAAGAGAGGTTTTACTGTAATTCATTTCTTAAATGATCTTAGCGAATTTAATTCACTAATTAATCAATTAACACCTCTTTATTAAGCTCATATTCCAATTTATAGATAAACTAAATCAAATTGTGCAGTTTTCTGCACTTACAATTTAGTTGAAATTGTATTTTTACACATTTTTTTTAGAATTTGTAATGATCTCATGTTTTAAAACTAATAATAAGTTATAGCCAGAAAAAATCTCGATTTATGTCTTAATAAGTGACTTGAAAATATATCAGAAAGAAAAATAAATATGACATACGAGTTTGTGTCCCCATTTTATATATATATACACACACACACTTGAGAAATCGCTGCTGTAGAAATATATTTATTTGGCCACTTGAATGGTGTTAGTTGCTAGAAGGAAAAGGGGCTTATATATACTAATGGATTGATACTTCAACTGGAAAGGAGAAAAGAAATCTCATTTCGAAGCAGATTCTTTTGACGTGTAATGAACAATCCGGTCTCAGTGGTTTTCGGCTTCGTAATATTTCGAACAGCGAAACATAAAAATGAGTTGGAATCAAGAGTAATTCGACTTGTGCAAGATGTATTCGATCTTTTATATCCAGTAAAGATTCGGAGCAGAAAAAAGAATCAACGCCATCAACCGGAAAGTTGTAAAACTTGTTTCAAAAGTAACGACAGAAACCCAAAAGAACGGGCTAAAGAAATCCTACGATAAATCATGCCGAGTTTTTGGGAGGAGAAAAAATAAATCGACTATGAATCAAATCGATGAATTCCTAGTTCGTTCGAATTTCCTACCAAGTGATATCTACTTTCGTATAAGAAAATTGTGGATGTGCAGATATATTTTCAAGACTAGAATATTCAAATAACGGAAACCAGAAACGTTGATTAACCTCTGTTAACTTATTCATATGGAATTTCCGCTGAAACTTCGTACGGCGCGAAAAGCGTCGAAGTCTCCTGTGAAGAAGCTGGAAAACTCCGCTTTTACATCTGAGCGGAGGTCACTAATCGCCGGAGAAAGACCACCGGAGCGAAATGTGATGCGCAAGATAACAAGTACATTAAGTATACATCTGTATCAAGAACAGGAATAGAAAGAAAAAAACCCAACGAATCGATGTGTCTAGAAGAATCGAACGGCCGAAAGAACATTGCATACATACTAAACAAACAATGCTAAATAGAAAACACGCAGCGAATATAATATAGCAGCGTTTCCAAATCTTCCCGAACCCAAGGACCAGTAAAATAGCTGAGATGATTCGACGCATCTGCAACTTATAGCATGAGTTGAGTGACCATGTACCCCGTATTTTAGAGGACATTCCTGTATTTTCGTCCGTTCCGACATTATACAATTGTTCGTTTTTTTCAACGAAGCTTATTTGAATTTGTAATTTTTACTTAAAATGGTGAATGAAGTTAACTTTCATAACTATGATAATTGTGACTATATATGAATACTCACCTCACAAACTTATCACGATCAACGTTTGTTTTGTGAATTGCATTTCAAGTTACTGTGAGTTCCAGTAGAGTCTTTCATTTTCCACTCATTCATAATTTTCATCCATGTCAGCAAAAAACTGGTGATTTTGCCAACTTGTGGCAAGTGTTTAAGAAAACTATTGGCAATATCTCGTATTTTGCCGTATTTCAGATCACAGTTTGTCGTATTTTTCTCAATGGAAATGGTCCCCAATCATGATAAATGCTTTTTTATGGAATACATTTTAGTTAACTGCGATTTGCTGCATCCTTCATTTCCCAACACTTCAGAAGTTTTAACAATAATCAGCGAATTTGTCGTAAATTTCATTTTTCGGTTATAATTTACTCCATATATTTAGTATTACAATAAAGAGTATTTTCCTGAATTAGATATGGCTACCCTAGGTGTGAAAGTCTAATTTGTATATTTGAACCCATAAGAATATATATATTATTAAAATCAATATAATTTTTATTGATAGAATATTACTGAAATCAATATAATTTTTATTGATAGAATATTACTGAAATCAATAAAATTTATTGATAGAATATTACTGAAATCAATAAAATTTATTGATAGAATATTACTGAAATCAATAAAATTTATTGATAGAATATTGCTAAAATCAATAAGAACATTTTTCATTTAGTTGGAATTAAAATTATCAAGTCTGCCTACAAACCACCCGTGCTCTATCATCGTGGACTATAGGTTGAGAAATGTTGTAATATAAAGTGAGAGAAAAAAGGTGCTGGAACCGGGGTATCGCATAAATACGTAGAAATGCGCAATATCGGATCATTTATTAAAAGCAAATAATAATAATTCCATCCACGATATACACCAAAAGGCCTTTAATTAATACAAAGAATAAACTCCAGAAGTGTCAGATCAATATCTAGACCCGGATAAATCAGCGTTGAACGAACCTTGTGAAATTACGACAACGATTCATTATGTATGATCGATTATGGTACTAACTAATCGGGTTAAAATGTTAACATAGCTTGTATCCAGATCCACAACACACATCGAGCTAATCATATATATAAAAATAAAATAAAATAAAACATCCACAAAAATGTTTAGTTTTTCAAGTTAAAGTCCTAATGAGAGAAACATTCTAATATTATAGCGAGAGCAGAAAAAATATCTACCACGCGTGTGTATCTGTATATCTCATTAATAATGACTGATATAAACTACTCTGTTGAATAATGAATAAAGTTAAAAATTACAGAGATAATGAAAGAGACCAAATGAACATCACTAATGGCGTAAAGTTCATCGAGTAAAGTTTTTGAGAGTTACGTAATTAATAATTCAACTAACTACATCAAAGAAATTTCTGCCGAAATAAATTTATTCGATTTCATTTATTTCTTTTTAAATATTATAATATAATGATATTGGTACAGTTAACAACTTAAAAGGTAAGTGTATATTTACAGGGTGATTCTGAATTCATGGGACAAATAGAGCGGGGCGGGGTGGGGGAGGGACAACTGTCTCGGGTGGAAAAATGTATGGGGTGGCAGTTTTAAGTGGGAACAAAGAACACCATTATAAAATTATTGATTTTTAAAGTTGTGGGGGGCAGCAAAATCATGTTTGCCCCGGGTGGCAAAAACCCTAGTTACGGCCCTGTATAAGACTCCTAAACAAGCAGTTTCGGTCATAGAATGTGCAGTCAATTCGCAATAGCAAAGGCGGTAGTGCAAGGGTACTCAACCATTTGGTGAGTGTGAGCCACTTCATCGGGTTGAAAACGTGTCGCGGGCCACCTACCTGATCTGGAATTGTGCCGTAGGTCACTTGAGCGATGTGAAATTTTGCCGTTGTTCAATTGAGTGATCTAGAAATATGTCACAGGTCATTTGAGTGATTCGGAAATTTGCCGCAGTTTAATTGAGTGATCTGGAAATGTGCCACGAACAAATTGAGTTATCTGGAAATGTGCCACGAACAAATTGAGTGATTTGGAAACGTACTGCGAGAACTTAAGTGATCTGGAACAACATCCGAGGTCACTTGAGTCATCTGTAATTGTGTTACGGGTCATCTTAGTAATCTGGGAATGCGTCGTGGGATAGTTAAGTGACATGGAAATATGCCGGAGGCCGCTCCAGTCATCTGAGAATGTGTCGTTTAGTTCATTTTTACGAAAATAGGTTTGAGGTCGCGGGCCACATCCGATGATTCCGAAGACACATTTGGCCTGCGGGCCATGGGTTAAGTATGTGTGCGGTAGAGAGTGTTTTTGAGAGTGCACAACAGCACTTCACCAAAAGCAAATATATATCATATTCTTCTGACGGATTTGCTACTATAAATGCAATCAACCATTCGAGAATGCAGGGTTAAATAATGTCGTGGGCCTTCTTACGGTGCAACCTGGGAAATGCAAATTCTACCACAACTCATTATACCACTTGATCATTGTTTGGAGTTGCATAACCTCGATGGTCCTTGTATCAATGAGAAGCAAACTCCAATCTAATCAGACATATAATGTGTGCATTGATGATAGCACACATCGCAGCAAATTCGTCAGAAAAATATGATATTCGTTTTTGGTGAAAAATGTTGTGCACACACTCTCTACCGTCTTTGCTAGTGCGATTCGACTGCACATTCTGTGATCAGAAATGTTTGTTTAGGTGTCTTATATCTCCTCTCAAAGTTTGTCCTATGAATTTAGAATCACCCTGTACCCTGCTCTTTGAATAAAATGCTTGAAATTTGAGGAATTTTTCGGACGTATTAAGTAAAAACGCAGAAACACAAAAGCTTTCAGAAAAAATAAGATTATAAAAAAATATTGTTGTTTAAACTGGGAAAAGAGGAGTAAAGAAATGAAATATCCTTCGAACTTAAACTGCTTTTTGGTTTTGTTTGATGTGCGCGTATAAATACACACATATATATACATATGTATAAAACAAAATGGCACTGAATATGGAATATTATTTACTATGGCTAAAAGTTCCTGGTAAGATAAGAATATTTTCCACATGAGCACACGCAGCTTTTATTCAGAGGTAAAAGTATAGAAAGATGTTTCGTCTGTGTGTGTAATGGAAAATTTCTTTCCACTGATGATGTCTATCATAGTAGAAGACGAAACGATTGTTATATTTTGATCCATGACACATCATAGCTCAAAAGTATAATTGTTGAATTGGGACTAATATTTTCTATAGTTTTACGGCGCAGCTATAAACTTTTCTCCATGAAATTTTCGAATAAAATTAACACAATAGAAAATCACAAATAAAGTTGTTCATGCAAAATTCAAGCATCTTCAATACAAAATAAATGTTTTGTGTCAACGAAAACAGCTTTTTCTAATGAATTATAGCATGAGTTGCTATAATTTTACAAGCAACCAAAAAATTTAATCCATGTTTTAGGAATACTGAACCTCTTAACAACAGTAACCTCCCAATAATAGCCACATTTGCTCGGTCCCGTTAGTGGTCGTTGTCTGAAGGTTTGACTGTAAATGGATTAAAATTAAATCAAAATAAATAAAGCTATTCGCACACACACACACACACACACACACACACACACACAGTTCATCAAATAAAACAATAAATTTGAAATATATCCATAAACATTTAATTTATGAATTTTTTTAAACTTTTTTTAAATTTAAATTTTATTTTAAATAAGATTGAGTCTAAGAAATTCCAATATTTTGCTTGATTTGATAATATGAGAAAGTTTTCTTTACTTTGAAGTTAATTGTATCCAATCATATTGATGTCATGCCATTTTTTCATGCACGCAAGATGTTTATGTAACATTGAAAAGTATAATTATTTTAATGTTTTATAAGTTTGATAAAAAATAAGTACTGAAGATATGTGAAACACATGGTATAGTATAGCATAACATATACAATCGAGCAAATTTGAAATAAATCAGTTGTTAAATAATATTTTAAATCATATTTATAGTAGAGCATCGTTTTTGAGGCTTTTTGACCACATTAAATGGTATGAGACCTCTTAAATAGGTTCGACTATTTAATGTGAAATAATTGACGATAAAAAAATAAGGCAATGTATGGTCATGAGAAAGTTAAGGTCATGAGATGCTACAAATATTCTCTATATATTACTATACATATTCTTGAAATATCTGTATATGCATTTTATAACTCGTGTCGAAAACTGAGCTTTATTCCCATACATAAAGAATGACGGTGACAAGATGCCATTTACCTAAGGCGTTTTATTCCAAAATGTCAATCATATCCTTCCTATGAAAATATCATTTTCGTAAGAAATGCATCAAAATAATCTATGATATACGGTGTACGGATATATAATATATGTGCTGGAGACTGGAAATGACTGGCTGTGGCACCCAATTTCATTAATGTATATTTTCTATCGCGTGGGGCAGTAGCATAGGAGAAAAAATGGTTGGCTCGTCTTGTTTGAAGAATAAACTAAAGGTAATTGGTTGACTTTGGTGTGGATAGAAGATTGAACCAATTTTCTTAGAAGATGAGAAAGAGCAGGGTCACTCGCTTTGGGCTTTTGTCTCATCGGGGACTTAATATCTTGATCGAATACGCTTCTCTTTTTTTTGTTTTGATCGAAGGAAAGACCTAGAATAACATTCACAAGAAATAATGATTAGAATTGAAATCCAACAATAATCATGCCATGTTATTCTTCTTGCCAAAAGTCAACTTGAGAGGAAGTATCATTCGGTTTTTTATTATGTTGTGACGTAAATCACCGAAATTCGGCATTTGAAGAACCAAACGAGCTATTATGGGGAGCTCGTAAATTTGGTGTAACGCCATAAACTGCGGCTTATACAAGGTGGCCCGCAAAGAGCGCATAAACTTTCCAGAGTGAGACTTTTTCTTCAGATAACATATAAAGTGAGGAGTTAATTTCCAAAAAGGAACATTTCCACCTTTTTTTCTCGAAATGCACTTTTCAACAGTTTCCGAATTTTTGGGATGAGCTCTGTCGGATTTTGCAACAGGGTTTATTCAAACGGGAATGTTTTTGGTGGAAATTACAATGGGAAGTGGGTCGTTTCTACAAAAAGGAAACATATCTACCTTGTTCATTCAGTTCGATAATTTTCATTCAAAAGGGAACTTAACAAAGCGGTTGTTCTATTGGTGTTAAGGGATTTATTTTTAAAAGGCCACATATTTTTCAGAAGCACTTTCAAAGTCTCATTCTACAGTAGAACCTCTCGATAACGGACACCCATAGAACCGAAAATTTTGTCTGCCAACGAGGAGTGTCCGTTAATGTATAGTGAAATACACCGAGTCTCGTCAACGTTATTAAAAACAAAGTGTCCGTTGGTGGAGGTGTCCGCTAACGGGAGTGTCCGTTGTGGGAGGTTCCACTGTAGAATGATTGAGTTTTTTATGATATTCACGAGGGAAAAGTAAGGGCATTTTACTTGACTAGGCAAAACCTTCTGGAATCAACGGGGGGCGTAGAAATTTCCATTTTTTTTCAGACTTAACCAACTCCAATTTTGATTAAAAGGTAACATTTCTATGAATTTTCTTTTACAACGAAACATTTTAAAAATTTTAATGCAGATAACTCCTTTGAATGTTGATCAAGAAACATAATATTTAAATATTCATATATCACTCCCTTATGCTAACGGTTGAAATGTTTTCTACTTTTGTAAAGCCGTCCATTACGGAGAAAAGGGTTTTTACTTCTACCGTAAATTCAGCAAAAGTTAAAAAATGTTCCCTTTTGAAAATAAATTCCTCAAATGTGGACAAAGAACCATGCCATTGCGATATACGCCAAAAGTTCTCGAAGAAAATGTATGGCGCCACATCCGGACTAGACGTGGAATCCGGTGGAGTAGCCACCATAATCACCGAATGTGGTTCGCTTGGTTTCTTTTTATAGGGCCGTCTTGGCAAATTAGTGTCACGAACTTCACTTTACTACAAAAGTAGACCTTGATGCTTATCTTCACAGCTTGGTGTTCACTTTTATAGACACTACACTATTGAATCGTGTTCTTCAGAGATTCTATTGTGGGCACTAGCATGCCTCAATATCAATGGTGGATATTTCGATCATTCTCATGAGGTGATACTGTTATACCACGGGAAAGTATTTTTCAATTTTTTTTCTTTGTCAGTTTTCATGAAAATCGTTTTTAATATCTGTATACTATATGAAAAATTGCATGAAATTCAAATCATATTTCTATTTTACTATGACCATGAGATATAGATTTTTAAAGATGACAAAAATGATCTAAGATATAACATAAATCTTATACCTTGAAGCATGTGATGTTGTACGTTGAAACAGGGTAAAATCGAAAAAAAAAAATAATATCGGTATTACTCGAAAAAATACTCATAATGAGTAATTTTAATATAAATCATATATTGAAGTGAAAAATATAAATAATGACACAAACGGGTGATTATTGATATATATGTACACAAAAAAGTAACAATAATGGAGGTAGAAATGTGTTTATATAAATTAAATGCATGCTTATTCTTCATTGCATTTGTAGAAACGAAAATGGAATGTTTAATTTTGTCAGTTCCTTTGGTGTTAGGTATTTTAATACTTGCAATAAAGATACAACATCAGCATTCTCAGCATTTGCTATATCTGGCAATGATGGGGAATATTTTTTCACCTCTCATCTTCTAAATAAATCAATTTCAAATTCATTTAGTAAAAGTTTTTGTTGGATGCAGCCTAAATTGTTAGCTACATCTTTTTTCAACAAATTTTGACCAGGAGATAACCAAATGTAGATGGAAGAGAAGAAATTGGCGTAGCTGAAGTTTTAGTAGGAGGGAGAGAAGTATAAACTAAAATTTAAAATATAAAATAGATTGAAAAATGAAAAAAAAAGGCACAAAAAGAAGAATTAAAAATGAGTAGCGTTAAAATCTCAACGTACAACTACGACAGTTTCAAGTTTTATATTGTTCTAAGGAACACAATCTTTTTTGTTTCAAGGTACACGGTGTTTCACCATTTGTAAAAAATAACAACAACTTTATTCACAGCGATTGGATGATTTATGATTGAGCACTTGGTATGATTAAAGGTGACAGCGTAGATTAAAAACATTAAGACAGCAAGAACAACAAAAAACACAATTTCATAACTGAAATGTACCTACTTGCAAAATCTCTATCAATTTCACGGTGAAAGAGCTCAAAAGGTTATCTATTTCTAATCCCTTTCAATCCAAAAACATAAGCTATAATGCAATATTATTAAAAATATTTCTATTTCAAGTTATATAATAGTATACGTTTATATACAGGGTGGTGAGGAAAGTCTCTAGGCCACATTTTACTGGTGAACCATTGATACCTAGAGGCATACTTCCAATTAAAAAAAGTATCCAAATAACATGTAGACCTTAGAAGTTTTTAATGATTCGAATAAAGCTATTTCCGAACACCATATTATGTAATGCAATAATATCCTTTTGCGTTTCCCTCAAAAAGTGTGGGTCGTAGAAGTATGGTTCTCCAGACAATTTTGATTCGCCAAACCTTACATTCCATGTGGAAATTTTGAATACATTACTTGATACCAATCCACAAACGAGCAATCAGGAGTTAGCCAGAGAGGCGAGAATCGTAAGCCAGCATAGACACGCATCTCCAACAACTAGGTGAGATGAATGATAAGGTATTTGGCACCCCGAATAATCAGTATGATAGTATCAATAGCCTGTCATTAATGATCTGTAACAAAATCCGAGAACTGTGCTGGGCAGTTCTGCTGAATCCACCATATTCTCTAGACATTAGGCTCTACTAATAACAACCTTTTGAGGTTCATGCAATGTTTCTTGGATGGTAAGCTCTTCAGGAATCAAGATAATGCCAAACGAGCATTCATTGACTTCCAATTCTTAATTTTTTTTCAACTCCGGTATGTGCCACAAATCTCATTTCCTCTTATGTCTGTTTTTAACGTCACGAATGCGTTCGATTTATTTTACCTGCTACGTATTGTAGATAATTAATAGCTTTAGTTTAATTAGCTATCTAGTTACCTGTTAATTTTCTTTCCATTCCCAACGAATATCTCAAGATTATTATAATCTACCGTTACGATTCCAGTTGTCCCAAGATGGGTTATTGAAATTTTATCTGCCGATATACAGGGTGTCCTGTAAGTCCTAATTCGACCTTTATCTCTTCAACCGTGCGTCATAGAAGTATGGTCTTAATTTAAAAAATGCTCAAAATGCGTTCAGAAATCACTCCGTGCCAGTTAAAAGAGTGAAAATGCAGTGTGTCATGAAATATAAAAAATCTAAATTTTTATACGATCTCCCTGTGCACTAACTTCCAATTAAAATGTTGTTGCCCTGTTTTTTCTCAGGCTAAGGAAAAAAGTTCCACGTTTCTAAGTGGAGTATTCGGTGAGATATTTGAATTAAAAAATTTGGGGAAGTTTGGAAAAAATAGCATAAACGATGGAAAAAGAGCGTTGTCCGTTAGTTTATGCTAGTCTTCCCACCTTTTTTGCATTTTTTGAATTCAAATATCTCGGCGAATATTAACAACTTACAACTTTTTTTCTTGGCCTCAAGATAGTCAAGGCAACAACTTGCTGATTGCAAGTTAGAGGACAAGGAAGGGGGGGGGGGTCGTATAAAATTTAGATTTTTTTTATTTTATGGCACACTGTATTTTCACACTTGAAGTTGGATCACAATGTTTCCTGAATACATTTTGAGCATTTTTTTAATTGAAACCATACCTCTACAACGAACGGATGATGTGTTAAAGGCTGAATTAGGACTGAATTAAAACACCCTGTATTATATATTTATAATACAGGGTGTATTATAAACATATATATATATATTATTTAAAAGAAATTCAACAGGTACAGGGTGTGTTATCAATTCGTAAATAGTTTAAAAATTCATGAAAATTGAATGGATTCAATTATTATGAATTTTTATTTTACTTCACTATAGTCTAACGTTAAAATCCTCTCTATATAACGATATCCTTTACTACGATAAATCCCTCTATAACGATATTTTTGAGGAGATTTAGAAACTGCTACAACGATATTTTTTACATTTCGGTCAAAATCACCTTCAATATACTGTACTTTTAAATTCCTCACCAGTTTTTGTTCTTTCGAGGTGTCTACTTTCTGTGTAGTACATTCACGTATTGTACGATAAACTGTTTTACAGGATGAAACAACTAACAATTTTATTCATCAACTAATCAATTAACATTTTTGCTGTGAATAAACATTCATAAAATACATTTTATAGTTGTACTAACAATGCCAATTCAGAAGAGGTGCCAGAAACGGCATAAATTTGGCGGCGCCTGATGATAACGATACCTCTCGATATAACGATAGCCTTTCTTCAATGATATTTTTTCTTTGTTCATAGAGTATCGTTATATCGTGGTTTCGCTGTATTACTTTATTTCCAACTTAACTATTTATAAGCCGCAATTAGAAATCACTAAATATCCCCCCCCCCCAATTCACAATGCTATATCTTTTTCAATGAAGTAGGCTTTCTTCCGATTTTCAGCTTTCTTCCGATGCGAGCCGATCTCCCCGTTAAAATGTCTCGCCACAGAGAGCAACAGTCCTACAAGCAGTACAAATATTCAGTCACTGTACATCACTCACTTCACTTCTGAGATATAGATGGCAGCACTGAAAAATCATACACAACACTAGATACGCACTCAGACTATTAGGTACACACACTTACACTTCCGGCACAACTCACTAGGTAGGAAATTGCCTATGGCGATAGACCTGAGTTGTGCTCGGTTTCAAAAAAAAAAAAAAAAAAAAAAAAAGCTTTCTTCCGAAATCAACTTTACAAAATATCTGGGTTCACCAATGCTAAAATAAGGTCTTTAGCGAGGCGAGATATATCGTCATTGCCGCTTAAAGGGTTAATACATATGATTTTCGCTCACGGCTCAAAGCCGAGCTAATAACATACAAAATATATTGTCAAAATTAATCTTATACATAAAAAACAACGCATTATCTTTTTGGCAGAAACCCTTCAAAATAAAAATTATTTCATAGATTTAAGGTAATTAAAGCTTCCGTCTTTTTTTCTTTTGAATGAAAATTTATTATTTATTAAAAAAAAAGAATGTTTTTGCTTAACAAATGATAATTTAATTTCACATTAATTGCAAAAGCTATAATCACTCCGTAACTTCTTCTATTAGTTTTTCTTCTTTTTTGTTTTGGAGAATATTGATTTGTTATTTTTTTAAATTAAGATTCTAATTCTAATACTTTAATTATAATAAACCTAAAAATAGAGGAAGGGATAATTGTTTCTCACTTACAATACACAGAAATTTTAATTGCCGTGAAATATTTGCCGGCACTATCTCTTTGACACAAAGCTTGAAATTAATTATTCAAAAACTTTTTAAAATCATTATTATACTTTTACATTGGGTCTAGTGTTAATTAATTATCACACAGCTGAATATTTAATAGTTATTAGATTGAGAAATTTAAAAATTTGATCTTAACTCTTTTTTTTTCTTATGACTGGATGCGTCTTTCCGGTGAAATTAGCTATAATTTAAGAAATTTTAAATCCAACATTTCAATAAAATATACAGGTTAATTAAGAAAAGTTCACGAAAAATATGTGTCTCATTGTACATGTTGAATTCCTTTTATGTCATGTCATTCCATTTGTTATGGCAATTTGTGTCAAACGCTTCAAGAGTTTACACGAAATTGGGATTGGGAGAAACTTGCTGAATTGGATAGAAAGAATCGTGGTTGAGAGATAGGTCACAGCGGGTTATCATGAACGGGGAATTCTCTGATCTTTATCGATAAACTCGATCAGGGTATCGATGGGATTGTTAGCAAATTTGCGGATGACATGAACCTAAAGGGGATATAGAGAGATAGATGGCTTTTTTCAGCCCAAGATATCAAGGAAACATTCATTTTCTGGATGTTATGCTGAGGTGAACTCGGAAAGAAAAGTAATCTTGGTGTAGATGGTAGCATGCTTGCCCGGTACATGCAAGAGGGCCTAGGTTCGAGTACCAGCGGAGGCAAGATGACTTTTCTTTCCGAGTTCACCTCAGTATAATATCCAGAAAGTAAATGTTTCCTCTAATGGGGATAGTTGGGAATCAAAGCTATAGGGAGTTGCTCCAGACCCACTAGAACAGAACTGGAACATGGGCAAATGAATGGAACATGAAGTTTAGCGTTGAAAAGTGCATGGTCGCTCATTTTGGTTCGAACAACCCACATTTCTCTTACGAGTTGAATGGTTGCACTATGGTAATTCTCATTGACGAGTGGCTTAGGTTTTCTGAACATTGTTCAGCGGTGGTTCTCACCTAGGTCGCTCTTTTGGTCATTCATATGCTTGCTCACGCTTCAAGTCACTCTTTTGCTCATTTACGTGCTTGCAAACTTTCTAGGTCATACATGCTCAACCCATGGCTCACATGCGGCCCTCGGATTCATCTAATGCGGGGTCCTGGATCTGAAATTTAATTTTATAAAAATAAACTAACGTAACATTTAGCAGATCACATCTGCGGCACTGTTTCAGAGCATTTGAGCGATCCTCAGTGCAGTTCCATATCACTTGTTACCCGCGGCACCACAGTTCCAGATCACTCAAGAAATCCGCGACGCCTTTCTAGATTGCTTAAGTGACCCGCTACACGTTTTTAAACCATTGAAGTAGCCCGTACTCTCCTTAAGGTTGAGCACCCTTGTTCTAGGCCCCTTTTCTGGCCATTCACTGATCTAGTCCCTAGGGAAGATATATTGAGGGTTATACAAATTTTCCGCCCTTCTTCCATTCTACCAATTTTCTTGGCCACTAATTCCCCAAATTTGCCACCTCTCTGAACTTGCCACCCTGAGCTATAGCCCGCTGAGACCCCCGTAAATACGCCACTGCGTCTGGTAACCCTACTTTATTAATTCTCTTCTATGTCCGAAAAGTTAGTAAATATTCAGCCGGCGATTCGTATCCGAGGTAAAACTCCCCTATAGCGCCTTATCTATCAATGTCAACATCACAACGAAAACCTGTACGTACCAGTAACAGGGAAATTCAGAAATGAGCTATTACTCGTACACGATGCATTTTATAAGACTGATTTGCATATTTCCAGTGATTTTCTTTCGCGCAGCACCCGCCATCGACAAAAACTTGAATTAGTTTTTCTGTACCAAAAAACTCCTTTCCTGTGAGAATAACCTTTTCGCAAACCGTATTCACAAATACAAAATACCTCGATACAAAATAATATCCTCGATATAACGATACTCTGCGGATCAAGAAAACATCGTTGTAGAGAGGTTACCGTTATATCAAGAGGTAGCATTATCATTAGGTGCCACGAAATTTGTGTCATTAGTATCGCCATAGAATTAATTTATTAGTGTTTATTCACAGCAAAAAATTGTGATTGATTCGTGATGACTGAAATTCAGTTATTTGTTTCATCCTGTAAAGTAGTTTACTGCACAAAAGATATTTTACCACACAAAAAATTGTTCTATGGCAACTTCATTAACACTTTTAAAGGGTAGATGATACAAAATAGCGATGCTATATGTCACTCTGAAAAGAAAAAAAAAACTGCTGAGGAATTTGTAAATGTATTGAAGATGATTTTGAGCGAAATATAAAAAATATCGTTGTAGGAGATTCGAAATCTCCTCAAAAAATATCATTATAAAGGGATTTATCGTAGAAAACATCGTAGATTTATTGTAGAGGGATTAATCGTACTAAAGGATATATCACTGCATCGAGAGGATTTTAACATTAGACTATAGGCAATTCCATTTGAAAAAAATGTCGTTGTAGCGGGATTTATTATTGTATCGAGAATCGTTGTAGCGAGGTTTCACTGTATACCAATCCCTTCAATTTTTATGAATTTTTAAACTATTTACGAATTTATGGAATACTCTTTGTTTCATTCGTTGTACGTGTTGAATTTTTTTTTAATATTTAAAAGTATATACAGGGTGTTTTGTAAGTCCTAATTCAGAGTTTATCACATCAACCGTTCGTTGTAGAGGTATAGTTTCAATTCAAAAAAAATGTTCAAAATGAGTTCAGGAAACATTCTGTTCCATTTTCAAGAGGGTGTTACAGTGTGCCATAAAATAAAAAAATCTAAATTTTATACGGTCCTCTTGTCCTCTAACTTCCAATTAGAAAGCTGTTGCCATCTTTCTTGAGGCCAAAAAAAAGTTACACTTTTGCAAGTGTAATATTAGTTGAGATATTTGAATTCAAAAATTTGAGAACAGTTTGGAAAGAACAGCATAAACTAACGGACAACGCTCCTTTCCTCCATTTATGCTATTCTTTCCCAACTTCTCTCAAATTTTTCGATTCACATATCTCATCGAATACTGCACGTACAAAAGTTTAACTTTTTTCTTGGCCTCAAGATAAAATTACAGGGCAGCAACTTTCTAATTGGAAGTTAGAGCACAAGGAGACCGTATAAAATTTAGACTTTTTTATTTTATGGCATACTGTATTTTCACTCTTGAAAATGGAACAGAATGTTTCCTCAACACATTTTGAACATTTTTTGAATTAGAATCATACCTCTATTATGAACGATTGAAGAGATAAAGGCCGCATTCGAAATTTACAGGGCACCCTGTATATCGGCAGATAAAATTTCAATAAGCAATCTTGGGATAACTAGAATCGTAACGATAGATTATAAGAATCTTGAGATATTCGTTGGGAATGGAAAGAAAATTGGCAGGTAACTAGATAGCTAATTAACTAAAGCTATTAATTATCTACAATGTGTATCAGGTAAAATAAATCGAACGCATTCGTGACGTTTTACGTTGGTAGAAATGTCTCGACTGGTTGCCTCCGGGTAAAATACCTTTCTATGTACGGTACAAGGAGCGATCTGTCCAATTTATTTTTACCTGACATTACAGATAATTAATAGTTTACTAGACTGTTTCTATTATCCAGTGACGATTTCTGAAGTTAACTTCTGAACTTCATTTCCGTTGTCCAGTTCATTATAGCGACGAAAAGAATCATTATTGCGTTTCACATTAGTGTGTTCTCCCTATATATATAACACACGACTTGATCATTTCTTAACTACCATCTCCCTCTTGATACTTCCTAAAATATTCAAATTTCTGAGCTTCTCATTTATTTTGTCTCTTGTAATTAATGGAAATACCAAAGGATCAGCGATAATGGATCAACAGCTTGACTGAGATATGATTCGGTTGAGGTTTTTGAATCTACTGAGCAATAAATCACTTCAGAATGAAAATTGAAGCGTCGGTTTTAATGTTAAAATTTGATATACTGGCGAATCATATGCATATATTCATTAATTATATAAGTGAATGAAGAATATAAAAGTATATGACAGAGTGATATTTGATTTAATCAGAATGTGAATTTGAACTTGCGTGAGCGTATATTTTACTATCTCACGTTAACTTGATGCGGGAATAATTATATTCCGTCGTTTTGTGTGAAATTATCTTGAGTAATTGCGGTAGTAAATTAACTTTAGAGCTCAAATTACTGTCCCAATTATGCCCTTGGAGATAAGCGACTTTCATTAATGACGAAAGCTGAGTTATGATATAATTTCTAAATCTCGACACTCTATTCACAATAGGATTCTTTGCGGTCAAAATCAACAAAAATACACAATTTTTCCCAATTAATTTTCATAATAATTCCCAAATAATTCCCAATATATATATATATATATATATATATATATATATATATATATATATATATTAGCACCTAATCATGGCAAACTACATTTGTACACTGAAACTTATACAATGAAACCTGCTATGTTGACTGCCTTTGTAAGTTATCCACCTATTGATAAATATGGCACAAAGGAATCACAAAGGGGCTTCTTTCCCAAGCATCGAATGTGGAACATTGTGTATGGTATATTTACTGATAACGTAGTATTGTATATTTTCTCTTTATACAGGGTATTAAGGAAAGTTTTTTGGCCGTATTTTACTGGCGAACTATTGATTCTAGCTGCATACTTCTAGTTAGAAAAAAGTATCCAAATAACATCTAGAGCTCAGGTACGTCATTCATATTGGAAGGGGTTGCTTAGTTATGAAAATAAAAAAATTAACCTTATATACGGACACCCTGTCCTAAAAGACTCAATTATAAAGGTGTTGCCCTGTCTCTCTTGAGGCTAGCAAAAAAGTTTCACATTTCTAAGTGGAATATTCATTGATATATTTGAATTAAAAAAATCTGGGGGAAGTTCGGGAAAAACAGCATAACTAACGAACAAGGTCATATTACGCTGCTCTTTTCCAACTTTTCTCCGATTTTCGAATTAAATATCTCAATGAATATTGAACAAGGAAACGTGGATTTCTTTGGCCTCAGGAGAGACAGGGCAACAACATTCTAATTGGGTTTTTGAGCAAGGATTTCCGTATAAAGAAATTAATTTTTATGTTTCAACTCCTTGCAACATGAATGACGTATCTGAGGTCTACGCGTTATTTGGATGCTTTTTCTAATTGGAAGTATGCTTCTCTAGTATTAACGGTTCGCCAGTAAAATGCGGCAAAGGAACTTTCCTTACTACCCTGTACATAAATTATTAAGCTGCTTAATCTATAATTTTTTTCGGATTTCTTCTGCGGTGTTACAAACAGGTCAGAGCAGGTGTATGAGGTTCCCTGGACGCGTAATTACAATCCTTACATTTTTAGTAACACAAGAGGTATTGGCACACCAGTGATTGATTATAACGAGCAAGAAAGATAGCAAAACGGTCACGAGAGAGGGAGATTTTATCGAAACTTAATTTCGAAGTTCATTAACAAAAAATGAAAGCTTACGGCCGTATTCACCGACAGACTTAAACCCGCGATTGCAACCAAACTCTGTCGGTGAATACGACCATCAGTGAATCAATAAATGATAGCAGGGCCCAGCTTCATGGGGCGCTAAATTCGCGAGCCGTTATTATTGTCATCTTGATGCACCTGAACCACATTTGATTAAATCATTACTACTCTTCAGTGAACTCATTCACAGTACTTTCTGTAATGTAATGTCGAAATGGTTGTTAGAAAATAAGGCGCATATCGTATTTATATTACATCTTTAAATATTTTCACTCTTAAAATAGCGATAATTTTGGCTAAAGCCTTACACAATACCTTGTATAAGCATGTGTGGATTTATGGAATTTTCCCACTCTTTCTTCCATTCTAGTTTGATTTTCGTGACTATCTGCTTGGTCTCTACACCCCTATGAAAGCGTGTGTCTCTAAGTCACTCTTTTAGTCACGCTCATGGGGGGGGGGGTTGCATACTCTTTTATCATTCCTATGCTCACACACTCTCCAGGTTACTCTATCGGTCATTCATATGCTTGTACACGCTCTAGGTCATTCTTTTAGTTACTCTCATGCTACTCTCTAGGTCACTCGTTTGCTCACTCACTGACCCAGTCCCTTACTGTTTAGGCAGAGGCGTATATATTTATGGGTTTATTATCTGTGAGCTATACAAATTTTGTGAAAATTCATTTCTCAAATTTGTCGTCCCTCCGAACTTGCCGCCCTGAGCTATTGTCTGCTAAGCTTCCCCCCTTTAAATACGCCACTGAGTATAAGCAACACAAAAGAAAACCCCAATATACAATGCAAATGGCAAGTAAATGTAGTTTAATCATTGCAAATCAGATATAAAAACAAATTTTGTAGAGGATAGCATTAGTTTTTAATCAGAATATTCTCTGTCTTTTGATTTCTAGAAATTCATTGGGAAAAACAATTTTTCTTTGTGAGTTATCTACTTAATCTGAGTATCTCTCTCTTTCTAAGACGAAATAGATGGGGAGAGACAAAAAGATATCTTCAATTACCTTTTCCAATCCGTACAGGCAGACTCGTTTTTTTTTCCATCCACTGTTCTGTCGGAACAATCACTATCTGTATGTGTGATAATGTGAGTAAGGTCGCGACTGTGATACGCTATACACATCTGGGTAAAATAATTCCGACAGATAACCCTCGTCGCTGGAGACAGAAGCAGCTAAAACAAAGTCACAGGCGACGAAACAAAACAATGTTACTCATGAGAGCACTCAACATCGATCCAATATGCCCAGTATGTATAAGTACTACGTACTTACAACCAGCTACAGTATTGTTACCCCCGAGGTGGAAGTCTTTTAACACAGTTCCCATGTATTTCTTCCACACCAATTAAATCAAAATAACATTTCAAAGAAAGTTTATACAAATCGGATTTTTTCGGTGTGGATCTTGTTTGTTGGAAGATTAGAAAGTGTTTAGTGTTTTTGTTAGAAAAACACTAAAGAGTGTTTTTAGTGTCCGAAAAGAATATAAATTCTAAAATTAAAGTAAAATATGAAAAAATGTCAGCAAGAAAATTTGAATTTAGCAGTGATTGTGGCACCTCCGTGGAATAATAACCAGGAATGGGTACAAAAATATACGGCAAATACACTGCCAAATACCCTTTATTTGGCGGTGTTGCTCTCAAGCACAACGTAAGTTTCTTATATTTTTCATATGTATACGTATATTTTGTGCTCGTTTCGGCATTTATGCTTTCGAGCAACTCACGAACATTCAATTTTTTCTTGTGAGCTATTCGTGAAGTTTCTATAATTACCAGCAGAATGGGTAAAAGGTGCACGTCTCCTCAAAGGTAGTTAGAAATAAACTGACACTACTTAGACATATGTAGAGCTCATTTTGATGAAACTTGATATATAGGATATATGGACAATGGGGAAAGAATGATTCAATAAAAAAAAGTTCAATTTTTTTGATCAACAAGTGAAAAAATGGCGCTATTTTATCGCAGTTATCTTTTTAACAGTCTAATAACGTATATACCAAGTTTCAATGAAATACGTCCACAAAAACGGGCACTACATAAGGTCGGAGGATAGTGTCATTATATGATTAAGCTGAGTAATGCCAATTGAATTATACTGACACTATATGGTGGTGGATGTATTTCATTGAAATTCGGTATACATACGTTATTTGGACGTACCATGTTAAAAAGGTACAAATTACAAATATATTCTTTACTACGATAAATCCCTCTACAACGATATTGTTTGAGGAGATTTCACAACTGCTACAATGCTATTTATTTTTTTCGCTAAAATCACCTTCAATACATTTTCAAATTCCTTACCAGTTTTTGTTCTTTCGAGGGCGCCTAACAGCACCGGTATTTTGCACTGTTCGCCCTTCAAAAGTGTTCACGAAGTTGCTGTGAAGCTACTTTTTGTGTAGCACAACAGAAGTGCTGCACGAAAAACTACTTTACATGTTGACATGATGAAACAACTTACTGAATTTCGTTTACCTAATCAGTTAGAATTCTTTGCAGTGAAAAAAATACTCATTGATGTATTTTAGGGCAACACTAACAACACCAATTCAGAAAAGATGCCAACAACAACACAAATTTCGCAGTACCTGATGATAATGCTTTTTCTCGATATCACGATAACCTCTTTATAACGATATTTTTCTTGGTCTGCAGAGCATCGTTCTATGGAGGTTTCCGTGTAGTCAGTTTTGGCTTAAGTGTAAGGAAGTTATACACTAGGATGGGTGGAAAAAAATGATTTTTTTTATTTTCAAATCGCTATATATAGTGCGGAAAAGTTGCCTCCTTTGGTAATAAGAAAAACGACGTGAAAAATTTTAAACTCGGTTGATATCTTCCGGTCGCACATTGTACTTGAAGTTTATGGAAATTTAAATTGTGTAATTTACATTATGATTTAAAACTAGTCACCAAAATTGACTAGGATCCGGTGGTTAACTGTTACGCACTTGTACTGCTTCTTTTCCAAGTATACACGTTTGAATTCTGACTTTCGGAAGAAATCAGGCATGCCTGATTTTGATAGCAGCGTAGATCTGATATCGCTTCATGTCGCATTGATCTCTAGCTTCATGTCCACATACTTTAGTTTAGGCTATGGTAACAACTTAGACACATCTTTCGACTGCTTGAGTGTCACTGGAGCACGTGTGAACTGCACGAGGGAAGACCATTACAGTGGATCGTGTGTCTACTCCATTTCAACGAACACTCCCTCTCCTTCATATATTTTAGCATATAGACGCTGTGCAATGAATCAATGAATGCCAGGACTCTGCCACCGGACTTTTCCCGTTACCGAGATCTGTACCAGCCCAGCTTCGTTACAGAGTCTGGAACAAAGTGTGTGTGCACCTAACAGTCTGAGTATGTATGTAGTGTTGTGTGGAAATTTTTAGTGCTGCCACCTATATTTGCAATTACGAGTGAAGTGAAATGATTGAATATTTGTACCGTTATAGGCTTGTTGCTCTATGAGGCGAGACTTTTTAACAAGAGGATCGGCTCGCTTTCGTGCCTTGAAGTTGGGAACCACAGATTTAGATGCACCCACAGGGCTAAAATTTTATTCTGGGTCCATTGGATAACACCCTACTGGATGTGAAAGCTCCCTATAGTGGAGTATGAATCTGTAAATTGTTTGATTCTAAAAGTAGACAGAAAGATGCTGAGCAAAGACAAGCAATACTGTATTTATTAGACATATCCAAAACAATAAAGTCGGGACATTGTCCAGAGCCGTATTTATTTGACGGCTTACTTAAAATTGCTAATTCAGTAATTGAACACAATGCGTTCTTTGCGCACCCTGAAAATTCACTGTTGGCTATGATCGCTGATGACAGAGAAAGAGCTTGGATATACATTCCACATCTAAAGGAAAAACTATTGGACAGTTCATGCTATATAAGATAAACTTTGAAGCTACTGATTACACCGAAATTATTTACTGGAATACTTGATTGCGCTGTATTCTCCCCCCCCCAATGGTACGGGAAGTTTGGGATAGTGATATTATATCATTCATCACAATTCCGACGCTAACCTCATCAGATTCATCGAAAAGTTTCCCCTGTCAGACAGTCGAGAGATATATAAATTTGTTATAGAGGCCTCAACTAAAGTATGTAGACCTGAAGCTAATGTATATATCAGATCTACTTTATTATGAAGATCAGTTATGCCCGATTGCTCCCAAAAGTCAGATTTTGAACGTGTCAATTTTGGTGACTAGTTTTAAAATGTAATGTAAATTACACACACACGCGTGCGCTTACTTTGGATGGTTGATTGGGTTGGGTGCGGTCGGAACTCGACGTGTAGCTACTCCCTGTGATGAATTCGGGATCGTTTTGTTCTGATAAAACCGGCGAAGAGCTATACAATGACACTTGCAAAAATTTGGTTAAATTCCTGTTTTTCGAACACGTTGCAATAAACATTGAAATATTAATGATGTTTTAATTTATTTTACTTTACTGAACCATAAAATAAACGTAACAAACGTTTGCGTGCCGATCGTAGAATTTGAAGTAATATTAAAAAATTTAAAAGATAAATGCCAATTTCGTCAATTTCCATAAAATTCAAAGTACGATGCGGTAGATATCAACCGATTTTAAAATTTTTACATCGTTTTTTATTCTTATTGAAAGGCAACTTTCCGCGCTATAGGGATTTGAAAATATAAAATTAATTTTTTTCGATCTTCCGTTATGCACATCTCGTCATTTTAGTTTGATAATTGCTTTATACCATCAATTTAATTTTTCTCCAATTTTTCCATTGATAAAAAACAATATTCTATGGAACGTGAGTCATTTATACAAAGATACAATTAAAAAAGAAAAATCATTCATCCATTTTGTTCCTTTATGCCACTTTCTTAGTGTATTTATTTTCCAAAATGAACTACAAAAACAAACTGTTTTTCCCTTCAAAAATCAGCTTTAAAATAAGTCCATTGTGTGAGACACTGTCTATATTTTAAGATTAAGTTTTGCGTTTTCTATCTTATTTATCCGTTTTTCTTCCGTATTTTGATGCGTTCGACAGGATGAAAGATATGCACTTCCGTATTCTTTTATGTACATATCATACACAATATACATCATATATGATATATATCTCCTGTGCCATCATATATTTTATACATAATATTTATGTGTTT
The DNA here is from genome assembly GCF_987345545.1 of Pholcus phalangioides. NCBI lineage: Eukaryota > Metazoa > Arthropoda > Arachnida > Araneae > Pholcidae > Pholcus > Pholcus phalangioides. The sequence goes on from NW_028301625.1 coordinate 26,412,382, forward strand.
GTTCTGGAAATGTACTCCGAAATATCTTTTACTTGGCCTTACTTCGTTTTGGATCAAGTTCGACTTTTAAAATACGGAAAATTTGATGTGATATGTATTTATTGGAATATGAGTGATGAAGGTTTTACAAATATATCTAAAATTTATATGTGTTATTAGGATTGATGCGGTATTTTTCATGTTCAGCAGCCAGTTCGAGAATAGAAATCCTTTTAATGTTTCGTTGTTTCACGTCGATTATTCGAATTTTCATTTTGCGATCGTGACAAGACGAGATATAAATCAACGTTGATTGATTGGTCAATCAATCTATTGATTATCTTTTCTTGGCGGCTGCTGGTTGGGCGCATACAGCCATCTGCTTGTTCTCTTCTTGAGATAGTCCATGTCATAATGAAAAATGCTATGTGTGTACTTGTCTATTATTATTTTCTTTTCACCTCATAATATTTGTAGAAACGTTATTCGATATGGATTTCGATTGTGAATAAGCTATTGGACAAACATAAACACTTTACTATGACAGTAATACCTCTCTTTTGCGGACACTCGTGGGACAAAAAAATTCGTCCGTGAAAGAGAGGCAACCATATCTGAGGGCCTTCCTGTTGAAACTGTAAAATACACAGTACTCACAGTAACTGAAATGGTTCTTTATTTGAAAATGAACGGAATTCTGACGCTATAAGATACATTTAAGTCATGAAAGTACTTGATTATTGCACAGACACCCAATGAAAATTATAAAAGAAATTTTGTAAAAAGTTTGCATACTGAATTTACATCTTTTTGGAAAAATTGATCAATCGATGTTTGGTGGGATTTGCTGAGTATTCCAACTCCTTCACGTATATTTTAAGCTGCGAGACTAAATTCCATACCATTCCGTAATTGTGTTTGCAGTAAAATGTATTCAATCCGTCCAGTATTTTAAAAATGCCGGAATATTTTTTGTCGCTGCTTTTTTGCTTCCACTTCACTTCCTTTTAATATCGTCTTCTTTTATAGATGACCCTAACATTGCTCACTATTTTAATGATGGTGCATATTTCCGTGGTATGATCTTCTATTCTCACATCACATCCATAGGAGCATTTTAAACTGACACCAGAGTTGCGTAACATTAACAAGCCAAAATCTCATTCAAAAATAGCCAAAAAGTGTATCAAATATTGGAACTTGTGCTGCTATCTACTGAACATGATTTGAACCAAAATTTCAACTATTTGTGTCCGTACGGAGGTTTTGGTCCAATGGAACGAATGATGAAAATGGTGCATATAGAAATGCCCTCTCCACTTGTCAATACAAGATTCATCGAAAGACTGGTTATTTGTGGAGATGAAGATTACAAGGAAGAAAATTCATCACTGCCCCCACGGGAACTCGAGTCCCGGTCTCTCGCTTGTCGGACGAGTGCTCTACCATCTAAGCTATGGAAGCAGATAGAATATTTCAACCTTGGAGCATACAACATATATATATGTTGAAAGGCAGCGTACATGGACGGTGTCAACAATCTAGCTCGTGAATGACATAGGCCAACCAGATGTCCACATGCATATAGATCTATAATATTCTATCGTGCTGTGTTAATTTTTAGCTAGCGATTCTCTCCGGTTAGATGGAACGCTATTTTTTCACAGATGGTGTGTCGGGTAATATGGAGTACCTACTAATAAGTATTATCTGACTTGGGCTAGAATATCTCTTGAAGATGGGAAAGTTTAATAAGACAGAAGAGAGGAAACGCGTCAATAGAAATAATGTGTGTCCTGTTCTCTGTGGTTCGCCTTTTTTTGGGAAGAATAGGAAGATTGCATTTGTGACCCTCGCAAATAGACTACGACAGCACCGCATCATCAACTACGATGAAATTTTTATTTTTTCATTTCATAGACTCATTAAATCTTGTTTTGATCAATTCGAATTAGTTTTCTTCATTTTGAACACCCTATTCCATATTACCCGACGTAAATGATTTTTTCATGCCATAATATTTATTTTTAAATATGATAGACGTGTCAATGCAGAGACAAGAATATAAATTTTATATAAATGCAAGTTTCAGGTTTCTATCATGTTTTATATTGGAATAACCAAAAAATGAATGTGGTATTCCATATTAATCGTACTTCCTACATACTTTTCATTTTATTACTGCGAGTGGGACCTCCCCCCCCTCCCCCGCCAAAAAAAAGCACTGGGTCTAGCACGACCGTACCTATCACACACACACCTAAGAGCGGCTCTGGTTTCAAGTAAATTTTTATTAACTAAATATTTTCCTGTTCGTTTTAATATTGTTGACGTATAATGTACATCATCTCATCCTCTTAACGTTTACGATCAGTACGATGGCAAAATGTTTCAGCCCAACGGTGAGTTTCCGGCAGATTTCCTCATTGGTTTTATTGGCCTACCAGAGTCCCGACCACCTTAAAGTATAGCCATGGGCTTATTTTCGAAGTTTTCCATAATTAGATCATTAATTATGCAAGGGTAATTGATAATGATGATATCATCGACGGAATGCGCATTTTCTCTGCTACAGCAGCGAGAAAATCTCGAAATTTTACGATAGTTCATTAAGATGTAAGGAAAACGAGTTACTTTATTTTCGAGAGAAGTGCAGTTATTTTCCTGGAAATAGCGAAGAAGATGGTATTTGCTTGGGAATCACATTTGTTGGAATTAGATCCAAAGTTAAGGAATCCAAAAACTTAACCAAAGACATTAAATGATTAATGTAATTATGCGAGTTTCTAAGAAATACTACGAATTAATATTTGTAGATAGGCAATATTTAGATACAGGGCAATATATTTAATACATTATAATTAAAGTTGCAATTTCTAAACACTGTCCAATAAGAACCACTGGCCACAATGACTTGAAAATTTACATGAATACTCCTGAAACAATGTGATTTTGTTTGAAGAAGGAAAAAAGATTTAAAAATTTACCGATAGCAGGTGCTGTACACACACAGGAAATTCGCTCACAGAATGGAAACAATAGTAACCCAGGGCAAAATGATAATTTAGTTAACATCGAAAAATTTCATAATTCATAGAAGCAGCATCGAAAATGAAGTCACAAAACAAACATATACGACTTTTGCAAGACCCATTCGATCTTTGTGGAACACGCGCACTTTGATCTGTTGTGGAAAAAGCAGTTTTGAGCTTCAAAGCTCGTAGCAGAACACAGTGGATAACATATTGAACATTCCTTGCGTAAGTAGTAGGTGTTTGTTTCTTGACTTTATTTTTGTGATGTTACAATGAATTATATATATAAAATTTTGCGATGATAATTAAATTGCGGCCCGCTTGACTATTGTTTCCATTCTGCGAGCAAATTTCCCTTGTTTCACGAGTACAGAGCCACATGTCGGTAAATTTTAAAGTTTTTTCTTTGACAAACGCAAATGCATTGTTTTACGAGTATTTATGCAAATTTTTAAGTCATCCTGATGAGTGGTTCCCAGAGTTTTGAAATCGCAACTTTAATTATAATCACCCTATATACAGGGTGCATAGCTAACAGCCGGCACCACAATTTAGTGGTTTTGATCCTAGAGAGGCATACCTCCAATTAGAGAAAGTATCCAAACCCGTGTGGATCTCAGATACTTCATTAATATTGCAAGGGGTTGTTTAGTTATTGAAATAAAAAAAATTAACTCTTCGTACAAATTAACTAATACGAACACACTGCTCAAAAACCCAAATAGAAAGTTGTTACCCTGTCCCGCCTGAGGCCAACAAAAGAAATTCCAGTATCCAAGTGCAATATTCGCTGAGATATATTGCACTGAGATTATTGTATATTGGTTTTTAGGGTTTTCTTTCAAGTTTAGACTTGACGTGCACATATGTGTACCTAACGCAAATGGTTCTAGTAAAGATATTAACCCAAATTAATTAATTATATATATATATATCATTTTTATTTTTAAAGTGCATTTTCACATAAAATAAACAAATCAATCAAAAAAAAATTTTTAATGCAATGAAACCTCGCTACAAATTACAAATATATTCTTTACTACGATAAATCCCTCTACAACGATATTGTTTGAGGAGATTTCACAACTGCTACAATGCTATTTATTTTTTTCGCTAAAATCACCTTCAATACATTTTCAAATTCCTTACCTGTTTTTGTTCTTTCGAGGGTGCCTAACAGCACCGGTATTTTGCACTGTTCGTCCTTCAAAAGTGTTCACGAAGTTGCTGTGAAGCTACTTTTTGTGTAGCACAACAGAAGTGCTGCACGAAAAACTACTTTACATGTTGACATGATGAAACAACTTACTGAATTTCGTTTACCTAATCAGTTAGAATTCTTTGCAGTGAAAAAAATACTCATTGATGTATTTTAGGGCAACACTAACAACACCAATTCAGAAAAGATGCCAACAACAACACAAATTTCGCAGTACCTGATGATAATGCTTTCTCTCGATATCACGATAACCTCTTTATAACGATATTTTTCTTGGTCTGCAGAGCATCGTTCTATCGAGGTTTCCCTGTAGTTAGTTTTGGCTTAAGTGTGAGGAAGTAGATATTGGCGTCCGAGTGGCGTGGTGGTAAGATGCTCGTCTACAATCGTGAAGGTTGCCGTCACTTTCCCAGGTTGAAACCCGGGGAACAATGAATATAGGGTATTTTCCCTAACGAACTTAAATCGACCCCCGGTAGATGGCACCTTTATTTCCAACTCATTATTGGCAGCAAATTGCAATATAGCGATGTAGCCAGAGTTGGTGTTTGGTGAAGTATCAGTTAGCTATGCGCCCTGTGTATATATATATGCTACGGTAAATGTGTGATGAAACCGGTTATTATGTCAAAACCACCGACAATTTTGGTAAGTTTGATAAATTTTGCAAATTTATCGTATTTACTGGTAATTATGTACAATCCCCAGATCGTATTGGTGTATGATAAAATTTCAGCGAATTACTTAAATTTTCCGGACATTTTGCTCAAACTTTATTCTAGGATGATGAATTTTCGATCAGTAATGTTGATACTGTTGAAAAATGTTAATAAATGTGAAGACAGCTAACATTACGAGACCGATGATTTATTATACGTTTTCATTCGTATAACACTTATTTTCATTTAATTTAATTTTTATGGTTAAATATGCGTAGTGTACCCATCACGTTCAGGAGATACTGATTAGTGGCTGGATTTAAGTTCTACTTTCGCATGATTTCTTCCATATTTATCATACTTTCCCACTCCATTCGGCAATCATGCATAGTCACCGGTGAAAGTGATAAATGTAGGGAAATTTACCAAACTTACAGAGACGAATGGTGATTATGCATAATAATCATATCACATTTTCCGTAACATACAGAGTGATTCATAGGACAAACTTTAAGAGATATAAGATTCCTAAACAAGCATTTTTGGTCATAGAATGTGCGGTCGAATCGCAATAGCAAAGACTGTAGAAGGTTTTGAGAGTGCAACAGTACTTCACCAAAAGCAAGTGTAGTAGTCTCTCGACTATCCGGACTCCACACTATCCGGCTTGGTTAAATAATAATAATTCCCCGTGATAAAATGAGGAATAATTCATTTCGCCAAGTCGTTCTAAGTGTTATCAATTCGTGTAAACATTTATCAACGAACAGTAAAATAAATTGGAATAGTTATGTAAGAATTAAATCTACATAAATATTTTGTTTATTTTAAAAGTTTACGTATTCATATAATGTACAGTTTACATGATTTTATATTACCTGCAATTAAGTTAGACATTATCAAATTTACCTTAAGATGTGTAAAATAGTTTTATTCTTGGACTCTTCCCTTTTCCCTATATAATAAATTTTTAAAACATACAATACCACGGACGTACGCCAGGAGAAGGAAAGAAGAGTCGAAATTATGGTGTCTTTTTACAGTAAAAAATAAAACACACTGGAACTGTCTCTGACCCCCCCCCCCCTTTCCCAAGAAAGTCATGCTTATATACACTACAGTACATAACAAACATTTACAAAGTACTGGCCTGCACTTAGAGGTCAGAAAATACGAATAAAAGCGGGTTTTGGTTTTAAAAGGGTGTTTTTAATGATATGGGTGGTGATAAGTAAGCAATTATAAAACTCCTTTGTGCCCTTCTATCACATTAGTCCAGAGTCCATTGATTTTAGAGAGTGCACAACACCACTTCACCAGAAGTATATATGTTACATTCTTCTGACGGTTTGATGCAATAAGTGAAATCAACCATTCGAATGGTGCAGTATATTGCAATGTAGTAGGCATTCTCATGGTGCAATCTGTTAACGCAAATTCTACCACAAGTCATTATATCGTTTGATCATTGTTTGGTGCAGCATAACCTTGATGGTCCTTGCACCAATAAAAAACAAACTACAATCCAATCCGTAGGTGAATATACACCCTCGAATGGTTGATAGCACATATCGCAGCAAAGCCGCCGGAAAAATATATTTCTTTTTGGTGAAGTGCTATTGAGCACTCTAAAAATATCCTCTACCGCCTTTGCTATCACGACTCAACCGCACATTGTGTGACCAAACATGCTTGTTTAGGAGTCATATCACCTCTTAAAGTTTGTCCCATGAATTCAGAATCGCCCTGTATACTGTACATCGCATCGGACCTCTGAAGAATTACTAAATTGGCGACGTTCCAAAGCTGACCGCTCTTCAAATGTTTATGTTACAAAAAATTTAATATCGTTTTTCATTGAGGGTATAATGGTCACTAAAGATGGATTTTTACTGGATGTAATGTTCTACTACTATTCACCTATGTAAGGTCGATTCCACTATAAAAAAGAACCATCTTCCTGAAATGATAGTATAGATGATGATACCATTTACTATTCATGTAGTACTTCGAGACAATCTCAAACTCATTCAGGAAAGCCAAGATTAAAAAAACATGAAGCGAATTCGTGCTTCGCTGGTATTGAATAAATAATACCACGAGGATCAAAATATATTCATACACAATGGTATACTCCGTACCTTCGTGTATTTATTTTTGTTTTTATGTGTGTCTTCAAATATTTTTTTAATATATGCGGAACTTTTAATGCTATTTTATGTCACATTCTAGCCATTAAGTGGTATGATATCTTTCTTCGCATCTCATGATTCCGACTGCATGCATAATATAACAACCACAGTAGTAAGATCTTGCTGGTTCCCACGGCAACGGCCGATGTCTCTTATATGAATTTTTGTGCTCTATTTCTTTTATTTCTTGCTCTTCTGTTGTTCGAGAGCGTACTTGAACTTTTCGCTTCAGCGTGAAATACATTTTTAATTGTTTTTTCCGCGAAAAACTTTTCCCACATGATAGCTGCGGCTTGTATAATTTATTTGTTAGAGTTTTAACGCTGGGACACTTAAGGAAAGTTTTTCCTTTCCATCGAATTTTAGGGTCATCGATAATTCAATAATTTTGCAATGGTTAGCTCTACAGTAGAACCTTTCGATAACGGACACCCTTGGGACTAAAAAGTTTGTCCGCTATCGGGGAGTATCCGCTAATGGGGAGCTACGATTGTACATTGGAACCGAGTTTATACGACTTTCACATTTATAGACGTTTATCTTTTTTCGCAATTGGTTCCTATATATTTTAATCTTAAAATGTATATGTTACTGTGTAAAAGTGATACACCGGCGGTTATGCATAATCACCAATCGTCTCGATAAAGAAAGTTTGATTAAATTTCACTAAATTTATCGCTTTTACCAACAATAATGCATAATTCCCAAGGAAAGTCTGATGTGAATATGGTAATATTTAAAACCTTTTCTTCTCTCTTCACTAAACCAATTAATTATTTTCACCCGTACATGATACTTGCATAGGTACACACACATATTTTGCAATAAAATAAAATTAAAATGAGTATGAGGAAGATAAAAGAACATCATACAACATCTTTCATATAAACATTCAACATCATATCATTCTTGTAATGATGGCTTTCTTCACTCGTATCAACAAACAAAAACATTACCATTCGAATTCACCGTCCTGAACCATAGTCATGTTCTGTAAATTAAGTAATTATAAATACAGATACAAAGGACACAACAGGGACCCATCGAGGTGGATCAAAAAAAGACACCCATATAAAAATATGATGTCAAGTGTAACCAAATTACAGCAACTCAATATGAAAGCACATATTACGAAAGAAAAACTAATAAATAAATATACGGGGTCATCCTGTAAGTGCAAATGCGGCAATTTAAAAAATGCTCAAAAGGTGTCAAAAACTACCCGTGCCAGTTTTAAAAGTGAGAATACAGTGCGTCGAAAAATAAAATTAAAATATCTAAGTTTTTATACGGTACCCTGGTCCTCTAACTTTCAATTAAAAAGTTGCTGCCCTTTCTTTTCTGAGCCCTAAAAAAAGGGAAAAAAACACGTTTTTAGTTGCAATATTCATTGAGATATTTTAATTCAAAAATCGGAGAAAAGTTGGGAAATAAACGCAAAAACTCTGACGGGTACACACAACGCTCCTTTCCCTCATTTATGCTGTCCTTTCCCAACTTTTCTCATATTTTTTTGAATTCGAATATCTTTGCGATCATTGCAGTTAAAAACATAAGATCTCTTTTATTGGACTTATAAAAGACCGGGTAACAACTTTCCAATTTTAAGTTAGAGGACGGGAGACCGTATAAAAATTTATATATTTTTATTTTGTCACACACTGTATCTTCACACTTGAAGCTGGTACAGAATAATTTTTGAACACATTTTGAGCATTTTTCAAACTGAAACCATACCTCTACGGCAGGGATTCCCCCAACGTGGACGTTAACGCCCCCTGGGGGGCGATGGAATGTTCCGGGGAGCGGTAGAAGCTACGGGTATAACATAGATCCTACGATCTCTCTTGAGGCCAAGAAAAAAAAATTCCACGTTTGTAAGTGCAATATTCGCCGCGATATTTGAATTCAAAAATTTGAGAAAAGTCGGGAAAGAACAGCATAAATGAGGAAAAAGAACATTGTCCGTTAGTTTATGCTGTTCTTTCCCAACTTTTCTCCAACTTTTGAACTATATCTCAGTGAATATCACAGTTAAAAACATGTGATTTTCGGGGGCTCAGAAAAGACAGAGAGGGCAAGAACTTTCTAATTGGAAGTCAGAGGACACGGGACCGTATAAAAAATTTAAATTTTTTATTTTGTGAGAATATAAACTGGTTCAGGGTGATTTCTGAACACATTTTAAGCATTTTTAAAATTGAAAGTATACCTCTACAACGAATGGTTGGTCAGATAAAGGCCGCATTAGGACTTACAGAACACCCTGTAAATAATTATTAGACTATGCACCGTGTGTAGGAACGTACGGTTTCCACATTTGTCTGAAGTTATTTTTTCACTTGTTCTCGAAAGGTATTTCGTGACTTAGACCCAACGCACATTACCACATATTAATGCGTAAAGTGGAGATATAGCGTGTGGGTGTTACACATCATGAATACAGCATACGTGGTATTTCACGAAAACTGCCCAAAAAAGAAAAAGTAATTAGATTAAATTAGATATTTATTGATTGCATTAAGAGCCGTCGACCTGCTTCTCTAATAGGGTCGTTAATAAATGGAATAGCTTACCCCCGGAAGTAGTAAATTGTAACACAATTAATACGTTTAAAAAGAAATACGATAAACATGTTGAGGTAAATCGAGAAGTTATCCATACTTAGAATAAGACAACCATAAGTATTCTTTATGGGCATTGTATAATACTTTATCACGTGTGTATATTGTTTATAATTTTTATTAATTGCATTTTTAATTGGGTTGCTGTATTTTTGAAATATATGACATCCATATTTTTATGGGCATCTTTTTCTCAACCACCTTGTTGGGCATTTTGCCTGTTGTGGCGTTGTATTTGTATTTGTATTTGTATTACAATTAGGGGGTACAATAACAAAAAATTACATTTGCATCTATAAATCCAAAAAAATTATCGGGTGAAATTAAATACACATAACAATCTACAAGATGAAGGGAAAAAAAAGAATCACAAAAATGATTTCACATAAAACTCTATTCATTGTTGACATCTGTTTGAAGTCCAATATCAGCAACTGCTTTAAGTAAACCGGGAAGAGATTTAGAAATGGTTTGGTGATCGTTACAATCAATAAGAAATGGGGAAGAGCATCCAGACAACATTACATTTAGGTATGCCACTTAGTTCCGGGAATGATCAGAAGCCGTATCACACATGTTATTTAGTTTAGCCAAGCAGATTCTCAGAAGTCGGGTTTCGAGCATTTTTAGCAATCTCACCCAGAATTTTATTATGAGACGAATAAATTCTGCCCTAATGACGTAAACAGGTACATTTCTAGGCTGGTTATAAACTATTTTGAAGAAACATTGTTGAATTTTTTCAATGCTATGTAAATCAAAAATACTACACATGGGGGCCGCGTAAAAAAATACAGATGTAAACAATGATTGAAAAACCTTACAATGTATATTCAAATTATTACATTTCATCTTTGCGAGAATTGGTATTAAATTATTGATTGTTAGCTGAGCCCTTTTCCCGAGAAGTGTTTGTTAGCTTTTGGGAAGAGGCCCGAGGAGGAGAAAGGTACGCCAAGATCGATGTATTCCGGTACTATACCAATCTTTGTGTTCTTCCATGACTAATTGTCACTTGAGAAGATAGTTTACCTCCTCTTCACGAAATCATGATTTTTGTTTTATTAAAATTCACTGTTAGCTATAAACGCTTAAATCGATCAAAAATTATATTTATTTTTCTTTGAAGATTGCTTCTTGTATCCGCGAGTAGCACCATGTCATCGGCATAAAGTAAAATATGTATTTCTGTTCGATCATCAATGTTTATGCCAAGAATTTATATATATATGCTAAATATATATATTATATATATATATATTTTCTAAAATATCTATAACTTCATTTATATAAATTGGAAAAAGATTTGGACTATGTATTCCTCCTTCAAGAATACCAGTGTTTATGTGCAATGACTGGGAATATTCACTGCCAATATGTATTTGAGCAGTCACGCTATCATATAAATATTTAATCAGAGATACAAATCGGCAACTAAGACCATAGTTTTTTAATTCCTCCCGAAGCATATCATATGGGATGGTTTCGAAAGCCCTACTTAGGTCGATGAAAATGCCATAGACTTTTCTTCGCTTGCGCTGGAGCTGAATGCTAAGAAAACTCTATTTAAGGTATAAATATGATCTATTGCTACATCTCCCTCCCTAAATCTAGCTTGACATTCACCAATAATATCGTTATATTTCAACCATTTGTTTAGTCTGTTATTCGATACAGTAGTGAAAACTTGACGAGACAGATCAATGAGATAGCTCCGTAATTAGAGGGATCACTCATATCACCCAAAAAAGAAAAATAGTTGCTGTCGATTCCAAAAATCTAAGTAAAGTATGAAAAATATTAGCAAGAGAGAAAAATTCGCAACTGTGATAATGGCAACTCCGTAAAATGATCGGGAAAAATATGAAAATTTTAATTTCTATACGGCTTCAAGCAAAAAAAATATCAATACTTAAAATTTGTGTCTCTTTTTATTGCTGAAAAATTTTGTCCCGCGATATTTGGATAAGAACTCGCTGAGATGTCGCTGATTGAAATTTTTGATTTTGGAAACTTTTGAATTCCTGGAATTTTTAAGAGAAGAATTGTTCTATGATACTTGAACACCCCTAAAATTATTCGTTTTTATGACTTGAGTTGTTTAAGCATGTAAAAATTAGCAAACACCAGGAATTTAAACTGGCGATAATGAAGAATTTTTATTCTGCAGTAAAATTTAAAAAAGTAAAATTTCTTTTTTTTTTCACGGGTTAAATTTCTTTCGGTATAATAGAGACAGACATAAATTTTACCAATTGACTTTTTTGATTTGGGATGCATAAAATTTCAATTTTATGCCCCAATCATTTTCCCTTATCATCGTTTTATTGGAGTGAAACTACCATATTTCAAATTTCTCTCTTTTCGCTGATATTCTTCCGTATTGTACTTTATTTTAGATTTAACCGTAGAATTATTATTCCTTTTTCGTACCCCATCGTGAAACACACGTTCAATGGAATATTAATCGGGTAGTAAAATAATGAAACTGAAATCTTCATCCTCAGATATGCAATACCAGTAATTCTTGAGACGCCAAATATATAGTATTTGTTATTTAAAGTTTTTTTTACCATAATTTTTTCGAGAAAAAATACCAATCGCAAAATAGACAACATTTTTTGGATTAGTTACCAATGAGAAATCGCTTGATTTTATGATAATTTCTGATCACACCTAATATGCACACATTTATCATTACAAAACTCTCATAAATATATTTCATTATTCCCTTTTTCTATAATTTTACATTTAATTTTTAATTTTCTATTCTTTTAATTAGTATATTTTTCATTTCATCCTTAAAAAAAGTTCTCTAGAGTTTTCATTTTCAAATACGAGATATTTCGGTGAAAAGGCGCTTTCTATATATATATATATATATATATTCATAAAATATGAAATATGTATAATCCCTAAAATTTTGTTTCCAATCATTAACTTTGTGATACACTTACGTATTATTGATTTCCTTGAAAATTAATTTCCATTTCAAAGGAAATTAAGTTATTCATTCTCGGAGGATTTGAAATTTTTTCTTTTTTGCTCCTGAAAGCTGTTATTTTAGTTCCGTTCATGTGTTCTTTTTCTTTACTCAATAACCATTGATTTAAATGCATGCTCTTGTTGGAAGTGAAATTAATTTATCTTAGAAACTATTCCGCTTGATATTTTCAAGATTATCTGAATAGAACTTCCCGTTTCTTTTATCGTTTTATGTTTGAGAAATCAATGTTTTTCATTTTCCGCTTGAAAAGTTTTTCTCTATTTTTCTTTTAAGAATATATACATATATTAAAATCATCGCGTGTTTAATTTCGATGGATTGTTTTCCCATGGCTTTTATCTGACAAACAGCGAAATGCCCGATTTATCATTGAGTATTGTTATTAATAATTTCTTGAACGAGATTGAAGGCGTTGGGCTCGGCAGTCGTTTGGTTGGTGCACTAACTTCCAGCTTAATCCGTTAATGTCCGCACCTTGATGTCCTGTGAATTCCATTTCGATAGTCGGATATTTTGTTGAAATTGCACGAATCAAGAATATTCTAAGAGAGAATATCTTTTAAATTCACATCACCAGGTAGTATGGAACTGGACGATAAGTGTCCTCAATTGAAGAGACAGTAAAATATGACGACGTATTTGAAAAAAAAAAAAGTCGAAGTGAAAAGGAATTGGATGGTATTAGTTATTCACATTAAACTGTAATTTAAATAATCAATTACAAAAGAATCACTTGCATGAGACAGCGAAACCTTGATGTGACGGTATTCTGCAGACCTAGAAAAAAATATCGTTTTAGAATCTAGAGGGACTATCGTTGTATCAAGGGGCAACATTGTCATCACATGCTACCAAATTATGCTGTTGTTGGCATCTTCTCTAAATCTGCGTTGTTAATACCATCAGAAAACAAGTGCTTTAAGGTAAACGCGCTTAAGGTTTTCATCGCGGAAAACTAATTAATTAGTTTGATTAATGAAATTCATTCAGATGCATTGCCCCTGTAAAGAAGTTTATCGTATTGCACTTTTATGTCTTACAGACAAAGTGACAATACCAACAGTTTTATCAACATTTTCGGTGATTATGTGGTACAAGATTTCAGTGATGTATTGCAAACAAAAGAGTAAATTTTTCCTGAACTAAACCACCGGTATGGTTTATTGTAAGCTCTTTCGAAAGCTGGTGTAATGAACAAGTTTTTGGTAAATTTTATTGATTGTGGCTAGAAGGGTGTTTGCGTAATTGGCGACAATTCGATATTGTACTTTACCAATCTTACAGCGCTTGTAGCTCGTCATTAAACTCAGATATTTCGATGAAATTGGTGTCACTTTATAGAATTTTCTTTTTTTATTTACAAAAATGTGCTTAGTTTGCGTGTAGGTCTCTCAGAATCTTCACAAATTTGGGTTTTTCAGACTTGACGCATTATCCATCATAACTCGAAAACGGTTCGAGATAGGACAGAATTGGTAAGGTGTGTTTCATATCCCACTTGGGCTCTTCTATCACCCCCTTTCGTTTGGCTGAACATATCACGTTCACCCTGTATACTGAAGTTTACTTACTTGTTTTGCATTTACATGTTTGTAATTGGATACCTCATCAAAATGTTTCGTTTTCGTTTTTGTGGGGGTATTTTTTGGCCCACGTGGACCAAGTGAGTAGGTTTTCTCTGCATTTTTTTGCATTGTGGGCTCCGCCCTAATGCACAATAAAAACGTATTATTAGCATTTAGCTTACCAAGTGGTAGTACAGGTTGACGTTCAAAAATCCAGCAACAAATAATGATTCCTTCAGATTTTTGGCATTGCTTTTTAAGTCCATTCAACTAAAAGTCTGATGAAAGGTTTTATTTCGGTATAATAAAATTCTGTAGGACTGTTTTATTTAGTTGATGAAGACTAAAATATCATTTACTTTTCATTACTGTTTAATTTTCTTTCTATCAGACTCTCTCTGCACAGGTATTCATTAAATATGTGCAGCATATAGTGTATTACCATCCAAAATACGACGTTCCTCAGGTCCGGAGGTCTGAATATCAACCTGTATAATATCCAAATCAGCTTTTACCGAACGCATGAACCAAGCGTTAGCAAATAGAAATAACTCAATTCGGCTAACAAATTAACGCACACACACACACACACACCGAAATTGTAGACACGAGTTGTGTCCGAAACACTTAAATTAATACCAAAACAAAGTTAACAGTATCGGGCCAAATCCATGAGAACCGATTCCCGAATTCTTTCATGAAGTTAGAAAAGAAGTTCCTCTCAAAATTTATCCAACAAATTGTATAAAATAGTGTTGACATTACACACTGACAAACACATCTGCTTAGCGATTTCATATCATTTTCAGCAAAAAGCAATTTTTAACAGGAAAGTAGAAGCACATGCATCAAAATGAAGCCATAATATCACACTTATAATAGGAGTTTAAATTATTCATGTTTCATGAAACGTGACACGGCTTGCTATAAAAACGAATTTATTAGCGCTCTTACTCATAAATTGCGCGTTATTACTCACTTAGAGGAAAATTTTAGTTGCCACCGCATCATGACGCAGCATATGGCAAAGGCACAATGAGACAAATAATTTTAGCGGTCCGAGTCATCCAAACACACATCATACAATGACTATAGAGTGTTTGAAATTGCTTCATTTTTAATTTTAATACATTCATTAAAATGGGTTAGGAAATTGTATTTTCATTGATCAAACATTTTTCCCTCCGAACCACATATTTGTTCAACTTATCTCAGAAAAGCTTATAGGTTATCCAATGAAATTTCATTTTAAATCTCATTTAATTCTTCTAGAGATCTCAATATTTTCTGATGGTGATTTTGAGTATATATTTGAAGATAATTCCAAGTAATCAATATTATAAGAAAAAAAAAAGGATACTAAAAACGAAGCTTACAAGTACACAAATCGCAAACTATAAACTTTTCTCAAGAAGCTAAAAAAGATTTGCTTTATTTTATTGCGCGATGCCTTATTTTTTTCTAAGCATAAAATTCTGTAGTAATTATCCAGCAATGACCATTTCGAAAGGGTTTTATCGTATACTGGGGAATAATCCAGCACGGATTATCCCCACCGGATTTCTTTATTCATAGCGTATAGCGAGAAAATAACAAAGTTGATTTATACAATGTCGTAAAGGCGTTTAAAAGACTCGGTCAGTGATAGTTTCTTCTGCTTCAGGCGTAAATCTTGAGACTACTAGAAACGTTCTTACTCTTGGTGATGATATTCTAATGTACAGGGTGATTATAATTGAAGTTCCCGTACTCTGTGAGTAGTTTTTCTCAAAAACTGCTTATCGGAGTACAGAAAATTTGATATGGATATTTTATAAATGGATGAAATCTTATCACGTAAAAATGAATTGAAACCATTCAACAGCTTTAAAAACAGAAGTTTATTTTAAACACGAGATTCACTCTTATAAAAGGAACTAATAAATACAGAAAATAGCTTGACTTTATTCATGATTTGTTCCAGCGCCGACTCATGAAATTTCTGTGGGAACCACTCAACCTGTAACTTTTACTGCCTTAACTCATATGTTTTCCCTGCGCGCGCGCGATTCCGGATTTATTTTTTTTTTTCAACTCTTTCAATATTAGATCTAACGTATTTGCTAAAGATAATAATAGATGTTTGTGTGTGTGGAACTTCGAACAATGTTAAGTTGTTTTCTTTGTATATTAACTTATATTGCAGGGAAATTATCGATTCGGTTGATTTCTTCCTCTCGTTCTCTTCGAAATTTGAATTGAAAATTCATTTTTTCAGAAAGCTTATATCCTTATAATAACAAATGAATTTTTAATGTATATAATTTACCTAATTTCAACTTAAATTCATACTTTTTAATTTATCGTAGCATTTCGTGGATCCGCTTTAAGAGAGAGTTATACTTATAACTACTGTATTATATAACAATAGAGTCGTGTTTTAAAAATAAAATTTAATTGCATTGTTTTGTGTCATTTTTTATTGTCATTGCGGTTCTCTTGGTACCCCGTGTTGGTCACATTGCCCTATACCCACTCACATCCTTGCTATATACACAAATCAGATGGTGAGCAAAGCCTCCCCCATTATGCCGGATGCGTTTGCCCACCAAGTTTTTATTTTTTCATGAAAAGCAGGGGTGATCCATTCCAATAAAGATTACATAAATCATGCCTACAAACCATGAACCAAATATAAAAATTTTATTTTCGACTCTTAACCTACGAGTTGAATGAAAATTTTTAATTTCAATTTTAAAACTGGGCAAAGTCACCCCAGTTGACGGTATTAGACACATATTAGTTTTCATTGCATATTCCCTGCATATAAGTTTTCATTGCAAGACAATGAAAATATTGATTGTCCTATACGTATTAATGAATGTATACGATAGTAAAAAAAAAAGATCGCGGTAAATACTCAGAAACAGAGAGAGAGAGAGTTTTCGGAAATGTGAGCCAGATCACGTTTCAAACAAAAGTGCTAGGGATACTTTGAAAATGGGTAATGCGATACGTGATGGAAATCCACCGTCTCGTTTGACTACTACAAAGGATTCTTATAAGAATAATAAACATCTTTGAATGGTTCTAGAGAATATTTTAAGTTTCTTTATTTTCAAAATAGCATGAAGGATCATCAAACGATAAAAATGTAGATAGAAATATACGTTTGTAAAGTACATAGTTTTATTTTTGTGCTGAATTTCCTACGTCGGAAAATAAGTTCAAACACGAAACATAATCCTACGAGCTGATAACTTTCTTACGCTCCTGAATTTTTTATCAATACATTAATGAGGATTACGTATTGTAATGTTTCGATAGAAAACGTGAGCTCTACAACCCTCTATAAAATAGTGTTGGGATTCTAATATTAGCAGCTAATAAGTGATTATGAGTTCTGTTTATGGATCATTTGTGGCTCATTTCTGCGTTTCTTGTGGATATCCATTATGTTGTTGCCATTGGTAAACGGCTTTTTCGCTCATTAATTATTCCATTATCTATCGGCGAAGATGTTCTTTTAACTATCCGGAAACTTTCCAATACCTAGGCCGTTTCCGGATGACATATTCGCAAATAAGTAAAGATCCAACGATATCCCCACTTCTTCCAGGAATAGTTCTATCGATGCGGCTAAAAATAAAGTTGCACGTCCTAAAAGAAAATAAAATATTGCTTTCTTGTACGTGATTATTGATATGCTATCAATACAAACACTACTGGAGATAATTTTTTTCTTCTCGATCGAATAAAAGAAGCAATTTACAGGTTCTGGCAGATGAAATCAAATAGCAAATCTCATTTCCGGATGAATTGCATTTTTTTCTGTTATTTTGTTCTATTGGATATCCGAGAAATAAAATTATTCAACGCGTGTATCATTCACGTTTCTAAAGCTTACACAGAATGCAATGTTACACTCTTGTGCTCTCCATAGTTTTTTTTGTCGACAAGAATATAAATGATATAGTGTACTCGGATATATCACAAAGTTGCAAAATGCTTACTTACATGTCAATTGATGGCAAAATTTCCCATAGGATGGATATTTTCATTTATAGTGAATAATTTTGACAATGATATACTTGTAAATTTTATTTACAGCCTCACGTAATTTCTTTTCTTGAATTATTTTACGATACGAAACGGAAATCATATTTACTACAACTTTTCACATTCTGAACTGTTCTCGTTACCACCGTGTCGCTTGAAATGAACACTCTCAGCTCCTAGTTCTCATTACATTACGAAGTCCAATTCCAGTTGTAACTGCAGTGTTACACATCGACCTGAGCTCAACACACAGTGGTAGTTCATCCGGAAAATCATGTTAGTTAATGGCGCAATCATGTTTCGTAATGTAATCACACCGTGATGCCGCGTCATTGAATCATTCAATGCCAGGGCAACCATTTATATTCCCAAGTTTAACGCGGCAAACATCTCCAACAGATGACGCGACTCTCAGTTTCACGATTTAACTTGATGGAGGAAAAGGCACAAATCTAATTAAGCATTTTGTCACAGACTTTATGATTGGGGCACCTTCGAAATATGTCCCTTCTGTTATGATTCCTCTCTAATTCAAAAAGTTACTATCCATCTGCAGCGTGCGAGGAAAACGTTGCGAAATAATGAAAGTAATGATCCGTTTGCGACCCATATTCCATTCATGTATGATAACCATATTATTGTTTGTTTGAGATCTCAACCTACAGGATAAAACCAATAGTAGACTTATCATTTGATCTTTTTTGTCGAACCATGGTCATTTTCGACATAAGGGCTAATTAGACCGGAACCTTCAATTTAGTGCAGATTTCGAATATGGAAGCCTTTTTTATACTGACCGAGAGGTTGGTTCGCTAACCCTTCGATGTGGGGCTCCCTACAGTAGCAATCTTTTTCTGTGGTCATGTTGCCGTTTTTGTTGTACCCCTGTGTCAGGAAAGTTTTTGGCAAGGATGTCGACTTATAAAACCGTAGAGTAGAAAATATTTTTGGTTAATCTAAACATATAAGTTCAAATATGAATAATGGATGAGGTCAGCCCGTATTTTAAGGTAATAAAATGCATATTAGGCTGTTGATTATCAATAAAAACCTAGAGCTTTATTAATTTTTATATTTATTTTAAAAAAACTATAATGTTTACAGGTGCTATTTAAGAGGTGTCACAATCCCTGAAGTCGATTTTTTAAAAATAACTTTGAAAAGTATTAAATGCAATCCCAAATCAAACGAAAAAAATTTCGTGTCAATCGGTTAGTTTGTTCTTTAAAATTAATAAATAAAAAAGTAGTGAATTATGGTGCAAATTGTATACAAGAAAAAAAAGAACACTTGGAACTGATTTTCTCAGATTGTAGTTTTTGAAATCATCAGTAAAAAAAGCTACTGCATGAAAAATTCTGTAATTTTGCAGGAATGTTAATTAAACATGCGTTATAGGAATGAACTTCCGATTTAGCAATTGATCAATGGGAAGTATTTTCTTCAAAATTTAAAAACTCATAAAATTCTAACGAATAGTCAAAAATCCAAGTTCGAGATCCATTTCACTAACACATGTTGAATAAACATTTTTGCGAAATTTCATAACTTTTGGTGTAGTAGTTTTTTTTAATCTTACGGATGAACTGCGATTTGAGAAAAAATCGCGTTCAAAGTAATTTTTCTTGTATACATTTACACTATGATTAATTACTTCTTTCATTTATTTTGAAAGAAGAAACTTGATGGACAAGAAATTTTTTGCATTTGATTTGCAATTAGATAAAACATTTTTTTAAATAATTTTTGAAAAATCGACTTCAAGGGTCATGACATCCCTTAATCATTGACTTAATACATGGTAAGTTTCTTGGAATATTTGTGTTGTCCTATAGAAAAAAAATGAAATGAAATTAACTGTGCAACCCCAACACTGGAGTGGAATGGATGATATCGTTCTTCATTTTGATGAAATAATTATTTGGGTAGCGGTAGCGGTAAAAACACACACACACACACAGTGACAAACTTTGCCTGTAAAACACTCTTCACTATATCAACATCTTTCATGCGAAACGAACAGTGAATATTTAATTTTATGAGTTAATTCTTTTGTGCTTATTTGACATTTAAAATGATTGTTTTTGAAATAACTAATAATAATTGTTTTAGTTGATAATTTTTGCAAAATGAGAATTGTTTCGATATTTTTCAAGAATTTCGAATGTTGCCTTTTCATTCTTATTCAATTAAAATTTTGCTGGTCAACAAAATGGTGAATAGGAATTTTTTGAATTTCACTGGTGTCAAAAGTGGAATCCCTCAAGGATGTGTCCTAGGTGCCATATTTTTCGCTATTTATCGAAGTATACAATGAATGTATCGATGACGGCCGGAAAGTTCGCAAATGACGTAAAATTAATGGATGTTGAACAGTCGCGGAGGGAGTTACTCGAGACAAATTTGAACGCGATTGCACACAGGAGCATTACTTTTAGTATTGACAAGTGCAGGTTGCCCATTTCGATAATAACAACTCACGTTTCACTTACGAGGTAAATGATAAAACTTCTCCGGATAGGTTAATCATTTATGACTTCTCATTGATGAGTGGTTTAAGTTTCCTCGACATTGCTCAGCAGTAGTAAAAAAAAAACAACTACAATACTTGGTTAAATAATTAAAAGGTACTAAAGCTCATTCCGGTATAGAGTATGGTGTACAGTTTTGAAGGCTGTCTTCAGTTTACTTCAATGACAGGTCATTACACACATATCCGATATTGTCTGAATGATTTACACTTTTTTTGGCATGTGGAACTTTTCTAGGAATTAATATATATGAAAAACAAACACAATATATAACGCAAAATATTAGGCATAAAGAGAAACAAATATATAGTGATGTACTGTGTGACACACTGCAGATACAATATCTGCTATCTGCTTACATAATACGTACTTCATTATCCTAAGATGAGTGAACCTTGTTGGAACATGTCAAAACAGGAATAAACTTATATAATCTTTGTATTCTGGCTTACTGTAAAATTTAAATATGTTCTAAACACACAAAAAAATTGATTACAGTCGGATGCTGTTATAAAGAAGTCGGAAACAACAGCGAAAGTATTCGTTATACGCAAACTTCGTTATATCAGCACCGACATGAAAAATGATGCGTTTTTAAACAAAATGAAACATTTTACATACACGATACGTATTTTTCAATAATCTGAACATTCTTAAAATGAATAGATTAAAATGTCATAAAGATTAAAAATTTAAGGAAACATTTATTTTCTCTGGATATTATGCTGAGGTGAATTCGGAAAGAAAAGTCATCTTGTTTCCGCCGGGACCCTCTCGAACCCAGGCCCTCTTGCATAACGGGCAAGCATGCTACCATCTATACCACTGTAGAAAAAAATTAAAAATTAAAAATTTAGAAAATTATTTAATTAATAATTATATTAATTTATTTAAAAAAAATTAATAAAATTTAGTTAAAATCTCACGTAATTGAAAACATAGAAAAGAAAGTGCCAATTATTTATTTGTTTTTCCTTGATATGATTGTGGACGTGGAACGTTTTGCATTTAAACAATTTTTGCCAAATAAGCATGCAAAATGTACAACCTTTTAGCAAGAGAACGAAAACCGTACAGCTTTTTTCGTCTTATTTCTTCGAACCATTCAAAGATAGAATAACGAACTTTGAATAATTTATTTTTTTCTTATACCTTACTTTTTTCTATTTTGGCTCTCAGCCGACTTAGCTACAATTTTTGAAGCACTGAATAGCGTTTTGCACGTGGAAATGATTAATTCACATACGATAGAACCACTTCAACCAATGTCCGAATCTACCTAGAGAATGGCAAATGTGCACTGAATAGGCCCGTAGCCAGATATTTCGTTCAGAGGGGGACCACTTGCATCGGGGATCAAAGTGATAGAACAATAGATTTGGCTATCATTTCTCCGTTTTTCAATCATTTTCTCACATTTCGCGGGGAAGGGGAGGGCAGCACCCACAAGTGCCCCCCCCCCCGCTACGGTCTTGGCACTGAAAGTGTTTTGAAGGCTGGATTCTTAGCAATAAATGACCTCAATACTCTTTTCCTAATAAGGTTTTCTGCAAGCTAAATGAGATTTAATAGAGAGAAGTAGAACAAAAAGTGAAGTAAAATAGGATTTCACAGTATACCCAAACCAACCCTATTAGAATGTCTTCCAAGGAAAGAAGGGAGACATATATATATGCAATCAGTTGCACACAAAGGTAAATTTGCAGATACGAAGATTTAGATAAGATTACAAAGAAATTCGTGACAATACCATGTTTCAACCCTACAGTGCATACTGTTACTTAAACAGTCACTTTAAACATGTTTCTTTTCCGGTTGCCAATTGGCAACTTCATTTTTGAAACATTCATTATTCCCATTTCTCATTTTCTTTCGAAAGCCATTCGTGGATGGCAGTAAAACTCCTTAATTAAAAAAGGAAAAGTAAATATTCTGTAACCTGCCAAAAAAGAAAATCGTGCATTGTGGGGTCAAAATGATTTATTTGCGTTTCTGTTTTTTTACGTTGAAGTTTGCAACCCAAATTTTTTTTCTTTCTATAGTTTGAATCTCAAAGACGGTAGTTGTGTATTTGGAAAGTAATACTTTAATGCATCTATTTTACGTCGTCTGCACGTCCTCTTTAAGACTCTGTATAAGGAGTACCATTTGGAATAGATCTTTTTAAATATTTTTCCCGGCTTTCTATAGGCTTCATTGATTATGGAAAAATTATCAGCTCAAAATAAAAAATCATGCATTGTAGGTTTAAAATCGGTCGAAAATTCGTTATATGAGTACTTTGCAGAAAACTGTGTTCGTTATAAGCAATCAAAATAGCATAGGCAAGCAGTACGAAATTCATGGGACACGGGAAAACTTCGTTATATTTGAAAATTCATAATATCCGTGTTCGTTATAAGCTAGTCCAACTGTAATACAAGTTAATTTATCCCTATACAGGCAACACAAAAACAGCTTGATGGAAAAATTGGGATGTTACTTCAGAATGAAAAACTGCACTATATAACAGCTATTTATTTTTCTTGTAGAAAAAAAGTCATAATGAATATAGTCCGTCTCAAAAGTCTCAAAAGCACAAAAAAAATTTTGCAAATACGGTAAAGGGAATTAATAGCAAATAAACGTCTCATATTTTTGCTAATTAAGTGTAATTAGTACTTGATACCATATATGTAATTCACATGAAAAATAACGAGTAATAATTCTATCATGATTTGTGATATATAAAATAAAAAATTAGACATTAGAATGTGTCTCAATAGTTTAAACACCCAAGAACACTAATTTTTACTTATAAATTTTTTATAACACAAAAAAATCCTTGTAGAATACCATGCAATCACAGAATTAAGCGTCAGTAATATTTTTCTGTCCATGAATCACTGAAAAAAACGTATTCCCATTAACAATAATGGTTTTTGAAGGACTTTTAGCTTCACGGAATGTCAAAATCCTCGATAGTAATATTGAGTGCTTCTAGAGCAGAAGAAAACTTTATCACGGAGCACTAATTTCGACAACACTTTTACGTTGGTGCTGTTACATGTTGCGGTAAATGTGATGAATCTGGTGAATTATGCATAATCACCGACCGTTTTGGTCGGCGAATAAGCATAATAACCGATATAAATCCGGAGATATCGCATAACATGTACAAGGTGTTCCTCGAAAAGCGTCGGAAAGTGAAAAAATTCTGTGGTCCGTTAAGAGTCCGATAATTGACTGGGAGAAATATAAAACTAAGTTTTTACAACGGTTCCCAATCAAAAAAGGTTAAATTTGCAACATTGAAAAAAGAAAATTATAGCGAAACAATTTGAAGAAAATTTTATTCAGATATCGATGATGAAAATTTTCAAATTTTACCACTTTACACGTGCTAAAATGACCAGTTATGTAAAAACTCCAGACTTACTACTCAGTACTTGTCATTATTTTCAAATGAAAAGCGGGAAAAAACGAAAGTTCCAACTTCTAACATTTCGACAAAAATTTCGCTTGAAAAAAGGGCAAATTTTTACTAATTTATATTGCAAATTATGTGTAAAAATTATTTAATTTTCTTATTTTTCAAATATAGTTAACTATCACAATATAATTTTGAATTTTAGCTGGTGATTTGCTGTATTTAACTTCAACTCTCAAATGGGGCCGAAAGGAAAACACCTCGTACATGTGCGAGGGACACTCAGTAAGGTTTTAGCAGCTCTCAGAGACCGTATAACTCTACTGTTAAGTTGATTTATATTTACACGCATTGAGAAAACGCTGAAACATGTCTAAGTTCTTATTTTTCAATACACTTTTTTTGCTTAAAAAAAAAAATGCATTAAAGTTTAAAACATTCCAACTTTCGTGGGGTCCCCCGAAACAGATTATTTTTTCTTTCAAGTAACAGAGCCCCACGGTAACCAATGAGTTCCTGCAAGATTGTAGCAATCTTTGTTTCGCTATTAATTCCAATAATGAAGGGCTTGGACAGCCGCTTTCGTTCGAGTTTGCACTTTCGTTCTGCTTGGACATCCGCTTCCGTTCGAGTTTGCATTTTCGTTCTGAAGGGCTTGGACAGCCTCTTTCGTTCGAGTTTGCACTTTCGTTCTGCTTGGACATCCCCTTTCGTTCGAGTTTGCACTTTCGTTCTGCTTGGAAGGGCTTGGACATCCGCTTCCGTTCGAGTTTGCATTTTCGTTCTGAAGGGCTTGGACAGCCGCTTTCGTTCGAGTTTGCACTTTCGTTCTGCTTGGAAGAGCTTGGACATCCCCTTTCGTTAGAGTTTGCATTCTGAAGGGCTTGGACAGCCGCTTTCGTTCGAGTTTGCACTTTCGTTCTGCTTGGAAGAGCTTGGACATCCCCTTTCGTTCGAGTTTGCACTTTCGTTCTGCTTGGAAGGTCTGGGACAAGCACTTCCGTTCGGGTTTGCACTTTCGTTCCGATTTGAAGGGCTTGGACAGCCGCTTCCTTTACCTGCACAGTTAATTACGCTCGTATGCGTGCCTGAACGGCAATTACTTTCGTTCTTGTTTGCGGAGCAGGAGTGCCACTTTCGTTCTAGTTTCGGAGGCGACAAACGCTACCCGACCTTTAGAAGCTAGGGCTTGCAGTTCAGTACGCACTCTGCTAGCACAAGTCTGATATCAACTTCGAATCGCTCGGCGATATTTCGTGCGCTAACTTACTCTTCTCTATTGACACTCCGCCCCATAACTACATTCGAAGTTCGTAGCATCATCTATTCAGATTCTCTGTCTCTCCTCCACCACCCCTCTTTTTAGTTCCCGAGAAGCACTTCAGATCGATCTTCTATTTGATGCGGATTCCGGTACTTCACTTTAGAGAAATATTGTTCCCATGTCCCGTTTTCGTGTTATGGGAATCCTTCGCTTCACGCCATTTTTCATCACACTATCATTTTGCATACAAATTAATCGCGAAGAAATCTCACGATCTCTGCTATGTACATCTCGTGATAGATATAGTATGGTTCCCGTGGTCCTTCTGATATGTACATTTGGCGATAGAGTGGGATTCTCGTGGTCCTTATATTATGTACATCTCGCGATAGATTCTCGTGGCCCTTCTGTTATGTACATCTCGCGATAGATTGAGATTGTTGTGGTCCTTCTTTAATGTAAATCTCGCTATAGAGCGTGATTTTCGTGACTCAACAGAAAAGGGTTCCCGTGGTCTTTCTGCCATATACATCTCGCGATTTATGTATCTATAGATATATCTATCTATCGCGTATCCCCACAGTGGGGGTCGGCGGGAGTTGGTTTTCCGCGATTTCCAACTTGGAGGCGCGAATGCGAGCCGATCTCCATGTTAAAACGTCTCGCCGCATAGAGCAACCGGTCTACAACGTTACAATTATTCATTCATTACACTTCACTCACTATGAGTTGAGAAAAAACTCAGTTTAAAAAAATTTATTGCAGATTGCAGCACTACACATAACAAGTATTACACAGAAACAAACTTCACGGAAGGTTCATTATACGTGCACGCACATCCCAACATGTACCAATTCGTTAGAAGTTCCGCAGAGGAATATGGCCGAGGTGCATGTCTGGTTTAGTAGTAGTAGTAGTAGTATCTATCGCTTATATCTATATATATGCTATATATCTATCGTGAGATGCATATATATAGTGGGATTCTCGTGGTCCTTCTGCTATGTACATCTCGCGATCGATATAACTGGGTTCTCGTGGTCCTACTGATATGTACATCTCGCATTAGCTAGAGCATTGTTCCCGTGGTCAATCTGATATGTACATCTCGCGTTAGCTAGAGCATGGTTCCCGTGGTCAATCTCATATGTATGTTTGGCGATAGAGTGGGGTTCTCATGGTCCTGCTATGTACATCTTGCGATATATATTTATATGTCGCGTATATCTATATATATTCTATATATCTCTATCGCAGGATGTATATATAGAGTGGGGACGCGGTAGCTCAGGTCGATAAGGTAAGGTCGCCTAAAGTACGTAAGGATGTTTAGAAGTGTCGCAAGTTCGATACACCGTCCGTCCTTGTCAGAAAACTTTCCTGACACAGGGGTACAACAGAAACAGTGACATGACTACAGAAAAAATTGCTATCGCAGAGAGTCCCCCCATCGAGGGGCTAGCGCACCAACCTCTCGAAGAGTATAAAAACAAGCCTGCCGTTCGGAATTGGCAATAAATTGTAGGTCCCGGTCTAATTAGCCTTCGTGTGCAGAAAATGACCGTGGTGCGACAAAAATGATCAAACGATCAAATATATAGAAAGGGACTCTCGTGATCCTTCTATATACATCTCGTGATAGATATATCACGATATATGGTTCCCGTGGTCCTTTTGAAATGCGTCTTCTCCCGATACAGTGAGATTCTCGTGGTCCTTTTGGTATGTACATCTCGTGATATATAGAGATTCCCGTGGTTCTAATGATATGTACATTTGACGATAAAGTGATTCTCGTGGTCCTTCCATTATATACATCTCGGGATAGATAGAGTAGGCTTCCCGTGGCCTTCTGCTATGCCCATTTCGTCATATACAGGGTGGTTACTATCAAACACCCAGTAATTACACACATGATTCTTTGTGAAAAAATAATATGCAAAAGTGTTTTCAGTGTTTCCGTTTTGACGTGAAAGCGTCTTTAAAGTCGTCGTCACGTGTGGGGAGGCAATAACGCCCAAATGAGCGACAGTTTCTATCGAAGTAATTTCCAACGTCAATAACTCGACCAAAAATAGACATGGCGAATTTCTCTAGGTCTTATTTTAAAGAAGAAGGATGAGTTTTTACAAAGTATTATTTTGACATTCGTGGTGGCACAACTTCAGGAACTGCCCACACGCAAAATGAACCCACGATATTTGACTGTTTGCATGCGACCTGTGTCCATAAACGTGACTATATCTCAGACTATCGCATCCAAGTGAACCAAGTGTTGTTTTAAAGAAGAGTATATGTATTACAATTCATTTTGAGTTAAAAGTCAGTATCGTAAAAACTCGAAAAGATACGAGGCTGTGAATTTGAAAAAGTTTGAAAATTTCCAGTTTTTCTTCAAATGTCGCGGTATATGAGGGCAAAGCACAGCGATAATTACAAAAATTGTACACAAATGAGTAGGGCACAAAATTTCAAAGAGAATAACACTAAAAACACCGTCTTTATAATTATTAAATATTATTTTACATTTGATTTTCATTTGAATGAAATATTTTTTAAAGTCATGTTCTCGAAAAATTGACTTCAGGGGTCGTGACACACGTTAAATGAATAAAGTATCACTAACAATTTTCAGATGATATTTTTTTACAGTTGTAATTTAAAAGTTTTGGAAGATTTACACTTTTCCAGATTTACATTTTGCATCGTGGCTTTTGATTGTAATTCTGCAACACAATTAACTTTATTAATAAGCAATAAGTTTGTTGAGTGAAATCGATCACAGTTACAACAAGCCTAAATGAAGCCTAACAAATACAATTTAAAATTTTTACATCTCATTTATGTTAGGAGTGTGTGTATGACACAGTATTCAAAAGCGTATTTAGAAAAACAAGTAGTAAAGAAGTGGTTTTTATTTTGAAAATTAAGAGCTTTGTGGGGGGGGGGGGCATGATTTTTCGGCAAAAAAATTGAGAAACGAATTATATAGGAGCATCTCAAAAAGGCGGCGAAAGCCCCAAGTTCATCTCTGCTAAGAGGGTCCCGGGGCAACAGCCCCTTATAAATACGCCCCAAAATGAAAATTTATCTGAAAAAATTACCAAATGATCTAGGCTGGAATAAATTTCAAAGTCGTGTCAAAACATTTCTCATAAAAAAGTAAAGTATATTTATTAACATTTGAGAGAGAGCGATAAATATATCAATGGCAGTCACAAGGAAATAAAAAATGCTTGTAGCAACATGTATAAATCAGTATGAAACTATAACTCAATGAATAATTCAATAGAAAAAATCTGAAACCAGAAATTATATTGAATATGTCGATTCATAAAATAATTAGTTTGATTAAACGTGAAAGAGGAAGGCCGAATTCTTCTATCGTGATGGAATATTTCAGTTAATTGTCAAGAAGTGACAACCCGCTGCTGGCGAAGAAATGTAGTTTTGTTCTGTTTGGCGCGTAACTGACCGTCAGAAAAATGGCACTAAAATATTCAATAAAAATCACTTAATATTCGTCCCCCGATCCAAAAACGAAAAACAATTTTCTATAATAGTTTTTCACCAGGAATCACGCGTGTAAAGTTAGCACCGTGTATATGGGGTCTCAAAAGTACCTCGAGTTGTTTCCAGAAAAGGATGTTAGGGCCGTGCTTGTTTCGTTCGACTTGGCGGGGGCACACCACCGTTACCCCAGATTTAAATGGTAATACTATAAGTACCGTATAAATCACATTGAAACTGTACGTTATATAAATAAATACAGTAAATCATTGGCAAAGATATTTCAGTGATTTTAGGGTGATTTTGGAGCGTTGATTTCGAATCTGCATTGGTTTTGTCAGATTGGCTCTAATTTTTGACATAAAGTGGAAATTAAATTTCAATGGTAATACATAAGCAGCATACAAATCGCATTGTTGAGAGTATGCATTATCTCAAAAACTAGAGTCAATTCGGCACAACCAATACCAGTTTTGAAATCAACAGCCCCAATCTACTCTGAAACCATTAAAATTTAATTAAGAACATGAAAAAACGTTTTGTTGAGCAGTGTTATATATATATACCTATGAATATTATTTTGCATTTTTACTTTTGATTTCATCAGCATTTTCACATCTTCTGCTTAAACTTTGGAGACGGACTATATAAAAAATATATTCAAATATGATTGTGAAGTATGTTTCTTCTTATTGCAAATTTTGTAAGAAAAACCGAGCTTATTCGTAAAAACATGAAAAATTAAATTGAATTAAAGTGTTAACATGTTGTTGAAGAGATGAGAAAAAAACAGGGAGAATTCGGCTGAAAGTATGTCGTTGAGAATTGCGAACTACTGCATTATAAAATCAGTCAAAGCACTAACTTTTCAAAACATCAGTGTGGGTATGTGTAAACCGTCAATGTTTAAAAACATCAACAAATGTGGGTGGGTGGTACAGTCATTATTTCAACTTGAATCAAAAATTTGAAGCAATTACCAAAAAAGTTTCTCTCCGCATGTGACGTAATGAGTTATTAACAACACGCAACCAAAACTATTCAATAAAGTAATTCTAAACTTCATTAAGAACTTTTTTTTCCAATTTATCGATTAGAGTGTCAAATTTAAAAAAAAAAGTAGGTGCGCTTTCAAGTCATTCAATATTTCTTTCTTTATATGTATCAAAGAAAATCTCTTTTTGATCCCAAACCGGTTCAATACATGCACTATTTAACCAATCTCGCTTGAAAAGCGAAATTCATGTATCTAAACTGATCCGGCGTGAAAAATATTCCGTAAAAAATAAAAATAAGTCCATTCAAATCCTACTGTTTCTTTCCTTTTTTTGGCTTTTTTAACAAGTGAAATATTCGTGTTTGATGCTGCTGCTGCTGCTGCCCAAGGTTCTCGGCAACCTTGAATTGGTCGATTAGTTTCAGGCCAGAACGAAATGACTTTGCTCTCTCCTTGAGCATTTTGAAAAGTCATCTTTCTCGCTATAATTCTCAGACTTGGAGCAAAAAATAAATAAATAAAAGTACAGATAATGACTTCAACGCAAGTGACGAATAGGAATCAACATCCCAATCTCTCACACCTCTTTTTTTTTCGACTGTAGGATGAGGATTAACTGATGATTGTTAGACGGAATCTCCCCGAAGCTCTACGAAATTATCTCGTAAATTATTTTTCTGGCGCGTTATAACAGCTCTGCTTTCTTTTCCCCTTACCATTGAGATGTGAATTCGCTGAGATGGAAGTTAAATTATAAATGTAATCGTTCTAGAGATATGATTCATCGTGAAGTTTCGCGCAATCATAAGCACGGGACTTAGATATTTTCTAATATCGCACCTCTTATGAGAAAAAATAGTTCCATTGTACAATATATATATTAATATATACTCAAATACGTTCTAACAATAAAAAAATATGAAAAGTTATAATACATAATATTTTTATGAATTAGTTTAGAAGCGGGATGAAATATTTATGTGAAAGAAAATACGGGATACGTTTAAAAACATCAACAGAAATTCTTAATTATATTCTTTTCTCGAGTTTTGTCGCGTCAAAATTAATAGGCAGTAACATTTTTGTCGAAGATGAGTAATTCTAGATGCTACGGGACTTCGGAACGCTAAAAATTGCTTGGTGTCTACATCTTACACATTTTATATTTCTTTTGATAATGAATGTGTTTATTCTTTCGTGTTCTTCTCTATATAATACTTTTCTCTTCCGTAGGTATACACTCATATATCATATACTCACGTCCACGGAGTGTCCGGGCTAAAGTTATCCAAAAGTAATGGCTTACAATGAGAGAACCACATATGATTAATTATAAATTTAAGTTACATTGAAAAGGGCAACTCCTCAAGGTTATTTGCAGGTTAATAAAGTTCAATATGAGTATCCTTAGTGCCTCTGCAAATATCCAAACGGTATTCGATCTCTTGCCAAGTGTTAAATAGCATTTGAGACATTATTAAATCAACTGCTGCAGACGCTGTTTCAAATCATATGGGAGTCTTCAAATTTCTCTCAGTTGGTAAACATCGTTTGACACGGGTCATTGATTTTAATTCAGCTAGCCTACGCAATGAACTCAATGCTGGGCACCAGCCATGCTACTATTGCTACTACTAATCCGCACATGCACCTCGTAAACATTCCTCTGAGAAATTTCTAGTGAACTGGTGCTTATCGGAATATGCCGTGTATGTGTTGTGTATCATTGTGTATCATAGTCAACTTCGTTGCTGAGAAATGCTTGTCATATGTCCTAAAAGTTCTGCGATCTGTCTTCCGAATTCAGAAGCAAACAACTCGGCAGTATATTTTGCCTACATTACGTACCATGCGTAATTTTTAGATGTCGACAGTGTGCATGCTCGACCTTGGTAAAAAATTAAGATGAAAAACTTGGGAAATCACCAATCGACGGACAGCACTTTCATAACTAAGCATGTGTGGGTATCTCTGTATAAACAATTACTTTTGGATACGTTTAGCCCGGCCGCTCTGTGCATTCAGCTACATTCTAACAATGGAAGAAAATTAGAAAAACTTTGTAGTACATAATATTTTTTATGACTTCATTTCAAAGCGAGATATGATGAAATATTCAAAAAGAAAATACGGGACATATTTTAAAAGCATCAAGAAAAGTTCCTAATTATATTCTTTTGTCAAGTTTTGTCACGTCAAAATATACAGGCAGTAACATTTTTTTGCCGAAGATGAGTAATTCTAGATACTACGTGATTTCGGAGCGCTAAAAATTGGGTTTTTTTTCGATGGCCCCTATATATTTTATATTTTATATTCTTGGTAGAGAATGTGTTTATTTTTTCGTTCTTATAATATTTTTCTCTTCCGTAGGTATATGTTTATTATGTATATATATAAATATACGAAAACCACTACCAGTCAACTTTTATTTCTCTAGAAACAAAGCAAAAACCTTTGATGCTGTTGTTCTTTGCTCTAACTGGCTTTATATTTCATAGACTGAATGGTTTAGAAATTGATAGATTCGCTTTCGCTCAGATTTAGAGTAAGGTCCATCTCTCTTCTCAAAAACTTCTATCCCTCGTTACTTGTTTCTCATAACATAAGGGGGTCTCATACCTTCAAACATGGTCAAAAAGCCTCAAAAACTATGCTCTAGTAGAAATATAATTGAAAATATTTTTGAACCCCGTTGATTTATTTCAAATTTTTTTAGGCATATTTTCGTTTGTATTTTCTATGCTATGACAATACAATGCTTTTCATATCTTTAATACCTTTTTTTATTTTCAATGATTAGGAAAAAATATATTGTTAACACTGCGCACATGATAAAATAGCATGACATGAATGTAATTGAATAAAAATTGATTCAAAATAAAGAAAAGTATTCAGTTCATAAAATGAGGATTCGGATTTCATTGACCTCTTATTTAAAATTAAATTCAAAATTCAAATTTTTGAAAATTGAATACATAATTTATTTATAAATGGATAATAAATATTTTGACTCATTTCATGGACGGAACAGTTTCCTCAATTTTAAATTAATTTTTATTCAATAAACATTAAAAGTCATGCTATTTATCATGCGCGTAATATGTTAGTGATGCATTTTTGTTCTTAATGTTTGAAACAAAAAAAAATGGTACTGGAGATGCGAACATTGTATTAGCATAGCATAGCACATCTAATCAAAAATATGTGTGCTAACCTTGGTAAAAATCAATGGGTAAATGTATCTTTAATGATATACGTATTTACAAATACAACGCCACAACAGGCAAAATGCCTAACGAGGTGGCTGAGAAAAAGATGCCCATAAAAATATGGATGTCATATATTTCAAAAATATAGCAACCCAATTAAAAATGCAATTAACAAAAATCATAATCAATATATACACATCATAAAATATTATACAATGCCCATAAAGAATACTTATGGTTGTCTTATTCTAAGTATGGATAGCTTCTCGATTTACCCCAACATGTTTATCGTATTTCTTTTTAAACGTGTCAGTTGTGTTACAATTTACTACCTACGTAAGCTATTCCATTTATTAACAACCCTATTAGAGAAAAATTCCCTGCGACACCATAACCTTGCATTGTCCCTCACCAATCGATACTGGTGTCCCCTTGTAAAAGCAGTCGATTGGCGGTGTACTAAAAGTTCATGGTCCATCCTATCCATCCCATTGAAAATTTTGAACACTTCGATCATACCTCCTCGACACCTGCGTTCATCCAATGTAAACATATTCAAAAAATGAAGTCTCTCTTCATAACTCAAGCCCCGTGTGCCAATAAGGACACGCGTAGCTCTTCTCTGCACCCCTTCAACCAAGTCTATGTCCCTCTGTAGGTATGGTCTCCAAAACCTTACAGCATACTCCAGTCCAGGACGAACTAAGCCTCGAAAAAGCGGAAGAATGACTTTAGGAGAACGCGAAGAGACCTTTTTGAAAATGAGACCAAGCATTCTATTCGCTTTTTTGACCACCGCTGAACAATGTTCAGAAAACCTAAGCCGCTCGTTTTCGGCGGACCTTGAATTTCTACTAGACCATAGTTTTTGAGACTTTTTGACCATGTAAAAAGGTATAAGATCCCTTAAGTGGAATTGAAAATATTCGAAAATGAAAAGATGACTTCAGAGTGACAGCGCTTTTAAAAATAACGCTTTAATTACCTAAAAAAGTTTTTTTACGTATTTCTACTGTTGTGGTTCTATAATGCTGCATATCACGAGTACACGAGATATTTACTTCATGATTTTTGCATTTTTTTAAAAGCCATAATGATTATATATGCAAAGAAGAATGTTCCATGGGAGTTCTTTGTCGTATTTCGAGCATTTTTGATAACGGAATGTCCTTAATGTAAATTTAACGTTCTTATTGCGTGCGTATAATTCCGTTTTCTAAGTAAAATTCTAGAAGAAACTCTCACAGTTGTGTTATTATTCGTGAAATCTCTACCATCCTCATGCCGAAAAAAGTTATACACAAACAATGATTCTCTCTCTCATTCCCAGGAATGCACTCTGAAACTTAACATGTAACAAGCGACTCTTAGATGAAGGCAGTTTTTCAAAACGTAGCCTTGATTCTATTTAGAGACATTGATCTTTCCTTTTTAATAGCTAGCTAATTTCATTGATGTCTATTCAGGGTGGTTCACAAAAGGTGTCAAAAAGCAATAAAGATTTTACGGTTAGTTCTAGAAGTGAAGTTTAATAAGAAAAATAATGAATTATTTTTCCTATTAATAGCACACAAATCACATTGAAACTGTGCGTTATAAATAAATACATTAAATCATTGGCAAAGATATTTCGGTGATTTTGAGACGCTGATTCGGAATCTGGCATTGGTTTCGTTTTGTCAGATTAACTCGTCTTTGAAATAAAGTGAAAATTAAATTTCAATGGCATAAGCAGAATACAAATCAGATGGTTGAGAGTATGCATTATCTCAAAAACTAGAGCCAATTCGGCATAACCACCACCAGTTTTGAAATCAGCAGCTCCAAATACCCCAAAACCATTAAAATTTCCTGAAGAACATTATTATTTTTTTTATTTTTTGTCGAGCAGTGTAATCAACAAAAAACTGAAATTCAACTATGATGGTGACGCCTCCGTAAAATAATAATTGGTCTAAATTAAAATAATATTCTTTTATTTTTATACAGATGCCAATCCAAAAAATGACAATAATTAAAATTTGATCTTCTCTAGATTGTACTGAATGAAGTGATCCAAATTCTTGAGTTTTGCCACTTTTTACGTGCTAAAATGATTGAGTCAGTCTGAAAACAAATTCAAAAATTGTCATAAAAATTACAAAAAAAATCCAAGAATTTCAATCATTGATACCTTGACAAGATTTTTGGGAATATCACGGGGTAAAAAAAAAATTCCGTATTGTAAAGAAAGCAGCAAATTTTACTTTTTTTTTAATTGGGTAGTATAAAAATTTCATATTTTATGTTTCTTCAAATTTACTAGGATGAAAATACCCAATTCGATTTTTTCCTATTTACTAAGCTTTTTTCAAACTTTACTTCATTTTAGAATCAACCATAGAATTTTCGTTCCTTTCGGACACTCTTCAGAAACCCTGTGTACAAATAACTAGATTTTACTATGAATGCAAAGCCAAAAAAAAAGCGTCATTTTAACTTTCTTTTTCTTCGTGGGATACGCACAAGTATTTATCTTTTCATTCATTTAGTTGATACAGTATAAAATGAATGATTGTTTGCTTGCTGCGGTAACAATCATGGCTGGAAGCCATATAATTCAGATAGATAATAAGGCGGGAGGTTGAAAGATATAAAACTAGCCAGAGACAAATGTTTTTAAGGAATCTTTTCTTTCTTTCTCCCAGAATCTAAGTCATTAAATGCTAGAAGAGCCAATGCGGATGAACAGTAAGCATCAGTCGTGATTAGAAGTTTTCCTTTAGGTTAAGACATTCTTTCAATAAAAAGAATCCGCTTTTATTATTATTATTTTCTCGGTGTTATCCTATCTTTACTCTTATTTTTTTCAATACTTTTTTTGTCACCTTGGAACTTGAAACGCCAAATTCAACTTGGAACTAAGTATTGCCAACAAAGATTGTAGATAAAAAGAAAAACGTTCCCACGAACTTTCCTGTTCAATATCACAGTGAATGGACACATTGTTTTCTATCTCAGTCATTGCGCTTTTCTGACCTAACCATTGTCCTTACGGAAATCGATATCTATAAATCTTCGAGACTCATTTTTCTCGTTATATGTCCAACATGTCAACCTCTTCATCGGGTGGATGACTTGCCAATAGTCGTAAAATTAAAGAAAAAAAAAATCCAAGATGCTACTTGTGATCCAGGATATCCGGATAATATTAGGAAGCAATCTTCTTTGCTAGGTTAACACATGGAGCAATTGTTGTTTGATTCCTTATAATAAATTGATTTTTCACATCTAAACATAGAATCGTAAGAAACAGCAAATAATGATAAAGTGAGCGATTTCGTTACGAAATTTTAATGCATTTTTATAATATACGCGTGTTATGCAAAGAAAAAAACGGAACTATGGAATATTGTAAAGAAAATACCTTTTGAACACAGTGTAGAAAAATGAAATCCAATCAAAATACGAAAAAAAATTGAAATATCAGACAGCCGTTTAAAGGCTAATGTAGCCCCTTTAGTAGAGCACAAACCGCTCGCTAGAATAAAAACACGTGGTCGGATAGAAGCCCGACCCGCGATTAAAATGATTGGAGAGGAAGAGATAGTGATGATGATGGTATCAGATGATATCGATGATGCAGTAGAAGGGAAGGGCAATTTTAAGAATTGACCACAAATATTAGAGAAATATTGAGGGCTGGATAGAGAAATCGTTTACCAAACAACAAGATTTTTTTATCAATATAGAAGCGATTCAAAGAAATCTAAGTTGACGGGTGTAGAGCATTTCAGATGATTATTGCAGAATTAAAGTTAAAGTGCTGATTGTTGATCCAGCAGTGTTATGCTATAGAAGAACGCTTGAGCTCCTGATTTTTGACGTAATGCTTGTGTTTAGTAAAGCTAAATTTCAAGGAACGTTTGATTTAGCCGATATGCAGGCCCGTCATTTGGGGGGCTTTGAAAATACACTAAAAATGGTATATGCATATAATATAAATACATTGAGTACATGTTCTTTGCCCCCCCCCCGGAGAAAGTTGAAATGACGGCCCTGCCGATATATGAAAGACCGAATCAGCAGGAAATGCCGAAATTGCCGCTGTTGATTCCGGCCTTCTATCCGATCACGTGCTTTTATTCCAGCGAGTGGTCTGCGCTATATCAGACCATTTTCCGCTGAAGAAGGGACTATTAGCCTTGAAACGGCTGTTTGTGTTTCAATTTTTTTTTTGTATTTTGAGCCGTGATCTCTTTGGATTTCATTTTCTATTTAATATTGGTTCATCGGAAATATTAGAGGCATTTCCAAATAACTGCTATAGTCTTTGTTATTTAATATAATTCTACAAGTCACTTTAACCCAGTGGTGAAAGAATAACATACGCTGTGAAGCTGGTGAAAAAACATAACATTTCAAGGTAAGTGACCGCCGCTTTCGTCAAGTGTCATAAAGGAGTGAGTATGACGGAAAGATAACATAATAAACCAGATGGCCACAAATACCAGAGAAAAGTTTATTATTAGACAAAGGTCATAGAACTGTAGATATAACCTATCAATAAAATAACCGCTCTCGACACCGTCTACAATAACCTTATACATTGGTGCATCACACACACACATCTGGAAATACTCAGCTATCGCGAAAAAGGTTTTAGCAGCTGTACGGTGTTACTCCCCAGACGATGATAGAGATGATAAAAGAACAAAAATGATAATCTTCTAATATTATTAATAAACAGAATCAATTTAGCGAGAGATAGCGACGTAAATATCTCAGAAAGACAGGATGGGCTTTTGGGAGATACATCCATGGCGAGACTGTACCGTGTCAGACGATGCATCATTGAAATTAGAAGACAGAAATCATGACAACATTATATTTATTCCAAGCGTGCCCAACGTTTTGGAGAGGGAAGGCCACTTCATTAGTTTGAAAACGTGTCGCGGGCCACTTAAGTGAGCTGGAAATGTGTCGCGAGCTGTTTAAGTGATCTGAAAATGTGTCGCGAACCGCTTAAGTGCTCTGGAACTGTGCCGCGTGTCACCCGAATCAACTGTAAATATGCCACGGGTCACTTGAGTGATCTGCCAATTTTCTTTGGGTCACTTGGAACTGCACCATTGGTCACTTAAGCGATTTCTAAATGTGCCGGGGGGGTCACTTGCATGATCTGGAAATATATGGCGGGCATCTTAAGTGGCCTTTATATAATAAGGGCTGTTTCATGACACGCCGGAGTCGGTACCAGCTGACGTCATTGCTCCAACAGAACCGAATGCACCGGTTTTGCTAACCTGTCAATTACGATAATTTTCAAATTACGATAGATCACTAAATTTTTCCAGAATTATCTTTCCAATTATTGTCACTAGTTATACGTATATTTATTGGTTTGCTTTTTTTCAACATTTTAAACACTTAAAAGAGAGAAATTTCAGTATTTGTTTATGAGGTAACTGCTCCACTGAGATTATTTTTCTCGGATCCATTTCAGTTGAATCACATTTAATTTAAATTGTGTTGACCGAAAGCCAACTCGAGACACGCATCACTTTTCTTCTGAACTTTCTAACAATTTTTGATTATCTTTTCGTTTTCATTTGAATTAGCTGTAGTTTTTAGAAGCCTTATTACCAATACAACTGCAGCGTAAAAAGATATATGAAAAAAAAAACCTAATATAAAATGTTTGAAGTCATTATCATAACTGTTATTTTGAATGCTGATACCAAAAGGTGTTATTACTTACCAGCTGCTTCTTAGATTTAATCCATTTCTTAGCTTATAGATTATAAAATGATTACAAAAATACCACACTCGCATACTTGTGACAACACCATGAACGAGAGATTCCCTCACTTGAAACAGTAAATAAGCAACTAAAAAATCAGCACGTTTCGTGTGCTGATGTCGTCTGCTTAAAAAAAGTGTTTGAGAAGTGGCGTCACGCACTACTTCCGAACACACGGCCACTACGCCAAAACGGCAAGCGCGACTTCAAAGGGGTGAAACAGCCCTTATATTATATAGCCCGGCTTCCGTAGATAGCTTTTAATCTCAGCTATCTGGCAGATACCTTCCGGTTACCCTCCGCAGTTATAGGTAGAAATTGGTCCAGTTGAGAAGTTTTTATTCTCGGCCGACTTTCTATTCCAAGGGTGCTCAATCTTTAGGAGAATGCGGGCCACACTTCATTAGTTTGAATGTGTCGCGGGCCACTTCTTAATTAAGTGATCTGGAACAGTACCGCAGGTCTATTAATTGATCTGTACATGTGTCATGGTCCGCTCGAGTGATCTGGGACTGGGCAGCGGGTCACTTAGGTGATCCGTAAATATGCCGAGGGCCATTAAGGGATCTGGAACTGTGCCATGGGAAGTGATCTATAAATGTGCCGTGGGACTGTCAAGTAATCTGTAAATGAATCGTGGTGTATCCACTCAAGTGCTCTAGGACTGTTCCGCGAGTCACTCAAGTGATTCACAAATTTGTCGTGGGTCACGTAAGTGATCTGTAACAGCGCTGAAGGTCACTTAAGTGACCAGGAAATGCGTCGCGGGTCACTTAATTGAACTAGAAATGCACCGCAGACCACTTAATTGCTTGTTTGCCGTTCGTTATGCAAATTATATGTAAATGTGCCAAGGGTCATTTCAAAGATCTGGGAATGAGCCGCGGGTTACTCAAGTGATATACGTAGACTTGCACAGCTGATCACTTTTGTGATCTGTTTTTTTTTTTTTTTTTTTTTTTTTTTTGCGACTTGATTCATTTTTTAAAATTAATTTTGAGGTCACGGGCCACATTAGATTACTCTAAGGGCCACATTTGTCCTACGGGTCATAGCTTGAGCGTATATGATTCATTCTAAAGACCTACAATAAACGAAAGCAGTGAATCTGAAAAATAGCTTTCATTAGTTTCAAGTAGAAAATTCGCTGAATAATTCGACCGAATTCCCAACCTCGGTTGTCAGATACTATACAATGACTTTGATTTTTCGATTAGCATTGGGTTTTAACTTCAAAATACTTCATGTCTTCTAGTTAAAATTTAAATAACGTTAAGGGAAAGTGCCCGAAATCCATCCCCTGTCCTAAATTCGTCTCCCTCTCTAACTTGCATGTACAGAGCTGCTATCTTGCGAGGTGCCAAGAAACTCTTCAGAACCATACAGTTGACTACTTGCAGTAACGCATTCGCTCTCTTTGCTCTCTCTTCATTTACCCTTCAATTTTTCAAAAATAGTTTTTGTTATAACCTGTTTTAGTGTGAAAGCAACTTTGAACAGTTATATTTACTCCTTACGGTGTAAGCTTTTCATTAGTTCCCGATTGATAATCATAGATTGCTACTTGAATATTGCGTTGCAATCTTCAGAGTCGTGTAGCTGTAGTCATTTAGTCGGGAGCAGTCACAATTTTTGCTACAACTGAATTCCTAAATGCGTTCCCCTTCTGAGTATCTCAAATCACTCATAACGTACCTTCTTGTGATATGATATTTTATTTTCCTCCGACTACTTGGACTAATTTCAATTGATGTATGGACACTTGTCAACCTTTTTATATTCTGTTTAACACTTCTATGCCTTATTATTGAAAAAAAATTAATGCTAATTATTTAAAAATTTTTACATTAAGAAATATGTTCATCTTCAACAGAACTCATAAAACTGTTTGCTATTTCTGTTCGGATGCTTAAATAATTTAGATGTAACTCTTATTTACTAATTAAACTTATAATAAATATATTTAACTCGTGTATATAAAAATGTATACATATATAAACATGTTTTCATCTCCACAAATTTATTATAAGCGATCTCAACGCTGTTTTAATCAAGTTTCCAATAAAAATAAATGTGTAGATAATAACTGGGAAGTTGGGATGGAAATAGGACACCTTTGATGAAGATCCAAAATTTGCGTTGTTTTGATTATTTTTTTTTTTTTTTTTTGGTTAGGAAAAATTTATTTAGTACAATCACACTTACAGCCTTATTAGGTATGGAGTTGAGTTACTTAAATCAGTTTTTAAATTATTTTTAACTCTAAACAAATTTTCAGAATTAACGATTTCGCTTAATGAGGACGGTATTTTTTTGTGGGCACTTTCCCCCTTACTTTTTCTTTCACTGCGTCGCGATGCGCATCAAAAGCAAGAAAGGCTTCGTGTCTTAGTCATAAACGTATATTGATGTTAATGTAAATACCATTTCCATTTTGAATAACTGATCAGAGGTCAGTTAATTAACTTTCTCAACGAATTAATTTTCACTCAATAATCGTGGAAATTTCAATTGATATTTAATTCTAAGTAATTGGAAATCCACAGACTCACGGAAAGATCTTCCGTAGAATCTTTGATGAAGTTTTGTGTGTGTGTGTATTCATGTCAAACTCTCTCTCTCTCTCTTGTCGTAGTTGTGTGTTAGTGCATCGAGCATCGCGTTGATTTGAAAAGCGTGTCTAAACTAGAAACGTCAGTCGCTTTGGCTACGAAAGCATCATTATCCAACAAGTGATAAAGCAACTGATGTATCGCGATATCATTAATGCGACGCGTTCCCACGATTAAAACTAAACTCTATTGGGACCGTCTTGAAATTTAGAAAAATTAAAATACCAAAAGGAAATTATATTAGTGTTTTGCGCTCTGTCTGCATAATGGTGGTTGTGCGTGTGATTAATTACTAGACTGACTGTTGGCGTGTTATATAGTTTCTTTCTGTTCATCTGACTTTCACGATTATTGAATTTCTACATGACAGAAATTTTCGGAGAAGTTCCGAATAATTAATTAAATCCGTATTATTTGTCGACTTCAGTTGGTGTTTCCCAGGAACCCTCAGTTGATATTCTACAAGCTTGATTTATACTAATATCGACTGTCTAGACAATTCCATCTTGTGAAAAGAAATTCAGACGTGGACATATACAGGGTGTCTCGATACTAGGTTTACAGTCTTCTAGGAGGGGATAGGGGGCACCCGGAAGACTCGGAATCACATGTAACGCAGGGTCGGAAATGCTTTCCTGATGCGTTAGATGGTGTTATACGGGAGCGGTGGTTCCGGACGTTTGGTGCATTTTGGCCTTTTCGATCGCCGGATCTATCATGCCTTGATTACTTCTTCCGGAGTCCCCAGATTGAAAACATATCAAACCATTGGTGTATGACACCCCTGTTGGCAGCACTGAGGAACTTGTTGCCTGCATTGCAGGGAAGTCTTAGACATGCCCAGAATCTTCCAGAATGTTCGAAATTCAATGTGTCTGAAATGTGAGACCAGCATTACAGCTCGTGGGTGACACTTTGAACACCTTTGACCTCTGTTATTTTCTCGATGCACATTTGTTATTAAAACGCGTGTTGAATTACGTGGTGTCCTTTCACTTCTGGTGTTTTCTGTGTACACCCTACCACACCAGGGAAAAATTTCCAACCATGCATTGATATGTGATTCCGAGTCATCTAGGCGTACCCCAGGCCCCCTAAAAGTTTGTAAACCTGGTGTTGAGACACCCTGTATAGGGTGCGTAGCTCACTCCTTCAACCGCAAATTACTGGCAAGCCGTTGATCCTAGAGGCATACTTCCAATTAAAAAAAAGTGCCCAAATAACGTGTAAACCTCACATAAGTCATTCATATTGTAAGGGGATGAATAGTTATCAAATTTTAAAAATTGCTCCATTTTTGGAATTCAAATATCGAATCTTGCAGCGACTATTATCAGCGAATATATTGATCCTAGAATTTTTTCTGTTGATCTCGGGAGAGACAGGGTATCATCTTTCAAATTTTGACCACAGGGGTTTCGTATAAAAAGTTTATTTTTTTATTTTGATAACTATACAACCCCCTTGCAATATGAATGACATATCTGCGTTATTTGCATACTTTTTTTTCTAATTGAAAGTATGCCGCTAGAATGAACGGTTTGACAGTAATTTGCTGGTCGAGGAGTACAAATGTACCCTGTATATGTTACCGGCAAAGTATGAAATCCGGCATTCCATAGAATGCGGAGAGACAACCAGGCAAAGTATGAAATTTTTCTTCCGCACGATGCTAAAATGCACCAAGTAAAACAATATATTTTTTATTTAACAGAGCCTAAAACTAAAAAAATTCATTCCAGTCAATTACTGTTTGAATTTCTTACGCATTTTTGATAAACTAACGCGGAAACATGTTTTTTCTTCGATATGGCGATATTTCGAAAGTTTAAAGTTTAATTTGCATTCGTCTTGCCCGAAAAAAACCCGTTTTACTTCTTTTTATAATGAACCATGTTCATACAATGACAAGAGTAGATTGTGTAGGGCCTAAATACGAGGTGGATTATAAGATAAGGTGCTGGAAAAAGTTTTAAGGACAAGCGATAAACAGCTGCATCTTAAAAACTTGTGCTTGTAGGTGCATGAAAATTTTAGAGTGACAACTAAAAGTAGAACTAAACATTTTCCACAAAAATAATTTTGAAGACTGCTGCCCCTTTTCAGAAACAAATTGTTGAATTTACAGTAAAGGTCAAAAAATCCGATATTATTATCCACCGAAAAGTTATTGAAATTTATGATTCAACAAAAACCTATTGTTTTATTTGGCGCATTTGGCATGTTTCAGAAGAAGAATTTCATACTCTGCCTGGTTGTCTCTCGGCATTCTATAGAACGACAATTCACAAATTCTATAGAATGCCTAGACAAAGTATAGAATAAAACTAGTATTTCATACTTTGCCTAAAACGACCAGGCATTCTATAGAATGTCGGTTTTCATACTTTGCCGGTAACAAATACACTATATGGATCTGAATTGGGAATTTTTTCGTATGGGTATGTGCGTATAACTACTTAGAGCGAAAACACGTGCATATTTCGAGTTGGTACGGTAAAAACACATGCGAGTGGTAATGGATATGCTTCTATTTGTCTATTCTAATCATTTAATGATAACGATT
The DNA here is from genome assembly GCF_987345545.1 of Pholcus phalangioides. Lineage (NCBI taxonomy): Eukaryota > Metazoa > Arthropoda > Arachnida > Araneae > Pholcidae > Pholcus > Pholcus phalangioides. Next base: position 26,456,583 of record NW_028301625.1, read on the forward strand.
CGTAATTTTCTTGATGCTGTCAAGATTCCTTGAAAAGTTTTATTTCAGTTAGAGCAATAAAGAAAAGCATCATCTCTCAACTGGTGAATAAATGTTAAAATATTGGCTAGAAGCCAGCGAATGCAAATACATATGAAGTATTTATATATGTAAATAAGATTATTTCAAGAAAACTACTTATAAAAAAACGTATGCCCTTTCTGGAATTGTTAAAAAGGAAAAAATAAGCAGTTTATATATTAGTTGTTGGGGCTTTATTTCCTTCCTTCTGTACCTGTTGAGGTCTGTTTGTTTTTTAGCCCGTAAATAGCCATTCATCAAATGAAATGTAACCGCGATGAAAAGAAATCTATTCTCGAGTGCTGGTAACATCTTGTTATCTCCTCGTCTTTTCTAAGTGCGAAGAAGTTTCTCCTTTTGTAGCAAATAAAAGATTTCAGCTCAAACGAGAGTGAAGTTATAACTAAAACATTCGCAATGTTGGAATCTAGCCAGACTTTATGATCGTTAATCAAATTTCAACCACTAAGCATGTTCTACACAGACAAAGATATACCACAAAGCACGATCTACTAAGTGTTTTGATGGCTTCATTTTTTACGCTTTTTATCAAATGGAAAGCTAGTTCTGGTGCTAATGTTATTTTATTATCGTGAATATTCAAGCTCTGTTCATAAGAATTCTCAAGAATGTTCATAATAAATAAGATTACCTCAGTAACTCTTCTAATTTTGGTAGTAAAAATAAACTCTCCGCATTCATGAGTGAAATCATATTAGTACTGTGTGTGTACCAATGCTATTTTGTTCGACTAAACTAAACATTTACGTTTGAGAAGGATGAATAGAATTTTCGGGAATCGATGGGAAAATTCATCAAGTACGCCGCGAATGCGTGTCAAAATCTGTCCTACATTTGAACAAACTTTAGCATTCTCGTCAAGCTGAAAGGCAGTGTGGGAGACAATACACAGAGGCTGACAAACTTTACGCGTTCGTTATTATGGCGCAGAGACCTCATTCAAAACGGAAGAAATTCGATCTAAATTTTCGTAGGCATAATACAGATCCACCCTCTCATCAATTACAAGCAGGCAAAAGCACACGCACACATACACAGATCATTTCCATACTGGAAGGGTAATATTAATCCCACTATCATCACACACCGCGAGCCGCCAAGACGCCTGCCTACATGCTTTATCGTCATGCTGAACGAATTTATTGGTTTAACAGAGATCGTCGTATAATTTAGGCTTTATCTTCTAGTGGTTTCCAGAAACGCTGATTTCATTTCAAGAATACGTCGGGAATATGTTAACCCTTCATTTGTTCACGGCAGAGTGATTGATACAAGCAGACAGTCATCTCACGCTAATACAATCATACTTAGAACTGTGCATGTTCTCTAATAAATTCTACTTATCTGAAAATACGAATGACCGTCGATTCACTCGTCGAGTCATATTTCTTCTGAAGCATTTTTTAAACAAATATACATTTTATAGTTTACTTGCAGTGTTGCATAAACATGATATAATTTAGCCAATTTTTATAATAAAAAATCGGCTAATACGAATTAGGAGGTTGCGATTTTGAAAACCTTTTGCTATTTAAAAACCATTTGCAAGTATATATGGCGTTCAATTCAAACTTGTTTTTAAAATTTTTCCGCACTTCTCACATTGACAAATGCCAAATTGAATTCCTTTTGTTTTGTAATGGTAAAAAAATAAGAGCGTATAATCAGGACATGTTCATGTTAGATAATGTGTTTTCACTCATGAAGCAAGTTTTCATCAGAAGATAGGGACACACTTATGCCCTACCTGGTCCAATAGTCATTCGTAAATATTTGCTTCCAATGTTTGCCTCCCCCTGCTGCAATGAAGCACCAGTGGCATAGGCTAGTTACACACTGGCCCAATGTTTCATATAGAACATTTGTTTCCGGAACACTCTCCGTGTTGTGACTGTCAACGTCGAGCTGGGAACTGGAAGTTCCTGGTCGTTCTTTTCGACCAGTCTCTAACATTTGACGATCACTTGCCAGTGGTGGAGCCGCCACACTACTCACCTATGAACTTGGAACGTATTTGGCTATGCAAGACACGATTGTGGCTGGGATACAGCAAGGCAATGCAACCTACTGCATCGCAAATTTCAGAATGCTGAAAGAATTTTTCGGAAAGAAAATCATCTCGAATGGACTTTGGCTATCAAAATCTTCACATCTTGCCAGTTCAGACTACTTTTCATGGGGGGATACGGCATTTAAAATAAGATTGTATATAAAAACAATCCACACGCACACATTGGAATAGCTGAAGATGAACATCATTTTTGATGTACACCGTATGGACATCAAGATGCTTCATCAGAAAAATGGTGAAACGGGGTGAAATACATGGATATCATTTCCTACACCTATCGTATCCAAGGCATGAATTTTCCTTCATACAAGAAGAGAAGAAAGAGGTCATAGTAAAGTCCTTATATATGCATCTCTTTACATTTTGAACTGTTAGTTATAGAAACATACGTATAATTTAAAAAAGTATCCGAAAAACGTTCTTATTTTAGATACGTCATTTGTTTTAGACGAGGGTTTTAGTCAGGGACCGAAAATATATGTACCAGGAAGTAACTTTTTTTTACGGTATCCTTGTTGTCTAATTTCCAATGAGAGAAACGGTGGATTGTTTCTCTTGAGCCCAACAAAACAAAGATCATGTTTCTAAAAGCAATATTAGAAGAGATATTTTTTTTAAATCAAAAAATAGCTGAAAGTGAAGGAAAGAACAGCATATATTAAGGGACGAATTTGACAACAAAAAACTAGAATCACATCAACTTCATTAACACTTTCGGAGAGTAGGTAGTGCAAAATACAGATGTTTTTAAACACTCTAGAAAGAACAAAAAAAAGAAGACAGTGTCGGACACTGCCGCTGTAATTTTCGTGAAAATGTCAATGTATATATAGAGAGAGAGTAAATCGAAAAAATTGAAATTAAATTTTTCGTACTATAAAATGCTGTGATAAGGATCTTAGCTTATGTTTAGATACGTCAGCAAAGTAAAAAAATTAGTAATCCATATCCGTACTTGACACAGGCTCTTAAGATGCCGCCCGAGTTCTCCGAGAGTTCTTACGTTGCCTACAGCCTACAAGGTGGTGCCTAAGTCCCTTGGCCGCAAATTACTGGCGAACCGTTAATTCTAGAGGCATACTTCCAATTAGAAAAATTATTCAAATAACGTGTATATAGATTTCATTTATACGTCATTCATATTGAAAGGAGTGGTGTAGTTATGAAAAATAATTATTTGCGGTAACCCTCTCCTAAAAATTAGAATTAAAAAGTTGCTTTCCTGTTTTTTGCCTGAGCCCCATCAACAAATGCCACGTTTCTAAGTGAAATATTCGCTGAGATATTCGAATTCAAAAATCTGAGAGAAGTTTGAAGAGAACAGCATAAACTAACCGAAAGTTGGAACTTTCAACAGTTTTCTGATTTGGAGTCCAACAAATACGCTCTATTTTAGCTTTCCCTCACTGAATCCAAGAAATGTTTCATTCAAATGATTAAAAGCTTGACCCCCCCCCCCTCTTAAAGAGAACTGTTACAAAATTGTTCATTTGGCCAAACTTGGTATGGAGGTGAAATATTTGTACTCAAATGCTACTCCTTCACCACTACGAAGTCAAGAGTAAGAAGAGCATACTATTACAGAATACCTGCCACTCATTATCTTCATATCTGATTGCCTCCAGTAGCTGGATCATGCTTTGATATGTTTATGTCTACTGCACGAAGTCATAGGCACGGAAAAGAAGTTTATTGTCATTATGCAATAATACTGCTTTGAAGCTGATTTTATTTAAATCAATAAATAGTCTGTCCATTCTGCTGGCAATCTATTTCCATCATCAGTGCATTTATGTCGGAACACACAAAATAGAAAAACGGTCACATCTTGATCAAAAACTGGAAATCTTTGTTTCTTCAGCTAAGCAGAAAGTTCTATTTTTCCGAACTAGAACTCAAAATAACTACACGAAAATAACTACAAACAATTGTCATCGAAGAATGCACTGTCTAACATGAAACACGAACGCGCTAGCGTGTTTCGAAACAGCTGCTCCGCAAACGTTAAAGCGGCATTCCTTTTGAAATTTATCGGGAGAAAAGAACACCATACATGAAATGTAACCTGGGAAAGAAGAAGAAACCGTGTGAAAATATGCGCCACAGTGAATAAAAAGCGCGGATGCCAGCCTTGTGAAGTTATTCCAGCGTGCAACCGTTCTAACAGTTGAATCCTCCAGTAAAATAAATGACATAGGGGCCTATCTAAAATGAGTACGTTATTTTAATATTTTTTCTAACTGAAAATGGTTTTTAATTGCAAAACAATACATATATACAAAAACGTAAATACAAATAATATACAAAATAAAGACAATAGAATAAAAACAAAACATACACTCTACAGCTTTTAGGGACCTAATCGGCATGGCCCCCACAAGGGCGGGGTTGACAGGGCTCTAGCCCTGGAGCCCGGAACAATTCTCACAATTTTTTGCTTTTTCACGCTATAAATCAATTATAGAAGAGCCCGTGAAAAGTCTGACCAGGAGCCCGCAACAGATCCCATCCTCGGGGCCCTTCTACAGGATGTGGGGGCTATGCTAATAGGTCCGTCCTTAATAAAAAATTTCTGTATTCAATAAGCAACAGTGTGTAAGTACTGTATATTATGTGTACTGTAAATATATATCAGATTCTTCTTTTTTAATTTAGTTCAAAACTTGTCCTGGTACTATTTTATACTTTCAATGACTGTTTCAAAATTTCCGATAAAATTTGCAAATGTAAAAATTTCTTCCTTGAGATGTTTATTAATTTTTACGTTGGACAATTTTTTCCGAATTTGTTGCAAAAGAATGGCTGGTCCTAGGTAATTTACACTTTTCTAGATGAGATGTTTGTAAATGTGTCGCTACTGCAATCATTGCAAGTCACGAGATATGTATAAAGACTTTACTATGCACCTATATATGAATATTAATACTTACTCTCACGATGCTTTTCCGTTGGATAAAAATTTAAATTTAAATTGAACGCACTGCATATGTGTATGTGAGTGATGTATTCGTCGTTCACTTATTTCGATCACCAACCATAGAATTAGTGAAATACCCGATCGGATAATCTCCTCATTGACGAGGTTGTAATTCACAAGCTTTGATATATAACCGTTGCAACCTTCCGATTCAATTCAGTTTAGAATGTTCCGGTAACAGCATCGTAATGTAACGCTTCCGGTTTAAATGTTTCTACGTAAGCCGTGACTCCAAGGCTTCATTCAAATTCTAATATCGGGACAAGTTCGAAACGAGGCGTGTCTTGCAATTCTAAAGCTAAATCACCTATTAACAGAGAAGAATAAATTGGTAAGTGAGGCTTCTAACGATGGTTTGCATGTATTTGTGTACGTTAAAATTTAATGGATTATTTATTGTTTTTTGAATTATGCTATCATTAATTACTCAGGCCCCTATACTACAATATATAAGTAATACACACTGTATAATTTATGATGTGATGAAGGACCATGTGTACGTGAGCTATTTTTGAAAATAAAGAATTAGTATCGTCACACATACCGTATTATAAAGACGACACACTCAGCTACCCTGTCGTATATACCTAGTATGATAATAATTTTGTAACCTTGAATATTTGTACGAGCTCATAATGACATTTGTTCCCAGTATGTATTGCCTTCATAGCAATGTTAATGTGCATTCCCAATTATATTAAGAAGGAAAATTGTTTTATATAATATAAATAATATATGTGAGTAATTCAAATGTGAATGCCCAGCACTGTCACCGGAGGCTCTGTTTGATTATTCCCGTCGCAGTGGGGACTATTATATTCTATAAAAATAAAGGGAAGCAAAACTGCCCAGCATTGTGGACGGAAGCTTTGCTTCTTCGTTTCTCGTCACAGTGGAGGCACTGTATATATTTTGCATATACTGTGTATTTAGACCACATTCTCGAATCTCTCCCATTTGAATATGCCAACTTCTTATCTTACTTGCCCCCACAAGTCTCCTCTACACTTCTTTTTAAATCCCAGGCTGCGGTCTTCAGCTCTTATGTGCCACTGGGAGCACGTGCAATTTTTTTCCTTAGGCATTGGGTTCAGTTATCCATTTTAGTCAAATGGCCTGTACGTTACATCGGCTTGATAGCTGTCCTCATGTGGAGAATGACGCGAGTCATTCGGTACTTGCGAGCATGGGGCAAGGGGGCCACTGCTATAAATCTTTGCTAACTTTTTCCGCCACAACCCTGCCTATTTTGAGGTAACGGAAGTAAGTTTCTGTGCATCAGTCCGGGGTTGTGAGCGGATCTATCTATCAATTACGATTTGTTCGTACGAATTTATTCGTACTAAATAATGACGGAATTATTGCAATTTATGAATTAAAATTCTCGTTTTCTTTCCAGACGTTAAAAATCGGAGAAAAATGTTCGCACAGTGAAACCCCGATATAACAATACCATGCGGATCAAGAAGAATATCGTTGTAGAGGGATTATCGTTATATCGAAGGGTACCATTATCACATCATCCGCTACCTAATTTATACAGTTCTTGGCATCTCATCTAAGTCGGCACACACACACACACACACATTATTAGTACCATCAGAAAACTGAATAAAAGTATTTATTCGCTGCAAAAAATAAAATTAATTAGTTAATTAGTAAAATTCATTTAGATGTTTCGCCCATGTAAAGAAGTTTATTGCATTACACTATTGCGTACTACTCAAAAAGAAGCTTTACCGAATTTCATTAAAACTTTCAACAAAATACGATGTTATTAGACGCTCCCAAAAGAACTAAAACCGTTAGGAATATAAAAATTTAAAAATCGATTTTTTTTTATCACAATATAATGAAATATCGTCGTAGCGATTTCAAAATCTCTTCGAAAATATCGTTATAGAGGGATCTATAGTATTAAATCCTTAACTCTGGAATATGTTTCGGAAAAATGCATCAGAATAGAAGTCTTTTTTTCCTGTTTAACTTCGTTCATTTATATAAATGAAAAAGATAAACAAACTCCATTTGGTCTTTAAGGGGAAAAGAAAAACAATTTTTCTCGTCACAAAAAAAAAAGAGTAAAATTGTGAAATCACAAATATTGTAGGATTTTTAACAGCTAGCTGAAGCGAAGATGAATTTAGGAAAGTAAAAAAAAATGCAACTGCCCTTGCGGGGAATCGAACCAACATCCTCTCACTTGACCGGTGAGCGCCCTATTAGGCGCAGTAATAGGGCACTCTTCTAACCAGCTAAACCTTCGTATGGATAGCGAAGAGTGTCGTCATCCCTGAACAAACATTGTACTCTTCAGTTCTCGAACCCAGTTCGGGCGGCACAGGTAGGGGTTAAAGGATATCGTTTTCCGAGCGGAGTTTAACACAATTACACTACAGACAATTCTAAACATGATTTGAAAGAAATATCGATGTAGAGGGATTTATCGTTATATCGAGTATCACTGTAGTGAAGTTTCACTGTATATAAAATATAGAAATCTTATAAAGCTAAAAACCCCTATTTCATATACGACCGGAATCTATTGATGATAATGATTGATGCAATGAAACTATTGTAAGGAAATTACCCATTATTTTTTTTGGCCAGGATCGAAACTAATCTTGAAGTTAGCATTATTATTGTGAGATTTAAAAAAATCTACTCCAATCTGAATTTCGGCAAAGTTCTAGTTTTCTCAGATTTAAGACAGGATACTACATGGATTCAGTCAGGATCGAACCAAGATCGTTTTCCTGTAGAACTGTAAACAAAAAAAAAACCCTGAAAACTATTTCTCAAGTAACTCAAGAGACCCATTAAAAATTGACCCATTTGATCAAAACAAACGAGTGAGTATTTCTTTTCTCATACGGTTTCAATTCAATGTTATTGACAGGAAGCGGAGACCAGACTGTCATCCATCGACAAGTAAACAACAAGAATATAGTGATACCTCACCTAACGGAATATTTCGTTCCGGAACCACTTTCGTTAGCCGAAATCTTTGTAAGCCGAAACGCGATTTTCCTTAGGTTTCTATGGAAAATCGTTCAATTCGTTCGAGATACCGCCCAAAATTTGAAGATAAGTTTTCCAAAACACAAGTAGTGCTATAAAAAAGGAAAACTGACAGTAGACTAAAATGAAACAGCTCAGCTTCAACATTAGATAAATGAGAACTTATATGAAGACGAGATACTGCAGATCTTTTTACATAGGGTGATCTTTCAGTAGTGGCAACTATCTATTTTCAACACATATACGCGCGCATTCCAACATTCCTTTGATACAGGGGGAGCAAAACGTCCGTAAAAACTTTAAAAATGAATAAAAACCGGAAAAATAACCGAAATAAAAAATGGTTTGCGGGGTTAGCATCGCTAAGGTCACGGGAATTTTTCTAAGACAGGAAAAAAATAACTCAAAAATAGCCGATAGGTGGTGCTGGTACGAGCGACTTTGGTGGAAATATGCAAATGAGACAGTTATAAGAACTTGCGCTTCTAATCCACAACCACTTCACCGTTATAAAACCATGTATATGGACCTGCTGGATTTATGACTCGCCTGCAATGTGTTATTCCCTGGTGGTGGTCATGTGGAATACATACTGCTGTAATAAACGATTTGCAGGCATTCTGTTCGTTATTTGCGTATCTTTTCTTTGGCCTGTGTACGTCAGCGCCACCTATCGGCTGTTTTTGAGTTATTTTTTTCCTGTCTTGAAAAAATCCCGTGACCTAACGATGCTAACCCTGCAAACCGTTTTTTATTTCTGTTATTTTTCCAGTTTTTATGAATTTTTAAATTTTCTACGGTTTTTGCCCACCCTGTAAGTAATTTAATGCAAGTTTTTTTACATCGAAGAAATTTATTCTTGCATTATCTGCGTATCAAAATTATGCCAATAACTCTAAATGGAAGCTCCAAGATCTTTTATAGACGAATACTATCTACTATTTTCATAAACCTCTCGACAAAATGCAACAAAGATTCTAAATAGGTTTCATATCGGGACCACATGCTGCCCAGTCAAAAACTTCAATATTTTACGCATTAAACTAGGCTTTTGCACCGACCTGCTGCTTACACGGTCTGCCTACGACTATGACCTGCCTGCATTATATTGCTGAAACTTCCACTGGAGACCAGCGCTAGAGGTTCACCAGATCGTCATCCATCTACAAGTGGACAACAAGAATATAGTGAACGCCAAATCGCAATAGATCACGCTCTAATAATGTCTGTATGTACTAAGCATTTTGGTGACCTCTAAGAGAGGCTATTGATACTTGCTCATTGCGACAGAATGCAGCAGAAACCATCAGTGAACCACCACCTTGTCTATGATTACAATTATTTCGTGGTTTCTTACGCAGATCGTGCAAATATTATGCTCATCTATCTGACCCCCCCCCCCCCATCTAGGTTCCACCTTTTCTCGTAGCTGCAAATAACTGAATACCGTTTGGGTCCAAAGGGACACACTTGCGAGCTCGCTGTAATATTTTTGTTTTGTGCTCAAGTTAAAACCCGTGTATAAAAACTGGTTTTTTCATAATTTTTCAAAATACTACCGTACCTATTTCTCGTATACATGTACGAATTGTATTCAGTCACATTGACAGTCCAAACGAGCTTTTAAATTACCGCGCGGTTATTCTTTGTGTAGATGCTATTGTTTGTTTGATCATTTTTGTTGCACTTACCACGGTCATTTTCTGCACAGGATGGCTAATTATACTGGGACCTACAATTCATTGCCGATTCCGAACGGCAGCTTTTTTATACTCACCGAGAGATTTGTTGCGCTAACCCCTCGTTGTGGGACTCCTTGGGGTAATAATCTTCTTTCGTGGTCATGTCATCGTTTCTGTTGTACTCCTGTCAGGAAAATTTTCTGACAAGGACGAACCGGGTATCGAACTCGCGACACCTCCAAACATCCTTTGGTACTTCAAGATAGAATCTTATCCACGCCCGCTAGTCTTTGTATTCCTTCTTCTGTCATCTCTTTTATCTATAACGCATGGAGTTCCTGATCGGTTTCGGGCACTATGTATACTACCTCCAGATAATACTCGGTAGATAGACATTTTAGAACGTTTTGGTATAGCTGCAATTTCCGAAAGTCTATCCTTCTGAGAGAGAGATTTCTCCAACTTCCACATTCTATTTACTTTTTCAGAACTGTTCGTTGTAGCTCGCGGCATCTCAAATAACTGATGTTATCGCGGGGAGAATATGAACAGCGGTGACGTCATTGGTGGCAAATTTTAATATTTCTACGACCAATCGCGAAAATTCTTTATTCTATGTAAACTTTTGTGTGTGCAAGCTCTAATTTCACCCTTTTCGTAGAAACGTACTTTTATTATGGACGATAGATATAGATACATGTATATTAATCAAATGTTCAAATAATATTTTGAGAGAGAGAGAGAGGGAGATATCTGATAATCTTTATTATTTAGTAATTCGGTTGTTTTTAAATTTCATAAATGTCTAAACTTTTGAGATGCACTGTAAACTTGAATAATTTGCGAAGAGATTGCATGTGCAGAATGAAAAAACCGTGAATAGCTAACAAATCCTGAGCAATGTGAAATACATACGTAAACCGGGATAACATTAAAAAAGTTTGATAAAAGTTCGTTCATAAAACTTTTATAGTGTAATACCGGCCAAAAACAGCTTTTTGATGCCGATCGGATCGTGCACTGAATGAATCTATTTTGTCGAAAACATCAATGACATTCAATAGTAGATTAATAAAAATTCATAATTACTTTCAGAAATTTCTTTTGTTCGTGATTTCAATTTTGTGTGTGCATGGTACTCAAGACCTAGATTTTCTCTGTTTACCAACTGGAGAATTTTTTTTTGCTCAGTCGTAAGTGTAATATGTGTTGAAATAATGAATCCTCATATCATCCAATAGAGCTCCTAGGCGGGAATCTTTGGTGGGGTCCTCGGGGCCCCTCTATAGTGAGTTTATAGTGCGAAGTAACAAAAACGACGAGCTTCTTCAAAGTGTACCTTTGAATGATACAAAATGGGTACCGGAAAAAAGCAAACACTATGATAAAACATCTGTTCTCTCCCTCAATATTAACGTATGCATAAGAATAATTGTCCATTTCAGGCTGTTTTGCAATCACATTAGTTAACAATCTCTATAGTTAATCAAAATGACCGCTACCGTCGTTCTAGATAGAACTTCATTTTACCACTAAACTAAGAAACGTAAAACATTTATATTCTACGAATTTAAGAGCTTTAACAAGATAAGAAAAGTCATGAAATTCCAACAACCTGCAATGAATTGTTTGGGTGTAATCGCATGTCAAAGTAGTTTAGCGGCACAAAATCACCGCTTCCGTCGTTTTACAGTAATGCATCCATATCAACGAAAAATTTCGTTAGTGGAAACCGTATTCATTAGCAGAGGCAAAAAAAAAATCACGAAAAAATTAGGATGGGCTGTGTCATAGACGTGGCCGCCAGTTTTTTACGTGAATACGTATTTTTTGCCTTGAATCGCGTGGTAGGTACTGACAATAAATGAAATCATGTCATTATCATCGACTTTGTTTTTGGAATAGCTAAGAAACGATGCCAATGTCGTTTGTTTACGTTGTGAACTGCTTGAGATATAGTGGAAAATAAATATATTACGAATCAGGGCAGCGTCACTGGTCATCTCACTTATAGCCATTGGATATACTACAAAAAATGTAAAGATGGCGCATGCGTCGGCCTGTTATATCCAATGGCTGTAGGTAAGATTATCTTTTGCAGTAACGTCATGAACTTCGCGCTTTTAGGCCTTCTGCTATAGATGATGTTGGCTTGGTGCCCAGATGGGAAGAGATATTAAAACCGGAGTGATATTATTAGATTTGTCTTTACAATGTGCATCTGACGATATCATTGTTTTTGACTTTCGTTGGGTACTTCCTGAGATATGATCATTTGATCATTTTTGTCGTACCACGGTCATTTTGTGCACACGAGGGATAAATAGACCGGGACCTATAATTTATTGCGAATCCGAACGGCAGCCTTTTTTTTATACTCATCGAGAGGTTGGTGCGCTAACCCCTTGATGGTGAACTCTCTGCGGTAGCAATCTTTTTCTGTGGTCACATCGCCGTTTCTGTTGTAAACCTGCGTCGGGAAAGTTTTTGACAAGGACGAACAGGGTGTCGAACTCGCGACACCTCTAAACATCCTTTGATACTTCAGGCGAGTATCCCATCGACCTGGGCTACCGCGCCCTCTGAGATACGAGCCTTTAAAGAATTTCGTCACTCAACTTTTTTTGCGAATGCTCCCAGTAGCTTCACGTGATTTAAGAAAGAGGTATTCACGTCAAAAAAAAAACAAAAAAAAACGTTAACCGAAACATTCGTAGGCCGGGGCGTTCGTTAGCCGAGGTATCGCTGTATTTTAAAACCCGAGACTTTCAAAAGAATGAGGAAAAGGTCGAATTTGTTGGAAGTAAACCTAGTTAGAGATTACAGGAAACTGGGAAGTGATTGGTTCTCGTGTCAATCTCTCAGAGTCGTCGTAGTCGAAAGACGCAGAAAAGTATCAATCTGTGTTATTCGAACTTTCTTAGACACCTGTCATCAAATGATTTCGCTATCTTTAATATGTTTCGCGGAAGTTCCCGGAAGCTAATATAAGACGATAAATTCACTCCAAATCACAACTTCTTCCAACAACGAAAATAAATAAATAATAATAGATAAAAAAAGAATGGGGACCAGACACTTTTGGTCGGTGGCCAAACAGATAAAGATTCTCTAGGCTATTTTCAAGGAGTAGACGAATTTATCGGCTTATTGAACAGAAACTTGGAAGTACTGATATATTGCATCACGGTATCTCGTGGCCATTAGCTACTCTTGTCAGACAAGGACTCTTTCAGTTGAACTTGTCAGCGGACATTTCTTTTGCCTTTCGTTAGATTTACTGCCGTCCTCTTCTTTTCTTTGCGATTTCGTTTTTTTTTAGCATTTTTTATTTCATTATATTTTCCAGTTCTCACCTTGACGTTGTGTGGTCTTTAAAAGAATCTCCCGTCTACGATGATGCATTTAGGAAAACTGAAATCCGTGATTTAAGGGATGTCACGACCCCTGAAGTCGATTTTTTAATAATGACTTTAAGCAAAAAATATTCAAATCAAATACAAAAAAAAAATTTCCTGCTAATCGGTTAATTTGTTGTTTCAAAATAAAATAAAAAGAAGTAACGAATCATAGTGTAAACGCGATAAATCCGGTTATATTATGCATAACTGTGCCGAGGATTTCGGTAAGTTTGATAAATTTCTCTAAATATATCACTTTTCACTGGCGATTATGCGTAATACATACCCAAGCGTCATTGGTAAATTTGATAAATACTGAAAACATTATCCCTTTTATCGGCGATTACGCATAGAACCTAAGAGTTGCTTGTAAATTTAATAAGTACTAAAAAAAATTATCACTTTTACCGGCGATTATGCATAATATCCAAGCGTCGCGTCGTTGGTAAACATGATAAATCATACTATATAATATATTATACATAATTCACACATGTATTGTATCATTATATCGAGGTACGATCGTAAAATTAATTATCATTACATCAGGGTCCAACTACCATCACACAGACTATAATAGACTCATTTGTCTTTCTTTTTTTTTAATGCTTATCAAATTCACCAAGAACACTAGGGTATTATACGTAATCACAGACAAAAGCGATTTAATTTCAAATATTTATCAAATTTACCAACGACACACGGTTATTATGCGTAATCCCTGTAAAAGGGATAATGTTTTCAGCATGTATCAAATTTACCAATGACGCTTGGGTATATTAAGCATAATCATCGATGAAAGTAATAGTTATTTTAGTATTCATCCAATTTACCAACGACGATCGGGCATTATGCATATTCGTCATAAAAGTGATGGATTTATCAAATTTACCAAGACGGTTAGTAAAAGTTAGCATAGTAATCTTTTCAATATTACGGATGAGCTCACAAACTGCAATCTGAGAAAATCGCGTTCACTGAGCTCATTCGTAATACTAAAAAACTATTGCACCAAAAATTCTGAAATTTTGCAAAAATGTTTCTTCGCCTTGTGTTAGCAAAATAAACTCGCGAATTTTCTATTGAACAATGGCAAGTATTTTTAAAAAAATGTTGAATTCAGATTTTTGAAATTCATACAATGTATCTTTTCAAACTTTAAAAATGTATAAAATTCTAACGCGATTAGTCAAGTTCGAGATTCGTTTTACTAGCACATGTTAAATCAAAATTGCTGCAAAATTTCAGAATTTTTTGTGCAGTGGTTTTTGTTTATTTTTACGGATAAGCTAAAAAAAATGCAATCTGAGAAAATCGCGTTCAAAATATTCTTTCTTGTATATGTTACTGCCAAAGCCCAAACGTGGTCAGCCCAGTTGACCCGGCCAATGTCCGAAATTCAAACTTTCGCCATGCTTGGGCCGGCCCCTATGTATGTCGATCCCTATATATCTCTACATTTGAATCAATAAGATATCGATATTCAGGTTCCTTCGATAGTTAGGGTTGCCATTCATAACCATAATAATTATGGTAGCTATGGTTAAATATAAATGGCCATAATTATCACAAAAAATATGTCAACGGGGCAATGACCCCGAATCATAGGGGTCGATATATAGGGGCCGGCGAAAGCCCGAATTTCGTTGGGTCAACTGGGCTGGCGTCTTCGCGAATTGGCCAACTTCGGACTTTGACAGCAACATATGTTTACACTATAATTAATCATTTGTTTTTCATTTATTTCGAAAGAAGAAAATAACCGATCGACATGAATTTTTTTGCATTTGATTTTGCAATTACATGAAATTATTTTTAAAGCCATTCTTGAAAAATCAACTTCAGGGGTCTTGACACCCCTTAAATCAAGGGTGCTTGACCTATCGAACAACACGGTTCACTTCACTGGTTTGAAAACGTGTCACGGGCCACTTAAGTGATCTGGAACAGTACGTGAGTCAAGGGATTTCTAAATGTGCCGCGGGCCATCTGAGTTATCTGTAACGGTGCCGCAGGTCACTCAAGTGATCTGGGAATGTGCCACCGTGATCTGTAAATATGCCGCATGCCACTTAAGTGATCTGTAGATGTGCCGTGAGACACTTAAGTGATCTGAAAGTGTGCCTCTATGATCTGTAACTATGGCGCGGGTCAATTAAATGATCTGGGAATATGTCGCGGGTACTTGGGTGATTTGAAAACGTACTGCAGTCCAGTTAAGTGTTCTGGAACTGTGCCACGAGTCACTTAAGTGATATGAAGATGGGCCACGGGCCATCCACTTGACGTGGAATTGCAAAGCGGTTCACTTGAGTGATCTGAAAAAAATGTGCAGCTTATTTCATTTTTATAAAATTAGGATGGAGGTTGCTGGTCACATCAGACGACTCCGAGGACCACATTTGGCCATGTATGCCTTAAATAAATCTTTTACACCATTTGTATATATAATCAATCTTTTATACCATTTGTATATATATAATCAATCTTTTATACCGTTTGTATATATATATAATCAATCTTTTATACCACACAATCTGGAAGACTTATTGATCAACATTGGTATAGTGACAAAAATTTCGTTCGAAGATACTGATGTGAAATGTTTTTTTTTCTGTATGTATTTCACTTGTTTTTTTTTGTATTGATTTCGATTTTGTTTATCTGAAAAGGGAAGAAAATGCTTGTATCAGCAGATTCGTTTCGAAGCGAGAAAAGCTGTGAAAACACACGCACAACTCAACCAAAGGATCGACGCCAAATAACACACACCCACACAAAATGATAATAACAATAAAAAAAAGTTGATAACATAGAAGTAATAATGAAAAAAACACCTACGTGACTTATTTTCAGCAACGAAAAATTTCCATTGTTCTAAAACACTTCGTAGAGAATCCTAAATATGAAAATATAACTTCATGAATACTAATTTGTTCTATATTCATTAGCACACATTTTTAATGTGGAGTGTGAATGGATATAATGATTAGACGCAGACATAAATACGAGGTGATTCTAAATTAATGGGACAAACTTTAAGAAGAGATATGAGACACCTAAATAAGCATTTTTGATCATAGAATGTGCGTTCGAATCGCAATAACAAAGGAGGTAGAGGGTATTTTTGGAAAGAGTGCACAATAGAACTTTACCAAAAACAAATATCATATTTTTCCGACGGATTTGCTGCGATATGTGCTATCAACCATTTGAGGTTGCGTATGCACCTTCTGATTGGATTGCTGTTTGTTTTTTATTTGTTCAAGGTACCATCAATGTTATGTTACATCAAACAATGATTTAGTGGTATAATGACTTGCGGTAGAATTTGCATTACTCAGGTTGCACCATGAGAAAACCTGCCACATTACAATACCCTGCTCCCTCAAAAGGGTTGATTGCACTTGTTGCAGCAAATCCATCGGAAAAATATGATATTTGTTTTAGGTGAAGTGCTGTTGAGCACTCTAAAAACACCCTCTATCGCCTTTGATATTGCGATTCGACCACACATTCTATGACCAAAAATGCTTGTTTAGGTGTTTTATATCGCCTCTTAAAGTTTGTCCCATGAATTTAGAATCACCCTGTATAGGAAGTGCGGGTATTATGTGGAAGGCCATTAATATTTTTTTTATTATTCTAATTTATAAGATAAAATTTGGATTCTTGTTATTGCATTGACAAGTGTGTGGTATTTAAAGTAATATAATTATGTCTGAGGAAAAAGGTATAAAAAAGATATTTGGGGGGGGGGAGGAGATATATAATATGAAATAGTCAGACAATTTGGATTAAGGGATTCAAAATGAAGAAAACTAACGAAAAATGATAAAAAAATGAGATTTAATGATTCTTAAAATTTAAATTCTTTAATGATTTAAAAAAAAATTCATAGTTTGTTTTTGTAGTTGATGTTAGTGGTGGTGTCATATAGTCACAGAAGTCACAGATGCAATCTTCCTTCTCTGGCTCAGAACAGTCAAGATGGGCCCCACAGAGAACTGGACACACATTATTCCCAGATACCTAACCTCTTCTATCTCCCAAAACTTTCAGTCTTGAAGAGATATTCTAGCCCAACTCAGATGATATTTATACTAAGCTGACACACCATCTTGGGAAAAAACAGCGTTCCATCTAACCGGAAGGAATCGCTAGCTAAAATATTAGCGCAGCATAATAACATGCAACTCTTCTGATGCGCATTTGTGTTTGGTTTCAAATTATTAAGCACTTTAGCAATAATTAATAAACACTTTGAAATACTTGTCTGAGTAAATTTCTGGAAGTGGAAAAACTTCTCCTACAGCAGCAGTGACGATAGTGACAACCGTACGGCACTGAATGTAGAGCATCAATTGGACATTTTAAAGTTCTTTATGGTCTCTTTTAATAAATTTCTTCATGGCCCCCTTCATCAGCAGCCGTGGCTTCCCCTTTTGCGATGTTTTCCGCCATGGCCCCCCGGAATATCCTGGGGATCCCCTTGGAGCCATATGGCCCCCGGTTGAGAACCACTGTTCTATATTACCTGAATATTCTGTAATAAACGCATGTCCTTCATATTGTATATATATTTAGTGTTTTTCCCGGAAAATTTTCAGGCATCGGTAATTCAGAAATTCCCGATTAATTTCTCCAGGTCATCAACGGGTGTAGTATCCAGATAGAAAAGATACTTATAATGCATTAAAAAAATCTCTATGGTTTAAGAAACCGAATTCACCTTTCAGAATTTTACCAGACCAGAGGTACCACTTCTACTTGGGACAGAGAGATGACGCACGCTAACGCACCAGCCTCTCGATGAGTTATTTTTTCATAGAACCCCAGACTAAGACTAAGCCTTCTAGCGGACTCCTTGTATTGATTTTCAAGAGAGTTTACAGTTTAGATTAAACAATCAAATAAGACCATGTGACTACTGCCCTCTTTCGCCATGTGTAAACTATGGTCTTAACTGCACCATGATGCGTCCCGGGTAGAGAAACTCCCTTGGGTCCTGAGGGCTATATAGTAAGGGCTGTTTCATCTCTTTCCTCTTTGGCTCAGTGGTGGGCGTCGTTTCGGGTGTGCTGTGTGACGTCATGGCTCTGCTACTTTTTTTATAGCAAACGATATCGGCATGCGATTGAGAGAAACAGATTTTTCGTTTATATGTTTTTATTTTTGTGTACCAGGTATGCATTATGTTTCAAATTCAAATTTATTTCACCTACACGTTACATAAACATAGGGATTGTTATCTATAAGCTAAGAAAAATGGATTAAATCCAAGCAATAGTCGGTGAGTTATAATGCCTTTTGATATTAACTTACAAAATAATAATAACAACTTCAAACATTGTATATATTAGGAATTTTTTTACATTGGCTTCCCACAGGGCGTCGGAAGTGTTTGGAAATTGTGGATGCTCGTTTTGATTTTCACATAGGAAATTTTGATTTCTGAATAAAATGAGTAGGTGCTCAGACCCATACTATAAATTGCTGTGGGTGCTCGAGCACCCCACAACATGCCCGGCTCCGACACCACTGGCTTTCCATGTTTTTATATTACAGTTGTATTGGTAATAACCAAGTCAACACTTGTTAAAGCTATACCTAATTAAAATGAAAACAAAAAGATAATTAAAGTTATAGAAAGTTCAAAAAAGATAATTGAAGTTATCTGTCGCAAATCGGCCTTCAATTAACCCAATAAAAGTTAACTGTTATACGTGATTCAACTGAAATAGATCGGAGGAAAATATTCTTAGTAGAAGTTACCTCATAAGCAAATGCGAAATTTCTTATTTTAAATGTTTAAATGGTTGAACAAACAAGTCACTAAATTTAAAAATACTAATCACAATAATCGAAAAGATAAGTTTGGAAATAATAAAGTTAAATGAGCAGTACAGCGATTGTGAAACTACCCTTATTAACAAGGTAGCAAAGAGGACGCACTCGGTTCTGCAAGGGAATGACGTCACGTGTGACGTCAGCTGGTACCGACTACAGTGCCTCATAAGACAGCCTTTGCTCTATATGGCCCTATTGGGGTCCCTACCAACAAAATTAAAGCAAAAGCCATCTCTATTTAGACATCAGCATGATGTATTAGACTCGTGTTGTTGTTGTTGTTTTTTTCATTTCGGTCTCGTGGTATTTGAATATTAAAAAAACATTATATACCAATTTCTTTTCTCAATTTTTCTTCTGTTTTAGAAAGTAAATATTTTAGTGCTTTAGAAAATAAATCTTTTAGTGTTATTTTGGCAGAGAATACGGCTATATAAGTGCCATACTTTTTTTATCGAGAAAGAATTGATTCCTTGTCAGCATCATTTTTTGAGGTCTGCTGAAATTTTACTTGTTGACAGATTTATAAAATCACTCAAAATTGAAAGAACTGGAAATAAAATTTAAGGTAAAAAACTATTCAACTTTGCTAAGCAAGATTTTATCTGTTATCTATATCATTGATTTTAATGATGACATTAAAATCAATGCTAGCTGCATATTTTATCTTTTATTACTCATTTAACTAATTAAAAAATCCACTTTAATGAATTAAATTGCTGTGTTGATATATTATTTCAATTAAAAATATGCTAATAGCACCACTTTACACCCGTATTTACGAAAAGAAATTCAATACGTTTTTATGGGGGTGAACCATAGGTGGTTAATACGGGGCTGCACTATAGACACCATCCCTACCGAATACACTAATGCGTTAAGACAACTCGGCATTCAGAAACCCCATTGGGACATGGTTTTGACGAAGCATTGAGCCAACAATTCTAAGAATTCTAAACTGATTTTCGGTAAATGTGTATACAACAAAAATGAAAAAATAATCCAACTGACCAAGTCGAGCCCTGGTTTCAATTTCTATTAAAGTGAATATTTTTCGAGAATTAAAAATGTGAATGAAAAAATATGAGCAATCTAACTTAGTGGAAACATATTTCTTATATGGAGTTCATTTCAAGAGTTTTCTTGCCATCGTGACCAACTAACTTCAGTTCTTGTAGAGAGATGACATTGTCAGTATGTAAGGTGAAAATTTATCTACTCCATTAACTTTGCATACTTAATAACTAATCTAATTAACATCACTTAATGAATGCCAAGCAATTATTACTCAGGAGAAACAATTTCTTCCAAAAATCTTAACTTGTACTAGAGTGTGTCTTGATGGATCTGTTAGGTCGGTGTCTCTAGTGATTTCCTTATCTAATTTGCTAATTGTTCCTCTGGCACATGAGCATTTCGCAATCCATTTTTATTTCTTTTTTGTTCTTGGACATGTTGAAGCAGTTCTTGTAGGCATATTGTTTCCGTGAAGGTTTTTAACAACTGGCTGAAGCAAAGATGAATTTAGGAAAGAGAGATAATTCAAGTGCCCTTGCGGGGAATCGAACCCATGATTGTCATATGAAAATGATGAAAATGTCAAGAAAGGTCATGAATCTGCAAAAGAGAGCAAAGGAAACAAGTGTTCGATTCCTGTAAATATACATTAAATATAAATTAAAATTTTTACTTAGAAAGGAGCTCTCAAGGCACTTATAATCACAATTATTTTTAGTACGTGTTCATATTCAAACTTTTTTCTTTCTCTGCATTTTTTCTTTCAAATATTGTAAAATATGTAATTTAATTGTAAATTCTAATTTGTATAGTATTATCATAATTGACTGGGGACAAATTATGTTATGTTATGTTATGTTATGTTATGTTATGTTATGTTATGTTATGTTATGTTATGTTATGTTATGTTATGTTATGTTATGTTATGTTATGTTATGTTATGTTATGTTATGTTATGTTATGTTATGTTATGTTATGTTATGTTATGTTATGTTATGTTATGTTATGTTATGTTATGTTATGTTATGTTATGTTATGTTATGTTATGTTATGTTATGTTATGTTATGTTATGTTATGTTATTATGCACCCATAATTTGTGTATAGTTAATAATAAGCCTGAATAAATGAAAGAGCACTAGACAAAATTACTACAGTGTCGATTCACCTTAGGACCAGTCTTTGTAATGTACTTCGGCAACTATCTGTATAAGTACTACTCAAATTGAGAAATCAAGTGTTATCAAAACGTTTCTAAAACAACAGCTAAGGTATAAAACTATTCTGCTTTTTTGTCACCAATTAGGCGTTGTACTGTTAATCGGCGGACAACTCCGTCATTCGTTTACAAACAAGCCTTTGGAAAATTTGTTAATTTTCCCCTCATGGTCCAATGACTAAATCTTTCAGGTTAAATGAATCGACGATGTTATTTTAGCTTGTTGTTTCTTTCCTAGAAGTCCAAAATTAAAGAACAAAGAATGTAAGTATATATATATAATTCTTGAAAATTCTCCCGTGAGTATATCATGATTGATTACCCAAGAATCTTTTCTGTTTGAACAACTTTAAAAATATCAGTTTCCGAGTTTTATTTTCTCTCATGCATTAACAACACAAAGAACCACCGTAGAAATCATTACTATAGTAATTTTTGAAAAACAACAATTTATATTTTAGTAGATTAGTTGAATCGAGTCAGTATATGTGTGGCAACAAGATGCTATTTAGTCGTAAGTTGGATGGGCTTGTTAATATCCCCCGAGGACCATGGGAAATGAGGGGTTAAACATCGTGTCTTTCGGGATTTGTGCTGCCGTTTAGCCAAAGTGATGGTCGAAATAAGTTTTACTCTTTGTTTTTCGTATTTGTTTCGTAAATGCTTGAAAAGAACGCTTTCAGCTTAATCTTTGCGTACGAGTTGACATGTTCTTCAATTGACTTTGCTACGGTTCACTTTTTGGCTACAGAGAGAACAATTTATCCCAACATGGAGTTCAAAACATTCGAAAGCAGTAAAAGTGTCTTTTCTTTTCAGATTTATTCCTGTTTCTATTAATTAATCACTATAAACGGTCATTTGAAAAGGGGATGCTTCGTGTACAGTGTAGCTCAATGAAGATACAGTACTAGCTAATATGCGAACACTACATGCTGTAAATCTTTGAAGCGATTTAATGAAGCAAATCAATGCTTAAGCATTTTACAGCCTGGTGCGGAAACCTATTTGTGGCTTTCGGTATCATTCACACGTGTGTGCATGCTTGTTGAAGAGGCATACTGGATGAACCAAAATGTCAGGGCCGTTTACACGAGTTTGGGGACCCCCAAGCCCTAATTTTATATACTTCGAAAAGGGAGAGTTGGCAGAAGAAATTGCGCAGAAATGTAGAAAAATACGCAAACAAGAATATGCGCACACTAAACAAAATTTAATGAAAATTCAGAAATTATTAAATAAGGATAAAAGGAAGCATTGATGAAAAAATAATATCTGAATTAACGAAATAATTTCAGAAGTGAAGAAAATTCGGAATTAATGAATATCTTCAATAATTGGTGTACTCTTTTTTGACTCAAACCACACACTTGGTCGTGTACCACACGTCTATAACACGCCACTATGATAAGGTCACTAGACTTCTTGAAAATTCAAAAAAAAAATTCACATTGCCGCACGAGTATGCGGTTTTGCACCAAAACTCATGAAATTAATTCAAAATGTTTTAAAACAAAACTTGTCCATCACTTCACCGATAGCTGACTATGTCATTCCATTCTTCAGATAAAATTTTAATCTGAATCTGTATAAGAAAATATCGTAAAGCTAAATTTTTAATTGTTTTTTTATTACCCAAAAGACCTGAATTCATGAAATGACTTCTGGTACAAACCTTATTTTTTTCGATTTTATGAATTTTTAAAAAGGACTGATAACTTTTTGTTACACCCTGTGTATGTTTTATAAGGATTTTTAATAACGACATATATGTTGATAGAATTTCAAACTGGAGCTTTTCGTAAAGAAGTTACAATCAAACTATTTTATCTCATTTTAAGCCCCGGTTTGACTATAGTTGGGGAAACTGTTATACCTTGACCATAGTAAACCTTGAAACAATTGACGTAGTTTTAATAGTATTACTTTCTATCTTACGTTTTTAAAGTACAAGAGATTAGAAATACATAACCTCACAACTGAATTTTTTTTTCAGCTCTATGTGTGTGACCTCGACAGAGAGATTTTGAATGTAGGCACGTTTTAGTAAAAAATTATGCGCTTGTTTTCGTTGTGTTTCTTCTCAAAATTGCGAGTTTGGTGAACTACATTTCATTTAGTAATTGATATCCTACGTAATCACCTGATGAACCATATCAAGTGCTCAACCATACCATTCGCTATGAATAAAGTTATTAATATTTTTCACAAAATGATGGAACATCGTGTACCTTCAAGATAAAAACATCCTTGGAACAGTATAAAACTTGAAATTTTCCTAGTTTTTATTTTGGAATACTCAACTTACACGAATTTTTTATACTTCTTCTTTTATGGCAGATTCGGAAAACTGGCTGAATGAAGAAATATCGGTGTTTCAGGGGAAAAAAATTCATCTCTGCCCCCACGGAGACTCGAACCCCGGTCTCTCGTTTGCAGCAAATCCTCTGTTGTATTAACAGGGGGGGAGAGGGACGTCTTTCTAAATATATACTTCATTTACTTTTAAATACAATTTATATTTTAAACTTTAGTTATATACTTCTCTCTTACCAAAAAAAACTTCAGCTACCCCTCCCTCTTTCTTCCCTTACATCCACCTTTGTTTATTTTCTGGTAAAATTTGTTGGGAAAAACAAATTTTACAGTGTGGGATGCGTCCAATACAAACCTTTACCAAGTGAATTTCCTTTAAAGGAGAGGTGAGAATATATTTTACTGTGTGTGTGTTCATCAGTGCCAGATATAGCAAATGTTGATATCATGGATGTTGTATCTCTAATGCAACCATATACCATCAAAGGAACTGGCAGAACTAAAGAGATTTCAAAACATTTAATTTTCCTTCCTACAAGTATAATGTAGAATGATTATGAATTTCACTGAAATAAATATGTTTATGCCTCCATTATTGTTACTTTTGTGTGTATATACTAATAATCATATTTTGTCATTATTTTGATATTTTTTACTTCAATATATGATCTATATTAAAAATACTCGTTCTATTATTTTTCTAGTAATATTTGAATTTTTTTGTCTTGGTAATTTTTCAAGGTACAAAAATGCATGATTCAAGGTAAAAAACTCCTTGTTGTACCGTGGAACATTTTAGCCTTTTCAAAAATTCATATTTCATGATTACAGTAAGAAAGAAAGGTAATTTAAATTTCACGTGATATTTTATACAGTATACAGATACTAAAAATAAATGTAGTGAAATTTTACGGTAAAAATTGACTGAGAAAAAAATTTTGAAAAATAATGTGCCAAGCTATAACAGTCACCCATATATCCTTCGCACTTGTCCGATTCCGACCTAAATTTAACTTTAAAAAATGGTATTACAGAATCCACACACACACACACACAACAATGGTTAGTAGTAATGTATTCAAGAGCCATTACCTTTTACGATGGATTTGCTGGTTTTTATAAAATTTCCGAAAAAGTTTCTTTCTACCTTACCAATAAATTTCATCATCGATAAGAAAAAAACGTTTATCGATTTGTAACAAGCTTTAGCTCTCTCTCATTCCCACGTCTGCAATTTTTTATAACTTCTGTACAAAGATTTTATAAAATATATTCAAAAATAAAATAAAAATTCCGATAAATGCTGCTTATTGTAGTATTTTGTATTTGGTTTGGAGTGGGAAATAATCAATAAAATTATAATATCGAATATACTCCAGCGTATTTGAGGGCAAAAAATGGCAACTTGCAAAGAAAAAGATAAATAGCGCTCCGGGTTTTTTTCCTTAAGATTATCCAATGACTTGCAAAGGAAAATGAATGATTTAATGAAGCAAGTGGGAAAATTCAATTAGCTTTCGATGAAGATGATCAGTTCAAAAAAGTGTAATGAATAATGGTAAAATGAGAAAAAGATGGTGGAGAATCGGTGTTTGAATGAAATAAATATTCCAAAAATTAACTGATTATTCACCTGCTGTGGGGTATGGAATGTTTTCATTTGTATCGCATTCTCCCACCTATTCTTTACAGCAGGGGTCTTTAACCTTTCAGACATTGCGGGCCAAATTAAACTTCCGTAGAACCCCGCGGGCCGCCAAGTCATACCATGGTATTCTCGGTTATTAAACAGGGCTCACCAAATTTATTGAACACTTTTATTTTTGAATTTATTTATTTCATTGAATTTGAATTTTTATTTATTTTCAAATTAAGACTCTTTCATTAATTAATTAATTCCTTTTTAATCAATTGTTTTTTTAATTTGAACCGATAATTATCAATTTTTTTTCTCATTAATTTTAAATTTCATTATGTATGAAATTATTTCTTCTTTACCGAAAATTCCTAATTTTTTTTAATGAGTTATAATAAACAACTGTAACAAATACTTTCAAAAATTCTGAAATTATTCTTGACAATTATGAAACTACTCTCAATAATCTTTAAACTGCTCTCACTAGTTCAGAAATTAATCTCAATAATCTTTAAACCTACTCTCAGTAATTCAGAAATTATTTCTATTAGTAGTTCTGCAATTATTACTTCCATTAATTCTGTAATTATTTTTTCATTAATTATAAATTTTTATCAATTATAAAAAATATTTTTTCACTAATTCTAAAATTATTTCTTTCATTAAGGTGTTTTTTAGCATTTCTGGAAATTCTGTAATTATGTATAAATTTTGGATTCCGAATTTGGTCTCGAAATATGCATTCTATATGAAACCATAGGCTTAAAAAACTGTTTTGGCTCAGGATCAGCCGAATTCGTTACGACGTCGACGGCGCTAATGTATCAAAGCATACTACAGCATTACTATTGAATCTAGGAAGTATCTTGCAGTTCTAAAATATAGCAGTACAGATTTCAGTGGCAGAGTTCTTTAACGAATCTTTTATGGAATTTAATCGTTTTTCCATATAAAGAAGCCATTTTTTAAAAATGGTCGGTGGACCACATCAAAAAGCTCGAAAGGTCACATTTGGTCCACGGGCCATATGTCGACGGCCCTTGCTTTACAGAAATATTAAAATATCTTTTCTTGTTTCAACCATTTGCGCGAATATCATTACCCGAAATTATTATGCATATTATAAATACCCGAATATTATAATGCTGACAGAATAGGATGTATATATCGGCTCCTACTGAGCGTCTAACTTGCCATCAAAGATAACATCTTCAGTTTCAGAACAACACAGAAAGAGGTTAAAAATCACACACACTAAAAGAGAGAGAATGGGTTTCTCCGCATATAATATCTCGTCGCGTGTTACAAAAGAATGTCGTAAATTTGCGGGAAGTATGTTAATGAAAGCCATTATTTCCTTACGCGGACCGTGAATTCATCGTCTCATAGTTTTAGGAAGTGGCGACAATGTTCGGTCAAACGTTAGTGACACGAGACATAGAATAGTTGCCGCCATTCATGCCTCAACGAATATTGTTTCACGAGAGAATAAATTTAGACGCGAAAAACGTACCCTCGAGTGTGACTGTGTCTTCCACTTAAAACAATGAATGGCAATCGAAAGCTTCGAGAAATCTTGGCAATCTGAAAAATCTCAAGAACCATAGCCACAACTCTCAACTTCATCTCACAAAATAATCGTTTATACCAGTCGGAATCAACTCGAAAAGCATTCGAATCCCATCCAATTAACTCTTTATTAAATTAAATGTAAATAAAGAGTGCTATTTTTATTTCCCTTAATTAAAACGTGAATTCATATTAAAAAAAAACATTTTTAAGAGACTAACCGATATCTACAAGTTTTGGAATTGAACGGATGATTTTCTGTGACAAACCCTAAAACTTTTTTCTTTTACAAATGTTCCGTCGGCGTAGTATAAACAGAATGAATAATTAATTGAGTATGGATGTTTAAAAAAAAATTATTTTGGAATTTCTCTGACTTTCTGACGTATGCAGCTGTTTGTTACCTGAATAATGGTTACTGAGATTCCGACTGTACAAGAAGTGGAAGCACAGAGAAAAAAATTACGATCAGGAACGAGAGCAGAAAACAGCAAAAAGGAGGAGCTACGGTAAGAGAGATGATCCGAAAACAGTTGAATCCCACGTGATTAAGGAAATACAGCCGGTAAAAAAGGCTTGGATTATTATTCTCTTATTATTAAGAAGAATATAAGGTGAGAAAGCCGAGAATGGAGTTAGACGTGGTGATTCTGAACTCGTGGTGAAGGGCTCATAGACCTTGAACAGACATTTTTTTTGGAAAATAATTCCCGAACGCGAAAAGTGATGCGTGTAAGTTGTAGTGACCTACCGATTTAGTAAATATTGAATTGGAATGCTGCTATTAGGCCACACTTGTGTGTATGCCAACTACTACGGAATATTCTACCATATTTATTATATATGAAATTCTACCATAAATTACGGAACTACGACGAATCGTGAAAAACTACGCTAAAACTGGTTTTTTTAGAAACTTCTTTTGTTTAAGGATTTCTTTAAATTATATTATCCTATCGAAAGTAAAAAATGACGTCACGCCAAGACCATCTCCAAAGAATAAATTTTCTCCAATAAAACTCCAGAGTTATTATTGATAAATAAAAGAAACTTCAAATATTACTCACAGATGGCACTGTAAAACAAAAAACTCGACATCTATATAAATACGTAAAATTGATTTTCTGTGTGTATGTTCTCTATACAAATCTACTATTTCATACCAATCTTTGCCAAATTTTATATGTATACCAAACAGGTGCCAGCTTAAACGACAGGCTACTTTAAAAGTTCGTCAGAGATGGACAAATGCCCAATACGGTCGAAAAACTGTCCAGCAACAATGACTTTTGGAATGTTTACTTTTGTTATTTTGGTTCTCACTTTTGGTTTGTCACTTCTTTAATGTTCCCTGTATATGAAGAAAACCCGGTCAATGAAAAGTATTACTGCTAGTTTGATATTTAATGCAGATTCACAATTTTTTTCTAAAGTTGAAGAAAATTAATTTTAATTTCAAAAAAGTAATGATAAAAAAAGTCATAAATTTCTTTTTGCCCCCCCCCCCCCGGCGACGAACATTGCCACTACGGAGAGGCTTGGATCTAAGCTTGGCATGTATTTATTATGTGAAACAACACGCAAGAACTACACTGAGTGACCACTTAATAAAGTGGCCACTCATGACTACCTCACAGTTTCAACCCTTTAATTGAAAAGCACTAAAAAATTGGCAAGAATGATAATTTTTTTCGGGGGTGGGTTATATTAAGCAAATGAAAACCAATTAAAACCCTGAATGCCTTTACATGGCAAAAAAATTATGGTCAATGTTTAAAAAAATATGGGATGTATTTCAGGGAACAAACTCTATATACAAAGGTTTCAACAGCCAGCTGTTGAAGGCTGTTGAGGAACCTATGTCCTCTCACACTGAGAAGACGTGGGTTCGATTCCATGCAAAGGCAGTTGGATTTTCTTTCCTGAATTCATCTTCACATAAGCCAGCTGTAGAAAATTCGTATGATCAGCAGAGAGTGACATCATCTTCACATACTGTATTTATGTTATTCACATGGATTTGATTAGTTTAAAAATGTCATTATATATATTATCTGCCAACTTTTACTTTTCCATCATTGTTTAAGTATGTACAACAATGTCTCCTCCACAAACGGTATTACCCTCTAAAATCCAAAGGTTAAAAATCGTTCTTGCTTGGCTTGTCAAGAAATAGGAGGCGTGTACCTTTGAGCCTCTCTGCTGATAATTATAGTAACGCCATGAATAGCTCACAAGCAAAAATCGAATGTTTAGGAGTTGCTTAAAAGAATCAATGCCGAAATGAGCTCATAATCGGCTTTACTTGAAAAGTATAAGAAAACCATTTTTGTTTTGAAAGCGAAATAAAGGATTAGGCAAATGAGCTATGGCATCACACTGTTGCCGCTAGAGGGCTATTATAAAGAAGGAAAACTTAGTTCCTGAGACAGTACTGTGTATATATATACATATACTAGTACTAGTATATATATATATATATATACACACAATTATATATATATATATATATATATGTATGTATGTGTGTGAATTGTTTTTGAAGATATGGAAAAAGCGTGATTTTACGGACTATGAATGTAGGATGATTGTAGGAGCCCGGAGCGAGTATCAGCGAAACCGCTGCATTTGTGAAATGTTCAAGAGTAGCTCTCATTGAGCTATAGTTTGCCTTTAGCTCAGTGGAGCAGCTGTAGTTAAATTGTTTACAGGAAAAAATTGGGCCTCAACATGCGAAACATGCAACTTATGGTCGTCACCGACTGGTGAATGCTCAGGCGTAGAGGGGAGTCTTTAGACTTGTGAGCGACAACAGAACGGTAACAATGAAGTGATTTGCGCAGGTCTCAATTAAGGATCCTCTCGAAGGATCTCAACGATATAAACGCACTGTTCACCATACAATGTATCTCGTATTAGATATGGAAGCTGAAGACCAGTTTGAAGACCGTTGCTGCCTGTAGCTAACAAAAAAAAAAAATCTCGAATTCGGTGTCCGTGGATAATTGGAAACACGCTGTGGCAGTGGTTCTCAAACTTTTGACCCCCGTGACTACCTTTCCCAATTCATGATTCATCTGCGGATCCCCAGGATAATTTGATAGATATTTCCCCAAAAGACCACTTCAAAGCCTAAATAGGCACACAAATCACTATCTCCATCTTGCCGCGATGCCTCGGACAAAGGAAAAGCGGCACACACTTTGAAAAATACTAGATTAAAGGACTTCTATAAATCAAAAATTTCTTGTAGTTCATTTGCTGCTCTAACCTAATAAGCACACAAATTCACTAACACGTAATTTCATTTCATGAACTTGGCAGTTTCCTTTATTTAAAATAAATTTTTATTCAATTACATTGTATCTTACTATTTTATCATGCGCTCAAACTGTTTTTAATGCACTTTTTCGAAAATTTGCAAAAAATTAAGCATTGGCAATATGTGAAATTTCATAATTTCATAGGATAGCGTAGACAATCAAAAATATGTGCAAAAGTCTAAAATAAATCAAAGGTTAAATAGTATTTTTAATTATATGTTCACTGGAACATTGTTTTTCATCATGTTTTTAAAAGGTATGAGACCCCTTAAGGAGAGTCTAGCAGCTAAAACAGCGCCTGAAACCTAAACATATCATTTAGGTTCATGTATTATTTGACAAAAAATATTTCTCTTAATGTATTCTACAATCCCTTAAATTTTGTACATTCAGATTCACCCTCAGTATGGTATCTATAACGAAATCTGAAATTTTTTGGGAAATTCAAATAACCAAACAAAAACCAGATTCGGCATTCACTAATCTCTTTTCCAAAGTGAATAACGTATAAGTTTGGAGACAACAGCTTTAGTTAACAATTCCCAATCCAATTACAACTTGTACGTTTAAAATCACTGCCGAAAAAAGTAAACAAAACGATAAAATACGAGAACCAATTAGGGAAAAACAGAATTTTCTCTGATAGAAATTCATTTTTATTCAATATCTTTACGAATCACCGAGTAATCAAGGAATGGAATTAGTTGAAACCAAAACAAGAACTATTCATTAAACTTATCCAGTTATTCATTTAATTGCATTACGCACGGTTTAGAAAATCTTATCTCCAAGTATGTTTGAGGCAGCTCCGTATCGCCCTGATGACTTGACTCATTATCTTCCCTGAAGCGGTTAACATTTTTTTGGTTTAAAAAGCATTCGTTCGTTCGATGAACAACGAAAGCTGAAGAATGTTGTTTAAAATAAAAGAACAACAAGAATGAAGTCCGGTGGGTTCGATGTATATATCATTTTTCATTATTTTTTTTTCCTTAAATTAGCTAAAACACGTGGCACGTTACACAGATATCTCTATTTCCTGGGTATTTATATTCATTTCTTTAACGATTAAAATAACGGTGTCAAAATAAACGCAATTAAATAACGATGTCACGATTTACTTAAGGTCTCTCAACAAGGGATATTGTCAAAGCGTATGCGGTGTGTTCAATTATTTTGGGTTGATAAGAATTCGGAAATAGTTTCAGAATTGATGAGAATTCAGAAATAATTTATGTTTATTTATTTATATTTGAAAATACAACGCAACAGAGAGAGGTTGAAATCCAATTACAGCTTGCAGTTAAAATAAAAATTAGCACAGAATACAATAAGAGAGAGAGAGAGAAAAAAAAAATACACAAAATATATACATATATTTTGAAGTGACAAAAACTTTCCCAAAATACAAACACTCCACACGAAGATGAGAGAAAATATGTACAGTATGGGCAAAAAGTCCGTAGAAACTTTAAAAATGAATAAAAACCGAAAAAAATAACCGAAATAAAAGACGGTTTGCGGGTTAGCATCGCTAGGTCACGGGAATTTTTTTAGACAGGGAAAACAATAACTCAAAAACCGCCGATAGGTGGTGCTGGTATGAGCGACTTTGGTGGAAATATGCAAATGAGACAGCTATAGGAACTTGCGCTCCTAATCCACAATCAGTTCACCAGTAAAACCGTAATGTATGCCCTGCTGCATTCTGCCGTTGCTGGATTTATGACTCGCCTGCAAAGTGTTATCCCCTGTGGTGGTGGTCATGTGGAACACATACTGCTGTAATAAACGATTTGGAGGCATTCTGTTCATTATCTGCATATCTTTTCTTTGACTTGTGTACGTCAGCGCCACCTATCGGCTGTTTTTGAGTTATTTTTTCATGTCTTAAAAAAATTCCCATTACTTAGCGATGCTAACCCTGCAAACCGTTTTTTATTTCTGTTACTTTTCCGGTTTTTATTCACTTTTAAAGTTTCTATGGACGCTTTCCCCACCCTGTATTAGGGTGTCCTGTTAATGGACCGACAAACTCAGAGGGTTGTTAGTGAACATCAAGAGGAACAAAAAATTGCAAAGGAACATGGTGGAGGAAACCACGTTGAGAGGGTGAAAATCGCGAAAAACGAAAGCAGGTTTCGACGTCACACTGGAACGACAAAAAGTACAATAATAACTACAAAAAGATTTATTTGATCAATTATTACAAGAGTTGTTAGAAGTGGCGGACGCTGACGTCATTGCACAGTCTACAACGACGTAAAAACGATTCCTGGATGTACTCGAAGAAACCGGGTATGCTTTTGATGTCCGTTTCGTCGTCCGCAGCGCATGCGTTTCGCGACGCTGCTTACGTCAGATATAGAGTGCGAACCCACGAACGCATTCACAGATCAAGTGACATCCACCTTTCGTCTCCTCTGATAAGTGTTGCATCTTAGACCTGAACAATATAACTTATGCATAACAATTGTATGATCGACACTATCAAAGGCTTTTTATAAGTCTAAAAATATAGCAAGGGTTCTATTGCTGTCATTTATACTTTCATAAACTTTTTCTGAAAATTTCAAAATTCCCATCTCGGTATTCTTATTTTTAAGAAAGCCGAACTGATTCAAAAAAAATGAAATTGATTCAAAAGATTTATAATTTTGTGCTTCATATATATATTTTTTTCCAAAATTTTCGAAAAAAAACAGGCAAAATAGATATCGGACGATAATTTTTGAAATCGTTGACATTACCTGATTTATGAATGGGTATGACAAGAGCATGTTTTAATTTATCAATAAACACTCCACTGAGAATTAAAGGGTTTATGATACGGGTAATAAACTTTCGAATCTTTTTTTTATTCCTCTTATTGGGTTGCTGTATTTTTGGTATAGTTATATATATATATATTGTCGACATCCATATTTGTTATTGGCATTTTTTCAGCCACTTCTTTGTAGACTGTGTAATGACGTCAGCGTCCGCCACTTCTAACAACTCTTGTAATAATTGATCAAATAAATCTTTTTGTAGTTATTATTGTACTTTTTTTTTGTTCCAGCGTGACGTCGAAACCTGCATGCGTTTTTCGTGATTTTCACCCTCTCAACGTGGTTTGCGACACCATGTCCCATTGCAATTTTTTTTTCCTCTTAATGCCTCCTAACAACCCTCTGAGTTTGTCGGTCCATTAACAGAACATCCTGTATATATACATACAATGCAATCACAACAAAAATCTTCTGAAATTCGTAACAAATGAATGAAAATATCAAGGTCGAAAATATCGAGGAAGCTCATTATAAAAAAAATTCAGAAAATCTCTTTACATGGTCAAAAATGATTTCAGAGTGGATCAAAATTCAGAATTCTTTGATGGCAGCTCCGTATTGCCCTGATGACTTAAATCATCATCTTCGCTGAAGCGGTGAAAATTTTTTAATTTGAATAAGCTTTCGTTCGTTCGATAAACAACTAAAGCTAAAGAATGCGATTTTAAACAAAAGAACAACAAAACAAGAATGAAGGTCAATGAGTTCGATGTATATTCTTTTTTATTATTTTTTCTTAAATTAGCTAAAACACGTGGCACGGTACGCAGATATCTCCTGTCCTGGGTATTTATATTCATTTCTTTAGTGATTAAAATAATGCAATTAAATAACAATGTTACGATTTGCTTAAGGTCTCTCAACAAGGAATCTTGTCAAAGCGTACACGGTGTGTCTAATTATTTTGGGTTAGTGGATGTGTATCCTGGGCGTTAACGTGTGGGTCGTTGATGTATGGTATCAATCCACCCGAAAGATCACGAAGCCATGGATTTCCGAGTCGAAAGTCCTTTCCGATTAATTTCCCAGTCGTTAAAACTTACTTCTCTAGTCCCGGTGAAAACTCGGAGTTTCTCGAAATTGATTCCACTCGGCATGTTCCCGGTAATGGCAATTAGTTGTCGACAACTGTCGGGTAACGGCTAGGTAATTAGTCTCAAACAACTGAATGCGTTCATCATATATCGTATAGTGCCATCCATATCAAGGTATTTGAAAGTTTGTGGAAACTTCAAGACAACGACACTAGGACGCGCGTCAGCTGGATCAAATACCGTCAATTTTGAAAGAGTATGTATTATTATATTTCCTATCATAAAACTTGCAATCTGACGATAACAGTTTCATCGTCAGAGTATAATTTAGTATTTGTAGGATTATGCATTTTTAAAAGATAAGAAATATATAAGATCAAATATTCATTTATCGGGACACACACACAAAGAGACATTCAAATGAATTTTTATTTCTTCAATGTTTTTAGCTAATGCGTTTTTTTAAATAGCATTAAACACACACACAATATATGCATTTTGGTGTATCTGATAAAATTCTTTGGAAGCGTTGATTCGTTGAAAATAACAGTAAAACTGAAATGACCTATATTTGCCCCCTGCGTTTCCTATTATATGATACATTTTTTTTCATTTTGCTTCCAAAGACACACACAACCATTTACAAGCATGCATTTTAAGATTTTCGCAACGATGTGCGAAATTTGGAGTAAATTCAATGAAATATCGTTTGGAAAGGAAATTTTGAATATCCGTTTCCGTCGAAAAACAAACATTGAAAAAACTAGAAACAAAGCTGAACTATGTTTCCAAAAGTCTGTGTTCTTTTTGGAGTTTTGAACATTTTCTCGAATTTCTATAAAAAATACTAGGTGAATCGTTCCGAAATTTCGGTCATATATACCCTATGTTAGTACTCACCATTTCCAGTTAAAATTTAGTCACAATTGTATTTAGGGGAACCGACAAAAAATTAAATAAAACATTAAAATAAAAATAAACATTTTTTTTGTCAACTATGTATCAGAAAAAAGCTAAAAATAACTTTAATAAAATATTGTACTAACTTTGTGCGATATTTTTGTGCATTTTCGTGAGAATAGCACGTGTATTCATGATAATATAAATGTTTTCGCAAGAAATGTAAATTTTATTTTTCATAATTGGACCGCAGATATACTGTATAGTGCAACTTGCATAAAAATTCAAGTTGAATGTCACAAAAATTCAGAAAGATATACATGATATTGTGAACTGTAATTTCGAAACTTTCTGAAAGTAAATGTATAATACTTAATTTTCCACAAATTGGTATACGATTACCAGCTGTTATTTCATTTTTAACTTCAGTTTGTTTATTTTGGCATCATACACGCGCCTGTTAACCCTGTATATCCTCACGGTACTTTAAAGTACCAGGTTATATAATTTTTTTTGAACTCACTAATTGTTTCAAAAACATTGGTTTTTTGTCTTAATTAAAGACAAAAAAAACAATGTTTTTGACGAATTAAGAATTAAATGGCCTACCAAAAATAACACATTATAACTATTTATTATCATTACATTTATACTTCCATTTTAATTTATTATAATTTTCTTCTTATTCTACTTTCACAATGTCGGATATAAAGGGTTAAGCTAAAAAACTTCTCTTACATTGCATCAGACACGCGTCTTCACTCATTCGTATAATGATGTGGGCTTATTCTCGAAATAATCAAATAACAGAAAAATGGCTATATAAGTACAACACTTTTTTTTATCTAGAAAGGGTTGATTCCCTATTGGTGCCTTTTTTTTTTTTTTTTTTTTTTTTTTTGAGAGCTGCTGAAACTTTTCGTGTTCAGAGATTTATAAAATCGCTCCAAATTGAGAAGAATTGGAAATAAAATTCAAAGGTAAAAACACAATACGCTAAGCAAGATTTTACGTGATTATAGATAGCATAAAAATCAAGGCAAACTATATATTTTATCCTTAATTAACCATTTCAGCTAATTAAAAAATCTACTCTGATTATTTGAATTGTGGTGTTGATGTATTGTTTCCATTAAAAATATGCTAACAGCCCCAATCTAACAGCACACATCCGCTATCGTAAAAACAATTAATACGTTTTTAAATTTAATACCTTTTAAGAGGAGCGAGTGAACCATTTTTAGATGATTTAACCATTTAGTTTCATTTGACCACTTTCTTTCTTTCCAACCATGCACAACCCCGGTCTATTTCCGTGGGCAATATAGACCACTCTTTCACCGCTTTCTTTTTTTGATTGGCCGAAGCCGATAGAGCCCAGGCTCTATGAGCTTTAGCCAATTTTTCCCAATGCCAAGGGAACGGACCGTGTTGGAGAAAACGTTATTAAATAGAATTTACATATATGTAAAATATTATAGCACAAAAAAAATGAAAAAATTCAAAAACAATGAAGAAATGCAAAAAAAAACCACCACAAAAGAATATATAGATTGAATACTAAAAACATCTAGCATAAACTAATTGACAACTACAAAATGAATTTGTGAAACAGCATTGGCAATTATTTCCAATGTAAAATGCAATACGTAAATATGGTTTATTCTTTCCACGAGTGTGAATAGAATTTCTTGGCTGCATCGAAACTATCTTTTCGTGGAATATTTCCTAGAGAGAGAATATTTGGATGAACCCTTGTACAATGGCATCCAATACTTTCGATCTATCTGTTTCTTTGCATAGATTTTTCAATGTCTCCCGCGCGTGATTTTATCAGAGAAACCGTTCCACGCATTGAACCGTCAATCTTATAGTCAACAAAGGTTTTCTCGCTGGAGTTCTCCTTGTCAAAGACCTGCGACGTGTTCACGATGCGTAATCGACAACTACGGAGACATCGTGGAAATGGGTCACAAACACAAGAATGAATAAGAAGTAGAAAGATGTGGTCAACCCGTTAATCTATCATCCAAGTACGTAAGTTATATGCTTTCTAGAAAACATAGTTTCTTAAAACTTTTTTTCTGTTCGTCGAAAATTGATAAAAACCCAAGAAAATCTAGGTTAAAAAAAACAAAGTGTTTTTTCCATGAGACGTATATTTTACATTATTTCAAACGATATATCTTTTGCCTCCCGCATTTTTATAAATTCTCTCCACTGTTACTGCTCAACATCAAATAAAAGATTAAGATACGCTATAAACTCCATTCATGAAAAACAAATATAGTATATGTGTTTATAACGTATAGAAAGAGTACCCTTTGAGAAGGCGAAATAGTTGTTAAAAAAATATTAGTGTTCAATTTCATCACTTTCCTTCGTGGTGAGTATAGAAGGTTTCTTGAAGAAATAAATGTGTGAAGCCCTAAGGAAGTCCAGAGATGGAATAACCGGGATATATCAAGGCAATATTACTCAAATGCACTCGGTGGCAATATTACACAGATGAGAAATTTTGCGCTTCCATTTCTTAAACCAGGATGGCCGGAAGATTTTCGTTCGGACCAAGGGGAATAATAATAATAATAATAACAAAAAAGGCTTCTTTTAAGTGCAGCGGTACCCTACCAATAAAGTCTCGAATTTCAGGAAAGAACATTTTTCCTCTCGTGTGAAAGTCTTTTCTTTTTTTTTAAGTTAAAGAAA
Source organism: Pholcus phalangioides (assembly GCF_987345545.1). Lineage (NCBI taxonomy): Eukaryota > Metazoa > Arthropoda > Arachnida > Araneae > Pholcidae > Pholcus > Pholcus phalangioides. The sequence goes on from NW_028301625.1 coordinate 26,494,219, forward strand.
TTGCTCTCTTACTGAAAATTCTGCTTAGTCATAACTTCTCAAAAATCTCTCAACATTTCCCTCATGCATATCGATATTAATTTTTTTTAACTGCAAGTCTTTCAAAAAACATCATGTTTCTTAAAACGTTGTGATCATTATAAGTACAGTAATACGTCGACTTACACTACACCGAGATACGCGATTGTCTATGAAAAATACAAATTATTTAAGCATAATCACTGGATCATTGGTGAACTTGTAGCGATTATCAAGTATCGAAACTGCATGGATTGAGCTTGAAACCAAAATGCATCATAAGCTTATTATACTGTAGGAGTTTGCTATAACCCACCGAATCCGGATCCAAACTACATATCCAAGCATCGTGAAGAAATTTCGTACATGTGTAAGCATAAGAGGATAGTAATACTAGGGAATTTTAATTATCCGGGTATCGATTGGACAACCCATCGACTAGGAATCAATATGAGAGAGATTTTTTTCTTTAGTTGATGCTCGATAATTTCTTGTGTCATCAAGTATCAGAAGATACTAGAGGTACTTCCATTTTAGATTAGATTCTCACTAGTTTCGAGGATCTTGTTGAAGATGTTTTTGTTGGAGACAACTTTTCTTCTAGTGATCATCGGGTTATAAACTTTTTTGTAGCTCCTTCGCGGATAAACCGAACAATAAAAAAATTCTTTCTTGTTTACGAAGAAACAACTTCGAACTTTTGAAGGAAAGGTTAGGGTTAATTTTCAATGCCCCGTTAGTATCAATGGGTGTGGTAAGTCAGTGGGAAGAATTCAGAACAAAACTGTCCTTTTAGAGAGCTAGATGGTTTTCCCGGTATGCAAGAGGGCCTTGGTTCGAGTCCCGGCGGAGACAAGATGACTTTTTTCTTTCCGAGTTCACCTCAACATGATATCCAGAAAAAAATGTTTCCTTGAAAACTGTCCTTCATTTTGCACGATGTCGTACCCTATGTTCGTAGAAAGCGGGTTTGTTCATCACCCCCCCCCCTCCTGATCACGGATAACATGCATATCTTTATCTTGAAAAGAGAAGGGCACTCAGAAAATACAAAAGTGAAAAAGGTGACCTGTCATCATTTACTGAAAAAATAACGGCGTTTGAGAAGGCTATGAGGGATGGTAAAAAGGAAGTTCAGGCCTTTCAATCTAGGCTAGCAGAAAACATTTGCTCTGACCCAAAATCATTTTTAGGTACGTCAATAATGGATGTAAGGGGACAGTTGGTCCCCCTGCGATAGGAGGGTCTAGGGTAGAGAGCAATGTAGGTATGTGTAGTGCTTTCAATGATTTTTTCGCGTCTGTTTTTAATAGAGAATACGATATTCCATGTACGGGTGTTGCTTGGAGTAATAATATCCTCAATGATATTCAAGCGAAAGATGTGGAAGTCCTAAAACTTCTAAACAATGCATGTGCAAGCGAAGTACTAGGTGATATCTATCCTAGGGTCCTCAGGGAATGTGCTAATGAATTGTTGGGGTCAGTCGCACAGATTTACAGGAGTAGTGTTGCTGAGGGTATCGTCCCAAGAGATTGGAAACTTACTAATGTGGTATCGATGGGATAGTCATAAAATTCGCCGATGACATGAATCTAATGAGGTAGTCGGGAATCAAAGCGACAGGGAGTTGCTCCAGACCAACCTAAACAGAATTGCAACGTGGACAAATGAATGGAGCATGTCTTTTAGCGTTGACAAGTGCATTGTCGCTCGTTTTGGTTCGAACAACCCACGCTTCACTTATGAGTTGAATGGTGCTATTACTCCGGATGCAACTAGGATCACTGATCTGGGTATTCTTATTGATGAGCGACTTGGGTTTTCTGAACATTGTTCAGCGGTGGTCCAAATAGCGAATAGAACAATAATAATAATAATAACAACAATAATAATTTATTGAGGGAGAGAGAAAAAAAGAAAAGAAAAATACACTATATATATATATATATATATATACAGGGTGATTATAAAAAAACTATCCCGACATATGGGCCCCTAACTATCATACCATTCACAGAAACTGAATGAAATTTTGGCATATGGTATTTTGATGTATGCGCTCAAGAATGATATGGAAAACAACAGTGTCACTCTAACAGTTACGGTTACAGTGAGAAAATATCAAATGGCAACATCAAGTTTTTTGTATTGGAATGCGATCTCCATACTGAAAAACACTAAATAGCGTTGGAATGGCACCTGTAGCACGAAAATCCCCGGAGCTAGGCAAGGAAAACGTAAAAAGGACTTTGCCGTGCACCAGAGCATTAATGTTCGTTTCATTCGTCACACCGTTTCTTCGGCTGAGATCCCAGCCTGATTAGTCCTCCACAAGGTCATGTGGAAAATTTGTGAAACACAATAAAATGCTTTATTTTATGCTGCTTCTCTATCCTTATTGGTTGTCCTCACTTTTAGCCTATCTACCGCCGGTGATTTTCATGCTACAGTTGCCGTTCGAACGCTATTTAGGGTTTTTCACAATGGAGATCACATTCCAATACAAAAAACTTGGTGATTTAAAGTGTGTTAAAGTGTTAACACAGTGATAAGTGTTAAATCTCTCTCTCTCTCTCCCCTTCTCTCCCTCTCCCTCTCTCTCTCTCTCTCTCTCTCTCTCTTAGACCTGAACAATATAACTTATGCATAAGAATTTTATGATCGACACTATCAAAGGCTTTTTATAAGTCTAAAAATATAGCAAGGGATCTATTGCTGTCATTTATACTTTCATAAACTTTTTCTGAAAATTTCAAAATTGCCATCTCGGTATTCTTATTTTCAAGAAAGCCGAACTGATTTTTCAAAAAAAAATTAAATTGATTTAAAGAATTTATAATTCTGTGCTATATAGATATTATTTTTTCCAAAATTTTCGAAAAAAATATAGGCAAAATAGATATCGCACGATAATTTTTGAAATCAATGACATTACGGGATTTATGAATGGGTATGACGAGAGTATGTTTTAATTTATCAATAAAAACTCCACTGAAAATTGAAGAGTTTATGATATAGTAATAAACTTTCGAATGCTTTTTTATTGCTTTTATTGGGTTGCTGTATTTTTGATATAGTTTACATATATATTGTCGACATCCATATTTGTTATTGGCATCTTTTTCAGCCACTTCGTTGCGCATTTTGTCTGCTGTGTCCTTTGTATTTATAATCAAGTAAGAATTGTTTGGTCGATCAGAACAGGGTATACGCACTGAACTATGAAAACATGGGTTTATGAAAACAATTGAAGTTATACACATGACGTTCGTTTGTACGGATTTCAGGAAATATGGACTTGAACCTGATTGCGGTCACAAGGCAACTCAGATTTTATAAAGCCATTATTATCAAAACAACTTTCTGCTTTTCCTTTAGTACGTTATGATGGAGTAACTGCATTTTTTACCAAAAGATAAGTGTTTCTCCTAAATTTTTGTCCCAATTAACTAGTATTTATATGTAAAGAATATATGCAAAATCGTACTCCGACCTACAAGAATTCGGCTTACGCGGTTATCATCAGTCCCACTTATCGCGTAACTCCGGGGTATTACTGTATGCCAATTGAGTGCATTGTTTATACCAGGAATTTTCAATAAGTAAACCCCCTTTAAATAAAACTATACCACGGTTTGTGATAAATAGTCCTATTGGAAGGACACCTTAGTCCCTTGGGGCCAAAAAGTGAATATACCTTACTTATGTGCGTGCGCGTATATATATATCCGAGGAGGATGTCACTCTAAGCTACCCATATGAAGGTTTTTAACAGCTGGCTGATGCGAGGATATATTTAGGAGAGAAAAAATTCAACTGCTGCGGGGAATCGTCCATGTACGGTTCCGTTCCGTACACACGAGCTCCAAAGAAAGATTGAGCTATTCGTTGCCTTTGAGTCTAGTGCGTTCACCCGGAAAGTGAGAGGACGTGAGTTCGATTCCCTGCAAGGGCAGTTGAATTTTCTCTCTTTCCTAAATATATCATCGCATCAGCCAGCTGTTAAAAACCTTCGTGTGTATATATATACTGCGTTACTGTTTTTCGTTGCTATTGTTTTTGTCTTTTGTAGCGATTATCATGTTTTTTGCATAAAAAAGAAAAAAAAAGCTAAATAAAGCTTTTTGGAATTCCTTAGCATACATTTCTGCAGTGTATCTGACATTTTTATCACCATAATTATGGATGAAAGCCAATCGCTATAAGTATCTGTCGTCAAATCAGCCGGATCTTAATCGTAAACGACGTAAGGTATCAACTAAATATTCCTAGATCCACATTTATGAAGCAAATTAACTCTGGGCGGTATGTTCCACAAATTGTTACGGTATGTCAACTTTGACTACGACGTGTAGTAACAAGGTGAATTCCAGCTAATAATCAACTGTAATTGAGCTCAGCGAATTACCACGAAAGTGCTATCAAACCGATTCTCCGTGTAATTGCTTGTTATATATGTCGTATCATACAGATCTAACAGCACCACAGATTATTCTAGTTATAATGATAAAATAACACACTATTTACATAGATTTTTAAATTTTTTAACTTCCCTCAGAACGGATAAACAAGACAAATTATTTCATATGCTGGAGAAGCCTGTATACGTAATGGAATGCATAAAAAGCTGCTGAAAAGTATTTGGAAAAATACAGAAATTGTAAAGAACACACATGCTCTCTTATAACACCAATAACATGAGTCAAAAATCTTTATGGAAAGGAAGAATAAAAAGAAAAGATAAGACATATATCGTGGAAACTAAATAGAATTAAAGAAGAAACTGGATATTTCTTCTTTACACAGCAGAATTGCATACCCTCAGAGAAAGATGCTCCTGAACTAAGCATCAGAGACAGAGTCGGATACAAGAGTGTGATATATCGACTATTGTGTCGATAAAATTTGTTTTCCCGGTAACTTCTGTGGCTAGCAGAAGAAAAATGAAAGCTTCAAAGAGACTACGATATATGAACTTTGAGAGCAGTCCCAAAAAATAAAATATAAAAACAACAAAAATTTAAGGACAAATGATTATGTCAACAATTCGAAGTTTCGATTCCCTCAAAGGCACGAATATGTTCACTCGAGTGAGAACCTTGGATTATTGACAAAAAATACAAAAATACCTATAATTTTTCTGAAGAAATTCTGAAATACTTTTTCTCTTGTAAAATTTACGTGTTAATTTCTCTGAAAAAATAATTTATGATCAAAAACTGAATTTTGTTTTCAAAGAAACGCTCCAAACCTTTTTCTTGACTTTTTTGCCCTTGAGGAACCCTTGAAACAAATTCCATGATCTAGAGCGCGCAGCGGTTCCCAATACATTTAGTCATGGACCCCCAACTCCCAGAAATCTTGGTGTCTGCCATGGATTCCCAATTTATAGCAGCAGAAAAAACAGCTATTGAGAATGTTCTCGAAAAAAGGAGGACACTCTATACCAGTAAATGTGCTGCGATAGCGATGTCATTTACTGCACTGCAAAAAATCTAAAACAACGTGTCATACTCCTATCAAGAGATGCCACCACAATTTTTGTCAAATTATAACGACATCACTACTGCAGTCTATCAACATTGAGCGTAGCTTTTGCGCGTAAATTTAATTAAAAATTTTCTTTTTATAAGTAATTTATATTATTTTTTGAACTTGGTATTTATTTTTTTTAATAATTCTATAATTGGACCCAATAAAAAAGCCCTGGACTCCTGGGGATCCTAGCACTCCTAATTGAGAAACACTGATCTAGAGCTGTGTTTCGCAACCATTTGATACACTGTGGCCCCGCTGTAGTAGAGGTCAATGCTCCGCTGATCCCTTATAGCGTCAGGAAATCAATTCCGATGCCACCCTACCATGAAATGCAAAATATATATATTTTTATAATTTGTATATCATGATAGAAGATAAGGTCCAACTATGGAATATCTGTTGAATGAACTAGTAGAAGGCTCTGCAACTTGATAATGAAAGCATGAACCTATCACATTATGGTAAGGAAGATGGTCTTGAACAGTTGAGTCATCACTGTTGTCCTCGTGTGAACCCATTTACTCACAAATCACCTCTAGTTTCATGCTTTCAATTATTGAATGTTTCGTTGTTATCATGTCACTGATAAGATAATGAGCTACGTTTTGATAACCTAGACCAGCGGTTCTCAACCGGTGCTCCGCGGAGTCCTTGAGGTTCCTTGTGCACTTCTCCAGGGGCTCCGCGGCCGGTCGAGGAAAATAAAAATAAAAAATAAAATTTTAAAAAATAATTATAAATATTTTTAAATTGTAAAAAAAAATCAATAACTTTGATGAATAATTAAAAAAATTGTTCTATGGGGCTCCGCCATAGAATTTTTTTACTTAAAAGGGCTCCGCGCGCGAGTCAAAAAAGGTTGAGACCGCTGACCTAGACCAATGTTTCTCAACCTTTTTTTCAACCAGCCCCCACGTACTTTGAACTATATTTTCCTTACGAAGTACAGATGACTGTATACTAAGGGAAGATAATTGGAAAGCAAATTTCGTACAATTAGCGAAGTGGTTCGTCGTTTCGTTCCGTTCTATATTTTCCTTTTCGTGGCACTCACCCCTCCTTCGGTTTTATCCTAGAGCAAAGGTGGATTTATGAGTTTGTTTCGCTACTCTTATTATAAATACGTCGACTTCGAGAGATCACTGGACTTCAGTGAGCTTCTTTCTTGCGGAGCTTCTATGCAGGGTCGCCTGAACATCGTGGGGCCTCCAAGTGCTGTTCTGGAGTCCCGTATACTAGGCTAGAATTAACAGTTTGCATATTTACAAACTTACCCTTGAAAATCATATTACCAGATCTCATCATGTAGACACAACTATGGACATAAGAACCTTGGTCCATGCCTAAATGAGCCCCGTGTTATGATGGCTGAATTCCGAAAATAATCACACTCGTTCCCGTCAACATAACATCGTCAACTGTTAAAGCTGTTAATGACTGCCTCTCAGTAAAAGTTCAACATACTGTTGATTTAAATATGGGCTAGTAGATGTTTTTCCACTCGTCACATATCTTTTTATAATGTCTTAGCTTTTTATTGTACCTAAAAGTACTTTTCAAAGTATATTTTATTAAATACAAAAAATTATCTGTGTTTGCGATATTATTTTATAGTGAATGTGTGTGTAATTATTTCTGTTTATTTATCTACACTCATATGGAGCTCATACAAGACCATCTTGATAGCACCTTTAGCTTCCAGACAAACGGGTGACCTGGAAGTGAGGGGGGGGGACTACCTAGCTGGAACTGCTGGTAGAGAGAAAAAATTAGTTCTCTGAAAGTTTGCTGGCTGTGTTTCTGATTTATTTTGATTATTTCTACAAATATACATTATGGAGGGTGCATAGGTGACGGGGCGAATGAGATTTTACTTATGAAAGGTTGATCCTAGGGATTCATACTTCCGATTAGAAAGGGCGCGGTAGCCCAGGTCGATAAGATACTCGCCTAAAGTACCAAAGGATGTTTAGAGGTGCGAGTTCGATACCCGGTTCGTCACAGGGGTACAACAGAAACGGCGACATGACCGCAGAAAAAATTGCTACCGCAGGGAGTCCCCAATCGAGGGGTTAGCGCACCAACCTCTCGACGAGTATAAAAAACAAGCTTGCCGTTCGGAATCGGCAGTAAATTGTTGGTCCCGGTCTAAAATTAGCCATCGTGTGCAGAAAATGACCGTGGTGAGACAAAAATGATCAAATGATGATCCGATTAGAAAAAATATCCAAGTAACGTGTGAACCTCAGACACGTCATTCATATTGCAAGGGGTTGTGTAGTTAATTTTAATAACTTTTTATACGGTCACCCTTTCATCAAAAACCCGATTAAAAAGTTGTTGCCTAAAAACGGAGGAAAGTTTGGAAAAAAACAGCATTATATATATATATTGGGAAAAAAACGTATTACCCCCGCATTTTTAATGCTATTTTTCCCCAACTTCCCCCATTTTTCGAATTCGAATATCTTTGCGAATATTTCACTTAGAAAAACAATTTTTTTTTTATCTCAGGAGATACAGGGCAACAACTTTCTATTCGGGTTTTTGAAGACAGGGTGTCCGTATATAAAGTTATTAAAATAAAAAAATTATACAACCCCTTGCAATATGAATGACGTGTCTGAGGTTCGCACGTCATTTGCATACTTTTTCTAATCGGAATATGAATCTAGGATCATCAGTTAGTTAGCTATGCACCCTGTAAAATACAGTACTTGCTATAAGCAGTTATATTTGAGTTGTTTTTTTTTTTTCTTTTCACTTGAATACGGATTTAACGAGCATTTTCGCGGATAAAGAGCTCCTCGTTATAAGCGTGGTCCGACTGTACGACTATTCCACTAAATGAATCGGTGCGGGTAACTTAGGCAATTTTACCTCGTTTAGTACGGATGATGTTTTAACAGTCGAGTCTCCAAAAAAAAAAGTTGACAATCGATTGTGCCGTTCAATCATCAACTGCTCCGTCCTATCGACCTCATGTATGGGAGGGTGAGAGGTTTTTTTTTTTTTTTTTTTGTTGGTTGGAAGAAGTGTCGACCATATACGACGATGACGACGACCAGCACCAAGATTTCATGATCGATTTTTTTTTTTCCTTATTTTCTTTTTTGAGTCGATCGTTTTCCTTGGGGCCTTTCTGTCGCTGGTGTGTGTTAACCCTCTCTTCCCATTCCTTTTATATAACATACCCTACCATTTCCTTGACTTCATTTTTCGTTTTGTTGTTTGCCATTTTTGATTTCCAGAAGGGAAAAAGCCATTTTATTTTCCGTCTGCTGGCACCTATATATTCCGTCTTGCGTATTTTTTTTCCCCTTGTGTTATTATTTGTTGTGAACAGTATACGGTGAAAACGATGTTGTACTGTTGAACATGAAATACCTTTGATCATTTTTCTCGCCTTATACAAAATTGACTTTACAGAAAAGAAAAAAAATGTATATATGTTTTTCTTTTTTTTTTGCGGAAATATTTTATACTTACATTTCCACTTTTTTAGATCAAAATATTTTAAACTGATGTCAAAATTATTATTTTTTTTTTTTTCTGAACGTATATAAAGAAAATAAATTTTATACTCGTTTTTTGCAGAGATCGAGTTTTTGGAAATTAGTTTCTCCTTTTCTGTGTATAAATATGTAAAGAATTCTTTATATATTAAAAAAATATATTGCTGATGTGTCATAATTGGTATAGGTAGTATTCGGTTTGGTCAAATTCTAAGGGACCTATTAACACGGTCAAACAGCCTCAAAAACCATGTTCTAGTAGAAATATCATTAAAAATATTATTTAACCTATGATTTATTTCAGAATTGATACGTGTACAGTAGACTCAGAACTATCTGGCCTAATCTGGTGGAAGTTGAGGCCGGATAACAAAATAGCCGGAGAGACCGGAGTTCTGTAAATGCTCACTACCTACTCCACTCATACCATTAAAGCCACACTTTACCAAAAAATCCGCTCTTATTCATATTTTCTATCCTTCAAGTACAGGCCAGTACTTTATAAGTAAATGTTTGTTATGTATTGTACTGTGCAATAGCGTAAGCAGGACTTTCTTGGTGGGGGGTCATGTTTCTTTTATTTTTTACCGGTGTTTCGTTTTTTACTGTAAAATACAAAAATCTTCACCCCGCCCCTTCTCCTGGCGTACAACTATGTTATTGTACGTTTTAAAAATTTATTACAGAAAAAAGTAAATCCAAGAATGACAATATTGTACACGTTTTAAGATAAATTGGATAATGTGTAACTTAATTGCAGGGAATATAAAATCATGTATAAACTGTACAGTATATATGAATACTTTTAAAATAAACAGAATATTAATGTAGACTTAATTCTTACAAAATCATTCAAATTTATTTTACCGTTTATTGATATAAAAAAATGATTACACAAATTCGTAACACTTGGAACTCCTTGGCAAAGTAAATTATTCATTTTATAACGGGAAATTATTATTATTTAAGCAAGTCGGATAGTGCAGGGTCCGGATAGTCGCGAGCCAGATAGTCAAGAGTCTACTGTATTTTTATCATATGCTATGCTATGTGATAAAATGTTTTCACATATCTCTAATAATTTTCTTTTATTTGAATGCAATTTTTCAAATATTAAGGGGGGGAAATGCATTAACACCTTGCGGAAATCGCAAAATAAAATGAAATTAAAGTAATTGAATAAAAATTGATTCCAAATAATGGAAACTGTTCAATTCATGAAATGAGGCAAAATATTTGAGATCCATTTATAAATATTTGATTTATAGGGAAATTTTTTTTTGAGTTTAAAAAATTTCAATTTTTAATTTAATTTCACGTCAAATATATGATGTAATGCAATTTTATGGGTTATTTTTTGGCAAGAAATTGTCGTATTACTGTTCTGACCGTCTTGTTTCATGTAAAAAGTGATATGGGAATTAAAATAATTCAAATGCACTTTTTTATATTCAAATAAACTGAATTTGTAAGCGAGTAATAAGAAAAAAAAACATTTCTTATCGAGGAAAGAAATGAAAAAAACGATTAAAAAATAAAAACGTGACACATTATGATTTGCAAATGCTCCATTTTCGAAGTTATTGTCTGTCTCACGCACCAAGTCTTGCTCTTTTTAGTTATATTTGATTCTTTACCGTTCATTTCTTTTCTATTCTCGAATTGCATCAAAGGTTTTCACCAAAATTACATCAAAAGCGTACTTATAGATGAGACTCTCACGACCGAAGTGTTTGATTATACTCACTGTATTACTTCATTAAAAATCCTTCTATAGATTAAAATAAACGATGTAAATTAAGAGACAAATTAAAAATTTGAGTTTTAGAATTTATAATTTGACTACGAGTGGAATTAACTGGCAGCTTCAACAGACGTATAAGAAAAATGATACCAACCACACACACTTGGCGTTTTATTGAATTTTTAAAATCGTATAGAAACCAGAAATTTTCGGGGACAGTGTAGAAAATGTCCATTTTGTGTCTGTTCGATTGTGAATTGAGTCGGGGGCAGAAGGTGTGGAGGGGGACACAAAAAATTTTCTTTTCGAGAAATTTTGAGTTACCACCCTTCAAAAAAGCATTTAAATTAACAGAAATTGGTTAAAAAGCCTATAAAAGTGATATACAAATATGATATATAATCTCGATATTTTAAATTTTTCACCGAAATATTAATATTTTTTCTAATTTTTGGTTGTTCGGAGGGGTGACACGGGTATTCTTAGCACCCCCAACTCCCTGCGTGAGCCTTTGGGTGTTGTTCTGGAAAATGAAAAAATGCACAGCATGGATCAGCTTGCGTACTTAAGAGTCAGCTGGATATAATCGTGCTGAATAATCTAATAAAGAGCCGTACATAACCAATACAGTTTGTGGATTGCGGTGAAGGTTCAGTACTCAAAAAACATGAGGAGTGTGATTATGTGTCCTGTATTTTACGGGATATTTCTCTATTTTTGACCGTTCCGATTTTTTTATATAATCGTCCCGTTTTTTTTCAACGAATCTTATTTGAATTTGTAATCTTTACTAAAATTTAAACTTAACTCTTATAAAATTTAACTTATAAATGATTTTTATGATAAATAGAATATTCGTGTCACATATTTGTCATGTTCAATGTTCTTTTCCGTGAGCTACATTTCAAAAAATTCACTGCAAGTTCCAATGGTCCTTCATTTTCCGCTCATTTATAGTTTTCTGCCATTTTTAAACAATGCTGATTTTGCTGACTTAAGACAACGCCGCACTTGAGCGGCCCGGACACATTTCCAGATCACTTGTGGATCCGCGAAATATTTAGAGATCTTTAAAGTGACTCTGTAGGGCACTTGTCAATAGGGAGTTGTTGTTATTTCAAGTGCCCACAAACTATCGAAAGGTTTTTCTCGTTTTTGGCTCACCGAGTAAGATGCTATTAAAAATATTTCATATTTTCATAAAGAGTGGTTGATGACGTAAGAATTATCCAACCCCCCCCCTGTCATCAAAAGTTAGCAAATCGGAAACCCCTTCCCCCCCCCCCCATCGATGATGACGTAATACTTGAACGGCCCCTTATGCGATTTGCTGCAGACCTTTGTTTCCCCCACTCTTCAGCAATTTAGCAAAAATTAACTAATTTATCGTAAAATTCATTTTTGCTCAAAATTAGTAATATTCCACACACATATTTAGTATCGCAATTTACCAAACTTTCCTCGATGAGACATGGTTACTTTAAGTATGAAGGAATCATTTTTATTCGAACCCATAAGAATATCACTGGCATCTCAGTTACAATTGAATAAATTTCATAGCTAGAATTAAAATTATCAACTCTGCCCGCAGACCACAGGTTGAAAAACGTTGCTATAAAAGTTTTGTTTCGATCTTACTAAAAACCCAAAATATGCATATATTATTTGTATAATCAGGACAAATATCATTTATTTTTGCATATAAATTTTAGTCAAGTGTATCGAAATTAATGTATTTATTTTTATAAAATATTCATTATTTTTTTTAGAATCAAAAATCTAATTGTCTATTAATTTATAGATACTAGTGTATTGTTGAAAAATTGGACAAAAAAGTGTTTAATAATTTTATGTGAAATATCGTATCAGTGGAGAAGCTGGAATTAAATAAAACTCATTAAACTGTTTCAGACATTTAGTGAAAGTATAGAATAAAACACGAAAACCTTTTTTTTATATATTTTCTAGTGTAATTCTGTCAATATCTCTCTCTCTCTCTTTCTCTCTCATTTAAATTGTCAATAAAAAAGCGAAACTCCGCATCTTGCTTAAAATTCTAAGGAAAAATAAGTTCAAAAAAGTCTAGAAAAGTGAATAAGAGTCGGTGTGAAAAATGGGACAAAAAAAATCACAGGCCTAGATTGTGAAATGGAGTCTACTCTTAAATTAGAGAAGAAAACAATAAACACAAAAAAGTCTCCTCCATCTTTGTTTAAAGAACAAAAATTATTCTTTTTTTTTTTTTTTTTTTTGCCTGTATTATTTGCCCACAGGGGATTCTAGTAACAAAAAAAGAATTTGAATAAGAGATATTCTGGGAATAAACTTTTTATTTAACATACTAGAATAACATTCATTATAAACTGTGTGAACACACACAAGTGTCCGAAAGGAATTAAAATTCTCTGGTTGATTAGAAAATTAAAATAAAATGTGGAAAAATGCCAGAAAAAAAAAGGTAAATTGTGTGTGTGTGAGATATAATATAGTTTCACTATCGTTAAAATTCATATAATACTCGAAATACGATTACGAAAAATTCTTTGAGTGAAATGTTTTGTGATATTTTCAGGGTACATTTATAGCTAGTAATAATGCAGGTCATGAACTAAAACTTAAAGGATAAGTTACACACAAATCTGTTGACGTACATGTGGATTTTTTGAAATTACTTTTCTTTCTATCGTGTGTATAAAACAATGTAATTAGACAAATACAAGTGACAGACCTTAGATTTTAGTTCCTGACCTTAACAATATATGGCAGAATATCATATTAAAATTCTGATATGTATGTGATTAATAATACAATCACGAGATTTATTGAAATCATGTTTTAAATCAAGTAAAATGTCAAAAATAGAATTATTCGTAAAACGCGTTTAAAGTTTTCTTGCACAAATTACTTGATGTAAAAACGCAACGTTAAAGTGGACGTAACTTCGGTTCTAAGCGTCATACAGGGTGATTATAAATTCATTTGACAGACGTTAAGAGATTATGTAAGACACCTAAACACGCATTTGTGATCCCAGAATGTGCGGTCGAATCGCAATAGCTCATTTGATCATTTGATCATTTTTGTCGCACCACGGTCATTTTCTGCACACGAGGGCTAATTAGACCGGGACCTACAATTTATTGCCGATTCCGAACGGCAGGCTTGTTTTTTGTACTCATCGAGAGGTTCGTGCGCTAACCTTCGATGGGGGACTCCCTGCGGTAGAAATTTTTTGCTGCGGTCAAGTCGCCGTTTTTTGCTGCACCCCTGTGTCAGGAAAGTTTTCTGACAAGGACGAACTCGCAATAGCAAAGGTCGTAGAGGGTGTTTTTAAACAGTGCTCAACAGTAGACCAAAAACAAATATATTTTTCAGACCGAATTGCTGCGATATGTGCTATCAACTATTCGAGGGTGCATATGCACCTTCGGATTGGATTGCAATTTGTTTTTTATTGGTGCAAGGATCATCAAGGTCATGGTACGCCAAATAATGATCAAGCGGTATAATGACTTGAAATAGAATTTGCGTTACCCAGGTTGCCCCATGCGAAAGCCTACCACATTACAATACCCTGCACCTTCAAGTGGCTGATTGCACTTATTGCAGCGAATCCGTCAGAAGAATATAACATATATACTTCGGGTGAAGTGCTGTTGTGCACTCTCTAAAATCACCCTCTACCGCTTTTGCTATCACGATTCGACCTCGCATTCTATGACCAAAATGTTTGTTTAAGAGTCTTATATCACGTCTTTAAGTTTATCCCACGAATTTAGAATCAAATAAATAAAACAAGGCTTTTTTTTTTTGAAGATATAGCACTTTCATAAAAAATTTAAAAAAAATCGATATTTTTTTTTCCCAAAATAAAGTTTTAAACGTAGTCGGATACCTTAAAAAAAAAAAAATGTGATTAATTTGTTTTCGACGTATGACATCGATCTAATTCAAAGATTAAAGTGGAATCTCTCTTTCTCTCTCATCCATATGCTTGATTTGCATGTGCAGAATCCCATCATTTAACTGAGTAGCCACTATTCGATGCTACTAAAAATAGATTCAAACCGATAGATTTTGTGCTTTCGTCTTTTACTTGTAGAAATGAGCTGAGGCAGTATTTATTAAGGCTGAAAGACTATTATGAGATTAAAAATTGGAAACTCCATTCACCGAATGACGGTGATATCATAGGCATTCATAAAAAAAATATCTATAAAATACTTAATATCACCATCTGATTTTTTTTCCCTCAATTCCCTGAAAACACAAATTTAATACCTACTAAAAATAAATTATGTGTGTACATATAACACATATACCTATATTAAAAAAAATTATATTAGTTCCACATCATGAAACGACTAATGTCCCGTTAAAAACATGCTTGAATATAATTACCGAATATCCTGCCCGATGTACTACTTTCTCCAATTTTACTCGTTGATTTTATTTTTTAATTATTAATTCTCTAACTCGGGGAAAAAATTTGAATATTTCAAATTCTTTTTAAACTATACTAATATTTCTACAAGTTTTTTTTTTCATCCTCAATGAATATTAAATATTTTTTATATCCATGCGATGATCCTGAAATCGTATTTTTCAATCTAAAATTATAAAATTTGTAGTCGCAAAATCATCTATGAAAAAAAGTTAAAGACTTTGCGAAAACTTAATCATTCAATGATTTTATTCTTGAAAAAAATTGGGATATCAGTCGTAAAATGTATTTTTATATAAGTATATCTTTTTTTTACATCATTCGCGATCGAGGTTAACGTTAACGACCTATGCCAAGATTAAAACGTATCATGTAAAATTTTGTTATCTTTGAGTTGTATATCGTCGTATCGTTACGATGTAATGACATCAATTTTATTTGTGAAAATATAAAATGTTTCAATTACTTCTTCTATTTCAATGGCTATTACATATTTTCGTAGATTTATATTGCCAAACCGATCTCAGGTGCCTCATCGATTGTATTCTCGCTCGCCGTAACCGTACGAAATTGGTAGTCATGCCAGAAGCAAATGGCTTAGACCAAGGGTGCTCAATTTTTAGGAGAGTGCGGGCCACTTCATTGGTTTGAAAACATGTCGCGGGCCACTTAATTGAGTTATCAGGAACAGCACCGCTGTCCCCATGGCTGATATGGAACTGTACGGTGGGTAACTTAGGTGATCTGTAATAAAGAGGAACTTCATTTTTTTGAATATTTTTACATTAGAAGAACGCAGGTGCCGGGGGGATAGGGTCAGCGGCTTTAGCTATAGCTATAGCTAAAAACCACACGACGGACATTAAGAGGGTTGACACCACCCCTCGAACCTGACTCCGCTGGCTCTCGACTCAGGAATTATTTCCGTTTCGGCCAGTCATATCTGTACTGAGTAGGATGGCGGCGTTCGGTTTACTATGTTACCCGAATGCCCTAGTGGTGTGGGACGGGTGTTTCCCATGAGATTAACATGTATATATAGTCTTCAGTTTTTATAATTGCATTTTTAATTGGGTTGTTGCATTTTAGAAATATATGACATCCATATTTGTTTTTTATGGGCACCTTTTCTCAGTCAACTTAGTTGGGCATTTTGCCTGTTGTGGCCTTGTATTTGTATTTAAGTGATCTAAAAATGTGCTGCGGCCTTTTAAATGCTTTGTGACCGTGCCGCAAGTCGCTAAAGTGAACCGTAAATGTGTCGCGGTTCAATTAATTGATCTGGAGCAGCGCCGAAGGTTACTTTAGTGACCTAGAAGTGTGCTGTGGATCACTTAATTTCGCTGGAACTGTGCCACGCGTTACTCAAGTGAGTTGTAAATGTGCCGCGTTATCTGAGAATGTTCTGCTGGTCATTTAAGTGATGTTGAGCTGCACATCGGGTCACTTAAGAGATCTGTTTATGTGCCGCTCGGTTCATTTTTATAAAATTAGGTTTGGTGTCACTGGTAACATCAGATAACTATGAGGGCCGCGGGCTGAGCATATATGGGGCTAAGAGAATCCACACTTTCATAGTTTGAATACAGATCAGCATGGTTTTATGCAAATAATAAACTGAAGAGCCAAAAAAAACTGGTACAGGCATGCGTATGCAAATAAAAAGATATGGAACCAATCATAGTACGGCGCTGCGGTCGGCGACGCCTATATAACACAACAAGTGTCTAGCATAGTTGTTAGATCGGTTACTGCTGCTACAATGGCAGGTTATCGAGATTTAAGTGAGTTTGAACGTGGTGTTATAGTCGGCGCCCGAGAGATGGGACATAGCATCTGCGAGGTAGCGATGAAATTTGGATTTTCACGTACGACCATTTCACGAGTGTACCGTGAATATCGGGAATCCGGTAAAAAATTAAATCTACGACATCGCTGCGGCCGGAAAAAGATCATGCAAGAACGGGACGACTGACGAGAATCATTAAACGTGACAGACCCTTCCGCAAATTGCTGCAGATTTCAATGCTGGGCCAACAACAAGTGTCAGCGTGCGAACCATTCAACGAAACATCATCGATATGGGCTTTCGGAGCCGAAGGCCCACTCGTGTACCCTTGATGACTGCACGACACAAAGCTTCACGCCTCGCCTGGGCCCGACAACACCGACATTGGACTGTTGAGGACTGGAAACACGTTGCCTGGTCTGACGAGTCTCGGTTTCAATTGCTTCGAGCTGATGGACGTGTACGGGTATGGAGACAACCTCATGAATCCATGGACCCTACATGTCAACAGGGGACTGTTCAAGCTGGTGGAGGCTCTGTGATGGTATGGGGCGTGTGCAGTTGGCGTGATATGGGACCCCTGAAACGTCTAGATACGACTCTGACAGGTGACAGGTACGTAAGCATCCTGTCTGATCACCTGCACCCATTCATGTCCATTGTGCATTCCGACGGACTTGGACAGTTTCAGCAGCACAATGCGACACCCCACACGTCCAGAATTGCTACAAAGTGGCTCCAGGAACACTCTTCTGACTTTAGACACTTCCGCTGGCCACCTAAATCCCCAGACATGAACATTATTGAACATATCTGGGATGCCTTGCAACGTGCTGTTCAGAAGAGATCTCCACCCCCTCTTACTCCTATGGATTTATGGACAGCCCTACAGGATTCATGGTGTCAATTACCTCCAGCACTACTTCAGACATTAGTCGAGTCCATGCCACGTCGTGTTGCGGCACTTCTGCGGGCTCGCGGGGCCCTACACGATATTAGGCAGGTTTTACCAGTTTTTTTTGGCTCTTCAGTGTATATATGCATTTCCTTTCATTTAGGCTACAGCGAGATTTCTCGTCAACATCAGGAAATAAGTTGATCAGATACATAGTCACTCTCATTGTATATGATCTAAGTCTCAACTACTGGAGGGCTCTGCTGCCCAAGTGCCAGTCTGTTCAGAATTACGGGTGGAGGCACCAAAATGGATGCTTCCTCATAATGACAGTATATTTTTGTTGCTAGTGGCGGCCGTGTCTATGATTGCCTAAAGTTTTAGAGCCTGGGGGGGGGGGTGTTTTTTTGTGGAGACCGCGTGTTTGTTTTCTAAGGAGGCCATGAGTTGCGACTGATTATAAGAAACCAAACTTTTCGTCATACCGTAAATTCTAATTTGACTGAAGTAAAAAAAGCAGGAGGGATGTAAAGAGCATATGGGTGGTGTCTTCAGCCATCCATATTTAGATAAGACAACCATAAATATTTTTACTGGCATTGTATTATATTTTATCATGTATATATAGTCTTTAGTTTTATAATTGCATTTTTAATTAAGTTGCTATATTTTAGAAATATATGACATTCCTATTTGTTATGGGCATCTTTTTCTCAGCCAGCTCGTTGGGCATTTTGCCTGTTGTGGCCTTGTATTTGTATTCAGTTTTTGGCGTGAATTCGTCTTTTAAATCATCTGACAATACTGGGAGCATTCGCAAAAAGTTGTTTAACAAAATGATTTAAGGGCTCATATCTCAAAAAGTATTCAGAAATATATCAGTGTCTTTTGATGTCTGCGGGTAGGTCTTTTTAACGCAAATCTAATGATTTTACTCTGGTGTGCTTTAATACATCTTACGTCTGGTCACCAGGCTCGCGGCCCACTTTCGTAACGAAATTGTTTCACGCTTTACCTCGAGAGGTTCGAAACGAAAATAAAAGCCAAGGGTGGAAGGCATTTCTGAGACAAATCCAATGAAATCCCTCCGGTTTTAATACCTCTTCCTGTCTGGGCAGAAGGCTCGCAGCCCGGTTTCATAATGAAATGTTTTTGCGCTATATCATGAGAGGTTCGCAACGCAAATAAAAAACAATAGTATCGTGTATTAGCTATTAAAAAACAGATCCGATGATACCAATTTTATTAAATCAGTACGCACCACGCGGTTCAGGGCGCAAAGAACGTATTCATGTCAAAACTTGAGACCGTGTCTATGACACAGCCTACCCAAATGTTTTAGCGACTGTTTTTTTTCATATACGACCTGGCCTTCCTGCAATCAACGGTGGCGTTTTTTTTGATCGGTTAAACCAGACCAGACCAGAAAATACAGATGATTTTCTATCGTTGTTCAGCCTCTCAGCAATATCCCAGTTGTAATCCCAAGGCAAATTTCTAATAAGGTATGCATAATATCATTATCGACACTTTAAACTTAAGATTGATTGAACTTGAAATTGATTCTTGAACTTGATTTTCCAGGATAAAAAAAATCATCATATAGAAATATTTGCTAAACAACTTTTTAATTGCCCAGAATGAAGAAGCATGGTTCGAATAGTGAATGCTTCGAATTCGTTTTTTTTTTGTATAAATCGGTTCAATGTATCACTCATTCTTAATACTTTCTTCACAGAGTATCGTCAGATTGTTCTATGGTGTTCGATCATCGGAGAGATTGAACCTGATGGTTCCTTGATGATCGAATGCTACGGGGGGGGGGGGCGATTGATGGCCTTCGATCGACCAATCTTACTGGGGCGATCTGCATTATTGGCATATTTCAGCTCATTGAAGGCGATAATGAACAAAAAGAAAAACCTAAAAAATTCGATTATTTAGTAGCCATAATTTATATGAGAATAAAATTATCCACCAAATATTCAACGTATGCCCATGATGTTTACAAGATAGAGTAAATGAATTATCGTTCGTTTTTCATAATCCATCGAAAACAATAGTCCTCCGTCTATAGGAAAGTTGATTATAATATAGACAAAACGCACGCATCACCACACACCAGTGGTATTTTCACCACCAATGAAAATCGGGCATGGCCTTTTATAATAATCTAGTATTTTTTGAAGTTTTGTTTTTTAAATAATAATCAGTAAATTGATTAAAAAAAAACAATCATGAGAAATATCGACTTTTGCTCTCGTTTTTTTTCTCTCATTTAAACTTCATGGAGATTGTAAAAAATCGAAATAAAGTTATCGATGGATCTTTTTCCAATTTGAAATAATGGCTGAATTTAGAAATAAAAGTATTTTTCTAACAAAAAAATGTCTTGTAATCGGTTCACACCAATGCCTTCCCTTATGCGTATTGTTCGGGAAATGATATTTAATTAAATATTAGTCGATAAAATAATAAAAATTGTAACTATAATAATGGAAACCCATCATTAGAGATAGAAATCGCGTAGAAAAGATGAATAACTACTGAAATGTGTTTTCATGCAAAAGGGGACTATTCTACCATCTATTTTAGTGTACAGTAAAGTCTGAATCAAAAGCTTCCGAAAAAATAAATAAATAAAAAATCTCTTATCTGTGAAATATCCCAGAATTTCCATAAAAAGAGCCTAAGAAATGCTACCGTAGCGAGAGATTTTCTTTATTGATGGTCTTGGTGTTTTCCTACTTTTTAAAAAACCATATGCGTGAAGAAGGATGGATGGAAAAAAAAAAGAATAAAATATATAAAAGAAAACGGTGGCAACGTGCCAGCTTCTTTGTTATGGTAAATAAATGGCCCACGATCTTCTTTTTTGTATCAAATATGCTACAACATCGAAAATCCGTGGGATATTTCTAGACTATCGGTTTCTCATAACTGGCATATTCTTCGTAAAACGCGGCTAAGAAAATCCTCGTGAATGGCAGAGGACAGCGCAATCAATTCCTGCCTATAGACAACTTCTTAGGGTCTTAGATGCCACAACACTCGGCGCAACACAAACCGTAAATTAAGATCTCGAGATTAGAGAGAGAGAGAGAGAGAGAGGAGCGGTTTTATGTTTTCACGGGAAATTGCGGACAGTTTGGCATCGAATCTGTACTCTTCAAAACTGCTTTACAGCGACATTCTCTTCTCTTTTTTTTTTTTTTTTCCGATACCGCTTTTATGGCCTGAACGCTTTCAACCCCCGCATCAATACCAATAGTCAAATAATCTTTTTGTAAATTATCTGTTAAAAGATGCGATTGTTGACTTTATATACGTAATTCCTTGAAACTATTTTTTTTTAAACACTTTTTAACTCTTTCCGTACTGACGGTACTTTAAAACAATGTTCCTTAACTTTTTTTCAGGCCATGATCCGTTTGGGCGCATTTTCTTCTTGTGGCCCCTCCTGTCTTATTCAGGGCCTCCTACGCTTATCCAAGTCTGCGATACTTTCTACGTATTGAGTTGAACTTAATCAAAAATAAATTTATAGTGAACAAATTTTTTTTAAATAAAACTGATCTCAGGAACCCTAAGCCTGGATCCAGAAGATGGGTGACCATCCCTCCAGAGAACAGGATTATATGGTCTGTATAAAATATGGGACGAACCCACACAATAAATTGACCCGTCTGACACATCACCCTGGATCAGCGCTTGCTCTGGATTAAAGTTAAGCGAGCTTTTTCTCGTGGGAGTTTTAACCCTTTGACGGGCAAGGCTGTATATATCCGGCCAAGAAAAACGTTTTTATTTTATAACTGACAAGCATGGGCGGAGATACGAGGGGCGTGGGGGCATTGCCCCCCAAAGGTGAAGTCGTCTGATCTAATACATATATGTATAGATGAATTGACATCATCATCATCGTGCCCCCCAGCAATAATGACCGTGCCCCCCCCCCAGACTTCCAAGTCTATCACCGCCTATGCTGACAAGCCCAAACATCTTCTAAATCTTTCTGAATAGAGCACATTTTCTCATCCCCTCTACTTATCACCTGCTGAAATCGGAAGAAAGCCTACTGCATTAAAAAAGATATGGCAATTTAAACGGCGTTTAGTGATTTCTGCTGGTTTCGAACATGGCCGTTTCAACATCATGGATTTTCAGGCAAAGTGATGTGTTTGGGGGCTCTATACATAGACTGGAAGTAACAGCGCTTAAATATTTATATACTTACATTCAGAAATCATAGTACCAGATCTTATTGTGTAGGGTCCCTATGGATAAGATGCTCCGGGACACGCACATATGGGCCCATGAGTTAAGATGGCCCTGGTTCTATGGACAACTTTGCTGTATTGTGGAAGTAGTCACTCACACACACACACACACACTTTTTTCCCCACCTTATTTCACTAGAAAGCCTTATTTCTTCGCGACTCTTAGTGTCCCCCCTTCACTACTTGTCGTGGCTGCTCTTTAATCTGATTTTCACCTGTAGCCCTCGTAGAATATCCCAGGACTGCCAGGGGGCCATATGGCCCCAGGTTGAGAACAACTGATTTAAAGTACCACCAGCTTTTTAACCCCCGTAACATCCCTTTCCATGCGTTGTTGGGTGTTAGTATTTTGATGTACAATGAAACTTCGTTACAATTGTAACGAATAAATGTTCGATGTAACGATAAATCCCTCTGCAACGACATTTTCCAGATCTTGTTTGGAATTCCCTATAGTATACATGCTCAAATCTTGGTGCCGAATGTAGCCCTCGAGTCATCTGACGTGACCCGCGACCTCAAACCTAATTTTATAAAAATGAACTAAGTGGCACATTTTTACAGATCACTTGAGCGACTCGCGGGGCAGTTCCGGATCACTTAACTGACCTGCGGTGCAGTTGCACATCACTTAACTGACCTGCGGTGCAGTTGCACATCACTTAACTGACCTGCGGTGCAGTTGCACATCACTTAACTGACCTGCGGTGCAGTTGCACATCACTTAAGTGGTCCGTGGTACATTTCCATGTCATTTAAGGGACTCGCAGCACATTTATAGACCATTTGAGTCACCCGCTGTACAGTCACAGATCACTTGAGTGGCCAGCGGCACATTTACAGGAAGTGACCCGTGGCACAGCTCCAGATCACTTAACTGACCTACAGTGCAGTTGCACATCACTTAAGTGATCAGAAGCACATTCCAAGTTCACTTGAGTAATCCACGACATAGTTCCAGATCACTCAAGCGGACCGTGGCACATTCATAGATCACTTAAGTGACCCGTGACATATATACAGATCACTTAAGTGAACTGCGGCAAAGTTCCAGAGCCCTTAAGCGGCCCTCAGTGCAGGTCCACATCATTTAAGTTAAGAGCGGCACATTTACAGATCACTTAAGTGACCCGTGGCATGTTTCCCGATCAAATAAGTGACCCGTGGCATATTTAAAGGTCACTTTAAGCGACACGTTTGAAACCAATGAAGTGGCCCACAATCTCCTGATGGTCGAGCACCCTTGGCAATGTTAAACTCCTCTCGATATAATGATACTCTTAACTACGATAAATCCCTTTATAACGATATTTTTTGAGAAGAATTCGAAACCGTTATACAACGATATTTTTCTATATTTCCTCAAAATCACATCCAAAATATTTTCAACGTCCTCATCAGTTTTATACTTTCGAGGTTGTTTAACACAACGTCGATTTTCATTATCTACCCACCGAAAGTTGTTAATGAAGTTGCCGTGAAGAGCTGCTGTTTGTGTAGTACACAAAATTGGTGTGATAAATTACTTTACAGGTTGGAACAACTAGCTCTGAATTTTGTTCATCACCTATACTCAGTTAGAATTTTTTGCTGTAAATAAATATTTTCATAAATGCATTTATACACGGGGTTACCAACAAAGAGCCAATTCGGAGAAATGCCAGACATTTTGCAAATGTCTGTTTTCATATGAATATAGTTTTTGGACATATATTTTCATCTGAATCAAATCGAATTATCCAAAACATGAGGAGAAAAGAAAGAATTAAACATTAATAAGTAATTTTAAGTAAGTTAGTTTTCAAGTCAAGTTTAGTTTTGAGTAATTTTAACATTAAATTGAATAGAAAACTCGAGGGGAACTCCTAAAATTCGAATTATCTAAAAATTCGAATTAACCAAGTTTAAATTGGCCAAGTTCGCTTATATACACTACTCTAATTTGGCGATTAGAACTAAAATTTCTTTAAAAAAAAAAATAAAGGAAAAAATAACTGGAGAGGGATATAATCCATTAAAACAACCCCAACTCCATAGAAAATAATTACGAAAACGATCAAGAATTCTATCGCTTTTGATTGAGGGGCGAAATAAAAGGAAAAACAAAAAAAACAGACTTTCAACATCAGCAGTTCTTAAGTCGATTATTTATTAGGCGATTTGAGGTCTCAAAGTGTTGTCCGAGCTTCCGTCGGCATCGAAAAAATTCTTCCCAAAATGGGTGAATCACCTTAATTTCGAAAACATTTATTCAACTCAGACTCCACCTTATTACTATTTTTATTTTGGTTTTTCTTTAAAAGACAGTAGAAGTCTTTGGCTCCTTGCCATAATCACTTTGTCTGAAGCTTCGGGGACTAAAGAGAAAACAAATCAGATGAGAAATAGAAAAAAAGTTAAAAAAATGAACAACAGAACCATCCCAAAAATGTTGAACTTTTATTTTTTTTCCTTTCCTGGAGATTATTTTCCGTTATTTTTCTATTTTATCCTGGAGAAGTCACTCTGTCCGAAGCTATTTTCCAACTCGCATCATTTGTCTCTCCTCCAGTTTTGTTCAAAAGTGACTCCAAACTCTTCTCGTTCTTTATTTTTTCTTATGTTTTTATATACATTTCTTTTGTTTTGTCTCCGTCAGACCTCGACGAATTTCATTTCAGTATTCTTGTTTAGATAATGTGAATCGGAAGGTGAGCGATCTCAAAAATTAAATTTTCGTTATATGAAGGAAAAAGAAAGACTTTCTCGCGCACAGTAATATACTCAAATTTTCGATCTCATATCAGCAAAAACGAAATATATTTTTCAATATTGACTCGTTTTTGGCTAGAATGGCGATTAGCCTACGCGAAAAGTCACCAAAAAGTGAACTTTTTGTATAGGCCTACTATTCTAATTTCACTTCGGGGATCTCATACCTTTTAACATGGACGAAAAGCGTCAAAAACTATGCTCTAGTAAAAATATCATTAAAAATATTATTCAACCATGAACTTAGAAAAAATTTACACATATTTTTGATTGTGTATGCTATGCTATTCCAGCACAATGTTCCCTATATTTATAATATTTATTTTTTTGAAAATGTTCGAACTGGCAAACATTGAAATATCCAAGGGATAAAAAGGTTGAGAGGTTATATTGAACAAAACTGAGGGGGGGGGGGGGTTACCCTGAATGCTGTTACCTGAAAAAATAATCTATTATCAATGTTCAAAAAGATATGAGATGTTGCACTTCAGGGGAGCACACTGTATTTATATGATTGACATAGATTTGAATAGTTTAAAAATGTCATTTATATATTGTTTGCCAACTCACTTTTCTATCATTGTTGAAGAATGCACAGCAATATGTTTCTTCTACACATGGTATTTCCCTCCAAAATGCAAGGGTCAAAAATTGTTCTTGCTTGGCTTGGCAAGGAATAGGAGACGTGTACTTTTGAGCCATTCTGATGGTAATTATAGAAACTTCATGAACAGCTAACACGTAAAAACTGAATGTTTAGGAGTTAATTGCTTAGAAGCATTAATCCCGAAACGAGCTCAAAATATAGAATAAGTTGACTTGAAAAATATAAGAAAGCCATGTTGCTTTTGAGAGCAACATTGCCAAATAAAGGGTTAAAAAATGTATTGATAACACTTTGCGAGCATGATAGAACACCTGTAGCATGATATCAATATAATTGTGAATAAAATTGATTCAAAATGAAGGAAACTGTTCAGTTTATGAAATGAGGCAAAATATTTGAGATCCATCCATACTTGATTTTATGGAAAAAGAACTAAATTTAGTTTTTTTTAATTTTGAAAAATTTGAATTTTAAATTTGTTTTTAAATAAGATTGAGTCAATTTGAAATCTCGATCTTTTGTCTCATTTTATGAACCGAACAGTTTTCCCTTAGAAACGTAGAATTTTTTTTTGTTGGCCTTAAGAAAAGACAGGGCAACAACTTTCTAATTGGGATTTTCAGGACATAGTGTCTGTATAAAAAGTTAATTATTTTTGTTTTAATAACTATAGAACCCCTTCGCAATATGAATAAAGTATATGAAGTCGACACATTATTTCAATACTTTTTCAATTGCAAATATGGATCAGTGGTTCACCAATTAATTGCGGCAAGCTATGCATCCTGTATGTAATTAATAAAAGTGTTAACCCATTTTTGACCGCTCTTACAATTCGTGACCGAATTTCACTGATGACCTACCGACAGGATTTATATAATCGATAAAAATAATATATTTTCTGAGTTTCAAAAAAATTGAACATCAATGTAGTATGCTTTTTTTTAATTAATGTAAATTAATTAGTTTTAATTAATGTAAATAAATTATTTTTTAATTAATGTAAATAAATTATTTTTAATTAATGTAAATTAATTATTTTTTAATTAATGTAAATTAATTAACTTAATTTAATCAAAATAATTAATAATTATAATTTTTGGTACCTCATGTACAATACGGTAAAAAGATTAGGAAAAAAATTACTATTTTTCTATTTAAAGTTTTTTTTCTGTTCATGGTCATTACAAAAAACTCCAAATAAAAACAAATTTTCTGAAAATTTCATAATTTTAGTCATAAAAAAATCAAATTTCATTATAAACAAATTTTAAAAAATACTATAACAAGCACATCAAACCATTTTAGTACCTAAAAATGTACATTTTATACAATTTTTTTTTATGAAAAGTATTTGAAAAAAATTTAAACAAAGCGCTGCGCAAATTCAACGTCAGTCAAGAATGAGTTAACCACCGATATAATTCCTGGGAAACAAATACACAGTTGTCACGAACGAAACAATCCCAACAATACATATCACTATTTTTTGTTTTTAATGAGAAAATTCCAAGGTATTCCATAATTTTCACACTCGGCATCTTAGTTCATTAATTAGAGAGAAATTACGTTTGTGTGAAATTTTCAGCAGTCAGATCAGTTTTCCTCCCGGGGGAAATAGAAAGATTCAAAGATATCTTGGCTGTAATTAATAACTTCTAAAGGAATGATTCGAATCGTAAAATGGAAAGTTTTTATGAATAAAGCTAGATAAGAATTAAAACGGGATATATATATATAATCGATATTGAAATGTGAAAATTAAAATTGTATTAACTTTTAATGAAAATTCAATCACACGCAAAGAAACCAAGAACAATAGAAATCCAGAAGCATTTTGATAAATTATTGAATGTTTAATGAAACCATTCATTATGACCTTCAAGAAATAACAGCTTTATTGGAAAAATTTTAAATTACACAAAAGTCCTTGGAATTCAATATAAAAGAATTAAATTAATGAAAATACTTCTCCTCTTTCTAAACTTTTCTATAAAAATAATTGTATATTATGATTGAAATAATCCCTTAAATTAATAAAAAGAATATAAACTTTTAATTAATATTTAAATACACCTATTCTCCAAAAAAAAAAGTAAGAGAATATTTTGTGTTTTTCAATTAATTACTATGAATGTGAATTTAAATATTTATTATTCATTGAAAATCATCGTGTAAATTCTTATGCATGTTTATCGTAAATTTATATGTATAAGATTTCTTTCATACTGCAAACTTGAAACGCTTATGGTGTGTGTGTTTGAGCTCATTCATTCAGCATTTGAAAGTGGATGTTAAGATGAAGGCTCATCACGTTCATGTTATTAAAATCATACAAGTAAAATAGAAATGTTGACATTTGTGTATGTCGTACAGCTTAACGCCGCAGTTGAAAGAAAAATCACGGTTCCTCTCGATTTTCTATAGAAGTTTCGTCCATGTTTGGGGAATAAAAATCATGCAACATCATTAAAATATATATGCATAATGAATTACATCCTTGTTACATAATTTTACAAACAGCAAAGAAAGGGTGTCAACCTTCCCTGCAGTCAAATCACATGAAAGTTGCGTTCACAGAATTAAAAAATGTAAGATGTGGAAAAAACACACACATGCACCAGAGCTGAACAAATCTCCAAAAATTTACATGCGCGACTGGAAATAATACATGCGCAAATCATATTTCCGTGCAGCGGGCTCGTGATTGAAGAAAATACTCACCGTAGCTCACTAAAAGCTTTACATGCCCTGGGTATGTCGGGCAATAGATTTGTCCAGTACTGACACATACTACTTCGGGATTAATAGTACGTTTGGCAAGAAATAGCGGAAATGCGTGTAAGGCCGGCATCACACTAGAAAAGATTAATAAAAATTCTTTTACAAATCTTGAAACAAACAAAACAACCAATAAGCCTATTGGTCACATTCGCTCTAATGTAACAATAGGCTTATAGGTTGTTTCCTTCTAGTTTTGCAAAAGATCTTTTATCAAACTTTTATAGTGTAATACCGGCCTAAGCCACGAAATTAGTCGACATTTGACATCAATATACATTATCATACATTATTTTTAACACTTTAATGATAAATTAGTTAATATTTAATCATAATTAAACGTACTGCAAATGTGAAAATATTTTTCGATACTTTTTTGGGTCAAATATGCCGCTTGCACCGATTAGAGTCTTATACCTTGAAAATTCATTCAGAAATGTGTTTTTCGTCTGGCGTATCGAACCTTGAAGTGGCAAGACCAACTCCTAAAGTCATTTACAAACCAATTAACCAACAAGATGGACCGAAAATCGATCATTTCTTTTAAGGTCTCGAAGAACAGTTGAGCGTCAAAGTACCGACGATAAATCATTGTGTTGGAAGTCGGAATTTTTCTTTTATCCAGGTTTTGAACCTTCATCGATTCCTTCAGGGCTTCGGATCAGAAATAAAATAATGTATAAAAGAAAAATTCTTATCTCTCTCTCTGAAAAAAAATATTTTCTTTGTTCTTTTAGTTTTCTCACAGAAATTCCAATCACGGAGACAGTAATGTCTTTTAACTGAGTTATTCCGTAACAATCACTAATTTATTATTGTTTTTTTGCGATTGTTTCTTTTATATTCTCCGATCTTTTCAATTGTTTATTTCTAACTCGTTTGCCGTTACATTATTCCTTAGGAAATCGCTTGGAGATTCATGAATTGTACATTTTCAATTTCCGGAAGAATGTCTTGAAGACAAAAGGGAAAAATCTGTATTTTGAGTTCCATTCACTTTCTTTTGTTGTATCTTTTGACACTTTGTTGTACTTCTTTTGATTATCTTTCAAAAACTTTTTCCATTGTTACCTATTGGTTAAAACTTGGTGATTAGAGGCCTTTACGGTAGCGTTTCTTTTTTTTTTTTCAAGCGTTCGTTCGCCCATCGATAAAACAATTTCAGACAATCAACAACAATCGTTTAGTGACAGTTTCCTCGCTTTTATTAACTCAATTGTCTGTAAGACCGTACATTAAAAAAATGTTCTTTTTTTTTCAGAAAAACCAGAGAAAATATTTTTTTGTTCACCACATTTATGGGTTCTCATATGTTTTATTTTTTTTCATATCTTTTATTTTTGCTTTAGCTTTGTCATAAGACCCTGTTGCAATATTTTTGCCGCGTCACAGATTTCTCCTGGATGAGTGGATTTCGTAAACAACCCTAAAAAAAAAAGAGCCCTTTGGGCTGGAAAAATAGGAAAAGTGGGGAAAAAAACAACATACGAGAGAAAAGATTTTTCGAAGGAAACTGGAAAAAAAGGAACCATTAGGAAATGGTCGGAAGAGGCCGTTTCTGCTGATGGATTTCCGCTCATCTAATGTGTTTTAAAAATAGATCACCGTGTTCCATATAGACACACACTGAAAAGCCTAAAGCATTGCTTGAACACCTACTTAGAATATCATTTATAAATGTATATATGCATGAAATCCTTTCAAATCACTTTTTTTTACCATTTCACACTGACTCAAGATGAGCACTTTTAGTCACTCAAACGACATGTTTTTGTACTGAAGTTTTCATTCTCAATATCCATTACGAGATGATATTCTCAAGTCATAAACATAATTGAAACCTTGAACATTCATTGGTTAAAAAAACAGAGAAGTAATTTTTTTCTAGCTTTTTAAACCATGGCTAGAAGTTGAAATAAAACTCGACAGTCTACTGCAGACCATCTGGTTTTTACTTTGATCTATCTGATCCATGGTAAGCTCAGACAAAAAACAATATTATTATTATGACAGAAACCCTAACAGCCATAAAGGCCTCATGCCTTTGAATATTTTAAAAGCAGCTCAAAAGATATATGCTGAAGTAGAAATATAATTTAAAATATTATTTTTATTTATTTTAACTTATTTCCAATTTTCACACATATTTTCGATTTATAAGCTATGCTATATCAACACAATGTTTTACATATCTGAAGTTCTTATTTTTTTGCAAATTTTCAAACATTAAGAAAAAATGCTCTATTAGAACTTTACTCATGAAAAAATACGCTCATCATAAAAATAGCATGACATTTTCCACAAATTTCGGAAAATGTGCTGTTTTCTACCGGTGAAAATACGTAGTGAAGTATTTACCATTAGTAAAGTATTGAACGTTCGTAATTAAGGGGGGGGGGAGTTCAAAAAATTCTTTTGTTTGATGACCTCTCAAAATTTCTCACAAATGTCAAGTAAATCCTCACGAGGACCAATCTTGACCAATTTTGCTCACGAGTTTCCATCGCTGACGTGATCAATGCAATTGAATACAAATCGATTCAAAATCAAGAGAACTGTTGAGTATCCTTCAAATGAGGCAAAATGTTTGAGATCCATGCATAAATACTTGATTTATAAAAAAAATGTTTGATTTTTTTCAATTTTTAAAATTTCGATTTCAAATTTGAATTTAAATAATAAATGAAATTTAAATCATTTGATGAGCTAAACAGTTTTTTCGGTATATTTTGAATCAGTTTTTATTCGATTACATTGATGTCATGCTATTTTATCATGCGCGCAAGGTGTTAACTTTTTTCATAATGTTTGAAAATTTGCAAAATAATGAGTATCAGAGATATGGAAAGTGTTGTGCTAACTCAGCCTATACAATCAAAAATATGTGTACTAAATCTGAAGCAAATCCATGGTAAAATAATATTTTCATGATATTTCTACTAGAGTATAGTTTTGAGGCTCTTTGACAATTTTAAAGGGTATGAGACCTCTTAAAATACTTTATTGAACACTAGTCGTAGCGTAAGACCAAAAATGTTGTACTTTTAGGACAATAATTCATTACAGCAGAAGGAAAATATTATATAAATACTCAATATAATCTATTTTCTGATATAAAATTTAAGAAAAATATCTACAACAGAACATTTTTCCAGCTCTTAATAATATAAAAGAAAAAGATAGGATATTTTTTTAGTTTTCACAAATGACCCAAACATGTATTTTTCTTTGGACACCAAGGGACGGCCTTTAGATCATTTCGTCGACTTGAAATAGGTTAAAGACGTATGTAGCCCTCGAGGGACAAGGAAAAAAAAATCATTACGATTCTTTTTCGGTCATTTGTAGCGACCAATCTAGAACAATTGTTTTTTTTCCAGCGATGGTCGTTCCGCCCATCTGCTCACCAACGATGGTCAGCGCATTCGTACAGCTAAGAGAGAAATTGTTCGAAAATTTCCCATCGAGAACTAGGGAAGAATAAGATCTCTATTCTTTCTTAGGGAAAAAAATACGCACATATATACTCACTCGGATTTAGATTCTTTTCGAGTTCGACGACCCATTTCCATCTTTCTTGTTTGTGCATAAGAATAATAAGAGGTTTAGGTTTGGGACCCTTCTTGTGGTCAAAGCAGTCATGGCCATGTGTGCGTCTTGTGAGAAAATTCTCCATCATTCAACACCAGACATTCTTCTTTCTTAAAAAAAATAAGTAAATAAGAACTTTCTCTTTTTTTAAAGAAGGCAGAACGTGTGTTTTATTTCTATTTTTTGATGATTCAAATCACGTTTTCTCTTAAAATTCCATGTGCTTCCAGAGTGGCACTCGTTGCTCTCGCTGGGGTTTTTTTCTAGTTTGTTTTCCGGGTCATTTAAAACAAATAGCGACGCCGTAAATCACGAACTCCGAATTTACCGAGTATTTTGTTCATTTTTTGAAGGTCTCGGATACTTAAGTTTTTTAAATGAAACGCCTTGTTATGAATGACAAGATAAAGGAGTGCTGTTACAATAAATCGTATCTCAACTGCTTACCCCAGATGGAAACAAAGAATGGTTTATTTCACGTGTCATTGGAAAAACTATTCTAGAAAAAACATATATTAATTTTCTGTTTTTGCATAAAATTACATTGGGGTCCTGTTAACATGCTCAAAAAGAATCAAAAAC
The DNA here is from genome assembly GCF_987345545.1 of Pholcus phalangioides. Lineage (NCBI taxonomy): Eukaryota > Metazoa > Arthropoda > Arachnida > Araneae > Pholcidae > Pholcus > Pholcus phalangioides. The sequence goes on from NW_028301625.1 coordinate 26,526,757, forward strand.
AATCTTCTAGTAGAAATTTCATTGAAAATGCTATCCAACCACTGATTTATTTCAAATTTGGCATATATTTTGATTCTATATGCTATGCTATGTCAACACAATGTTTTACATATCTACAATACTTATTTTTCGCTAATTTTCAAACATCAAGAGAAAAAATTGTCAGCACCTTGCGCTCATCATGAAATAACATGACATAAATATAATTGAATAAAAATTCAAAACAAAGAAATTTGTTCAATTTATAACATGAGAGAAAAGATTGGGATTTCATTGACTCAATCTTATTTAAATTAAATTCGTAATCTAAATTTTAAAAAATCAAATAACTTTTTTCATAAATTAAGTATTTATGAATGGATCGTCAATATTTTGCCTCATTTTGTGAACTTAGCAGTTTACTTTATTTTGAATCAATTAATCCAATGTTGTTTCACCATGCGTATACAAGATGTAAAAATAAATTTTTTCTCAATATTTGAAAATTTGCAAAAACATAGGATTAGAGATTTGAACGACAGTGAATTGGCATAGCATATGCAATCGAAAATATATTTACTAAATTTGAAACTAATTAAGGTTGAATAATATTTTTCTTGATATTTCTACGAGAACATAGTTTTTATGCTTTTTGACCCATGTCAAAAAGTATAAACCCCTTAACGAATCTCTGTATTACGCGTTCTTTCATGAAGAATGTTTATTTCATGTTGCAATATTGAATATGTTAATTTGTCCCAATAGGATGTCAACCCATTTTATGTTAGTCTTGACCACAGCGCTATTGATTTGGCTGAAGCTATTTTCATGTTGCTGAAAACTAATTCCTGGATGCATGCCATTGTTATAAGAGACGAATCCGGATTTTCCAAAACATTTTCCCGACACCTACTTACTTCCTTAAATTCCAATATTGGAGCTGTAAATGGTATGTATGTTTCTAATTCAAAATCTGATACAATAGCAATGCAATACGAAATTTTTTTTTTTTTTAAATATTTTACCCAATTGCAAATCTTTCAAAATGAAATAAATAAATAAAAAATGAATTTATATATATATATATATATATATATATATATATATATATATATATATATTAAGAGATAAAAAACATACACCACAAATTCTGAAATTTTGCAGGAATGTTTATTCACCATGTGTTAGTAAAACGAATCTCGAACTTGAATATATGATTATTCGTTAGAATTTTATGAATTTTCAAAATTTGGAAAATGTTGTCAAACCTCGATATAATGATAATCTGCGGGAAAAGAAAAAATATCGTAGTAGAGGGATTGTCGCGGCTTTATATCGAGAAGCGATTATCATCGTGTGCCATCAAATTTATATATGCTGCTGTTGGAATCTTTTCTAAATCAGCGTTGTTAGTACCATCGGAAAATGTACTTTTGTGCATTTATTCGTCGCCAAAAATTGTAATCGATTGGTTTATTAATAGAATTTAGTTGCATTGCTCTGTAAAGTTGAATAAAAGTTGTTTATCGCACTGAACTTTTGTGTCTTGCAAAGAAAGTCGTGATAGCAGTACATTCCTTTGAGCTTTCGGTGATCCTGTAGTCCAAATTACCGATGTTATTAGACGGCTTCAGAAGAACGAAAATAAGTGACGAGGTTAAAATGAAATTCGAAGCGAATCTGAGCAAATCATAAAAAAATATCGTTGTGCGTCGCGGTTTTTCAAAATCTTCTAAAAATATCTTTATAGAGTGTTTTATCGTAATGAAGATATCGTTCTATTGAGAGGAGTGTAACATTGAACTATAGGCAATTCCAAACAAGATTCGAAAAATACCGTTGCAGAGGAATTTATCGTTATATCGAGTATTGTTGTAGCAAGGTTTCACTGTATGAATTATAAAAATCTGAATTAAACATTTAAAAAAAAAAATACTTTCTCTTGGTCAATAGCAAAACCAAAGTTCATGTACTAAGACATGTCGAATAAACATTTCTGCAAAATTTCAGAACTTCTGCAGTAGTTTTTGTTTCTTTATATATTACGGATGAGCTCAAAAACTGCAGTCTGAGAAAATCGGATTCAAAGTATTTTGTCCTGTGTACATTTACACTATATCCGAGGATTACGTCACTCTCCGCTATCTATACGAAAGTTTTTAACAGCTGGCTGATACGAAAATATATTTAGGAAAGAGAGAAAATTCAACTGTGCCCTTGCGGGATATCGAACCCACGTCCTTTCACTTTCGTATGAATAGCGGAGAGCGACATCATCCTCGGATAAGTCGCCATCTGGTGGCAGTGTCAGCAATTGTAAGCTTTGGCCCGAGTTAGGTCCGACCGTTCATGTGCGATCCCGTTCAATGCCCACGAGCTCCGAGGGAAGATTGAGATGTTCGTTGCCTTTGAGTCTAGTACGTTCACCCGGAAAGTGAAATTAAGTGGATTCGATTCCCCGCAAAGGCAGTTGAATTTCTGTCTTTCCTTAATATATCTTCGCATCAGCCAGCTGTTAAAAACCTTCGTATTACACTGTAATTCGTTATTTCTTTCTTTTATTTTGAAAAAACAAACTAGCTGATTGACACGAAATTTTGTGCATTTGAGTTTTAATTGAATTTAACAATTTTTAATGTCATGTTTGAAAAATCGTCTTCACAGGGGTTACGAAACCCCTTAAAAAACTGTCAATTTTGAGAAATTTCATTTATTATTTTATTCATTTCTTTATTTTCAAATTTATATAATAACATTTTTTATCAATTAAGGAAATTAATAATGCATGTTTCTTTTATTTGTCACAAGGACATTTCTGGAGCAATCGAGAATTAGAGCTGAAACCCAACTGGAGTGACGGTGAAATATTTCAAGCTCTGGGTGATATCTTACCAAGACAACATGCCAGAATTGTTGTCGTTCACTGCCATCCGGAGATAGCAGTAAGAATTTTCACCGAAGCGGCTAAAGCTAACCTGCTTCAAGCAGATCGTATATGGATACTTATAGAAGATGCCTTCAATATCAAATTAACAACATCATTACCGGTTGGAATTCTCGGAGTGAAAATGAGGCAGAACACATTGGACAAGAACTCGATTCGCTCAGCTGTAGAAGTTAGTCTTGATCATTGATTTTTCATTTTTGCAATGGAAACAAACCTATCGTGCAAATTCAGTGATGTCTCGTCATCCTTTCAATTATTATCAAGAGCCTAGACCTTCGGTCACGTTGTGTTCTAGAAATCGTGTTTAATCAGGAAAGAAGAAATCGTATGCAAATCTGCGTCGCAGTGAACAAAAGGCGCGGACGCCAGCCCTGTGAAGTTATTCCAGCGTGCAACCGTTCTAACAGTTGTAACATCCAGGATAATGGCACGCTTTTGTAATACTGAGTCCGCGCCTCTTATTCACTGTGACGCAGATCTGCATACGTTTTTTCTTCTTCCCCATGTTACATTTGCATGCATGGTGTTCTTTTTCTCTCGATAAATTTCAACAGGAATGCCGTTTTAACGTTTGAGGAGCGGCCATTTCGAAACCTGGTGCGTTTGCATTTCATGTTAGACCACGCATTCTTTGACGACAATTATTTGTATTGGTATGTACTATCACCTCTTAAAGTTTTCCCATCTTTTCTGAATCATCCTGTATATCTAAAAGGAAAATATCTGCAGTTACGCTTTAACCCTGAAAGCGACACAGCAGAAATCACTAAACCTCTTTGCAAATGCAATACTTTTTCAATGAAGCAGAGGTGTTCTTCCGATTTTCAGCAAGTAGAAAATGAGGAGTGTAGGAAAAAGTGTTTTATTGAGAAATCAACTTTACAAAATATCTAGGCTTGTCAATGTTAAAGTAAAAGGCTTTTAAGGAGGCGAGATATCTCGATAATGCTGCTTAAACGGTTAACAGAAAAGTGCCACGTAAATATGTCTTGTTAGCGACTTAAGTATTATTGCAGACAATCTATAAGTTTGAGGATTATGAAGAGTGCAATTTCATTTGAAGGCGTTTGTGAAAGGAATTTACTGTTATCTATTGATCCTTTGGTAAATATCTTTATGTGGTGAATATTTCGAGTACATATTTTTTCCAAAGAGAGATTTGATATTAATATTTCGGTAATGTTTAAGGAAAATTAAATATCGCTTGGATATTTTGCTGATTTAATCTATAAAAATTGTTGATTACGACTCATTAAAATAAATTAAATATCGTAAACTTTAAACGATGTAGATATTTTAAAAAAATCAAATCAATATAGTAATCAAGAAATATATTATTCGGTGTAATTCTATAAGAAATCATTCGGATTCCCTCTAAAAAGATTGTATGATAAACGTTTCAGTCTATACATATGTAAACCTTTTATATTTTTTTTACAGAAAATCGCAACGAAAAACGTGACTAATAAATTTTACTGATTTTTTTCAATATGTTGATAGCCATGATTTCACGATGCTTCTGTATATAATCACTTAGGTTTTCGCAAATGCTATCGAAGATATCGATTACAAAACATGGATAGGACCATTCAGAAATTATACTCGAGAAATGTCCTGCTGGTTTGGACCGGGTGATCATCGGATGCTGTTCACTACTCATGTTTATAGGTATGATATTTCATCTCTTCATAAACCCATATATACGGGCATGGCCCCCACAAGGGGGAGGCTGACAGGGCTCCAGCCCTGGGGCCCGGGACGATTCTTATCTTTTTTTTTATTTTTTCATGCCATAAATTCATTATAAAGGGGCCCGTGAAAAGTCTGGTCTGGGGGCCCGCCGAAGCTCCCATCCTAGGGGCCCCACTCCAGGATGTTGGGGCCATGTATACGTGTCCACTACTATCGTTGCCGAATAGAGAACTCCGTAACTGTTACACTTAGAAGAAACTTTCAATTACAAAAAATGTTTTAAATGCTTTAACCCATCCTAGAAGCTGTCCACGTGCAAAAAGTATTTCTTAAAAAGTTGAAGAATTTAAATTTTTATACGGTCCTTGCATCCCATTAGTCTTTGCAATTTAAAAAATCTTCAAGCACCGACATTTCAACCTTCTGTGTTTAACCCAAATAAAAACGTATTGAATTTTTATTTTTTTACAAATATGGATGTAAATGGGTGCTAGTAGCATATTTTTAATTGAAACAATACATCAACACAGCAATTTAATTAATTAAAGGGGATTTTGAACTAACTAAATGGTCAATAGCTAAACTGCAGTTTCCCTTAATTTTTTGTTGTCTATAAACATAAAATCTTGCTTAGCAAAGTTGAGTGGTTGTTACCTTGAATTTCATTTCAAATTTCCGCAATTTGGTGCGATTTTATAAATCTCTGAACACGTAAAATTTCGGTAGCTCTCAAAAATGACACCAACAAGGAATCAGATCATTCTAGATAAAAATTATTGTACGTATATAGCTGTATTTTGTGCTGAAACAATGCCCACATAAAACACTAAAAAATACTGGAAAATCAATCGGTATAATGGATTTTTTTCGACCATGTACATTCAAATATACACGGAACCTAAAGGGTTAAACCAAAACTAACCTATAATTTTGTGGTAAAAACTGCTTAATTAAAGTTGAAGAATCTTTCTTGACGAAAAAATGAGGGTAGAACACATGAAACTAATCACAAGACAAATAATTTTGATTAATATAATTTATTCACCGTGAACACCCTTATAGCTTCTCATGTTAAGTCATTGGATGAAATCTCAAGAAAATCATGGTATTTATTAGATATAAATTTTCTTAGTAGGTTATTAACCTTTTCACACAGTACAAATTTCAGAACCTGTATGGGACATATGTCCCGGTGGGAGTGAAAGGGTTAAAACTTGGCTATAATGATGCATTTCCTGATATAGAGCATGGCCTAAAATTCTTGAAATTTAATGTTTTATAACTTGGTTAATTTCGGTCGTAAAATTATGGATGTTTTTAGTTTAAAAATGAAAAATGTACTAAATAATGGTAGTGGTGCTTAACCCTGGTAGAGATGACTTTTGATAATGGTAGCAGCAGTGACCCTGTATAAAAATTTGAATTATGTAACGTTCAAACAATGGTTCTTCTTACTCAGATGGGTTTCTAGGAGTGTGTGTGTGTGCGTGCGCGCGCGCTGCGTAGCGGAATAGTAATTAGCTATTAGGCAGTGATAACAATATATAGACACCTACTCTATGTACGAATACAGTGATACCTCCCTCGGCTAACGAAAATAAATGATTCGTACCGGAATCACGTTCATCAGCGGAAACGTGATTTCCAATTGGTTTCCATGGAAAATCGTTTGATTCATTCCAGCTTCTGCCCTAAATTCAAAGAGATAAGTTTTTACAACACCAATGAATGCTACAAAAAAGAAAAAACTGATTTAAGGCTGAAATGAACATCTTCGAAATTGGATAAATCAGAATCTACAGGAAGATGAGAGATGCTGAAGATCTTTTTATTTTCCATTGTGTACACAACCAACACCAGCTTTAGTCTACTAAAGCTCGTGTTGACACAACCCAATCGAGTTCGTAGGCGTCCTCATTCATTTGTAATTTGGTTAGCTCTGTCTGATACATGCAGATAGAAAAGATAAACTCCTAGAATGTCCAGATTGTTCAACTTGATGCTAAGAGTCTTGCACTGAATGAACGCGTGTTCTGAATTCATAGCCTCCCTTTTTTTAATACATTTTCTATTAGCTGAATCTTTCATTTTGCATAAAATGGTTCGAATAATTTCAGAAAGAGAAGTATAGGTGCATCTGGAGAAAGATTCCGAGGTGGACATGAGTTAATTGGACTTTAGTGATAGTAATTCTGATGATGACTGGCGTGAAAATTCAGCTCCCGACGCGATTTTTTTATATTAGCACTTGCATACACATCAACGAAAAAGTTCGTTAACCGAATCCGTATTTGTTAGCCCAGGCAGAAAAATCACGAAAACAATCTTCGTAAACCGAGGCGTTTGATAGGCAGAGGTATCGCTATATATTGCTCGTACACAAAGACGCAAAGCATATGCGTGTTTTCTATTTATTTTCAACGCATCAGCTCGAAACATTTAAATATTATCATCTATAACACAGAATATGTATCAACCTTTCTTATAGAATACATATGCGTAACGTTGTCAATTTCGTAGTAAATACAAGCCAATCATCATAAATGATTCTCCCAAGAAAAAAGTTAGTTTCTTAAGTGAACAATATATACACGTCCATTGTCATCCTGCAGCAGACAAAACAATAAATACATTGTAACTTTGTTGATTATCACTTGATTTTATTCCGTAGGATTCATTTATCTTCGAAGACATTCTCATTCCTCCAATTGTCTTGAAAATCCAATCCATCACAATGCATGGGCGCGTAATATATTCAATGTTCAAAAGAAGATATCGATAAGAGAGAAAACTTCTCTCCCCCCCCCTCCATGGAAATTATCGGCTTCTTGATTATGACATTCTTCATCTTTACATTTTCTTTTATCAAAAACGGATCAATGATCGGACAACAAAAATAGCTTCTTCTTTGTGTTATGGTTTTTTTTTCTACCGTTTTTATTCCAATAGAAACTGAGCTTATTTGATTTCATTTCGTAGACGTTCGATCCGGTAAAACCATCACAAAAATCTACTAAAGGTCGCTACACAAGAGAAAAATATTTACTCAATAATTCATTTTATCGCTATATATATTTTGGGGGTGGGGGGGATATCTTTAGGTTTACTCGGTTAATGAAAGCAGCTGAACCACATTCCTCCCGCAGTTATTGCTCATCTTTTTTTTGTGCCTATATTATTATTAATAATATCAGTATTATAAGTGAACAAGAAAAAAATGAGTTATCTAGTTTTTTACAAACTTTTTTTCCTTTACAAAAAAAAAACTATATAGTTTAAAAAATGTTCAACTATATTTTGTTAACTATGTATAAATATTTTTTTTCAACTATATAATATTGTAAAAGAATTGTTTTTGTTTTGTTTTTTTATCCCCGTCGATCTGTTTCATTTTACCCAAATATTTCGAAATAAAAATTTAGGTTTTTTTTTTTTCCCCCGATTCACATTTATTTTTTTTCTTTTCTTTTCGAATTTTCTTTATTGGAGATTTTTTTTCTTTCTCCTTCCTTTTAAATATTTCATGCAGTTTCACGGTGAAGCCATTTACCATCACTCTTTTCAATTTAATTTACGGTGAGAGAAGTTGAGCAGAGAATAGTAGCTATACATTGTGTGTGTGTGTGAGGCGTAAAATGAGGTATCGTAGAAGTTAAGGTTACGGTTTTATTCTTTTTTAAAAGATTAATGGTGAGAATGAAATGAAAAAAAAAAAACAAGTCGATTTCAGCTATTATCAAGTTAGATGCTTAGTTTAATCATGTGATATGAGATAATGGTAATCCATTGAATTTGTTAAATTTTTACGAATGGAACACATTTTTTTTATTCCACCACCCAACATTCTTTCTAATATGTTGAAAAATTTAATTTACCATATTTTATTGTGAAAAAAATCAATCAAATTTATACAGTGAAACCTTGCTACAATGATATTCGCTATAACGATAAATCCCTTTAAAACGATATTTTTTTTCAAATATTGTTTGGAATCGCTTATAATCTAAATGTTAAACTCCTCCCGATGGAATGATATCCTTTACTGCGATGTTCCCCTCCATAACGACATTTTTTAGGAGATTTTGAAAGTGCTGCAACGATGTTTTTTAATATTTCGCTCGAAATATCCTTCATTGTATTTTTAAACTCATCACATATTTTAGTTCTACCGAGGACGTCTAATAACATCGGTATTTGGTACCACCTGATCACCAAAAGTGTTGAAGATTTCGGTAACGCTACTTTTTGCACGATAAACCAAAGTGTATTACAGGAAACCTTTTTATAGGGCAACACATCTAACAGGATTTTGCTTTGAACTTGAATCAATTAAAATTTTTTCGCGTCGAATAAATACTCAGTAGCGCATTTTTTGGCGGTACACGCCTGAAAAGATGACAACAGTGACATAAATTTGATGGCACTTGATGATAACATGTTTCCCCTCGGTATAACGATAATCTCTCTACAACGATATTTTTTTCTTCACTGCATAAGTTTCACTGTATTTACAAAGATCTAAATTTCCTAAAAAAGTTTAATTTTTAAATGTTCAATACACAAATGCAAATACAAGGCCACAACAGGCAAAATGCCCAGTAAGGTGATTGAGAAAAAGATGCCCATAACAAATACGGATATCATATATTTCTAAAATACAGCAACCTCGAATTAGAAATGTAAATGTAAAAACAAAAAACTATATACACAATGATGAAATATTATACAATGCCCATAAAATCTATTTATGGTTGTCTTATTCCAAGTATGGATAGCTTCTCGATTTACCCCAACATTTTCATCGTATTTCTTTTCAAACGTGTCAATTGTGTTAGAATTTACTACCTCCGGGGTAATTCCATTTATTAACAACCCTATCAGAGAAAAACTCTCTACCACACCACAACCTAGAATTGTCCCTTACCAATCGATACTAGTGTCCCCTTGTCAAAGCAGCTGATTGACGGTGTATTAATAATTCATAGTCCATCCTATCCATCCCGTTGAAAATTTTGAACACTTCGATCATATTCCCCGACACCTGCATTCTGCCAAACTAAACATCTTCAAAAAATGAAGTCTCTCTTCATAACTCAAGCCCCGTGTGTCTACAAGGACACGCGTAGCTCTTTTCTGCATCCACCTTCAACCACAAGTTCATGTCCCTCTGTTAGGTATGGTCTCCAAAACCTTACAGCATTCTTCAGTCCAGGACAAACTAAACCTCGGAAAAGCGAAAGAGTGAACGCGAAGAGACCTTTTTGAAAGTGGAACCGAGCATTCTATCCGCTTTTTTGACCACCGCTGAAAAACATTCAGAAAACCTAAACGATGCCCCATCAATGCGAATTCCCAAATCGGTGACCCTAGTTGCATCCGGAATAGTGACAATATTCAAGTCAGAAAAACGTGAGTTGTTTGGACCAAAATGAGCGACCATGCACTTGTCGACGCTAAACGCCTTGCCCCATTCATTTGCCTACGCTGCAATTGTTTAAGTTGGTCTGGAGCAACTTCCTATCGTTTTGATTCCCGACTACCCCCTTAGCTTCGCGTCATCAGCGAATTTGGTATAGCAATCCCATCGATACCCTGATCGAGTTCATCTAAAAAAGGGAAAAAGTATGGGACCAAGGACACTTCCTTGAGGACCTCCACTTGTGACGCCTGTCAAATCAGAGAATTTCCTGTTCACCATAACCCGTTGTCACCCATCTCTTAACCACGATCCTATCCAATTCCACAAGTTGCCCCAATCTCGTGTAAACGCTTATATTGGATCATTGGTTACTTTCAGGGTTTTTTGTTTTCCGACAGAAATACCGAGTCTAGTTTCGTGGATCTTTACTAAAGATTTATTATTTTCCTCACTTTAAAATCATATATCTAATTTCCTATCTACTTTTACGAATTCGGAGGAAGGCCATGAATCATTCTAGCAAAAAAGAAACGAGAGTGTGTTGTTAATGTTGAGCTTAACGCAAGTATTTTCTTGTAGTCGGTGTTTGTGGTGACTGTTAAAAAAATGTTTTTTTCGAATAAAAAGTTGTTCCAAAACATAAAAAGCTAAAGATACCCATTAAAGAATTCTCTGAAGAAAATGCCATTAATTTAATGTTGCAAACTTGTATATATAGCCGCACCCCTCCCCTTCCCATCAACGTGAGCGGTCATTTCAGTGATAATCTCGTTTAAATGGGAAATTTTGATTGATGCTATTTCACTTCATTTGAACAGTGATTACTTTGGAATTCTTCGTTAGCAGTTTTATATGAAGGAAAAGTGTAGAGAGAGAGAAACTGGACATTTCTTTCATTTGTGTGAGTATTAATCGTTATTTTGATTTATCGGTTCGATTTCGCTATGATAGTGCAAGACGGTGCAGAAACATTCATTTTTGTTATTTTTAGGGAAACACGTGGATTTTTTTTTCAAAACATCAGATAATAACTAAAACCCGGTACAACGATACTCGATGTAAATATAAATCCCTATACAACAATATTTTTCGAATCTAGTTTGAAATCGCCTATAGCCTAATGTTAAACTCCTCTCAATGCAATGATATCCTTTACTACAATAAATCCCTCTATAAGAATATTTTTAAAGAGATTTTGAAACGGCTACAAAGATCATTTTTATACTTCACTCAAAATCGTCCTAAATTCTATTAACTTTATCACTTTTTTGTTTTTGTTTTCATTCTTCCAAGAGCGTCTGATAGCATTGATGTTTTGCACCACTAGATCACCGAAAGTGTTGATGAAGTTGCTGATATTGTCACTTTCTGTGTGTGTGCGTGTGTGTAAAACACAAAAGTTCAATACAGTAAATTTCTTTATAGGGGCAATGCATCTAAATGAATTTTATTAATCAATTGGTTTTTCGTGGCGAATAAATACTCTAAAGTGCATTTTTTCAACGTATTGACAACGCAGATTTAAAAAATACGTCAACAACAGCACAAATTCGGTGGCACACGAGATGATAATGTTGCCTCTTCATATAACGATGATATCTCTGCAACGGTATTTTTTCTTGGTTTGAAGAGTATCGTTATATCAAGATTTCACTGCACATTATTTCAGATCGTGTTCTGAAAGCATCGGACCAAATTACAAAGTTATGTTGTTTTTAAAATTTTACTATTGCAATAAAAAAAATTTAATTTCTGATCACACTCAATTATTATAATTTATAATTTTGTTTGTAATTTTTTTTTATTTTGTTTTCTTTCTGACTCAATGATAAAGTGTTCCAGACTCTGCCACGAAGTTGGGCTGGAAGAGATCTCGGCAATGGGATGAGTCCGGTGGCAGAGTTCTGACGTTCATTCATTCATAATCACACTCAATAAGAGCTAGAAATATTAGGCATACTGTTCTCGTGCAAATTTAAGATTATGATTACAGTGAAACCTCACTACAACGATATCCGATATAACGATAAATCCTTCTGCAACGGTATTTTTCGAATCGTATTTGGAACTGCTTATAGTGCAATGTTACACTCCTCTTAAGAACGATATCCTTCATTACGATAAATCCCTCTATAACGATATTTTTAGAAAATTTTTGGAAAAACCGCTACACAACGATATTTTTTTATAATGTGCTCAAAATCCGTTTTAAATTTAATTTAAACTCTTTGTCACTATTTTTTGTTCTTGAAGGCGTCCAATATAACATCGGTAAATTTGGACCACAGGATCACACACACCGAAAGCTCTAAAGAGGTTATAGTATTGCTACTATCTGTTAAAGACACAAAAGTGCAATAACTCTACAGGGCGATGCACCCAACTGAATTTTATTAACCAACTAATGAATTACAATTCATTGCTGCGAATAAATGCGCAAAAGCACATTTCTGACGCCCCTCCCCAGCGTCAAAGGTGAAGCCTACTATATATATATATATACACACACACACACACACATTATATTATCATTATTCATTATTTTTCTCGTATTATAAAATTTCTTGTGTTATTTTTGTATCATCAGGAAAGTACAAGAGTACATTGATGGACAAAGAATTCAGTTCAGTTTAAGGCCGCATGACCGGCGAAATGCCTTACTGCCAATAACTTTCGATATCTACAATTTGTTGCCGTCCTCTCATAGTAATTTTCTACGTCAAAAGCGGGAAACTAATGTTGAAGATAAACAAGAATCATTATCAATTCCAAACGATCAAGATCGAACACCAAATTCCAACTTCAAAAATCAAAAACAGCAATGGCGGAATATTGGCAGCATTAGTTCCGGCGTGGTATCTATGAACACTGCGCTTTGGCTGATGTCCAACAGGATGGGGCCTCCAACAGTGGGACGACAAAGATTCAGAGCAGTCACTGCTTTATCACCACCATTTGTTATGGCTGCTACAAGAGTTTTCAATGCCTCGTGCTTGCTTGGAGTGCCATGTTTGCAGGTGAATCTTTCGTTACTCTTACGCACAAATTTACATACATAAATTTACTTATACAATTTACCTTTAAAAAATGTTTATGATTCTCACACCATGCCATCACCCTTATGCAAAAAAAAAACCGTCCATTTTTTTTATAATTAGTTAAAATGCTTGCGTATCATTCACATTGCATATGTACATAAATTCGGGAACATTTAAAGAAAATAATTCCCGATAATTTATATTTTTACATAGAGAAAGATGTCCTCACTACTTATTAATACAAGATATACGGAAAACTAGGCTATATGTACAGATGCTGATTTTTTGGGGAAAAAATTCATCTCTGCCTCCAGCCTCCATAGAGACTCGAACCCAGGGCTATATAGTAAGGACTGCCTCACCCCTTCCAAGTTGCTCTTGCAGCCTTGACCTGAAGCTCGACCTTTAAATACTAGGGTAGCCAATGACAATTAACCGGTTCTGTCAGAGCGATGACGTCAGCTGTTACCGACTCCAGCGTGTCATGAGACATCCCTTATTACATGGCCCGAATACCGGTCTCTCGTATACCGGACGAGTGCTCCACAACTAAGCTATGAAGACAAATAGAATATTTCTTCCTTGGAGCGTATATATGCTGAACAGTACTGTGCGATGCACTGACAATAATCAGCTTATCCGTATATCTTGTATTTGGAGCTGACATCTGTCTCTACGTATACTGTATGTCATCATCTAGTGACCCCGTTATCATTCACGAGCTGATTGTTGTCACTGTTCATCGCACGGTGCCGTTCAGCATATAAACGCTTCAAGGAAGAAATATTCTGTCTTCATAGCTCAGTGGTAGAGGACTCGTTTGGCATACGAGACACCGGGTTTCAAGTCTCCGTCAAAAATCAGCATCTCTATATACAGCCAGCTTCCCGTATACCTTGATATTGTTACCTCTTACCAGTTTTTAGTTCAACCCTGCATCAATTCCCATTCCTTTATATCGAGCATGTCCAATCAGGATTGCAACTAGGGAAAAAAAGCAGATGGGTCTGGTGCCCATGTCGCTGGACCAAAGGGGGCGAAAATTTTCAATCTTTAACCTCTTCTTGAACATTACGAAAACGTGTGAGAAAATGCGTGCTTGCCCCAGTTGACCAAGCATCTAGTTGCTGCTCTGCGTCCAATGTGGTAGTGTTGATGGATTTAAAAGTTGAACTCCATGGAAAGGTGGGGAGGAGGGGTTAAGGGAAGGTCATGCGAGATTGCGATATCCGTAAACGTTGGGGTGAGCAATTCATCGTATGGAATGAAACAAACGTGAAACGGTAAAATTAATCTTTCAAGAAAATCATTTAACCGCGGGGGTTTATCTTCTGGGAGAATGTTCACCCGTTTGTTTGTTTTAACTGTGATATTTTATGATACAAAAAACACATACATGACCATAGAATCCCCTTTTCAAAGATATATCACATTAGTTTGTACATCCAAAGATATGCTTGAATTACCGAGACACCATTTCAAACGAAACTGGGTCATGTTTGACACTTTGTGATTTTGAACCCTATGGACCTTTTGAATCTCTTTTGTTCGAAACATTCATTTCATTTCTTTAAGTTTATTCATTGTTAAGTTTTATAGGTTTGTAATATCAAAAATTATAACAAATGCAAATTTTTCAAAGTTTATTAAAGCCGACTTTGTGTATGCACCACCAAGAGAGAAAGGACGAATTCTTTCAAAATTAATACAATTTCTTCCCAAAGCAAGAGATGCTACTGAATCAAAGCTGGCTACTGAATAACTCGTGCGATCAATACATCTTTTCGTTCTCTCAACCCTTTTTTTCAGAATTTATTCACTTAAGTGTTCATTTATGTCTTAGTAGATAAAAGAACCACAGTAGGATGAAACAGAAGAAATCAAATTTAAATAAATAACCACACATTTAACAACGTTGAACAACTCCGTTTTTCTGCGTTTTTGTGGTTCAAATTGGATAAATAAAGAAAATTCCTTTATATTGATCATAGTATTGTGATCGAATTCGTGTTGGGTAGGCTATATACCAAAACACGCTTCTTTCTTTTATAAACTTGGATTACTTCACAAATTATTAGGTCCCGCCTGGCAGTCGAGTGGTTTGTGAGCTATCCTCTGACTGTGCAGGTCTGGGTTCGAGCATAGATGTCTACTAGCACTAACAAATTCCGTGGACAGATCATACTGATCTCTTGGAAGCATGTGAAGATCATATTTATTTATTATTTTCAACCTCCTCTACATTGAATAGAACTATCGATAAATTGAGATAACTTTTTTATTTTTTTCTATACTAATTTACTTTCTTTCTTGACTGGTGTGACTACCACTTTCCTATCTTGGGGCACTTGATATCCAATTTTCGTATATTTCATCAACCGGGTAAAATTATTAATTTACATACTCTCCAATTATTCTAAGAATATTACGAATGTGATAGCATGCTTTTCACTGAAAAAAAATTGTATTCGTTTAATTATTTATTTTTCTTTCGCTAGGTGCGCACAAATTCTAAAGAAAAACTTCATTACATTTTTTCTGATTACCATTCCACCAGAAGAAACGAAGGGATAACCTACAACGTTACATGTTGCGCTGGAATTGCCATAGATTTGATGAAAGCGTTGGCTCGAGATTTGGCCTTCGACGTAGATTTGTATCTCGTAGGTGATGGATATTTTGGAACGCGTAAAGGAAAAAAATGGAATGGTTTAACTGCCGATCTTATATCTGGATCGGCGCATATGGTTTTCTCCGCCTACAGTATGACAAGTAGCAGATCCAAAGTAGTGGACTTCTCCGTCCCATTCTACAATTCTGGTGTCTCCTGTTTAACATACACTCGAGAAAGAGACGTTCCCTTATCTGCATTCCTCGTACCTTTCAGGTAATTTTTTTTTCGACAAAAAACATTACAAAACGATACAAAAAGACAAAAACAGCGACACAAAAACAAATAACACACGAAAATATACATAAATTAAGAACATTCAAACTGGGACTAGGGTGTCCTTACAGAAGGTCTATAAGCATAGTCTATTATCTGTTAGTCAAGTGGCAACCGTCATTACACTTTTCAAAAGTTCGTTAATTTATGGTGAGGGTTTACGGAATTTATTTTACTTAATTTTTTTAATATAAAATGACACTATGAATTAGTTAATAGCAAGTTATATAGCGAATCACTTGGATAAGGAACCACACAAAGGCATATAATATCATGGAATGAATTAAACGTCTAAAATGGAAATGAAATGGACATATTGCAAGAAGACAGAACAACAGATGGACCACAAGTATTCTAGATTGATAGCCCGTGGTGTTAAACATCCGAGAAGGCGTCCCCACGCAAGATGGATCGACGAGATCAGAAAAGTGGCTGGAGTCAACTGGATTGCTAAAGCATCAGACAGAACAAAATGGAGAAATTTAGAGGAGACCTTCTCTTCTCTCTCATCCACCAGTGTATTGAAAGTGGTTGTTGTTGATGATGATTGATATATACACATTTACACATTTGTGTATGATCAATATCTTATATACAAGTTGTATACAGTTTTTTTTATCAATACATAAATTTTCAAATATACTCATATAAGAACATACAAAATAAAAACGGTATCTATATAAGTCAGCTTTAAATTGTCAATTTTTAACCCTTTAATTGACAAATATTCAAATATCCAGTGGGGAAAATTTTTGAGGCGTTATATTAAGCAAATGAGGTACCCTGAATGCTATTGCATAGCAAAAAAAATTACTGGCAATACCTTTTTTACATTGGCAATACATTGTATTTCAAAAAATGTAGGATATTGTACTTCAGAGAACACACTGTATTTTTATGGTTTACAACAGCGATTCTCAACCTGTGGGGCGCTGGTACTGAAAGGGGGGCGCTAGCATATCGAAATAAATATGTATTATTTAAAAAAATGATTATTTTACTCTGAAAGGAAAGCAAAACAAAATGCATTATAAGATAATAAAAAATAAAATTCGCATTTACACTGATATAATACACTTCAAATAGGACTTTATCAGTACTGCACAATGTATTTAATAATTAGAATACATCCCATATTGTTCAGTATTTTCGTGACTTTCTCAGAGGAAAGATTGTTTTATTTTCGTTTAAAATAAGTTGATAAAAGTAATTTTCAGCAAATTATTTGAATGTAATATTCCATATGAAAGTTCCAAAAATTTCATGGGGGGGGGGTGCCCCTCTGTACTGCACTTGTGGGGGGGGGGGCGATGAAAATTATGATTGAAAATTGGGTCGCAAATACTGAAAGATTGAGAAACGCTGGTTTACAATTTACATGATATGATTTATTTGAATAGTTTAAAAATGTCATTTATTATTTGTCAACTTACTTTTCTATCATTGTTGGAGAATGCGCAGCAATATGTCTCCTCCACATATGGTATTTCCCTCCAAAATGTAAAGATTAAAAATCGTTCTTGCTTGGCTTGTCAATAAATAGGAGACGTGTACCTTTGAGCCATTCTGCTGGTAATTATAGAAACTTCATGAACAGCTCACAAGTAAAAATCGACTGTTTATGAGTTGCCTAGAAGCATCAATGCCGAAACGAGCTCAAAATATGCAATGCCTTTACTTGAAAAATATAAGAAACTCGTGTGTTGCTTTTGAGATCAACATTACCAAATAAAGGGTCAACCAACACAGCATCGTATATAAATTTACTCACGGTCTTTAAGATGAACTTCAATCGTATTTTGAATAGAAGTTCCTCACCTATATATTTTGCATTAATGTATTTTCTATCGTTCTTGAGTGTTTTTGGCAGTATGTAGATTATAATTATGAGACCGAGTGAGCGTTAGATAATTTGTATTCGAAGCATCGCTTTCCGACAAAGACGTCTTAACCATGGTATTTCGAGCGTGAAATGAAAAATTCGGCATTTAAATGTGCATACGGTATATTTTCCAACGCCCATCCTGTCGATTCAAAAGATAACTTCCTAGAAAGTTCTCAGCCTGAAGTGGATAGCCAGTTTGTATAATGATGCTGCATTAATCCCAAATTTTTCCATAAAAGCGAGACAGAATTCGCTTAAAGAGGAGAAGGATATGAGTAAATGTCGACACGTGAATATAATAATAATGATAAGGAATTGAGCCAGGCGACAATTCGAAGATGATACTTATTGAAAGTAAAAATAATAATAATAATAATCTACTACCACACGGGTGTGATTCCTTTTTCTAATTATAATTCCGTTTGATATCTTTCGTTAATTATTACGTTGCTTCATGTATATTTTGCACTTAATGGTATCGTTCCCTTTTAATAATCATATTCATTCACATGACATTAAATACGAACGTGCTGTGCTCATAATAATGACTAAAGATTATGTAGTATTCTATATGCGAACTGAATTGCTTCCGTTATCTCTAATATATCGATGCCTTGGTTAATGCTAACAAAGCGTTTCAATAATTTTCGCACAGAAAGCAAAGTAGCGCTAAACGAGGTCAATTATTGGTGAAATATTTCAGCGACAGTTCAAGTACCATGTACCAATTGTCGGGATGCAGGGTGCATAGCTAAGTTCCCTTACCGCAGATTACTGATAAATCTTTAATCCTAGAGGCATACTTCCAGTATAGAAAAAGTATCCATACGCAGACACACACAAATATATCAATATTGCAAGGAACCAATTCATATTGCAAGGGATTATATATTTATTAAAATAAAAAAACTTTTCCCTATCAATCAACGGAATCCTTGTCTTAAAAACCCCAATTAGAATGTTGTTGCCTTGTCTTTCTTGAGCCCAACAAAAAAATTCGACTTTCCTAAGTGCAATATTCACAGATATTTGAATTCAGAAAGCTGAGAAAATAAGGGAGAAACAGCATGAATGAGGGAAAGAAGTGTTGTCGGTCAGCGATTTATGCGATTAATCCCACATATATTCTCAGTTTTTGAATTCAAATATCTCAAGAATATTGCACTCTTGTAAACGTGAAATTTTTTTCTCTTGTTGAGCTCAGGAGTATAATGCAATGGTAAACCCAATTAGAAAGTTGTTACCCTGTCTCAGACCACTACTTTCTAATTGGGTTTTTCAGGATATGAATGAATGAACGCCAGAACTCTGCCACCGAACTTACCTCGCTGAGATCTCTTCCAGCCCAGCTTCATGGCAGAGTCTGAAACAGGTTTTTTATGACATGGTTGTCCGTATTAAAAGTTAATTTTTTTATTTCACTAACTATATACAACCATCTTGCATTAGAGGAGATACTTAGAGATATACCATGAGGTACATCCATACTTAGATGATACCACCATAAATCTTTTATTGGCAGTATGTATATTTATATTTTATCATAATTATTAGTTTTTTATTGCTCTTATTGGGTCACTGTATTTTCGATATAGTTTAGATATATATTCGACAACCATATTTTTATGGGCATCTTTTTTCAGCACCTCACTGGACATTTTGTCTGTTGTGGCCCTTTTTATTCGTATTATGAATGACGTATTTGAAATCTACACGTTATTTAGATACTTTTTAATTGGAAATAGGCCTCTAGGGTCAATGGTTCACCAGTAATTGCGTCAGAGACTTAGCTATGCACCCTGTATTTCAAGTTTTTAGAAAATACAAAATTGGGATTAAAGTTCTGTTCTGAGCTGTCTACAGCTTAAACTAATCTTTAAAAAATTATGAAACTTTAGAAACATCTTAATGAAAAGATATGGGGAATTTCAAAGCCCTTTTTTAAAGACCGAAAATCTGCGCATAGCTTTTGTTGCGGAATCACTGTTTTTGAAAGAAGTTGACCAGAAAACACTTTCTAGTAAAATCAACGTTGTAATGAGGAATGAGAATGTCTGAAAATAGTTTTGCGGGAGATGTTAAGACACCCTGCCATGAAGCTTGAGCAGTTTGGTCTTTTTTTGCAAAAAATTGGCATGTGCACCAAAATTCACATAGAAAACATCTTCTAACTTGGTAGTGAATGCAGGAACCTATTTATTTAGCCCTCAATTTTTAAAACAATCTCAAAGTACCGTATCAGTGATGAATACACACGGCTCAGAACAAGGGAAATTTAATCATGTACCCCCATGTATATTTCAGTACTTATAACGTATGTGATATATTTTCGCAGTTTTCAATTGTGGATAGCTATATTTGCAAGCCTCAATGCAACCGCCGTTTGCGCTGCTATATACGAATGGCTCAGCCCGTTTGGACTGAATCCTTGGGGACGGATGAGAAGCAAGAATTTTTCATTAGCATCAGCTCTATGGGTCATGTGGTCATTATTATTTTCTCATTTGGTTGCCTTTAAAGCTCCAAAGTCCTGGCCAAATAAAGTGCTCATAAATCTCTGGGGTTGCTTCAGCGTCATTTTTGTATCGAGTTACACAGCCAATATAGCAGCACACTTCGCGGGACTATTCTTCCATTTGAGAGTCGACGACTTCCACGATGCTAGCGTAAGTACCGATTTACAATGTTTTCGATCAATAGTGTAAGAACTCATTATAACATTTGAAAATTATTTTCGTGGAAATCTTCCGTTTATGTGAAACATTTTAAAATTTTAACTTGTTTTAAACCCCATTTTACAATGGAAAAAACTAGCATATTTGTATATATCTCTCTGATGTCATTTGAAATGTAAATTATACTTTCGTCGAGATATCTGGAATTGCGATATTGTTGAAGTAACACTACAGAAAACTAATTAATAGCACATTTCGAAACTCAATAATTACTTTCTTATGCATCACTTTGTAGCTCAATATTTGTATTCAAATTTTCATTTTGTAAGGAATACGGAGCTTGTTAATTGAAATTGTTGGGGTATCCATTCTTTCCCTCTCCCTCTCTCCGTATAAGAAATTTCGAATACATGTACCTGTAAATTATTGCTCTTTCACGATGAAACCTGAGAAATAAAAAAAAGTTAGCTCCATTTTTTTTTTTAATTAAGAAAAAATATAAGATCTGTTTTTTATCTTTTCTTCGACCATTAGTCTTCCCTGGAATTTGAAACTACCGTTCCTTATGTACTTTGTGTTTTTTAGATAAAACCTTGATTATTTTACTAATGAGGACGTAATATTTTATTTAATCTTTGTGTTTTAGTTTTTTTACTAGCGTATGAACTACATTAAGTATACAAAAAATGTTATCAACAGTATTTACGTAAGAGGTGCAGCATGATAATTGCGATTTTTTTGTTTTTTTCTGTAACTCATTTGTAAGGTTGTGAAACCTGGTGAGACTTGGTCTTATAATACTTACCTATGTGTGTTAATGCATGAATTAAGATGTTTCTTGTTTCATCATCATTTTTTTACTTATTTGATGTGTAGCTTTTGAATCAACGCACGGGAACGGCTAAATCCAGCGCTGCTGAAAGCTATGTGTTCGCAGAGAATCCAGAGCTGTGGCAGCACATACAAAACTATGGTGTTAATAACATGGAAGAAGGATTAGTAAAACTTAGGTAATTTTTTTTTATTATTCTACGAATCATCTAAAAAAAATGCTAAAAGTGTTTAAATTTTATTGTTATTTATGGGTTCAGCAATACAGACATTTGGACACCGAACTGATTGTAAGTTACGTGGTACGGAACTGTATCGATACAGACATTTAATTTACACTCAGGTAGGCGTTGATGTTTATGAAAGACCATTAAAAACCATTACATTACAGTGACCTTAAACATACTCGAATACCATGTGTCGCTTCTAGACTTTAACGTTATTGTTTCGTCAGTTTGTTGATCGATGCCAAACTAATTATTGACTCTTTTTTAGATATTAGTATAAATTATATAGTAAAAATAATGTTCATGTTAAAGGCATTAAGCTCCAAGATGAGACAAAAGTAAGTAACATTTTTGCTCTTGTCCACGTAGGAAAGGAGAACTGGATGTTTTGATTGGTGACACTTCTGTTTTGGACTATTTTCGAGGCAACGAACCTGGATGCGGATTACATCTGTTAGGCCAGTCGATTTTCAATGACGCTTATGCAGTTGGTATGCAAAAGCATTTTCCTTTAAAGGTATGCTATAAATACATTTGAATAAATTGATTATACGTTATATCCTTCATATACTGTAATATGAAGCTTTACCTTTTTTTCTCATGCCATGAAGGCCCAATGAATGACGCGTTTACAAATTTATAAGGACTATGTCCATTTATTTATTTCTACTCATTGTTTGCTCTATACATTATAAGATAGCTGAATGTTTAAAAAAACCGAGGTTTTCGGTAAATTTTTATGATAATTTTTCAGATGCTCCAACGTCCAGTTTCCAATGCGCTAATTTATTCATTCACTTTGTTCAGAGGTTCATCAGTAGCTTAGTTTTTAGCAGCATACAGCATAACATTTGATAATATCTAGATCAGAGTGACATTAAATTCAAAATACGATTTTTCTCCCAAGTTCGGTACCATAACACATCGCAAAGTGTTCTCCCATGATTTAGGTACATGTAGTTCGTGTTCTCCTCTCTGCCAATGTTGAGTAAATGTCCCATTTTCTAGAACTAATGTGGTTATGTAATTTATAGAGGGATAAAACCTGGTCCAAAAGTAATATTTTTACTCTCAATCAGTAATTTTTCATACTTTTCGTCCGTATCGAGATGGGTATAACGGGCTTTTTAATTGGAATCAGGGTGATTATGAGTTTATGTGTAAGTTTGATACAAGCATGTTGAGCACAAGAGGATGTTCACTTTTCTTAGTCCTCCGTCATCCATAGATTCGTTTAAGGCAAAAAATATTTATTTAAAAATTAGAAAACTAATTTTCATACGGTCTCTGGATCCCATTAGAAACGTTGAGTTTTATGAATATTTTGGTATATTCCTTTCCAGAAAATGTAGCGTTCCAGCTAAGCTTGAAGAGAAGAGCCGTATAAAATTCTAGATCTATGACTAATACGATTTTCTTGAAATTTCATTCAATAACGAGTTTCATTCATAAAGAGTTGTTAAGGTGCTCCTGATGAATAAATTTAAGTAAAAAATATTTGTCCTGGGAATAATTTTATGTATAACCCCATCATGAAAAAAATATTCGTCAACTTAAATTACCAGTCTGTCGGAAAATTATAGATATTTTTTTAGCATGCCAATGCTTGAAAATCTTTTTACTTATAAGAGCCGAAGACACACAGTATAAAAAAAATTAAATTTCCAACTTTTAAGAAATAAATTTTTTGACTCAAACGTCTTTAGGACGATGAGTGATTTGAAACATTCTTTTGTAACTTTAGTTTTCTGTAAGACTAACAGGGAAGAAATTGGAAAACGATAATAGTGGACACCCTGTATATACGACGTATATGTTACGGTAAATGTGATAAATCGGTTATTATGCATACTTACCAATCGTCTTGGTAAGTTTGATGAATTTATCACTTTTACCGGCGATTATGCATATTAACCAATTGATAAATGAAATTTATTTTCTTCATCTGCGATTATGCATAATACCTTAGTGTAATTGTTGAATTTGATAAATATGAAAAAAAAAATCTAGTATGTGTAATAAATATATAGTCGAACCCGTATACAATGATAACAAATTTTATGATCGTACACAGATATAATGGTAACAAATTTTATGATCGTGCACCGATATAATGATAACAAATTTTATGATCGTGCACCGATATAATGATAACAAATTTTATGATCGTGCACCGATATAATGATAACAAATTTTATGATCGTGCACCGATATAATGATAACAAATTTTATGATCGTGCACCGATATAATGATACAATTAATGAATTATCATTCATTGTATATCTTATAGTACGGTTTATCATGTTTACCAACTACGTCACGCTTGGGTATTATGCATAATCGCCGGTAAATGTGATAATTTTTTAGCAGTTATTAAATTTGCCATTGACGCTTAGGTGCTATGCATAATCACCGGTAAAAGTGTGATTAGTTTAGGGAAATTTATCAAACTTACCAAAATGCTCGACGATTATGCATAATAACCGGCTATTGCACATAATAACCGAATTTATCACATTACCGCAACATATACATTATATGGTTTATACCGTAAACATTAGTTCTAATATATGTACGATAATCTCTTGACAGTACTTAAACGCTGGAAAAGTTTCTTTATTGAAGGAATTTTAGTTGTTAACCTGAAGAGGTGAAATATGTTGCCTATAACCACTTTATATTTTTTTTTTATACCTGATATTGTTCACTTTAATCTTATCTGAAATTTGCACACGTCTCTAGACAGAGAAAACAACTATTTCTTCCACCATTAAACTAAAAGTTAAGAAGCATCACCTCAATGTAACATTTTTACCCCCTTAATATCGTAAAACTTTCTACTCGTGTATGGTCTCAGCCATTTTTTTTCTTTTTAACCAACTTCTTACAAGTTTCCAGATATTTTTTTTATTATTATTTTTATTTCTTTTTATTTATTATTATTCTCTTGACACACAGGAAGCCATTTCAAACTTGATCCTTCGATACGAAGCTCACGGTTTCGTCGAACAGTTACAAAAGAAATGGTATGGCCGCGTTCCTTGCTTCACACATTCAGTGAACCATCTCAATAAACCAAAACCTTTAAGTATCGGAGCCGTTGCTGGTGTATTCGTAATGCTTGTAGCCGGACTTGGTGCTGGAATAGTCATCTTGGTCATCGAACACATGGTCTTCAAACATGCCTTACCGATTCTTAGAGAGAAGCCGTCTCAATGCTTTTGGAAAAGCCGTAATCTCATGTTTTTCAGTCAAGTAAGTTTTTAATGGAATGCTTTCCAATTGATCAAACCCTCTATAACATCAGCAAACAAATACACAGTCAAATTCAGTTTTAATGACATTGAAGATTTTATTATTTAGATGGCCCTGGGTGTCCCGTAAAGTACACGTCACACAATTCCAAAAAACGAATCAAGAGGTTTGATTATTTATAACCATCACAATTCGCAACACGGAAGAAAGCCTCCAGTATAAGAACTCTGAAATATTCCTTAATAGAAGTAATCATGATGCCAGTGATTGTGAATCATAGAGTGTTCATCCGAGCTGCCGGTGAATATTTTCTGAGTGCAAAATCAAGCATACATCGTCACTAGTTTATGTAAGCAGCATTACCTCACCGCAAGGGTATAAATAACACTAAATTCATTATAGAGGAGGCCCACAAAATATCTCAGTTCAGGTATCCTGGCTCTAGGTTGTGTGCGTGGGGGGGAGGTGAGCACCGAGATTCTCGTTGGGAAAGAAAAACTTTATTCCTGCTTTGAAAATGTCCTCTAACTTTTTTTTCAAGATAGTGGTTGCATGCTCTTTTATTTTACCTAATCTGTTGTTTCTCTGAGCACAGAATTTTGATATCTCGATATTAGCGCGATATGACGAAATAAAATGCATTCTTATGCAATATAGTGGATTTTTCTCTGTTCAGCAGCAAATAATTCTGTGTACAGAGAAGCATTCTCAGTCATTCTCATTCTCTAAACATCCATACTTTGCTCACCATTGCCATTCTATTCACCATGAAAAAACATGATGCCTTTCTCTTTGTTATTTTTGTCCATAACCTAAAACAAGTAAAAATAAAATTTTATTAGTAAAAATGTGCCTTTTGGAGAATATTGAAAAAAAGTGTGCGGCCTATAATACATAATACTGTTTGTATATTATATTGTATGTAAAACATTATTGAACTAGAAATACTGCTGCCACGTATCAAATAAAAAATACAACTGTTGTGATTATTCGATTGAAATTGAGATGACCGGTTTTTCATTAATGCGCCGCATAAAAAAAGTAAATACAGCATGATATCAATAAATCTTTTTGAGAAATAATATCAGTTGAATTCTCAAGTTTGTTTCGAAATTTAAAACTTTGCTGTTTGTATGTGGCAAATTAATATTAGTAGGATGAGCAAGAGTTCTCAAGCCTTCAAGAGATCAATATGAAAGGAACTTTCTTAAGTTGGTGCTCGATAATTTTTTGTATCAGCATGTATCGGAAGCCATTAGGGGTACTGCTATTTTGGATTTAGTTCTCACTAGTTTCGAGGATCTTGTTGAACATGTTTCGGTGGAGGACGAGTTTTCTTCCAGTGATCATCGTGACGTCAGTTTTCTCTGTAAGTTTTCTTCAGGTAAGGTTGATAACAAAAGACTGGTTCCTTGTTTTCGTAGAACTAACTTTGATGTTTTGAGAGGAAGGTTAGCGGAAGTTTTCAAAGACCGGTTAGAATCAGTAGGGGTGGTAAGTCAATGGGAAGAATTTAGTACGAAGCTGTCCTCTGTTTTGCACGACGTCATTCCCTTTGTTCGGTAAAAACGTGTTTGCACATCACGCCCCCTATGGTTCACGGATAGCGTGCGTAACCTTTATCTTAAAAAGGAAACAGCATTCAGAGAGTATAAAAGGGGGACGAAGTGACCTGTTTATTGTTTACTAATAAAAGAAGGGCGTTGAAGAAAGCGATAACGGATAGTAAAAAGGAAGTTGAATGTAGGTTGGCAGGACACTGGCTCCGACCCAAAATCAATTTTTAGGTACGCCAATGATGGATGTAAAGCGAGAGTTGACCCCCTCTCGATACGAGGGTCTAGGATAGACAGCAATGTAGGTATGTGCAGTGATTTCAATGACTTTTTCGCGTTTGTTTTTAATGGTGAATACGATATCCATGTACAGGTGTTGCATGCAGTAATAAAATCCTCAACGATATTCAAGTTGAAGATGTGGAGGTCCTAAATCTTCTAAAAATTGTATGTGCGAGCAAAGTACCAGGACCAGATGATATCAATCGTAGGGTCCTCAGTGAATGTTCTAATGAATTGTTGGGGCCAGTAGCGCAGATTTACAGGAGTGGTGTTGCTGAGGGTATCGTCCCAAAGGATTAGAAGCTTGCTAATGTTGTTTCGATATTTAAAAAGGTTAGTAGAGAGACTGTGTCCAATTATCGTCCAGTGAGTTTGACGAGCTCCCTCTCGAAAATTTTGGAAATTATTATCAAAAAGCAATTGGTGAAGTGGCTAGACGAGAATAGTGTATTGTCGGATAATCAGCATGGTGTCAGGAAGGGGAAGTCATGTGTAACTAACCTCCTTCACTTCTACGATTACGTGACTAAGACTTTGGGAAAGGGCAAAAATGTAGATGTTCTTTACCTTGATTTCCAGAAGGCATTCGATCGGGTCCAACATGGCAAATTCTTGAAGCGTTTACACGAGATTGGAATAGGGGGCAACTTGCTGAATTGAATAGAATCGTGGTTAAGAGATAGGTTGCAACGAGTTATGATGAACAGGGACTTCTCTGGTTGGACAGACGTCACAAGTGAAGTTCCTCAAGGAAGTGTCCTTGGCCCCATACTTTTTTCACTTTTTATCGATAGACTCGATCAGGGTATCGATGGGTTTACTAGCAAATTCGCAGATGCTGTGAAGCTAATGGGGTAATTGGAAATCAATGCGATAGGGAGTTGCTCCAGACCAACTTAAACAGGATTGCAGAATGGGCAAATGAATGGAGCATGACGTTTAGCGTTGATAAGTGCAGGGTCGCTCATTTTGGTCCTAACAACCCCCGTTTCTACGAGTTGAATAGTGTCACTATCCCGGATGCAACTAAGGTCACCGATTTGGGAATTCTCATTGACGAGCGGCTTAGGTTTTCTGAACATTGTTCAGCTGTGGTCAAAAAAGCTAATAGAATGCTAGGTTTTATTTTCAAAAAGGTCTCTTCGCGTTCTCCTAAAGTCATTCTTCCGCTTTTCCGAAGCTTAGTTCGTCTGAAGTATGCTGCAAGGTTTTGGAGACCATACCTACTCAGAGACATAGACTTGGTTGAAGGGGGTGCAGAAAAGAGCTACGCGTGTCCTTGTAGGCACACGGAGCTTGAGTTATGAAGAGAGACATTTTTTGAAGATGTTTACATTGGCAGAGTGCAGGCATAGGTGTCGGGGAATACGATCAAAGTGTTCAAAATCTTTCACGGGATGGATAGGATGGACTATGAATTATTAATACACCGTCAATCGACTGCTTTTACAAGGGGACACTAGTATGTTGTGACAAACTGATACTAATTTATCGATTGGTAAAGGACAATTCTAGGTTGTGGTGTGGCAGGGAGTTTTTCTCTAAAAGGATTGTTAATAAATGGAATAGCTCACCCAAGAGGGTAGTAAATTCTAACACAATTGACACGTTTAAAAAGAAATACGATAAACATGTTGGGGTAATCGAGAAGCTATCCATACTTAGAATAAAACAACCATAAATACATTTTATGGGCATTGTATAATATTTTATCATGTATATATATTGTTTATCATTTTTATGATTGCATTTTTAATTGAGTTGCTGTATTTTAGTAATATATGACATCCATACTTGTTATGGGCATCTTTTTCTCTGCTACCTCGTTGGGCATTGTGCCTGTTGCGGCCTTGTATTTGTATATTTGTATATAAGACTCGGTTCGATTCTAGTTTATATATAAATATAAACCATATCTACTTCTCAATAACGATATCATGGCCGTAAAAGGGAGATATGGTGTTAAATGTTTCAATTCGACGAGCGCTAAAATTCAAGGAGTACTAGAGAAAAACTCTTATCGGCCTCTGTCTTGTCATAATGATGCATGATCCTTCCGAATTTTGATTCTTTTCTCCCGTAAAAGTAACATAATGATATTAATAAAATGTTACCAGAGGCGAAGTATCGACAGAAACTTTCACTTTCCGTTAGATCGTGGTGGCGGTAAAACACAGTATCGTACAGCAATCGATTATAAATATATTTTTCTTTTCTTCACTATAACAATGGAAGATACAAATACACTAACCGCTGCTTATAAGAATCAAATCGGCAAAACCAAACTCTTTTGATGTAGAAAAATCATTGGTTATAAGAATCAAATTTCTGCTTATAACAATAAATTTTTCCCCCAAAACTGTCATTGTTCATTTCAGGTGAATGACTGCCTTTGAGACACCTTTTTATTCTTTAAAATAATCTGTTTTTTTACAAAACGTGTAGTTTTAATAATGGTAGTGTATAAAATAAGGAAAAATCCAGTGAAATTTCTGAAACATTTCGAATACTTTCTGAAATATTTTATATTATGCTCTTAAAATTATAGCTTATTTTCAGTAATTAAGCCAGACATTGTACACTGAAAACCACAGCATACATTAAAAAAATTTGATACTGTATGTTGCTGTGACAGTTATCTAAGTAATGAACTAAAAATTTTATAACCCTTTTGTCACCACAATTGTGAAGAAATTAAATAATTATCATGTATTTTTGGTGGTTCATTTTAGTTCTAATTAAAGCTTAAAAACAAAAAATTATCTAGTTACATAACAAATCGACTTAGCTGATACACACACACACACATTTGAAAGTTTTGTCAGCACTATACACTCACAATAAAAACAAAAAATACCAATTCAAATATGTTGAATAATACATAAATATCACGAACATTTATTTATTTTACTACAAAAGAAAACCATAATTTCTTTTATACGTTTGTTAGGAAATATTTTGCGTTAACGCAGTAAACAGTTTCACAGGGGTGAAACATCTAACTGAATTTTGTTAATTAACATATTTTAAAAACTAGTTGTCCCACACTTGTCTTGTCATATGGTAAAGTAGTTATACAGCCTTTATACTTCTAAATACCAACATTCAACAACGTATGTAAGGTATGTTACTGGCGTCGAAATATTATTGGTCATTTAAAGTACCGTCAGTACTGAAAGGGTAAAGGTACACCTAAGATTTTCTCGGAAATATGTGAATTTTCTTAAAACAATACGTGAATTTTGACAAAAAAACTTCAATATTTTGCTTTTGAACATATTTTGAACTTTGCACATATAGCCAAGTATCCAGTTCATTGCACAGCTAATACATGTAAAAATATATATGTATTATCTGAAACCCTGTTAAAAAATTTCATGAAAATATCTAGCATACTTTTTGAGAAATTTTGCGTTTTGCGTGCAATAAAGTAACGAAAAAAATCTTCAAAAAACGCGTTTCAAAATTGTTTTTAGGCTTCGAAACCTTCGGAAGATTCCACTCAGCCATAACTTTGTTTTAACTTGTTGCATAGACAAGAATAAAAAAGTCTTGGATTTTTTTTTTGTATAAAAATCTTACAAAAATAAATTAATAAAACAATTTTCGACAAATTTCAAAAATTCGTCATTTGAAGGTAGTCAGTCTCTTTCAGGAGTGGAAACTTATAGGAGATATATTTGTAATTCACAAGGTTGTTCGAAGGACTACTTACCACCCCTCTTTTACCTTTTTGTAACAATCACCCTATATTGACTGTACCTTTAGCCACAAAAGTGGTGATTACAGCTTTGTAGTAAAACGATATTCGATGAATGACTTATTGGCAAGAGGTTTATGGCAGAATAAGAACTGCTCACAGAGAGAGAGAAATCAATTTAATCTTTTGTCAAAGAAGCTGCTGATGAATCGAATTCATCTAGCGCAGTGTTTCCCGAAGTAGGAATTGGAATCTGCAGATATAACATGGGGCTCTATGATTTGTTCAACAAAGAAGTCGATGGTAACAATTTTAGGAGCAAAAGGGAGAGGGTGCGAAGAGAAAAAAAAGTTTTGATTGAAATAATAGAGAGATATCTGCACTCACACACAAAAAATAGTGCATTAATATTAGTTGCTGTTGTGACATTTTTAGAAACGTGGAGATGTGTCTAGTTCTTCTGTGACATTTTTAGTCACTCCACGTTAAGTCAGTAACATTTTGCTAGAGATTTTCCAACAGCGGAACAATTGCTAGAAACCCTGGTTATTATCTGGTAGGCTCTTGAGAATAGAAGTGCATTCGGAAAGGTTTTATGGATGAGAAATGATTTTTCTATTATAATCAATAATATTTCTATGACTTGGAAAAATATGTGTGAGCAAACTTACTCAGGAATCTTCAACCCAAGTGAACTTGGATAGATATCTTACTAACCGGGAATAATAGGTAATGATATGTATCAAAAATTGAACTATAAGTGTTTAAACAGATTTGAAATTTTAAATGTTAAAGTATTAAACAATACAGCGAACAGAGAAAAATCAAAATCTAGAATAAAAGAATTAACTGGTTATAAGAATCAAAATAAATAAACCAAACGTGATTCTTAAGCCTTAAATCCATACCCACAGCGCTACGTCACGCCGAACCACTCAAAAAACAGATTTGAGGTGTGCTGAGATGATTTTGTCGTCAAAAACCGGTTTTTGAGTAGTTTCGGCAGGGAGTAGTGCTGCGGATGTGGATGAGTCTTTATAAGCAGCACTACTGGAACTTTCACCAAACTTCCACTCTGGGTTAGATAGTAGTGACGGCTATACACAGTACAGCGCAATTCGATTGTAATATTTTTCTTTTCTTTTTCATTATAGCAATATAATAATCTATGACATTCTTCTTTTGATTCTGTACAGAAATTATATCGTTTCATCAATACTGTGGAACTGGTTTCACCTCATCATTCGGCTAAAGAAATAGTTACAAATCTGAGGGAAGGACAAATTTTTAGCCTTTTTCAGAAAAGCGTTAAAAGAGTAAGTTGAAAAATTATAACTCGTTTTATACATGTTTGCACTTCTTTCTTTTATTCATATTACAATGATTTTCCTCACAATTTCTGATTTAAAAGAAAAAGAAAGATAGAAAAGCATTAAAAGGCCCTATTCGCTTCGAAAGCCAGATAAAATAGAAATCGATACATAACGTGCCGTTGGGAAATTTTTGAATCCGAAAAGCAAATTAGCAAGACACGCTACGGCTGGAAATCACTTTAATTTTGGACAGAGGTTTGCATTACGTTAAAAAATTCCTGATTAAAAAGTTTCCCCATGTTTCCTTCCTTCAGCCTTGATGACTCACTATTATACAGTTAGTTACGAACGCTTTTGTACAGGAAACTTCCATGAACTTGAGTTTTGTGGCTTTGTTCGCATGAAGCGTGGGAATTTCAGGATTCCGGAAAAAGGGCTTTTGCTCTTATTAGACTATCACATATTTTCGTTAACTTTTACCGGTAAAGGCCGGATTCTCACTGGAGGGAAATGAGTATTACATAACGTTGTGATTAGAGAAGATTAAAGACTACTTTCGGTTGAACCTCCTGGTAGTTTTAAATTTTAACCCGCCTATTGCACTTCCTCTCACGCTTTAATTATATTTCTGTATTACATCTGCTATTTATAGTTTTTGTTCTTTCAATTTTTTCGTCGACTTAATAAAGATATATCATCAGAGATAGAGTTTTATTCCTTTTTGTGCCCTATGCCCACACATATCATAACCATGGCCGTCTTAAGGGTATCATGGGCCCCGAGCAAAGAGATTTATCCGAGGTCCCCCCCCCCACTTATCCAGAAATGCCTATTTACAAATTTACATGCTTTATCTCGAAAATCTTATACAGATCTCATTATCATGAGTCCGAAGGCACTTTCTTCTGGAAGCCATCTTGAGAACACATAGTATTCAACTTTGAGTTCTGCCCCTGATAAAAGCCGCCAAAGTTCATATTCACCATATTTCTAACTCAAAACACACGCAAGTCCTTTACGTCAGGCCTGAGGATAAATAAAAACAATCTACAGCGAGAAAAAGCAACCACCACGTTTGCGGCACCAGAGTCTGAAAGGATTATATGAAGTTGATAGTTTTGTTTTCATTAATGTTTCAGTCAACCACTTAGACCAAGTGGTTTTCAATTGAGGGTCCCCGGGGCTTCTGAATTTGCATAATCTTGGTATATGAAGATCAAAATGCGTGTTTTTCTTTTATTGAAGATCTCGATGTATCATGCAATTTTTGCAAAACTTTATCCAATATCATTTATGAAACATAAAAAATTTATACTTCGGACTTCACCGTGCCTAGTTATACGACTGAATTCTATTTGTTTATTTATATTACATACA
Organism: Pholcus phalangioides; assembly: GCF_987345545.1. Classification (NCBI taxonomy): domain Eukaryota; kingdom Metazoa; phylum Arthropoda; class Arachnida; order Araneae; family Pholcidae; genus Pholcus; species Pholcus phalangioides. The sequence continues at coordinate 26,559,881 of NW_028301625.1, forward strand.
TTGTAATCCCAAAAGCTTTCGAAATTAATAATGTTAAATTTGCATATCACTCAAAACAGTGCTTTCTATACAATTACCTGCTTCACTCGTAAGAATTACACACTATATAGCCAAAAGTCTGTGTTCACTTAAGAGTTTAGACATTTTCTCGAATTTCTAGAAAAATAATGAATGAATCGCTCTGAAATTTCGGTCACATATACCCTGTGTTGGTACTCACCATTGAAAATTTAGTCTTTCCTTTCTTTCTTTCAAACCAAGCACAACTCAGGTCTATCACCATCTATGGGCGATTTACTACCTAGTGAGTTGTGCCGGAAGTGTAACTGTGAGTACCTAACAGTCTGAGTGCGTATGTAGTGTTGTGTTTGATTTTTCAGTGCTGCCATCTATGTTTCAGAAGTGAAGTGTTATGATTGAATTACAATTTGTACTGCTTGTAGGTCTGTTGCTGTCTGTGGCGAGACTTTTTAAAGGGGAGATCGGCTCGCATTCGCGCCTTGAAGTTGGGAACCACAGAAAACCAACTTCAGCCGACCACCACTGTTGTGAAGTTCGAATCCGGGATCTAGCGAGGTGAGTCCACCACTATGACCACCACAGAGGCTGAAAATTTAGTCACGAGTAAAGGACCGACAAAAAATTAAATAAGAAAAAGTTTTTCGATCAACTCTGTATCAGAAAAAGCTGCAAATGAAGCACAAATTTTCTACTAACTTTGTGCTACATTTCTGTGCATTTTCGTGAGAATAGCACGTATATTCACGAAAATATAAATGTTTTCTATAAAAATTCCAGTTTTCATCACAATGATTTTTGAAACTCTTCAGAACAATTCAGTTTGATTACTTGCAATGACGCAGTTGCTTTGCTCTCTTCATTTACGCTTTAATTTTTCAAAAATAATTTTTGCTATAACTTGTTAAAGTGTGAAATCAACTTTGAACAGTTATATTTATGCCTTATTTTCACAGTCTGAGGCCGGGATGGCACTTTTTTAATTTTTTTTTTTTTTTTTGTCCGTTTCAGTTTGTTGTTATTTTGTTCACTAGTAAGTAACTGCGTTCGTTATTATTCATTATAAACTTGCAAAGTATCAACCAGTATATGGGCCTCTTGTGTGACCCCTTGGCTAATTTTTCTTTCTCATCTTGAATTCATGTAAGAAGTTAAAACAATAAAGTGAACTGAACTGATTTGAAAAGAAATTGAAAAGTTAGATAAAATATTTACAAAACTTTAAAATAAGGCTATTGGTTACATCCGCTTGAATGTAACCGATACAGCTATTGGTTGAATTTTTCAAATTTTATAAAAGGACTTATATCAAACTTTTATAATGTAATCCCGGCCTAATCCTGGCCTTATACACCTTTATCAAAGTGACATTGTTATCGTTTGAGTTAAATTCTGAAAATGTGCCAAAAACACGGCAATATCGATTTTTTTTTTCTTTTTTGGAGACTATATCGATCAATTACGTTGTTTTACTTGATTCTGGATTTAGGAGTCGTTTCGCATGCATATCTCACACGCGGTTAACTCGTTGGTGGATGGGAGGAAAACGCAATTCTGGCCACACAGAGAAATGCTTCCAAATATATGGAAGTAGATTAAAGCAAACACTTTAGCATCTTAATCACAGGAGAGCGTTGCAATATTAGCGTAAAAGATTAGCTTCCATCGATCGCCGTTCATGGGACAAAATAGCGTCTCATACATTATCGGCACATGTGCAGCCGAAGTTCATACTTTTCAAGGAATCGATTTCTTCGAATGCCTCGAAGCTAACGATTTTCACTTAACCGTCACGTGTAGTCAGGAAAAATCTTCGACTTGACAGTTGAGTGTGTGTGTTCCTTCTCATTCGAACTGAATCTTTCAAGCAACGACTAGAAATTCTTTCAATTCCGTCCAATTTTAGAAATTGCGCGAAAAACTTAGCGCGTTTTAGAAAAACTCGCGTTGACAAATACAATCGAACTTGATTAATTCGAAGTCCAAAGTCACTGGGAAAAAGTTCGAATTTTTCAATTAAGGTATCCTGGGTCCGTAAAATGGCTACAATTTGCAACTTATGGGGGGTTAGTGCACGCAAATCTTCTAAAAAAAGATATTTTCGAATTTTTCACTTTTTAAATGCTATAAAAATTTCTGCGTTCAAGTGCGTTCGACTTTTTGTTCTACTTGCACTAGAAGTATTTTTGAAATATTTTTAATGTAAACGGTTGGCAGGCATTATATATGCTAATGTTTTCCATTAGAATAGTCTTTTCTCAAAACTGAGTTTTTTGTTAAATAAAGAACATTTTTTCAAACACCACTTGTTCAAATGTCTTGAAACTTTGTTTGTGTCTCAACACTAAGGTGTTAGGCCTGGATTACACTATAAAAGTTTGATAAACTTCTTTTATAATGTAATGCCGGCCTTACATACTTTAACAAGAGGGTTCCTTATGAAAATGATTTAACCCCCTTGACTGCGTATTTTTCATTTTTGACCTCATTTACTACGAAATTGGACAAAGTAGGTCACAAATATAACAAATTCGGTGTTTGGGATTTTTTCACCAAGTCGTATTCGAACCAAGGTTGGGACACGTATGTCCCAGTCGTAGTTAATAACGTTATTCGTATGAAGGAACGGTATATGATTAAAAAAAAAACAACATGACTAATTGGTCTCGCTCTACGACTGGGACATATTTAATTAGTTTCTGAAGAATTTTTGTCCAGTAGTAATTTTTGAAATCTTAGTGGGACATGTCCCGTTAGTAGTAGTCAAAGGGTTAATGAAATTTTATGTCACAAAGTAGGAATAAATCTCAGTGATTTTTGAAAAAGCTGCATGTTATTCAAGTTAAAATTCGAGAAAAAAATAACCAACAATTAAAATCCTAAATGCTCGAGTTAAATTGTATAAAAATATCTATAGTATTTGAGAGAAAAATATTAAGTGCCTAAAGTGAGTAGACTACTTTTAAATGTTCCCTAAAGGTAGGAGGTTTTCCCCATAGGAAAGTATGGAAGGCGTAGATCGTGCACCAATCCCCTTAGCCCGTTAACGCCCGTACCTTGAAGCGCTTTGAATTCTATTTCTATATTGGGATATTTTGTTGAAATTGCACCAATCAAAAATATCCCAAGAGATTTTTAAATACAGTGAAACCTCGATATAACGATACTCTACGGACCAGTAAAAAATATCGTTGTAGAGAGGTTACCGTTGTATCGAGAGGTATCATTATCTATATTTTGGCGCTGCCAAATTTATGCTGTTGTTGGGATCTCTTCTGAACTGGCGTTGTTAGTACCACTATAAAATGCATTTATGAGTGTTTATTCACAGCAAAAATTTTTAATTGATTAGTTTATGAATAAAGTCATTTGTTGTTTCGCCTGTGAAGTAGTTTGCCCCACAACACTTTTGTGTACTGCCCTGAAAGTAGCTTCCCGGTAATTTCATTAACACTTTTAAAAAAGGTAGATAGTGCAAAATACCGATGTTATTAGACACCCTCGAATGAATAAACAGTTATGAGGAATTTAAAAATAAATCGAAGGTGATTTTGAATGAAAGATAAAAAATATCGTTGTAGAGCAGTTCCGACATCTTCGTGGCGCGAATGCGAGCCGATCTCCCCGTTAAAAAGTTTCGCCGCAGAGAGCAACAGGCCTACAACGTTACGATTATTCATTCATTGCACTTCACTCACTATGAGTTCAAAAAAACTCATAGTGAGACTCAAACAAGTTTAAAAAATTGATTGCAAATGGCAGCACTACACATAACAAGCATTACACAGAAACAATATTCACATTAGGTTCACAACACGGACACACACATTCGAACATGTACCAATTCATTAGAAGTTCCGCAGAGAAATGTGGACGAGGTGCATGTCTGGTTTAGTAGTAGTAGTTCCGACATCTCAAAAAATATCGTTATACAGGGGTTAGGAAGAGCAGGTAAACTTTGCCTAATAATACTCAGAAAAAAATCACCAACGAAAAAGGCAAATAAAAGGAAATTACGAAAACTCCTTTTGCATTTCGACACGCTATGGGTGTCGTCTTCAGAGGATAAACTATCACGCTGACCGAGGATTTATTATTTCGATCAGTTCTTCGGAAGACGATACCCATAGCTTGTCGAAATGCATAAGGAGTTTTCGTAATTTCCTTTTATTTCCCTCTTTCTTTGGTGATTTTTTCTGAGTATAGAGGGATTTATCGCAGTAAAGGATATCGTTGTATTGAGAGGAGTTTACCATTTTAGACCAGGCAATTTCAAATAGGATTTGAAAAATATCTTTGTAGCGAGGTTTTACTGTGCATCAATAGGAAGTATGACACGGGACGACAAGTGTGTCCTCAATTGAGGACAGCAAAATATGACGACATATTTTTAAAATAAGTTGAAGTGAAACGGAATTGAATAGTGTTAGTTATTCACATTAAACTGTACTAGAAATAATCAATTACAAAAGAATCACTTGCATGAAAATAACAATGTAATGGTGGTAATATAAGGTGGAAAACAAAAGTACCCACGAGATAATAAAATGCACACACACTTCAAGAGTTCTCCAGAATATTTTCGATGCCAATCTCTGAGTAGGGATAGCATCTCCATGGGCTAAAATATGCAACACCTAGCTGTAAAGCTAAAATATATAAAGCCAAATCCTCAGTGTCCTCAAATGAGGACGCTGGGCAAGAACGGGTTAAGCATCAGCATTCACGTAGGATAATAATTATCAATTATTAAAATTTGATCATCAGTTACGGAACTGTTTCCCAAATTTTAATAATTGATAACTGTAATATTTTTGTACTTTCCAATACTATCCTTGCTCTGAAAATGACGATAAAAGTTTCAGATTTTGAATGGTACACCTTGATCCACAGGTTGAATAACGTAATTCGTATCAAGTGGTAAACATTCTCGATGCACTCCAGGTGAGCAATGTTAAAATGGGCATTAAATTATCAAATAAAAGAACACTTAAATTTTGCAAATACTGACAATTCATTTATCTGAAATAGTTCACTCGTCATTCAACACTTTTGTTAGATTCATTCAGCACGGATATGAAATTAGATCATGGAGTTTTGTCCGTTTACGATCAACAATGATTTTTTTTTTTTTTTTTTTTTTTTGTCCAACTGAATTGCTAAAAAAATAAATCTAAAAAGAAAATTACCTTCTGCCATATTTTCAAAGAAAGAAGTGTTTTTTTATCAAAACTCTATCATAAAACCTGGGTATATCTCTAAGCATCCTGGGTATGGCTCCACATTTCTTTTCACGTTGCTCAGTAGACAGAATGTTAGCATGGCAGTTCGAAGCAGAAGACAAGATCGAAAAAACGGCATACATAGTGCGCTGAAATTACGTCAGAATTTTCAAATTATGTATTTTTAGTCTTCAAATTTTCGTTGTATAACAACTTGGTCGAGAAAAACTGTCTGGCGGTGTATAGAATTTTCCCAAACTCAATTTGCTCATAAAAAAATCATGATTTTTTTCCTCCAACTTCGAATTATTCAAAACATTTGAAATAAATTCGAACTGAATAAGAAATTTTTAAATTAAATTAGATAGAAAACTCTCAAGGTTTCGTAAAAGTTCGAATTATTCAAGATTCTAATTAACCAAGTTCCACTATACAAACAACCTACTGTACAAAAGCTTCCGCCTACACATCAGAGGTCTTCAACAATTCAAACATCGCGGGCAGAATTGAAATTGTCCACTAAGCCCGCAGGCCACCAACTACAGAGGTGTTTATAGTTGTAAGATAAATCCCTCCACCCTCAGATTTACAAGGGTCTCTCATGTAATTTATAGTGGCATCTTAACAGAAGGGGCCAATGGGGTATCGAGTTGAATAGGGACAAAAACAGTTGAAGACTCTTATTTATTCTGAAATTATTTATTTTTTTAATTATCAATTTTGATTAGTTCTGAAATCATTTTTTTCACCAATTCTGAAAATTTTATGATTAATTAATGATTAATTTAATTAATTCTAATTAAATTCGATCCGAAATCAAACTTTATAAAGATTCTGTAACTATTTATTTTGGTAACTCTGTAATTATTCCCTTCTCAGTATATCTTGCAATCATTTCTTTCAATTCACTAATTATGCAATTATCCATATTTTTATTTTGAAATAATTTTTATCACAAATCATGAAATTATTTCTCTCATTGATTTATAAATTACTTCTTCATTAACTTTGAAATTAACTGTTTCAAAAATCCAAAAATGATTTTTCTTTCACAAATTTTTTAATTATTTCTTTCCAAAAATCCGAAATTTCATCAATTTTGAATAATTTCTTTCATTAACTCTAGATGTGTAATCAATCGTCTTTCAATGTTTTCAACCATTTTCTGAAAAGGCCACAACAAAAACCTCCGAGGGCCATATGTGGCCAGCGGGCTACACACTGAAGGCCCCCCCCCCCTGGTCTATATTATACAATCGGCGAGAACTGAATTTCAACACATCACACCACGTTTTCAAAAATTCAAATTACTTCCGAAATATACCAAGCTTCAAAAATACTTCGAAACCCCATTAACCATATTCAAATGGTAGACACAATTTATAATCCCATACGAAACTATCTTCAAAACGGTGATAAACTTTATAAACAACATCAAAAAATAAAGCTTTTTTCCGATTCGATGATCACATATTTGCCACCATTTTAAAATTTAAATTATAAGATATTATAAAAAAAAACCACAAAAAACAACACATAATCCCTAATAATAAAATTGAGCGAGAAAAAAAAAGGGTTAACGCGAAGTATTGTTATACGGGAGTAATTTTAAATGCATGGCATATCAAGCGGTACTTTGTTTTTAAAAAAAAAATCCAATTTTTTTTTTTTTAAATCTTTAAAAAAAATTTAGAGGGTAAAAAGAAGCTAATTTCACCTTAAACTTTTCTTTACAGAGTGTTTATATAGTGAAACATAGAATAAATGCGGAAAACTAAATTCTCTTTTACCTCGATGGAAGTGAGTGAGGTTGGAGCGAAGTAATTACTCTAGGAGAAAAAAATTTTTTATCTTGAATTTTCTTAAATCTTTTCATTTCACGGAAAGACCAAAAAAAAATCTAGTTAAAAAGGAATCGGAAAATGATAAGAAAAAAGGAATTTTGGATGCAATGGGAAGTAAAAGACAAAAAGAATGTGCGGTTACAGATTTTCTCCAGCATACTTTCAACAAAAAAAAATTATTTTTCATATGAAATTTTATGTTTATATAAAAACATTGGAACTTCTCTTTTTTTACCCCGGATTGCATTTTAAACGGAAATTTATCCAATCGATATTATTATTACTGTGCTACGGAATATATAGAGAAGTCAAATTTTGTTAAAGAATTGAATATTTAAGTGATGATTTTGGAAATAGTATGATGAATAAAATATATATTTGTTACGATTGCGATAAATTGTAAAAATAGTTTCAATGTTTGAAAAAAGTTAATTAATAAATATTTCGATAAGTAATTACAAAAATAAAATGTCAAAATTAATTTTTTAAATTTTAATTTTTTCCTTTGAAATTTTAAAAAATGTCAAATCAAAATAGAATCGTTTCAAATTTTAAAAAATTTCAAATCAAAAAAAGATATTTCAAAAATTTGATTTACTTTTCAAGTAAAAAATAAACTTAAGCCCATGGGCGGAGATACGAAGGGGGCAGCGTCAAAGGTCGAGCCGACTGATCAAATGTACAGAGTGTTTCAAAAAGAATCACCCGATTTGGGGAATGCGTATATCGCGAAAAATATTCAGCATAGACACTTAGATTAATTTTATATTTCATGGCTAATCATAAAGTTTTTTATCAAACCAAATTAAAGGTGCTCAATATGTTCACCTTGGGATGCACGGCATATGTCTATACGGTAGTGAAATTCATCCCAAACTTTTGCGAGCATGTTTGCATCCACTGCGAGTGGATTTCTGTAGACTACGTGCGAAACTCTGTCGGATGCGATCCACATTTTCGTCTGACATGCGAGGACGGAGAGGGAATTTCTCTTTACACAGACAACCCGTATTTCGGATTGTTTATACCATTGCCTAATGCTCTGAGTGGTAGGAAGTTCAACACCAGGGTATTGTCGACGAAAAGCACGATGAACAGTTGTTAAGGACTCACACTTCGCGAAGCTTAGAACACAAAACGATTTCTGTTGTGCAGTCGCCATCTTGACAAACACTGAAGTGGCGGCCGAAGGAAGAGCGTTAGCGCTACCTGTCGGCAACTGCGTGAAACTCTTCCCTCTTTCTACCTATATATTATTCGATCAAAACGGATTAAAAGCTGAATAGTTATGATTTTTTTAAATCGGATGATTCTTTTTCAAACACCCTGCATATGCGTATATAGGGTGATTCAGGGAAGATAGGGAAAACTTTAAGAGGTGATAGATACAAACAATTGTCAAACATTAATACACACACACACAAACAATTGTCAAACATCAATACACACACACACAAAAATTGTCATCAAAGAATGCTTGGTCCAATATGAAACGCAAACGCGCCACCGCGTTTCTAAATGGCCGCTCCGCAAACGTTAAAACGGCATTCTTGTTGAAATTTATCGGAAGAAAAAGAACACCATGCATATGCAAATGTAACCTGGGGAAGAAGAAGAAACGTATGCAAATCTGCGTCACAGTGAATAAGAGACGCGGACCTGCATTAGACCGGGAAGCAAGAAAGGATACCTGCCGATGCAAGCGAGCAAATGTTTTCGGATTGGGCCTATGGGTAAAACGCTCACCGTACATTCGCGCTGCCTCTGTGGTCCTTCCGTTCGCAGCTCCGTAAATGAAATGCATGTCTGCTTTTCAGTATTACTAAAGTGCGTCATTATCCCGTGCGTTACAACTGTTAGAACAGTTGCACGCTGGAATAACTTCACAGGGCTGGCATCCGCGCCTTTTATTCACTGTGATGCAGATTTGCATACGGTTTCTTTTTCTTCCCAGGTTACATTTAGATTTCAACAGCAATGCCGTTTTAACGTTTGCGGAGCGGCCGTTTCGAAACGCACAAGCGCGTTTGCGTTTCATGTTTGACCATGCATTCTTTGCTGACAATTGTTTGTATTGGAGTGTACTATCACCTCTTGAAGTTTTTCCCATCTTTTCTGAATCACCCTGTATATGAATTGACATCATCATCATCATGCCCTCCCCCCCAAACTTTCAAGTCTATCTCCGCGTATGCTTAAACCGAAAGATTTAAATAATTTTTCAAGTTTAAAATTAAACCCAAACTGATAAGACCAATAAAGTTTCGAATTTCAAAAATTTTAATTTAAAAATTTAAAAATTTTAGCAATCATTTTGAATCAAAAGTGTTTTTTTAATGATTTACAAAAATTTTAGAATATTTTAACGATTCGTTAAGAGAATTATAGGCCTATATACGTGTTTTGTGGCTCTTTCTAAAATATCTACATTACAGCAATTGCATGATAGTTTGGTTTATTCGAAAAAAAAATCGATGTGAAAATAGGAATTGTATTGTGATGATGCCTTATTCAAAAAGAAAAACCCAAATACACAAGTAACTTGTAAAAAAAATTCCGATAACAATAAAATTAAATTCATTCAACAATGAAATTTAATTTTGGAAAATGTCCTAAGAACCACGCAATTGCGTGATTCGTGCATTGTTTAAAATCAATTACGCGTGTTTAAAAACTTGACTAGATTATAAAAGTTTCGTATTTAAATAGCACTTTTTTCCCCTTTTCATTTTTTATTTTATTTTATTTTTAGATTCTGAATTTCCTTGATTCTTTTGTTTAAAACGTTTCCAACTAGAAAAATATAAATAATTCTTATTTTATGAATTCTTTTTTTTTTAGTGTTTCCATTGCTTTTTTATTATTGTTACATAATTAACCGAGAATTTGGGTTACTGAACTATTAGAGCCAGTTAATATAAGTTTACGGTTTTCTATTTCGTTTAATTAGTTTTAACTCATGTGTATGAGGTGATTTTCTATTGTTAGCTGTTAGTTGTAAAGTGTTTTGGATTATACTTTATTTTTATTCTTGATTCTGCTGATCTTTGTGTTGGGAATATTTTTTGCGATGTCTTGAATCTAATGCAAGTGTCTTTTCGAGATTTATAAAAGTCTGCGTTTTATACACATTTCAAAATATCTTTACAAAGTTTGCAGTTGGAGCGATTGAAAAGATAGAAAATAACTTGAAATTGATCTCTGAAAAGAAAATGAAATTCTTCTAGATATTCATTGTTGAGCCCACTTGGAAGTTTTTTTTGACTATATTTCATTCTCAGCAGTTTTTTTTAAATCGAACAGAGGGATAATGCGTACCATTTTCTGCAGCTTGAACTGCGGATTTCTTACATATTTTTTTAGCTAAAGTGAAGTACATCACGTCTCCGGAATTTTTTTTAAGACGTATACACATATATTGGGTACATAAAAACTTCACAATACCTAGTTATTTTTAGTTTGATTCTCAAGGTGTTTCTTACTGATTTATACTAGTTTAAAAGTCGGAGTCAAGAACAAACTTTTTTTTCACCTTTTTTTTGTATGGTAAAGAAACGTGAACAGAACTTTCTTTAACCGGCTGAATGAAAATGTCAAGATTTCACACACACACACACACACACATACACACAATGGTTTACCGATTTAACTTACTCTTTTCATCTTTTCAGAAAGCTAAAGAAGAGGCCAGAAGAAGGAAAAGTAAATCTCAGTTTTTTGAGATAATCCAAGAGATAAGAAATATGTAAGTTTATATATATATATTTCACGTTTGTACGCTTTGAAAAACGGCCGAAATTCCATCGCTTGTTGATAATGACAAGTTGCTGAAAACTCATCTTCGATTTCTTGAGATACAAGCTCGTCGTTTTGATAGTGTACAAGCCGGATTTCCGGTTGTGTGTAGAAATCGTGAAAACTCTCGGTTAAGGCCCCTTTCACACGGAGCGGATGCGGATGCGGACGCGGGTCCGGAAGAAGTTTTAACAATTGGAATATACTGCGCCTTTCAGACGAGCCGAAAAATCTCCGCACCTAGGAAATGTTCATGCGGGTCCGGACGTCGTCCGCATGTGTCAAAACCTAAGTGCGGGCTCCGCATCCGCACATAGAAGTTTTGACAATAGGTTTATTCGGAGCTATTCAGACGATGCGGATGCGGAGCGAATTCGTCCGCATCTTTGGCTACTTTTTGAAGGTGATTTTTCACGGAATTTTTTTAATTATTTGCCATAAATACCCTTAAAAACACCATATGATGGTCCCTGCTCATTAATATAATGTACCTACATACGTCTATCCCTCCGTTTCCTTCTGAGATGGAGATATAGCAACTTTAACTGCCTTTTGTCCATATTTCACAATTTTATACAATAAAACCTGCCAACAATGGCCACTGACGGGCCCAAAATTATAATCCATTCTGTCCATTACGAATATTTAATTGACTACACACTTTAATAACTTTTAAATTTAATTTAAAAATTTTAATTTTTTTCTTTTTAAATTTTTAAAATTATTTAAAAATATAAATATCTGAAATATTATTTTAAATATTTGTTATTTTTTTAAATTTTTAATCTGTTAATTTTTTTAAACTCTTAAACTCTATACTTTTATTAAACAACGTTATCCACGTACGGTGTTCACTAAGTCGTTTGAAGACCCTAGCACTTGAATATTTTTGGTGGTTCCCCCGATACCTACAAGTTTATTTTACTCGATATTCAGTCTATAAACTTAAAAAAATGAAATTTTATATTTCAGAAGTGAGACTAATCTAAGTATGGGATTTCACTCTAAAAGGTTTATGAAAGTTATTTTATAAAACTTGAAAAATGTAACCAATAAACACATCTGTTACATTCGAAAGAACTTAACTGATCCGCCTATTGGTTGCATTTTTCAAGTTTTATAAACGAACTTTTATAGTGTAATCCCGGCCTAAGACAGAATTGTGATGTGAATATTTCTAAGCACAGGCATTTTGAAAGTCTCTACCACTCCCCTTTTTTACTACTTGCAAATTCTTTTATATCTCCTGAATTTTTTTTCTTTTTTTTGGAGCATCGAATGTTTTGGATGTTTTTGGATTTGATTTTTCGAATATTGGATGTTTTTGGAAAATTTTTCTTCCATATTTTTCCGAAAAGGCGGATTTTTTTTTTCAAAATGTTTTGAAAATATTTGAAGACATTTTCTCCCATCGACTACTTGTGAGGATAGGAAAGAAGACATCTTTATTCCCATATTCTATGTGGCTCTAGATTAAACCACCAAAGAATGCCTCTAGGCTGCATATGGGCACTTAATCAGGGGTGAAGGAGAAAAATAATTACAAAAATATTGCGAAAAAACAGTTTTTACGCACGAATTTCGAACTAAAGATGCGGGCGATTCGTCCGCATCTTTAGTGCTCATTTGAAAGGGTATGCGGACCCACGTCCGCATCCGCATCCGCTCCGTGTGAAAGGGGCCTAACGCTTAAAAATAAACTCGTATCTACTCGAGTCTTCATTGAATTTTGACTCGATTTTGTGGTAATTTCAAACTTTTATGAAGATTACCACAACTTCCGATCTGGACGCTGAGTGCATTTGATATACAGTAATGCTCAAAAGTTAAGCCACAAAAGCAAAAATGCTCATAAAAGCAAATGTTTTAATTCTTTTTTGTCGGATAATAGGGCGAAGCAAAGGACACTTTCTGATGAAATCACAAAGAAAATAGAACATCCAAAATCGAATAGGGTGCGGTAGCCCGGTCGATAAGATATTCGCCTAAAGTACCAAAGGATGTTTAGAAGTGTCGCGAGTTCGATACCCGGTTCGTCCTTGTCAGAAAACTTTCCTGACACGGGGATACAACAAAAAACGGCGACTTGACCGCAGCAAAAAATTACTACCGCAGGGAGTCCTCCAACGAGGGGTTAGCACACCAACCTCTCGATGAGTATAAAAAACAAGCCTGGCGTTCGGAGTTGGTAATAAACAATAGGTCCCGGTCTAAGCCCTCGTGTGCGGAAAATGACCGTGGTGCGACAAAAATGATCAAATGACCAAAATCGAATAACAGGCGTAGCAAAGACAAACATACATCGAGCCACAAAACGTTCAATGGAGGAGGTTAGCCAATATGGGATATGACGACCTATGCTGGATGCTCAGGCTCGACAACGTCGATTCATACCAATAACGGGATTGGGAATTAGCGTTTGGCGGTATCAGGGTCCATTTAAGCGAAAGACTTGTTCACAGCTCACCGAGGTTTTGGGAAGGGTCCTGGAGAGCAGTTGCATGTTTTCCATGGGCTTCTAACTATATTATTGAGTTCTAGTCAAAAGGGGCCGTTCAAGTCTTACGTAAGCAAATTTTTAGCCATTTTTGACCCCCCCCCCCCTTGTCAGAAAAAGTCAGCAAAACTCTAACCCCCTCCTCATCACTGCCCCATACCTCCTAACGCATAATGGTGGGATCAGAAACGTACGCGGGAGGGGGCATAGGGGGATCATGCGCCCCCCCCAGACGGAAAAAAAATTTTTTTAATGCAAAAAATATTTTTTTAATTAAAATTTCGAAAGAAAATACCTTTATATGTTATTATAATCGATTTCTGTTAATTTTAATGCTATTTAAAGGGTAAGAACTCAAAATTTCTCTTTAAAAAATTCATTGCGACCCACTCTTTAAGCCATATATGGTAAACTCTTGCCTCGCAGACCAAATGTGTTCCTGAAGGTTATCTGATGTGGCTTGCCCCCACAAACCTAATTTTGTAAAAATGAACTTAGCGGCACATTTACAAATCGCTTAAATGACCCGTGGTACAATTCCAGAGCATTTAAGTTTCCCGTGGCACATTTTCAGATCACTGAAGTAGGCCTCAAAGATCACCTTCATATTCAAAGATCACCTAAGTAATCTGCGACACAGTTACAGAACACTTAAATGATCCGTGGCACATTTAGAGATCCCTTGATTGACATGTGGCACAGTTTTAGAGCACTTAAGCGGTCCCCGGTGCGGTTCTACATCCCTCAAGTTACCCGCGGAACATTCCCAGCTTACTTAAGTGATCCGTGGCATAATTACGGATCACTTGAGTGATGCGTGGCACAGTTCCAAAGCACTTAAGCGGCCCGGAAACATTTTCAGAGTACTTGAAGGATCCGTGAAACATTTAGAGATCATTAAAGTGGATCTGTAGGGGACTTATCAATAGGTAGAATGTTAGTTCAGGTGCCCAGTAACTATCGAAAGGTTTTTTCCCGTTTTTGGTGGTTGATGACGTAAGCATCATCCAACCCCCCCCCCTCCCCTTGTCATCAAAAGTCAGCAAATCGGAAACCTTCCCCCCCCCATCGATGCTGACGTAATACGTGAATGACCCCAAAGACATAGGTGGCTATTCCATACATATCCATACATATCAGTGTTTCAGACTGAACGTAATGCTCGACAACACAAACCGTGTTAACTTTTGCATTATCGTCCATAAGCATGGCATCAGGTCCCGTGCAGAAAGAAATAGTGCAAGCACATGGTGCAATTATATCCTCTCGATTCTACACTACCGTCTCTGAACCGCTAGTGAAGACATGAAGGTCGATGCTGGTGCCAATAGCGATTTCTGTCCTGGTCATCATACCGTTACAATGCAGATTTATCAGTTTGTTGCGTAACTTTTGACTACGAGTGTAGGTCTATCAATTATTATAAAAATATTTTCCGATCTGTGACTTCGAAATACATAAAAGATTGGAAGTAATCAGCGATCATTACTATTTTTCAGTTTCGCATAGTGAGGTACGGTACGGATATTTGTGTGTGCAATGTGCGGATATCATTGTGTGCAATGACATTATTATTTATAGTCTGAGAATTTTTTCTCCTCACCAGAATGAAAATTGTTTAAGAAAAATTAATATTCTTTACTGGTACTTCGTTATATAAATTTGATTTTAATTTTTCAGCGTACGTACGCAGCAGCAGCATCGATTGACCACGAACGTCTTGAGTTCATCTCCACGCCTTCGTCCAACCCGTCAACCTCTCACAACTTTGTCTCCAGAATCTCCTCCCTCGACACTCTTAGAAGATGAATGTCGTCTTTTGATTCATCACAGACCAGGTCCATCCTCGTCACCGAGATTTTGCCGCCAAAAACCTGAACTACGTTTCACCCGCAGGCCAGTCCTGAACTTTACATCCAGCATTTCGTCGAGCCAGGGACAACGGTACAGCCAGTTACGTCTGGCAAGAGATCGATCAATGTCACCATCTAAGGGATTGAATATCGGGCACAAGTATAGCAGCGTCTTTGCTTGTGAAAGCAGCAGCTCCAGTTCCGACGATGACAGCTCTGACGAAGAAATTCCGAACGCTTCCATTAGCATAAGTGTGGATGACCTCAGACTAGACTACAGCGATGGCAGCCAAACATCGGGTGGTCGTTCTCTTAGGAAGTCAGTCAAGTTCCTTTCAGTGGATGAACTTCGATTATGGAAACAGAAAAAGAAATCTCTAGCATCTAAAGATTTACATAACATTCCTAAGAATACATCAGCAGAGAAAGCCTTGGTATCACTTAGCACAGACGTCGATGAACTTTTATTTTACTCAATGACCAAAGAAGAAATTTTAACGTTTTGGCAAGACTCCGAAAGGAAACTTCTGAACACGTTACGAGATGCTCTCAAAGAGAAAAAAGCCTTAGAAGAGAAATTGGCCTTCATGCAAAGAACCCTTATTAAACCACCTTGAGTGAATTCCTACAATAAGAGCAAGTCAAAGCTATTGGAATGGAACTGAAACTACGAGCATTTATTGCTTTGTCTGTGAACATCGTTTTTAAATTCTCGATTTTTCAGAAAAGAAAAGTTCCTTAAGAAATGCCAAGATCTTACTTGATGACGAGAAAGTATTTAAAACCTAAATAATTAGTTGTAATAATAATAATAATGAATATTGTTGTTATAATTATTATAAATGATCTTATTCATCAGAATTTCGGTCTTGATGAACATAGTTGTCTTTCAGGCGTAATAATCTCCTTGATAGCCTTTAATAGCGTTCATTGATTTAATTCGAGATCGAGTGCTTTAAAAAATATACCATAATCAGCTCTAGTAATCATTAATCAAACACAAATAATATATGCGTTTTGTTTTCTGCTTTTTTTCAAAAGATAAAATGTTGGATATAATTTCAAACGATGATTACTGTTTATGTAAGGATTAGAATAGGGAAATTTGTATCGGGTAAAATATGAGTCATTTGAGGTATGATGCACTCACTGATGGTAAAAAGTAACAAATTTCAATTAGTCTATAAAGAAAAATATCTGATCTTCTCACAAGAGAAAACTTATCAATCTTTATACTAAAAATCGAATCGCGTTTGATTATGAATGTTATAAAAATAGCAAATACTATTCTATTTGTTTAGAAAAGATATTAAAAAATACCTTAGCCTGGATTTAATCACCACGAACATTCGTTTATACACTGGAATCAGTATAGTCTTTGGTACTCTACCAAAAAAATTCTAAATTTAATAATGTGGCTTACAGGATATTTGAAGTAGAATGTTTTCAGGAACATTGTTGAAAGTGATTTTAGAATGATCTTAGCTAAGTTTTGACTGATCGAACGATGAAAGCAAATCACGCATTGATTTATTTGGTTCTAAGTATAAAGTATTTTCACCACATAGATCATGATTTCTCACTTGGAATGGCACCTGGCAATTACCGTGAATTTCACAAACAAAAATCCGTAAAATATTATTTCTATGAATATCACCTCACGTATAAAATTTTAACTTTACATGATCGATTAGTGATGGATTGAGATATGGTAACTTGGTATTTTAAAGGGCCTTCTAAGAGCACATCTATATAGGCATATGTAGCAAATACGAAAAACCTCACCGGATCTTACGACTTATAAGAATTGAAAGCATATTTTCTATTGTAAGTCTTTAGATAGCATTAGACTTTAGATGACTTTATATAGGGGTAATTGTGTCACAAGATGGCCGCTAGTTACCGTAGTATATTTGTTTGTTGAGAACGAGGAGCATCTGCGGTCAGTCTGCCTCTTATTTATATATTTACAGATGGGAGAAATGTGAATAATGAATGTGATTAGTGATATTGTTGAAAATCTTTGAAGTTGCATTTATACAATAAATATGTTTGAAACCTAATTTCGCTTGTTCTGTTGAGAAATAAATAAGTGCTATTTTTACTTGCCACGAAAGCTGTGTACTATTTTTATTTATTTTTTTTTTTTGCTCTTGTTCTATATACACACACACGCTCAAAATTAATGTCGGAACGATATTTTGTTCCAAAAAAAAATATCAACAAGAGAGTCAATAATTTACGCAAGCAACGATTCACAATAATGTCAGAAGTATCTTGTGACTCATGTAAAAAAGCTGCACCAGGGGCCTATTTAAGGTACAATATATGATCACAATTACAACATATAGCAGAGACCAAAAAAAAACGCCAATACACCTCAAAAAAGGATCCTAATAAGACGTCATGACATCCTGATGCAAGAAATGTCTCATTCGCCATTAAGTACTCTTCTCAACTCTTGCAGAGTTGTAAGTGTTGGATGTGTGACGAGCACAAAACATTTGCATGCATTATGCTAATTTTTTATCATTGTGTGACGTTTTTAAATCACCAAATCTTCTTAGGATTTTAATTTTGAACGCGTGTTTCTCTTCTCTCATTACTCCTTCACTCAAACCTTCAAGACACATTCTTATTTCAAAACAAAGAAACAGTCAAATATATTTTGAAGAATTTAAAACAATTCTAATTACTTCAACTCTGTCTAGATATTTTGACTATATTTAGAAAGCTTATTCTCGATAGTGTTACGACGAAGACGATTCGATTTTTTTTTATATAAAAATCTTGACTTTCGTTTATATCAAAAACAGCTATATGTAGATCGGAATAAAATGTCTAAATGCCACGGACTTGCCTCTGTTAGGGTCATTCGATAAGTAAGGAAGAAAAAAATAAGAAAGTGTTTGATAAGAAACACAGTGTTCACATCATTTTTTTTTGGAAAATTCTATTTCATTTTTCAACAGTCTCCTTTAAGCTCCACAAACTTTTTTCAATAATGTTCAAATTTTTTTTATCCCATCAGAAAATTACACATTTTCTCTAACTCTTCAAAAAAGTCATTTACAGCTGCAATGGTCTCTTCATTTGATGAACAATTTTTCCCTCAAGCAAAACTTTTAATATTGTGAGCAGAAAAACTTCACGTGGGATCAAATCCGTGGAATTTAGTAGATGGGAGATTTGTGAAAATCCTTTTCTTAAATTTGAACATTGCAATGGTATATCAGTGAGTTGGGCATTGGCTTGTTGAAGTAGGGCTTTTTTGTGTGTTCAATCTTGGCCGTTTTATCTACAGCTGTTCTTTCAAATTTCCCAGAAATACGACATAGTGTTCTCCCTCAAACTCCCTTGGCCAAATTTAAGGACCTTCTATAGGTACTTCATATAGACAATGCCTCGAGGTGGACATCACTTTTTTAGTAAACAAAACAGCCTTTTCCTTTTTGGTGCCGTCTCACCACTCTTCATCCTCTGCTTTAATAGTTGTTTTGACTTTGGTGTCTAGTAGTGAATCCATGTTTCACCCACAGCCAAAAATTGACGCCGTAAGTCGCAAGGATTATGAGGCAAAATTGACAAATTTTCTTTTGAAATGTCTTTTTCGTTCACTTTCCATCAATCGTGACAATCCCGGCACCCATCTTGGACAAAGCTTTTTCATTTTTAATTTCCCATTGATATGCCCATAACATCAATTATCTCAAGCAAATTAAATCTGCGATCTTCCATGACGATACCATGCACTTTTTCAATGATTTCCAGGGTGGTGATCTAAAATGGAAGCCCAGGACGCTCTTCTTCGGTAACGTGCGGTCCCTTCAAATTCATTGATCCAAAATAAATGGTCTGTAATGATGATGCAGACAGAGTCCACGTGAACTTTCATCAAATCCACTTTGATCTTTGCAGCTTGCAACTATTTTAGATAAAAATGTTTTTGTTTTCATTGCACGCGTGACACTTACCATTATACATCTTCAGAATAACTACTACAACCTTAGAGGAGAAATAGAGTATAGTAGAATAACTTCTATTTCTCTTCTAAGGCTACAACTCGAACTTGGAGCGACACCAAAAAATAAACCACAAAGCTCTTTGTGCACTAAAGCTGGGTTTTCCTAGGAGCAGGTTTTCTACAGTGCGTGCAACGTAAAAACGCTGATTGGTCGAAAAACCTGAATTTCAAGTTTTCAACAAATCAGTGTTTTCACGTTGCACACGGCGTAGAAATTCTACTCCTAGGAAAATCCTGCTTAACTTGTTATGACAGGTTTTGAAGAGTGATACTCACAGTGTGTGTTGTAATAATTTGAAAGTTGTCGTGCTGCTATCTCATAGAGATTTACTTTACTCATCAAACGACCTACGTATTATATACAGTGTACCTACGTAATATATATTGCGTCTAATTTTTCAAGTTTAAAAACAAATTGTGGAAACAGTAAGATTATCAGCTTGCTATGATTCTTCTTAATCACCCAGTTCCCTTTATGATAAGAACAGGACCGCAACTAGATGCTGGGTCAGCAGGGGGCAAGCCCTCATTTTTTCGTCCCTTGTAATGTTGATGGAGAGGTTGAAAAGTTAAATTTGTGCCCCCTCTGATCCAGCGATCGGAGCCATGGCCCCGCAATGGTGGGACTGCCAGGGTTCCAACCTTGGGGCCCGGGACGGTTGTCATCATTTTTTGCTTTTTTTACCCTACAAATTAACTATGGGGGAGGGGCGTGAAAAATCTGGCAGGGGACCCGCCAAAGGTTTCAGCCTTCGGGTCCTGCTCCCAAGATGTGGGGGCCCATGCTCGGGCACCTGACTCGCCTGCTCCTCCCTAGTTGCGGCTTTGGATAAGAATTTACGTTTTGATAGCACGATGTCATGTTCATCTTGAGACAGCCGATATAACATTTGACTCTGCTTTCTTCTCAATTGAAGACGATCACCGCAGATGTGAACAAAACGTGTGTAAGTCTAATTTCTTCTGGACCACAGCTCTTCAGCCCATCTTGATAGTATTTTCACAGACCTCTAGATACAGTGATTTCACACGGTCTTACATTTTGATGTAAATTAATTACTTCGCGAGATTTGAGCCACCCTGCACCTATTGCCCCTGATTGAACATTGCATTAAGAGAACGCTGTCACAGAATCTACGCAGAAATAATATCGTTGCAAATATACTAATTGACTAATGAAGTAGGAGTTTAAATATACTAAAATAAAGCAAAATCTATATTATATATATAATATATACCGTTTGGTATTCAATCCTTCCGAAATTCGATACTTGATTCGTCCTTGTCAGAAACTTTCCTGACGCGGGGATACGACAGAAATGGCAAGACAACATAACCACAGAAAAATATTGCTACGACATGGAGTCCTACACCGAGAGGTTAACACACCAACCTCTCGGTGAGTATAAAAAGGCTGCCATTCGGAATTGGCAATAAATTCTAAGTTCCTGTCTAATTAGCCTTCGTGTGCAGAAAACGACCGCGGTGCGACAAAAATATGATCAATCCCTCCGAAAATAAAATTGAGAATTTTTTCGAGAAATTTGGGTCTCGTCCTAATTTTCTGTAAGTTTTTCCAATTAATATCAACATTAATTTTGACTCACCTGACTTACTTTCCAAAATATGTTCCGCTAATTTAAATAATTAGTTTCTTCTCTTGAAGAAAGAAAATGTATGAAATTTTAAGTAAATAGAATGGCACTCGATTTTGCTAACTATGGAGGCCATTTTATATACAGTCGAACTTAGTTAATTCAAAGCTCAAGGAGATAGCAAAAAAAGTTTGAACTATCCAAAAGTCAAATCATCCAATTTATCCATATATAATTAGACTTTCACAAAAACTCTTAATAATTTTATATAAAAATGTGTTAAATGTGCTATCTATCACTTACTCTGCAATATCCTCGTTGTAGCAATTAGTGTTTCTATAAAACGTAAATGAGATCACGAAAACTAATTCATTTGTAAATTTGTAATTTCCATTTGTTTTCTTCTGGATGCTCTTAAACATCATACAAAATCTTCAGATTTATTTAGATAATAAAAGATGCTATTTTTGAGCTTCATCAGCTATCTTTTCAAACACGTCCGTAGCGTCTGCAAATGGTGGAATCGGGACCTCAGTTACCTTTTTAGATAGATTTTCGTCCTCTTCAACAGAAGATTCAATGTGATTTTATTCTTTGTTTCTTCATCAATGTCCGCATCCGTCAGTCAACCACAGTTTTTCTTTCATAGATTTGAACAAGCGTATGAATCTCGTTTGGACATGGTGAAAAATGTTTATGAGCTGCATTGATACTCCAAAATACATCAATATGCTAGATGTTCACGAATTTCAAAAACATTTTTACCAGTCAAGTAGCTGAGATTACAGCTTTTAACAATTTTGTCTGCAGAGAAGTTGATCAACACACACACACCTACGTATTTCCTGAGTAGTAGCAAATGCTTCTGTCATTGGCAGGTACTAATGAAGTCATCCAAGTACCGGTAACACTCCAGCATCCTGAGAAAAGACAAAAGCGTGCGTGTGTGTGCGTGTGGGTAACTGGTAACGAAATCATTGCTTCTTGGTTGGAGCCGCAAAAAAAGTTCAGATTTTGTTCATTTTAATTATTTTTTTAATATCGGCTACTTGTTATATTCTTGGAAAGATCAGTGAACCACGGAATAAAGAAAGTGATGACTGAAAGTTGAAAAAAATTCGTCGGGAATTCTCAGCAGAGACCTTTTTCATGAGAAATGTCTGAATCACAAGCTTCGAACTATTCAAAACGTGGGGGGTTCAAATTAAGCAAGTAATTTCAACATTAAATTGAATAGAAACTCAAAGGAAATTCTTCAAGTTCGAATTATCTAAGTTACACTGTATAGCCTTAACTTGGTGTTTCTAGTTTTCAAGAGCGGATTCAGCTTTGAAACAAGCAATCACACTTGGGCATCGCTTTTTGAAGTGAAACTTTTTCAGCAAGGGAAGTGAACTTTTGTGAGGGGAAAAAAATTTAACACAAAAAGTGAAACGCTTTCTTTTTCTTCAAAACCCGTTCCGTAGAATAACTGATTGTGTGATGAAGTATTGAGAAGCCGATGGGTTGCGGGGGGGTGATGTCAATAAGTATTCGACCGTGTAAGAAAATAAAGTTGGGGAGGGGGTTAGTTTCTGCGACAATGACAGTTTATTACCTTTCCCCACCCTCCGTGACGCTGCACCCCCCTGGTCACATGAGACCATATTTAGCACGCGAACACAAGTTTGTTGACGTCACAGTGGCAGCTCCTAATTGGCTACGCTGTCATAACGCAGAATACACCA
Organism: Pholcus phalangioides; assembly: GCF_987345545.1. Lineage (NCBI taxonomy): Eukaryota > Metazoa > Arthropoda > Arachnida > Araneae > Pholcidae > Pholcus > Pholcus phalangioides. Next base: position 26,582,456 of record NW_028301625.1, read on the forward strand.
GAGCCTCACTTTTTTCCTCTTCACTCCCCTGTACTAAATCCTGTGATTGTCCTGTATATCCTCTCTGAACTACTTCACCAACTCTGGTCATACCGCTATATTTCAATTTACTACCATGATTGAGATAGGCTGGAAATGAAGGCGCTGTCTATCGGTAGTCACCTCAAGCTCTTTAGGGAAAATATCTTATCTATATCTTCCCTTGAATTCGAAACCTGGACCGTGACAGTAACCATCACGGTGGTAGATGTGCATCTTACCACCACGCTACTTGGGCGTCTAAAACATATCCTCTGAACTCGTCAGAGGACGTTAATCGCCAACCCCGATTAACGTCAAAAATTTTTAGTGAGCAAATCTGGGACACATCGGATTTACTGCAGGTTAAATTATGATTCCAAACAGTGGTGTCTGAGCCGGGGGTGCAATGGGTGCTCGAGCACCTACAGTATTTTTTATCACCGGTCTGAGCACCACCAGAATTGATTAAGAAATCAAAATCTCCCATATGAAGACCAAGTTAAACACCCGCAGATCTCAAACACTTCTGACGCCTCTAACTCCATATGACGCTACACTCGTTAGAATTCTACGGGGTGGATAGTGTCTTGAAGTTTAAGGGGTCAATTAGATAAAGTGGGTCAAGTTTAAGGGGGGTTTAAGGACGATAAGGGGTCAACAAGATCACAAGATCAACCTTATTTAAAATTAAATTTAAACTTTCTAAATTCAATTTTAAATAATTAAAACTATATTTAGCTGAGGTGAATCCAGCCATGTCAAACCTAGAAGCTTCACTTCTATCGCGCGCGATTCTCATGTTAATTTTTTTTTTCTTTTTTTTGGAAAACAGTGAATAGCGCAAGTTACAAGTTTTTATCAATTAAACAAGAAAAGAATAATAATCTAAAACAGAATAGTGACGCGGTGACATCTTCCCGTTATTACGAGGATCGATTATTTTTCTCCCGAGTACCTTCATCAGTTTTATTTATACACGTACCTAGTTAACCTGGTTAGCTGAATGAAGGACACCAAACATCAAGAAGTGTCTGCAGTCTTCGCTGATCAGGAAACAAAACACAGGTTCGTACGAAGCGTTGAAATAGAAAGCATGCTACAGACCGAATGGTGACTGACACGTTCCGAAAGTGTTAAGTACGGAACTACGTATGGAAAAAAAGGTTTAGGAATAATTTTTTTTTAATCGCAGTTTTATATGTCATAGTTAGATCAGAAGACAAATGTAATCACGAAAATTATTCACGGAATTAGATTGAATGAATTGGCTGTGGGTGGGCGCGTCCATATAGGATACTGGTTCGTTACTTTTTGATGGAATTTATTTTCTGATGGAAATGTTACGGTAAATGTGATTATAAAGGTTATTACGTATGCTTAACAATCGTCTAGGTAAGTTTAATAAATTTATCACTTTTACCGGTGAATATGCATAATACCCAAGTGTCGTTGGTAAATTTGATCAATACATGGGCGTACCCAGCGAGGGGCAGAGGGGGCAGCTGCCTCAGAAGAGAAATTAAAGTGTAGTAATTGACACACAGCACAGACGTATCAGTTTAATATCGGTGAATTGCCCCCCCCCCAGTTCAGATCCTGGGTGCGCCCTTGTATCAATGCTGAAAAAATTATCACTTTTAACGGCAATTATGCATAATAACCAAGCGTCGTTGGTAAATTTGACAAATACTAGAAATTTATCGCCTTTATTATGCATAATACCCATAAGAACAATTAAGAGTGAGTCTAGTATGTGTGGATGAATATAGTTGCACCACGATACAATGATAACAAATTTTGCGATCATACGTTAGTACCTTCATACCCCGATATAATGATAAGAATTTTACGATTGTACTCCAATATTATAATACAATACATGTATGAATTGTCATGTATAAAATATCATCGGTAAAAGTGATTAATTTAAGGAAATTTATCAAATTTACCAACGACGCTTGGGTACCATGTATAATCACCGGTAAAAGTGATGAATTTAGGGAAATTTATCAAACTTACCAAAATGCTTGGTAAGTATGCATAATAATCGGTTATTATACTTATACATAATAACCGCATTTATCACATTTACCCCGTAACAGATACATGTAAATACCATTAACTCGTATCAGTCGCTGATATCCATCAGGAGTGAAACTATATATTGAATGGCAACATCACGTTTTCGTTATATAAGTCAAAGAAAAAAAAAGAAATTTATTTACTTAATTCTAAAAATATTCAATTCGAAATAAATATTTTGTCGCGGTCATCACCAAATTCTACAAATGATTTCTTTTCTTTAGATATTCCTATTGTCGGTATTTTCGTAAAGTTTTATTGATTTTTCATTTAGTACCAAATAGATTTTTTTACAAATAAATCTTGATTTGGAGGCAATAGCATTCGTACAAAAAAAAATTTCTTCCGTAATATTGACAAATTTATTTATAAAAATCTGTTGAGAATACGACTAAGTGGATTCTTATTTATATAAAATTGAGTTTAAACAGCTATAAAAAAATTTTCTCATTTTCATCTTATTCTTTTTTCCTCTCATTTTTTACTATTTTTTCCCCTTAAACATTAATTATCTCATATTGGCAAACACTATGCATTGCATGATTGTGTACAATAATCCAACAATATTATTCATTGTTTGCTGGATTGTAACTCTTAGGTATCAACTGATCAAATTTTGTGTGCGTGCGTGCATGTGTGTGTGTGCCATTTTCTAAAGAAGTCCAAAACATATGCTCAAAATTTTATGTCTACTAATTTATTTTATTTTAGTTATTTTATGTCTCATTTACGTGGTAAGATATAAATCCTTGCTATATTATTTCCTATCTATCCTTTTTATACTACAGTTCCTTTTTATGTTTAAAAAAACTGATTTTTGACGTTTAAAATGTTGAGTGTTGGTAAATAAAAACATCCAATACGATAGATACTCTTTCCTGGTTGAAGATTCAATTAATTTCGATGATGTCCATTGAATCCTTTATTATTTAAATGCATGAAAAATCTACAGCACCATAACAAGCAAGCATTTTTATATGCAACCAAACAACTTTTGAATAAAAGTTTTCTGTTTTTGTTCAGAACGTTCATCTATCTGTTCGCTCTAACTTGGGTCCTGATGTAAATAAACCGCTGTACCAATTTTTGATATTACTCCGCATCCTTTATCTCTATTGGTTGTGATTTTACCCGCCCCTTCATTACGTGTTCCGAACACGTGCGTTTTTTCCTCAAACGTGAGATTGTAAATTCGTTATGAAGAATTTTCCTGGACTTTTTTTTTCACTGTTCTCCAAATTTTGTTGAAATAAAAACTGTTGATAACACTAATTAAAATAGAAAAAGGTATATATCTCCCAAAAAAAATTCGATAAGGTATTCTGTCGCTATCATGGCACTCCTCAAGAGTTGGGATGACAGGGCTCCAGCCCGGACATTGCCTGCGACAATTCTTGTCATTTTCTTTATTTTTTACGCTAAAAGTTTACTATATAGAAGGGCTGTTGAAAGGTTGGTCTGAGGGCCCGCGAAAGATCACAGCCTGGAGATCTTGCGGCAGGATGTGGGGCCATGGTCGTTACAAAATCTTGTGCGAGTTGTTTGTTATTTCACGGCAGATAGTGAGAAAAAAAAATCCCCATTTTTTCTTATTACTTTTTTTTCTTCAGAATTTTACAATTTTATTTCTGAGCTAATTTACGCCGTATGACTTTCCTGGGCCGGATATGCTACCAATTATAACGTGAAACAAATTATGAACAACTTACCGTTGTGTTGCCGCTTTTTATTTTTCTTGCGGGTCTGTATAATTAAATATTTGATAATAATCTACGGGCTGTAGCAGCTGTTGTTGATATCCTGTTTTTTGTCAAGACAATTTCGGTTTTTTTTATCCGTGCGTGGGTTGCGAACCATGACCCCAACATCCAGCAGCCGGAGCCCCTGGACTGGGATCTTTAATGGGCCCCCAGGCCAGGCTTTCTCACGGGATCTAAAGTGTCTGTCATAATGAGGCTAACTGAATCCAAAATTAGCACTACTCTTTCGAACCAGATTTTCAAAACTTTACCTTCATGTCTTCGTGATAATCCTTAGACTTTTTCGGCTTGCCGCCTTCGACCAAAAAAATATTACTTCCTCCCAACAAGCTGCTCAAGCAGAAGTGCGAATTCTTTTCAAATGCGTATATTCACCACGAACGATAAGTGGCCCACCCCCCTCCCACCATCCGTATCCAGTGTACGTCAAAGCGTGTGGGTGAGAAAAAAAAAATCTTGTTGACAGCAACTTTGTTTATATGAGTCCATAGCAGCTGCAAAAAAATGAATTTTCAAATGGCTCTGCCAAACAAGATAGACCAGAGACACGCATATTTCATTTATGTCATCAAACGATAAAGAAGAAAGCTTTTTTTTCTTGCAAGACCTCCTGAAGAAGCGTATACAAATCTGTTTGTGAATAGGATCCGAGTAATAATAATAAAATGAAACTTCCTTTTAAAAAGGGGACGGTAATGTTTGAGTGAGAAAAGCTTATCCTGTCAACACCCACCCTGAAGACATAGCAGCAAAAACGATTTGACCGATCTTTAAAAAATACTTTTTCCCGTCTTCCAGATAACTTTGAAATAATATGGAATAAATATTTTAAAAAAATAAAAATTATGAGGTATTTTATGGTATGAGGGGCAAACGACAAAGGACTATATTTTTGGCGGTGTTGCACAGTAAGAAAAGGTGGAATATTCTTCAACCAATCATTTTGGGCATCGCACACGTGCTTTTATTTACATCAGGACCCAAGTTAGAACGAACAGAGAATACACGGATATTGAAGCAGCGAAAAACACGGAGGGGTGATAGTGATCATCAAGAGGAACAAAATTGTCATGGGAACATGCTATCGCAAACTACGTAGGGATTGAGGTTCAAGGAGCGTGGAGACTAAGCAACGGATCTGGAGCAGAGGCGGATGTCTATCTCTACCTATGTCACTCACATGGTTGCACACTGTTCTGGTCATTCATATGCTTGCTTTGGCTCTAAGTCACTCTTTTGCTCACTCACATGCTTGCAAACTCTCTAGGTCACTCTTTTGCTCACTCACATGCTTGCAAACTCTCTAGGTCACTCTTTTGATCACTCACATGCTTGCAAACTCTCTAGGTCACTCTTTTGCTCACTCACATGCTTGCAAACTCTCTAGGTCACTCTTTTGCTCACTCACATGCTTGCAAACTCTCTAGGTCACTCTTTTGCTCACTCACATGCTTGCAAACTCTCTAGGTCACTCTTTTGGTCATTCACTGATCTAGTATCTTGATGTCTGGGTAGGGGTGGATTTATCTAGGATTATATAAATTTTGCTGCCCTCCCATTCTACTAATTTTCTTGGTCACTCATTTCTCAAATTTACCGCCCCTCTGATCTTGCCGCTCTAGGCTATACCCCCGCTAAGCCCCCTTGTAAATATGCCACTGCATATACAGAGTTATGGACACTAGAAACCTCAGGCCATCATCTGCCACTAGTATACAAAGTTTGACATCAGTAATATCACTTTACGCTGCAATCACTCTGTGTTGTTCTATTCTCAAAAATTATTTCTTTAAAAAAATATAAAAAACGTTTGCTTTTTTTATTTTTTGATATTTTTCCATAGTAATTTTCATTCGATTTATTATTATTATTAGGAGCAGCAACCCGGATTGCAAACCGTATAGTAAATTATCTACATTGAAGAACAGTGAAAAAAAGACATGGTAACAAAACCATAAGTTGTAAGACTTAAAGGAGATGCTCAAAGTGGCATCCAAGGGTGTCGTTGCACAGTTCACATCAATGAATGAAAGAATGGTGCACCCTCTCATACACTACTGGTATTGTATTGATCTTGTCTGCAGCAATAAGGATTCTTGCGACAAGATCTTTCGTAGAGTCTTGAGGTGCTCCCACAAGCAGTTTAGTGAGTGTATAAATCACCCGTACCCATCTTTGATATTGGGAGGGGAGAGGAAAGGGCATTGTCTGTCTTTGCCCAGAAGAGATATACTGTACATATTGCATCCCCCTTATAACGTTCCCTCTTAGAACGTTTCCCCATTTAGTACGACTTATTTTTGTGGTCCCATCTTTCAGTAATTCCCATTGAGAATTTTCCCGTTTACAGTGTTTTTCATGAGTTTTTTTGAAAAACGTTATAAGCACACAGGATCCACTGTATTTTTATATTACATAAACTGTGTATATAATTTGTTTGCCATCTTGAATCAGATGAAGAGGAGGGAAAAAATATTTGTCTTTTTTTTTTTTTGTAATGTTAACAAAATGTGAACAAAATACGTCTCTTCCCCCACTGCAAAAAAAAAAAAATTATAATTGAAATAATTAGACCGAAAATCGGCACGATGTCCTATGCCATTGTAACCATGACATGATGATTTTGTTACAAGTACAATTGTGATCAATAAACATTCTAACACTTATTAGAATATCAATATTGGTAATCATATATATATTTTCTGTCATACTTTATCTCAGGAGACTTAAAAATGATACTGTAAAAAAAATTCTCATATCTCTTTTAAATGTTGGGCACCTTTGTAAATTCAACAAATTTTAATGAAACCATAAGAATCCTTGGTGGTTTTATAGCATTATGCAGGGTGTTTCAAAAAAAAAATTGGCAAAGTGAAAGGGCAATTCAAACATATGATAACAATCATAGGAACATGGTGTGCAAATGCCATCTGGAAGCAACAGACATCATTTAAAATATGTAATACAAGGGTGACAAAGAAGAATCCTTCTACAAAAGCATTTATTTAGGAACAATACTACTACAGTAGACGCTCAAAGTTTTTCCAGATGCACTGACACATGCATTACATCAATGCTGCATGGACTGCCACACCTTCTAAAAAATACCATGCGTATAATGCAACCAGGTGTATTTACAAGTGTGTGATGCAACGACTACCTGAAGCAGCTCCAGATGGATTTGCCGCACCTATGTTCCTTTGTGATTTTGGATTGTCATCAAATGCCTAAATTGCCTTTTCATTTTGACGATGTCTTTTTTTAAACATCCTGTATAGTTTCTAAGAATAAAAGACATCAGAAACAAAATTCAAATTAAAAAACTTTATTTTTTTTCTTTGACATACATAGTTATAACATGAAAAAAAAATAAATATAAAATAGAAGAAACAAAATATATTCAGAGCATCAGCATTACATGATACTTTGTATTGCTAGTATTATAGAGAATGAGTATGGAAACAGTTTGAGATACATACATGAAAACAATTTGTGCAGTTTGGCACTGAGTTTGTGTGTTTACCAACACATCTCTGGGCATTGTAGATATAATTCTTCACCAAAGTTGTAATAACTATAATGAATGAAATTTACCCATAGCTATAGTTACTCATAAGCTCTACAGATAATATTCTATTTTCAAAAAAGGTACTTACTAATTTTTTTCTTTAGATACCTCTGACATGACTCAAATGAAAAACCAAAAAATTAACATTTGTTCGAATTTTTGAGCACGTATTTCAAAAATCACTGTATTGAACTTTTAATTATAGAAATAAATAAAAAGATATACCTTTTTGTGCACATTTTTGCAAACAATTGTTCATGATGTTGTATGGCACAATAATTTCTCTATGACTATCAAATGTGCTTCAAATTTTCTCGATGTAAATATCTTAAATATATAATATATATATACACACACACACTGGAGCACAAAAATTAAAGATGAAACTTATTTTATCAAGCCTATAGACTTCAGAAGATTGATGCCAAATTGCAGTCAGTATTTCAAAGCAACTGCTGATGACGATGACTACAGACGAACAAAATCATCTTTCACTGGAGCTAGATGTCTAAATGAGGTAGACTATTCAACTGATCAATCAAATGTTGCATCCTGTTAAAGTCAATGGTGTATCATTGAAATGGGAACATGCAGCCATGGAGGTAACATGCTCTTTCCCGATTGAGAATCTATTCAGTCTGATGAGTGTGCTTTTGATATAGATATAGAAAGAAGTGAAACCTCCCTGTAGTTACAAGCACTACCATGGGTCAAAAAAATGGTAATTGCTGTAACTACAACCTAATAGCACAGTAAAGGTGATTTGACATGCCAAAAAGAAATGTGAAAAATTCAATAAAAATCTATTAATATCTTCTTTCTCATCTCAATTAAAAATCTGCTCTAAACAGGGCTCTCCTTAAAATTTATAGAAAAAAAATTGAATTGTTTTTGAATATGTATGTAATATTCATGAATATGTATGTAAATACATACATTAACTTGCGATGACAGTAAGAAACATGCAAAATTTCATCACTTTTGGTTGATATCTTCTGCTTTCATCATCATGATCAAAAGTTGCTCAAAATTGTTGAAATTTTTGCTAAATTGTTTTTTACAGTTTACAGTGTTGTGTTGTAACTTTTTTTTTCAAATATAGGCATCAGTTCATGAGTTGTTAGTGTAGCACATGTGAATATGACCATTATCTTACTTTTGTCATACACAGGCAGTCATAACAAGTTTGTGGGAATGAGGTTCAATTTTTTGGGGCCTCTTTGAGCTAATCTATATATTAAACTCTTTTATTCATCGCAGCTCTTAAGGATATCACCAACCCTTGTCAGTGGCATTGCAGTGAGCTGGAGATACAGTTCTCCCTCAGTATTCGTGGGGGGTTACATTTCGGCAGTTAACTGCAAATATGGAAAATTGGCGAATAACTAAAACCACAAATTTCTGTTTTTAGGCATCTCACATTTATGTAGTAGCTGCATTGTGTGGAAGAAGTACAAGGGCGGGGGGGCTTTTAAGGACACGGTATCCGTATAAAAAGTTGATTTTTGTATTTCAATACATATACAACTCCTTGCAACACGAATGAGATGTCTGAGTTCTACATGTTATTTGGATACTTTTCTAATTTGAAGTAGGCCTCTATGATGAACAGTTCGCCAGTAAAATATGGCCTAATGATTTTCCTTACTACCATGTATAGTTACAGGTGTAGCTACAGCAACGACTGATCAAATTTTAAATTCTTATTTTTTGATATATTTGATGTTAGATTCATTGATGCCATAATGATGGGAAACCGCAGCAATGAACCTAACCTTCGTCAATATTTTGAATTTTTCTTGCAAGTTTTTCACTTTCAGAAACAGTCTAGTAGAAACCATTTTAGAAGTACCAAAAAAACCTTTAGGAGAGATTTTTTTTTCATTTTTATTTTTAATGTATAACTTATATTTTGTTCTAATATGAAGGAAAATATCAAGGGAAAATATCTCCCAAACTATTCTGTGGAGCAGATGAACCATGAATTGGACAAAATATTTGCGGGCAACAAAAGTTTGAGAACAACTGATATATGCAATAATAAAAATTTTCAGTAATTGAGGAAGTCCTGTGGGCCCCATTGACCAACTAGTTAAAATCCTACTAGTCACACACATACTTGGATTGCTGAATCTAAAATTTATGTTACAGGTTGCCTCACTAATTTTGTGTGGCATGAAAAGCTAACAAAATTCCATTTGTAGGGTTATAGTTATAGTCTATGTATGTCCTTACATGCTTGCTGAGTTACATTTACTGGCAATATTTTTTTGTAGATCATAGCTATATTTGTTCTACATTAATGCCTCATAGAATGTCAAGGATAAAAGTAATTGCAGGCCAGTGTTACTGTTAATAACGATTTTAAAGAAAATGGACTACTACTACTACTAAACCACACATGTACCTCGTTCATATTCCTCTGCAGAACCTCTAACGAATTTCTATATGTGGGAATGTGCGTGTATGTGTAGTGAAACTTGACGTAAAGTTTGTTTCTGTGTTATGCTTGTCATGTGTAGTACTGTCATCTGTTTTTCTAACTACGAGTGAAGTGTAATGATTGAATAATTAATCGTTGTAGGCCTGTTGCTCTCTGTGGCGAGACTTTTTAATGGGGAGATCAGCTCGCATTTGCGCCTCGAAGTTGGGAACCACAGGAAACCAACTTCAGCCGACCACCACTACGGCGACAGTGGGGTTCGAACCCGGATCCTCGCGATGCGAGTCCGTCATTATGACCACTCGACCACCACAGCGGCAAAGCCAATGGACTACCAATATTGTGTTTATCAATTTTCTGCATTGTTTAACATTTTTTCAGGAAAATCTTATTTTATAGCAAATTGGCTAAATTTCGACCATGATGAGGGACACAAAATATATCCACCAAAAATAGCGAAATTAGTGCATTTTTTATTGTCATTACGGGTTAGTATTTATATACTATTATAATTGATCCTAAATTTGATTTTTTATAAATTTTTAGGTAAATTCCGAATAAAAGCAATTTTTCTACCTTTTTTGCATGATGAGGGGATAGAAAATATTAACAGACTTTTATAACATTTTACACAGTTCTTGATTGCATGGCTGGGCACTTTTCCTGCACTATTAGATTTCAGTCACTAAATTCTGTCGGTTTTTTTTACCCAGCCTAGTATCCATGTTCCAAGAGGTTATTCGTTTTAAGACGATAACTCCAATCTCAAGCGTAGTGATGCTGCAAATGAGTTGTTAAAAAATGAAGCTGTCATTCACATGGATTGGCCAATCTACTTTTCTAACTTGAATCCTATAGAACATATGCAGAATACTTTCAAAAACATTTTACAGAATACTTACACCCGACTAGCAAATGCATATTGCCACTAATGTTCCCTCTTCTTGCTTACCTAGATGGATCTGTTGTTTTGTGCATAGTATTTTTTTTCATCTGTGTGGTATGGCAATATCAATAAGGAGAATCACTGCTGCGTTTTAAACATTCCTTGTCTGTGGGAACATGCTGGGTTTAGAGGGAACATTGAATGCAACAAGAACTCATCAGCAAGTTTGAACTGAGCATGACCAGATATTGCAAGACAACTATCATAATCAGAAAGACAAAAAAAATATAACACTGAAAACCATCTCTCTTTGCTATATTATACCTTTGATGAAGATGTTTCTTTACTATGGTGTACAATTCTTTGCAGCCATTTATTAGTCAATCCCCTAGAGTAAATATTTTTTTTTTGCTAGTGTTTTTTTTTTTTATTCATTTTAGAACATATTAAGGTCTCTGTGATATGGTTTTCATTCAGTCGGGCTGCCAAAGCTGCTGCTAACAAAATAAACAATCCTTAATTTTTGCACACCAATATTTATATGTGTATGTATGCATATATACAGTGGATCCTGTTCAATATAATTCCTTATTTAAAAAATATAATTTTTAAGAATCACCATTCTGTTTTCCCATAGGGCAGAGATGACCAAAACAGCTTTTCTGAAGATAGTTAGATCAGTATATGTAGTGTTGGATGAAACATATCACTGATCAAACTATGTAAGTATGAATTTGAGTAAAAGAGTAACATTTAAAATAAAAATTTGTTTTATTCTGTTGTTTTTTTCTGCATTAAATCACCATTCACATAATTTTGCAGTTGACACACAATTAGACTCTCTATATCTCTTTTCTTTTAAGAATAGATTGTGTTTGATAAAGCCCCATTTGAGTGATTGCACTAAGTAAAAATCTAATCAACAAAAAGGAAAAAAAAGCGAAAAGTGAAAGATGCTTTGTTACCACAACGAACAAGAAAACAAATCCCTGAAACTTTTTGACTGTTAACTTAAAAACCTGACGATGTTTAATGCCCCAATTTCCTTTTTCTTTTTTGTGTAGGTTACCACAGGACTTAAATCATTGCTCATACAGGAATACAATCACTGTACTGCCAGTTCAAAAAATTACCTTATCTATCGAACAGAAAAGACACAGAAACGTGAAGATCTTTAGGAATATATATATATCATGATATATATAATATTCTATATAGGTCCAGTATAAAATCACATGTTCAATTGAAATGATATATACAATTGAACAGGGTTTTAAGAATTCAAAAGGTTGAGATTTGATGTCATTATGTTATTATTGTATATATGAGGGTGTTGGCGTACGCAAAGCGCCCTTCCCTGTCAAGAAAAAAAAATTGAAACCCCCTGAGAAAATTCTGTGTACGTCTATGTATGAGGGTGCATTGCAAACAGGAGGTATGGCATTTAACTGGCGAACCATTGATCCTAGGTATACTTCCAATTAGAAAAAGTTTTCAAATAATGTGTAGTACTCAGACTCAGATATGCCATTCATGTTTCAAGGGGTTGTATAATTATTTAAATTGAAAAAAAAAAAAACTTTTTATACAGTCCCCATGTACCCCAAAACCCAATTAAGAAGTTGTCGCCTTGTCTTTCCTGATGCCAACAAAAAAATCATGTTTCTAAGTGTAATATTCACTGAGATATTCGAATTCAAAAAACAGAGGAAAGTTGTGAAAAAACAGCTCTAAATGCGAATAAAACAGTTTTTTTCAAATTTACAACTGTTTTTCCCCCAACTTTCCTCTATTTTTCGAATTTGAATATCTCAGTGAATACTGCATGTAGAAACGTGAAATAATTTTTTTCTTTGGTGTCAGGAGAGACAGGGAAGCATCTTTCTAATTGGGTTTTGGAGTACATGGGGACTGTGTAATAAGTTAATTTTTTTTATTTAAATAATTATACAACCCCTTGAAACATGAATGGCATATCTGAGTCTGAGTTCTTCTTTCACATGTTATTTGGAAACTTTTTCTAATTTGAAGTATGCCTAAGATCAATGGTTCACTAGTAAAATGCCATGCACCCTGTGTATATAATACCAATTTATCATCAGTAAAACCTTCAATACTTCTGCCACTCAAAAAATAAACTCTTTTCAATTAATTTATAAGTTCATACATTTCCTAATATGTGTGTTTATAATGTGAAATAGATAACAAAACTTTTTTCATCAGAGATGTTTTCCATAGTTAATAGCTTTTTATCACATGGTTTCAATGACAATGTCTTAAGCAGGATCCACTGTATTTTCATCAATAAATACTCAATATTCTATATCAGTAGTGTACTAATTTTGATAAACATAACATAGACTATATACCATGAGAAGAAAATCTTTCCATAGAACATTCTTTTAAAAAACACTGTACTGATACTTCTTTTCTGCGATAAATATTTTTTAAAAATCACACCAAATATATTTTTCTGCTAAGTGGTTTCAACACAAATAAAACTAGACCATACCCTTCAATAAATATAATGAAAAATTCAATTCAGTTAATTTCCAAGAAAAAACCACATTCTAACAAAAAAATTTTGAAAGCCCAAAATCAAAATTGTTAAAGCAAAATTTTTACAAAAATAAATAAAGCAAAAACTCATAACAATGTGCATACATATTTATATACATAAATTCAAAAGCAGCATTTCTAAATTATTAAACAAAGTGTTCTCTAGCTTCAAATCTGATAAACTTAATGTTTGAAAAAATCAATATAAGATCTATACCTTTTCATAGTAACTGAGGGAAAAAAAATAATTTATAATCTCTATTTCTCACATGTTTTTCTTAAATTTCATTTAAGAACTGGAAAAACTCAAAATAAAGAAATTAAAATCAAATGTTTCACAACACACATTAAAAATCTGAACAAATTACAGAACAGGAAAAAAAACACATACATGAACTATATACAATGAAATACAAACAGAATAATGAATGTATACAGATGTTTGTGTAGGCACTTTAAAAAATGCTTATAAGTATAATGCCAATATCAAATGAAACTACTTTCAGTAACATTGCAAACTTGTGAATACACATTTTTACATATAAAATCTCTCATTTGCTTAACATTTTCAGGTTAAAATTCCATGAATAACATTTGTGCTGATCTGAAAAAGGATGTATATATTATTGCACATAAAAAAAACCCAATATTCCATTTGTAAGTGAAGCAACACATGTTTGAGCTTTTATTAACTGTTTCAAGAGCTCTTTTTTTAAGGCATTATATATTTCATACATTTTTCTTTATTGAGTGAATTTTAGTTTTGAAATAATAAATACTTATTTTTATTACTTCATTTTGAAAAAGCAATAAATAGGTACAATATCTAATGTTATATTTTATGCTTAATTAAATTACATAATAATGAAATTCTTAATATATATCAGACTATTTTATATTTTAAAACATACAGAACAAATTACGACCCTACAATGAAGCATGATAAAATATTTTTAATAGCACGTAAACTTCTTCAAAAATATCACTTGAAGTTAAATCTTCCTTATAAAGCTTCAACTATTATTCTGAATGGAAATACCAAAGAAATACAATAAGTTTCCCATGACTGTATAGCATTAGAGCTTTGGTGTTAATTACTATTATTCTGTGCAATCTGAGAAACTACATGTACAATATACCATAGTATGTAGCATTATTATAAATCCAAGTTGGTATTACCATTTATGGCTAATATTTGAATACTACACATATCAGGAAAAGTTGTAATAAAAGAAAGGCTGCAGTAAAAAATACAACCTAACATGACTACTCTTAGAAAATAGCCACCATTGAATGTAAAAAATTACCAAACACATAGAAAAATAAAGTATTGCATCTTCTAGAGAATTCACATTTCAAGCACAAAAATAGTAAAAATGTGATATTGAATACACCAGGAACGTTGATACCACTTTACATCTATCTCATCCAGCTAATGCAACCTACAGATGAAGGCATCACAGAAAACTCATCACTTGAATTAAGTGGAAAGTCACATGAAAATATTTATTTCATCATAGAAAAAATAACACTTAAAATGTGTTTGTTTAATAATAATATTTACAAACACATAAATAATAATATCAAGTTTAACAACTTGCACATCCACAACATTTTTTAACAACACTGACATGAAGTTTCACCAGCTCAAACAACATTAATATTTGGTTCTTAGCATTTTTTTTCATCACACAAATGATTTACCCTCTGTCATTGACAGTCTTTTGCTCTGTGTTCGATGTTCCAGGACTTTTTTTAAAGGTTAAATATGAATAAACCAGACTACCGGCCATACTGAAAAATAAATAATGAAATAATCAGAACCATGAACATCATCTATGAATTCTGCAATTTAAGGGGAATATTGGGATGAAAAACAGCATTGGGTGAAATCACTTTGCATGAATACCGTCTATATTTTAAAAGATTTTTTTTTTTCAGTTTAATAAACATTAACTGAGAAAAACTTTCACACAAGCTTAACCCTTTCAAAAAAATGAGTTACCACCCACACAAGAGGTAGAAAATTTTATAAATTAAAGTACTGAAATCAGCATACCTCAAATTTAATCCCAAGAAATTAGTCCAGCTAAACAAATAGTCTCCACCTACATACATGCCTATATAAGTTATGAGAATGTTCTGAAAATAAAAACATACCAATAAGTTCTTTTCATAATAATATAATATTGATAATACCACCAAAGACAGACTACCAATGCTGTTATACCCATAACTCTACCAGAAGAGTAAGCCTGGCTTTGAAAGATTCTGCTGAACATACACAATTTGAAAAAAAATGGTTTTAAGAAAGGATTTTAAAAAAGGTTTTTTATGAAGTTCACCAGCTCAAACAACATTAATATTTGGTTTTTAGTAACAATAAAGATGAAAGACATGTATTGTTATGTGGTGCAATGATCTTCATAGATTTCTAACAAATCAAATAGATCTACATAAATTTATACACAGTTTAAAAGTTCATAAAAATTGAAGGAATTGTTGTAGTTTAATATAGTTTTGTGCAAAAGTTATTCGCATGAAGAGAGCATTTTTTGGTACAGAAAAAGAATTCAATTTGTTGTCGATTAAGGGTGCTGAACAAAAGGCAGGGTAGTAGTGATTAGAACTGAACTTTTCTTCAATCTCTGTGTCTGAAATGTTTGTAAAGCTTCAGCTGGCTATTTATGGCTGAAATAAAACAATTTCACCAATAGTGCTTTATCCACCAATGTCAACATCACAATGAAAACCTTATGTATACACCAATAACAGGGAAATTAAGAGAAATGAGCTGTTAATCGTACACCCAGCATTTTATAGGACTCTTATTTGCATATTCCCAGTGATTTGCTTTCATGCAGTGTCCTTTATCAACAAAAATTTGAACTAATTTTTTTTTTCTGTCCCAAAACAAAACCCTTCGGGAGAATAGCTTTTTTGCAATGAGCATTCAAATATACCTATTCCTTCAATTTTTATATACTACTATGTTCAAAAATTTTAGAGACATATTTGTATTCATTTTTCTGTAACAAAATAAAAGGCCACAACAGGCAAAATGCCCAACAAGGTGGCTGAGAAAAAAGATGCCCATAACAAGTATGGCTTGTCATATATTACTAAAATACAGCAACCCAGTTAAAAATGCAATCACAAAAGTTATAAACAATATATATATACATGATAAAATATTATACAATGCCCATAAAATGTATTTATGGTTGTCTTATTCTAAGTATGGATAGCTTCTCGATTTACCCCAACATGTTTATGTTATGTATTATGAAGGTTTTGACGGTTGGCTGATGTGAAGATAAATTTAAGAAAGAAAACAACTCCCCAACTATGGGGAATCGAACCCACATACTCTTCCTTTCAGGGTGAGCACCCTACACCACTAGACAAAGGCTATGAATCATCTTTCTGCCTTAAAACTTATGTACACTGAACAGGGCCATACATGGACAGCTAGATCTAACTCAAGCCAAAGCTCACATTGCTAACACTGCCACCAGATGATAACTTATCAAATGAATTTTCTTTCCTGGGTTTATCTTCGCATCAGCCAGCTGTCAAAACAGCTGTCATAGTAAATGCGGAGAGCTACATTACCTTCGGATTTAAAATTTTTTTGTTTGAAATTATTTGAAGTATAAAGGTGTTCATGAACAAAAATTATTTTTAAATTAATTTAACAGATAGAACCTGTTCATTTGGTGTTTCCTTCAAAGTAACTAATATTTTATCATGTATATATATTTTTCAGTTTTCATAATTGCATTTTTAATTGGATTGCTGTATTTTAGAGATATATGGCATCCATATTTGTTATGGGCATCTTTTTCTCAGCACCTCATTGGGCATTTTGCCTTTTATGGCCTTGTACAGTGGAATTGGAGCAATACTAATTTCAATGTAGGGGAAACTCTTCAAGTCGACAGATGTTTGGCTTAACTCCGCTTAAGTCAACTACGAATTTTGTCCCTCTACCACGACTGGTTTTTATAACTGCCCGTGTGTTACCAGTTATAAGAATTTTTCAACATTGTTTGTGGGCATTTTGACAATACAAATATTTGACAATCTTTTGTGTCTTTGTTTTCTATGATGGGTCCCTTTTATGCATTGGGGGTGGGGGGCCATGCTTGTGAAGAATGAATATTTGAACCCTCTTGAATGGTTTATTTTAGTAGCGTTTATAGGAAAGGTCTTTCATTCTTTTCATGGTCAAAAAAAGTGTGGATATTGTCAACATCCAATAGGGATAAAAATCTCATCTATTGGGAGTTTTGATATTGTCTGTTGCGAAGAATGTTTTTGGCGGAACTCAGTTTTAGAAAGTTGTGTTCTTGGAAAAGGAGTAAAAGAAAAAGAGCTAAAGCCTGTGGTTAGACACTGAATATATCATCAGATACGCCAAGCGTATCTGCATCTCAAGAAACTGTTGAAATTTTAAGAATGATACTCTCAAACAAATGATAGAAGAGTATAAAGATGCAGATGTGTTTAATTATGATGAGACATTTATTTTTTCGAATTTTTGCCAAACAAAACTCTTGCCTTCAAAGGAGAAAAATGTGGAAGATGCAAAAAACACAAAGATCGTTTGACAGTTCTCTTGGCAGCAAACTCTCAGACAGGTCGGAAAAATTGAAACCATTACTTATCAGAAAATAAAAAATACAGCAGTGCTTTTAAAAATGTTAAAACTCTTCCTGTGGACTATGATGGCAACAAAAATGCATGGATAACATCAGAAATTTTCAAACCATGGTTGAAGAAGCTATATAGAAAATTTTTAAGTGAGGAAAGTTTTATTTATTTTGGATAACTGCACCACTCATATCCAAAAATATACTTGATTATTTTTCGTGAGGTAAATTTTTTTTTATACGTTTCAATTCTATTATGAAATAATCCCGAATAAAAATTAATGAGAATTTACATTTTATGAAATGGAATTGTTTGAATGTGTATAATTACATACACAAAAGCGATCAGACAAAAATTTAGAGTGAGAAACTTTGATAACTCGTCATCTGCTTAAGTCAACATGTTTGTCGATACTTTTGGGGTGTCGAGTTACAGAGAGTCTACTGTATTTGTATAATATGTCTATAATGTAGTCGATCATACTACGATAGTAGCTATATTTACAGTGGTTTCAAACAATGTGGCTTAGTAAGATTTTTATTTTACTGGTAAATTAAAATTTCTAAGATTACAATGAAAACATGCCCCCCCCCCCCATAGGTGTGCTGACATGGCTCCAGCCCATATTGAATCTTAGTCATCTAAATTATTGATAGTTTTATCTTATAAGGAAAGTAAAATTTGTCTCTCTGTGGTACACTAGTTAGTCCACTTAACCAGATTTCAAGAAGACCAGAGTTTGATTTCCAACAGAGACCAGCAAACTTTTCTTCTCAAGTTCATCGCAGCAATAGTATCTAGAAAGTTTCTCTTGTTATTCCCACAAAGCCATTTTCTTTATTTTTTACACTTCTATTGAGAAGCATGATACTTTTTATTTAGTTGAAATCCGCCAAATCTATTTTATTAACACTTGTTACACAAGTTCATGGTGTTAAAATTTGAAAGACAGGTAAGGCAAGTGGAAGAATTCTTTTGGGATACAAAACTGATATAATTAATAGATACCTGGTTTTGAAATCAAGATAATGAATCAGTCATAGCTGATTTTTTTTTAATGCATAATTTGAAATTTTTACTTGTATTTGGCTACTTTCTTTCTGACAAAGTTTAATGCATGTTTTAAGCCATTTTTATCAGAGACTATTCTGCTTCGTAATTTTGAAAATGTTATAATCACAGGAGACTTTTACCACATGATTGGGCGATAATACACATTTTCCCACAGCTGAAATGCAGGACAAAAACTATATGATTATATTATTAGAGCTTCAATGGATAAAATCACCAACGAGTGTGGATGTAACAAAAATGGCTTTTTGTTAGGTAACAGTTTGATTTTGTTCAACTTTTGCTAAATGTTAAAATATGAGGTCTAAATCCTCTATCAAGTGAGTAATGTAAAGAATTCTTTTTAAATGTGAAGTATGTTGCCACATTCTTAATTTCCAGTGGAAATAAACTATGTAATTTCAATTAAGTTTTAGTTTTTAATAAATACAGCGTAACATTGTAACATTTTATGAACTAGTAGTCTGGCCCAAAAAGATGTCATTTCCTTGAATGGCTTTTCTATTACAAACTTCAGAATTTACAAACTAAATGCTTAAGTCTGTCGAAATTCATAAAAACAAGCATCAAATTTACTTGGTTTCAGATTTTTATGTTTGAATAAATGAATACCAGAGCCACCAAATGACAGTTGCAAACATTTATAAGTTTTGTGTGAAAATGTATACTTATTATAAACTTATTCAGGCATATATGAAATGCTTCGACTCAGGGACACCAGTTTCGATTAGTATGGATAATCCTAGGTTATTGTGTCGCAGAGAGTTTTTCTCCAACAGGGTCAACAGGGTTGTAAATGTATGGAATAGCTTACCTTGTGATGTCGTGGATCCTCCCCCCCCCAATACACACCTTCCAGAGGAAATATGATAAGATGGGTGGGAATAATTGAGAAGCTATCCATATTTAAAGAATGACAACCATATTTCTATGGGCAGATATTTCAGCTGTTTGGTTACTTTTTCTGGCTTATTATTTTTGGTTAGCTGTATTTAGACAACCATAATTTTATGGGCTTTTTTCTAATACTATTTTTTTTTATTTCGCCTTTAACTTTTTTTCCAGTCACTTTATTGGGCAATTTGCCTGTTGTGGTTTCTAATTTTGTATTTGTTTTGTTTACATAAATCATCTCTACTTCATGGTTTTTATGTAACTCAAAAAAAATTAGCTTTCCATATTCTTTGATTCGCTATAATGTTATTACTTTACCAACATCAACATAAATTGTTGTTTTGCAACTAATAAGGTTGTTAGAAAGTTTGTTTCCAAATGAGGCACTCCATGACATATATTTGCATGCAACAGGGAGGGAAAACATTTAATAGCATTCTAAAGCTCTCTATTGCCATGAATCAATGAGTAACGTTTGAGTGATAACTGCCAAATTTTCTGATGATTAGGAGATATCAATTAATGGAATGGTGTATTATAATTTTAATCCTCACATTTATTTATGTGACTACATCTTTGAATTTTTACCAGCAATATACACTACTGTTCCTTCAGAACAGTTAGCTGAAGTTTGAATAATTAGTGAAACAAAGTGCTTTTAAAATCATAATGGATGAGACATTATCCAGGCCTTTCTTGAAAAAAATTGGGAATTAGTGTTTTCTTTTATATCTAATAAATTTGAAGTTGAAAAAAACATACAATAAGTTAATAGTTGCAAGTTTAAAAATATATATACAACACCAATTTTAATTCATAAATATTACCTTCAAAACACCAACAATAGTGGTGGTCAGAGCTGAATTATAAGAAGTACACAAAACTGTCGAGTACATCAGAATGAACCCCATAATGCAGGATGTAAGGAAACACAGAAGAAATGCAAGGCTGGTCCAGCCTTCAAAATTCATTGCCTAAAAAAGTAGAGAGCGCCACTATAATTCTACTCATTTAAATATGCACAAAAATACAAAAATATCTGACAGAATTATTATGGGTCACTCAAAAAAAATGTAAATATTAATATTTTGAATGCCAATAGAGGCCAAGAATGAACTTTGAATATGACCATACATATTTAGTACTCAATTAAATTAATTGACCAGAGTTGCCCTCAGGGGTGTGTGACAGATGCGGCCACACAGAGCCCAGCGCTTGAAGGAATCTTGTATATGTGGTAATATAAAAGAAGTTTCAACTATCGAAATAATGATTATTCCAAATAATACAACAAATAAATAAGAATTATTCGTAACTCGAAGGATATACTATGAACAGTATAAAAGTATTTTTATTTTTTAATGACATTTTTTTTGTGAGACATATTATAAAATTTATTGTGCATGCATACGGGGGCATATGTAAATAGAATGTTATGACAGGTTGCTTTAACAGAAATAGAAATTTTGCGTTATGAACTATTATTGACCTTCTGGGAGGACGAGAAGTCCCTTGACACACCTTGGCACCTTTGGTGCAAATGTCCATTTTTTTTTTTTTTTAATTTCTGTGTATTTTTGTCTTGTTATGTCTTTCTTTTGTGCTTTGTTACGTGTTCTGTTCTGTCCAATAAAAAAATAAACTTGCACTCGATAGAAAAGATTTGTGAACCTAGGCTCATTAAAAAAATTGGTAGTCTTGTACCATTACCCCTATCATTTTGGTGGTAGAATTCACAGGCACCCTACATATGTTAGATAAGATATGTATCACCAAAAGAGAAACAATCTATCTTGATCAAAAATATACAGTATTCATATTCTTTCACTTCTTTGAATTAGACAAAGGGATGGAAAAAAACAGATTTGAAACACATTCTAATTTCCGTTTTCAAAACGTGAACAAAGAATAGTTACTACCATCTGAAACATTCTGCAGCTGAAGGATGAGTTATATTCCGGTCAGACAAGCTTGGGCTGGGATCTCAGTCTCCCACTTGCAATGTGTTAATTTTATAATTAACTTTTTAATAATTTTACTGATATGAAAACTAAAATGTCTCTAAACTGAACTGAACTGAACTGAACCTTTAATGATTTGCACAATCGTGCCTATCAGTACACCAGTGGATGGCAAGTACAAATATTAGTAATTAAATTATTGGAGATACACAAGACAGGAACAAATGCATAAGGTTTGAACACAATAAATATAAATGCATAATATAGTTTCGAATCCAGATAGATTTAAAAAATAAATAAATAAATGTCTCTAAAATCATAATGGAAATATCTTATTACAGTTTATAAATAAAATGACACAGAAAAAAAACATTGTTATTCAAGGATGCAATATGAAACACACATACTTACTTTTCCAAAATCATCAGTGCACAAGGACAAAGAAATCAAAGGCACTAGCATAAACAATGCATTATAAAAAAGGAGACCATATTTTCCCAGTTCCTAGAAAATCAAAAAGCATGTTAAAAAAATCATGAACATAAAATATATTTCATCAAAATAAACAATTAAAAATTCGTGTTAGCGAATATAACATAATCGTCTTCGCCGTCGTTGGGAACGGACGTGCTATTATCGCGCTCCGCTCACCGACCAATAGAAGAAGTTTTATCCGAAACCGTTGCCGGGGGATTACCGAAGAATTATCCGTCACGCCAGTGCACCATTTTGTGTCTTTCTTTGTGTTTTTCTTCGTTCTCGTGAGTTTTACTTAGCGTGTTGTTTATTTTTGGGTCATATTCTGCGGTGATTTTCTTTTTTTTTTAGTGCACGTTGGATTGTGAGATAAGTGGTTTTTTTTATTATATTGCTCTCATTTATTTTAAATTTTCGTTGTGTATTTTCGATCGACTTATATTTATTTTTCTCGTTCACATTTCATTTTCGTTGTTTTTTCGCCAGGTTCGCTCGCTTCTTTGATATAAGTTCGTAGGTTTTTGGACGTTAGTGTTAGCAAACAGTGTATACTTTTTCCCGGGTACTCTCAATAACTTTGTTTTCCTTCCATTTGGGCCTATTGTTGTAGTGTTAGTGTTTTGAGATAGTTAGCTAATTCTAATAAGTATAAATTGTACTTCGTAGCTTAATACTTTTTTTAGAGGGTGTTGTATTCTTTATATACATATTTATTTTATTCTTCGTGAGTTAGTGCTGAGCATTCTACTTTACGTAACTTTTTCGTATAGTCTCTTACGTATATTTTGCATAGTAATGTATTTTACATTATTTTAATTTCCAGTTAACGTTTCTCATTTTCCTATTGTTAAGTATTATTATTATTATTATCTAGCTTTAGCAATAGTGTTAGTATGCCTCGACCTCGACTAGTGTTGTGTAGAGCTTGCGACGGGAGGTTTCCCTGGTCTAGGGGTATAGTAGCTGATAGTTTCAATTGTAAAGGGTGCTTGGATAGAAAAAGGCTGGAACTCGAGGTCGAAGCTTTACGGGAAAAAGTTAGGGTGCTAGAGGGCCCGGTTATAACGGACCCTCTGGTCGTTGAGCCACCTGTTGATGAAGAAGCAATCTCCACGAACAACGACATTTTAGAGGGCGAATGGGTTGTCGTGGATGAGGTAGAGGGGGATAGTGATAGGGGTTTAATCATCGGCGATTCTATGGTTAGGGAACTTGGGAACCGAGTGTGTAGGGATTTTTGGGGTTTCGAGCGCTGTTGTCTTCCTGGGGGGAAGATTGGCAACGTTCGAGACGTTTTTCATCGCCGAAAGTTGCCCTTGCGGGTGATTCTGTGGGTGGGAACAAATCAGGTAGGAGCGAATATTAGTGAGTCTCTGTCAGAATACCGGGATTTACTATTATCCGCTAGGGAGGGGGGTTCAGATGTGGCAGTGATTCCAGGGCTGCCAAGGGGTAGTAGGGGATATAGGAGTAGGATCCACCAATTCAATATAGGCCTGAAGGACATTTGCTCCTCACTTGGGGTCACGTTCTTGGAGCTTCCCGCATTTACCGATAGGTGGCTTCGTTCGGATGGGATCCATCTAAATAAGAGAGGGGTCTGGGAGGTTTACGATAGTCTTAGGTCAGGTTTTTTACTCCCAGACCACGTAGTCGGGAATGCGGGTTAGTTAATGATAATCACAACAGTATTGACGGGGAATTACCCACCTCTGACTTGGATGGCTTCTCGATTGACAACAAACCACCGGGCAAATTAAAATGTGTGTTAATAAATGCCAGGAGCTTGGGTAATAAGAAAGATTTTTTAGAAACTATGATAGTTGTGGAGGGCTTGGATCTTATAGCCATTACAGAATCTTGGGCAAACGATGGGGATGAATCTTTCTTACACATCTCAGGATACGATACTTTTTTGAGAAATAGATCTGATAGGAAAGGGGGTGGAGTGTTGATATACGTGAAATCATGTTTGAAGGCTAGAGAGTGTAACGTGCAGAGAAGTGATATTGAAACCATATGGGTTGAACTTGAGAGCAAAAGACGTCATAAGCTTATTGTTGGGGTTTGTTATAATCCACCGAATAGGGATCAAAACTACATTGCCAAAATGCATGATGAAATTTCCTACATGTGTAAGCGAAAGAGGGTTCTCATACTAGGGGATTTCAATTACCCGGGTATTGATTGGGAGAACCTTTCATCTGGAAATCAGTATGAAAGAGACTTTCTTAAGTTGGTGCTCGAAAATTTTTTGTATCAGCATGTATCAGAAGCCACTAGGGGTACTGCTATTTTGGATTTAGTTCTTACTAGTTCTGAGGATCTAGTTGAACATGTTTCGGTGGGGGAAGAGTTTTCTTCCAGTGATCATCGTATCGTCAGATTTCACTGTAACTTTTCCTCGGGTAAGGTTGATAACAAAAGACTGGTTCCTTGTTTTCGGAGAACTAACTTTGATGTTTTGCGAAGAAGGTTAGCGGAAGTTTTCAAAGACCGGTTGGAATCAGTAGGGGTGGTTAGTCAATGGGAAGAATTTAGTACGAAGCTGTCCTCTGTTTTGCACGACGTCATACCCTTTGTTCGAAAAAAGCGTGTTTGTACATCACACCCTCTATGGTTCACGGATAGCGTGCGGAACCTTTATCTTGAAAAGAAAAGAGCATTCAGAGAGTATAAAAGTGGACGAGGTGACCTATCATTGTTTACTGATAAAAGAAGACTGTTGAAGAAAGCGATAAGGGATAGTAAAAAGCAAGTTGAATCTAGGTTGGCAGATAACATTGGCTCTGACCCAAAATCATTTTTTCGATACGTCAATAATGGATGTAAGGGGACAGTTGGCCCCCTCTCGATAGGAGGCTCAAAAGTAGAGAGCAATGTAGGCATGTGTAGTGCTTTCAATGACTTTTTCGCGTCGGTTTTTAATGGAGATAATGATATTCGATATACGGGTGTTGCATGGGGTAATAAAACGCTCAACGATATTCAAGTGGAAGACGTGGAGGTCCTAAATCTTCTAAGAAATGTATGTGCAAGCAAAGCACCAGGACCAGATGATATCTATCCCAGGGTTCTCAGGGAAGGTGCTAATGAATTGTTGGGGCCAGTCGCACAGATATACAGGAGTAGTGTTGCTGAGGGTATCGTCCCGAGAGATTGGAAACTGGCTAACGTTGTTCCGATATTTAAGAAGGGTAGTAGAGAAGTGGTGTCTAATTATCGTCCAGTGAGTTTGACGAGCTCCCTCTCAAAAATTTTGGAAATTATCATCAAAAGGCAGTTTGTGAAGTGGATAGACGAGAATAATGTATTGTCGGATAATCAGCATGGGTTCAGGAAGGGGAAGTCATGTGTAACTAACCTCCTTTGCTTCTATGATTACGTGACTAAGGCTTTGGGTAAGAGCAAAAATGTCGACGTTGTTTACCTTGATTTCCAGAAGGCATTCGATCGGGTCCAACATGGCAAACTCTTGAAGCGTTTACACGAGATTGGAATAGGGGGCAACTTGCTGAATTGGATAGAATCGTGGTTAAGAGATAGGTCGCAACGAGTTATGGTGAACGGGGAATTCTCTGGTTGGACAGACGTCACAAGTGGAGTTCCTCAGGGAAGTGTCCTTGGCCCCATACTTTTTTCACTTTTTATCGACAAACTCGATCAGGGTATCGATGGAATTACTAGCAAATTCGCAGATGATGTGAAGCTAATGGGGGTAATCGGAAATGAAAGCGATAGGGAGTTGCTCCAGACCAACTTAAACAAGATTGCAGCATGGGCAAATGAATGGAGCATGACGTTTAGCGTAGATAAGTGCATGGTCGCTCATTTTGGTTCGAACAACCCATGGTTCTCTTACGAGTTGAATGGTGTCACTATCCCGGATGCAACTAGAGTCACCGATTTGGGAATTCTCATTGACGAGCGACTTAAGTTTTCTGAACATTGTTCAGCGGTTGTCAAAAAATCGAATAGAATGCTTGGTCTCATTTTCAAAAAGGTCTCTTCGCGTTCTCCTAAAGTCATTCTTCCGCTTTTTCGAGGCTTAGTTCGTCCTGGACTGGAGTATGCTGTAAGGTTTTGGAGACCATACCTACAGAGGGACATAGACTTGGTTGAAGGGGTGCAGAGAAGAGCTACGCGTGTCCTTATTGGCACACAGGGCTTGAGTTATGAAGAAAGACTTCATTTTTTTAATATGTTTACATTGGATGAACGCAGGTGTCGAGGAGATATGATCGAAGTGTTCAAAATTTTCAATGGGATGGATAGGATGGACCATGAACTTTTAGTACACCGCCAATTGACTGCTTTTACAAGGGGACACCAGTATCGATTGGTGAGGGACAATGCAAGGTTATGGTGTCGCAGGGAATTTTTCTCCAATAGGGTTGTTAATAAATGGAATAGCTTACCCCCGGAGGTAGTAAATTGTAACACAATTGACACGTTTAAAAAGAAATACGATAAACATGTTGGGGTAAATCGAGAAGCTATCCATTCTTAGAATAAGACAACCATAAGTATTCTTTATGGGCATTGTATAATATTTTATCATGTGTATATATTGTTTGTAATTTGTGTTAATTGCATTTTTAATTGGGTTGCTGTATTTTTGAAACATATGACATCCATATTTTTATGGGCATCTTTTTATCAGCCACCTCGTTGGGCATTTTGCCTGTTGTGGCGTTGTATTTGTATTTGTATATAACATAGCTAATAGCTTAACTATTTAAAATTTTGTAGTCATTTTTCCTCTACTATGAAAAATTAGGAATCCTTAACAGACAGGATGATTTAAAATACCCCTGTCCAACAAGATCTTTTTCTTTTTTTCAAAGTTTCCATCATTCATTTGACACATAATTTTTTTTTTCTTGGGATATTCTTAGATACGTCTATAGATGAACATATGGCTTTTTCATTATGAGAAAAGATGCACAATTGTGAATGAATGACTCAAAAATGAAAAACGAAATTAATGATAACCACATTAAATAGTTAACACTGATGTATTACATTTATAGTGTATCAAATAGGCCTTCCTGAAATTTTAGAAAAGAACACACAAAAATTTGATTCATGCATCACGCAATGCACTTTTACTCAGTAAGTATGCACGTTTTTTCGAAAATAGTTTCCAAGAACCTAGTTGAGTTAGAATAAAAACTTTAATCAATACTATAAAATTTTATGAGCTTCAATACTGGGATTTTTTTTTATTCACCTATAAAAAATGAAAGTGAAAAATACCTGATCTTGAAAATTGTATGTTTAAATAACTGAAAGTTAAAAAATTGATTCAAATTATCAATATTTTTAAGTATTTTTTTTCTTCAATAATACAAGAATCATTTAAAGCATCAGGCATATAAAAGCACAGAACAATATGATTAGCATAGTAGATTCTATGACCAAACTTCATACCCTTGATTCCAGTTTTTTCTTGACATAGATGTTGTTTGCTGCTGTGAAAAAGTCATTGCACAAAACAAACACATATCCACTGAGATCAAATGTCAAATCATCCCTGCAGTGGAAACAAGAACATAGAAATAAGTTGAAATCATTTTGTTTAAAATTTATGAAAATGAATGAAGAAATGTAATTATCACTTACAAAGCAGCAACAACAGCTCCTCCTACCATAGCCACCACTGTTCCCACAACATAATGGCTCTGTGAAACACTGAAAATGTAAGGAAAAAAATAAAATGCCAAAACAAAAGTAGATAAATTTAGTTTTTTACCATGAAAAACACTGACTTCTGCATTAACAAATGAAAACAATCAACTGAGTCTACTTTGACATAATCAGTAACTTGAAGATATATCAAATCACTGGTGATCAACCATTGCCAATATCAAGAACAGAAATATTATGTGCATCTCTTTGACACATAAATTTTTGCATGTGGCACTCGTTTTCTTACCATCGCTCGCATTTAGGGTCTTCAGATGTCTCGTATACAAAGGAACTTTGGATTGCAAGCATAATTCATTCCGTTAATGTACTCATTATTGTATTTATATATCAAATCAAACTTGTCCCCATAGAAAATAAAGGAAACTCAAATAATCTGCTTCACAACAGTTTTTCTCATACCAGCCACAATTTGGATATATATCCAAAATTTGTTGATATATTTGAAGAATACAGTTTGAAGAATTCAACAAACCTTGTTGATATTCTTCTCAATTTTTCTCAAAGGTATAGAGTAGGGGTTGATTTGTTTTAAATTATTGCATTTTATATTGGTGTCTTGACTATTCACCAAAATGATATTAGAAAAGCAAGTTGTTTCATTTTGGAATCCCTGCTTGCATTAACATTAGAACCGCGGAATGGGTCAATTTGACCCAAATCAAACTTTGTTTTCATTTATCTTGAAAACTTAAAACTTAAGAGCAGATGGTAAAAAAATTTCATGACTTTTCATGATGTCATATGAATATTAATTTATGAAAATTTTCTTTTCTTTTCACACTTTGTATTCCACAGCTATAAGAACTTATACCTAGAACGGCGGTTTGGGTCATTTTGACCCAATGTGTTATTCTATGGGGAAAAAAGGGTGTAGAATTTTCTCGGAAGGGGTTACCCCTTTCTAAAATGTACAGTCGCGCCACCCCTCCCCCCCACCCCCATATATTCACGGTTTTCATATTCACAATTTCCGTATTTGCGGGTTTTTTGTTTTCCTTTACTGGGAATTTTACTTTTTGCAACACTTAGAAATCGTCATTCATGTGTTTTGTTTATAAAATTTGAGATGTGAATGTTCAGGATGGGACATTTTTGAATGGCTCGCTAATGACATTACTGTCATCACTAGAGCCGTGGCAGCTCCCAAGAGAGAAACAGTCACCTAGGGTTGGATTAACCTTAGGCCACAATGTGCACTAAAGGACACAACCATTTCTACATAGCCAACTGAAGAGACTATAAAAGACATCGTCATGTTAGCAAAACAGGGGGTTCAATGGTATGGATATAGAAATCGAACAGCTAATTAATAGCAATTCAGAGGTGATGAAGAGGAATTGACTGAGGAGGAATTAATGGAGTTGACTGCTCCTGAAACAGTACCAGATGAAGAAGATAAAAAGGTGGAAGACAAGTTCACCATGAGTAACACAGAGGAAGGGTTTCGCACGTTCAAATCAGCAATATATTGTTTTCATGACATAGATACCCTCATACATGAGCGTACCCTCTATGGTACGCTCTTCACATGTAGAAAAATTGGTAGAGGAAGCCTAATCATATTCCAATACACTTCATAATGTGAAGAAGAAACTGCAAACAGAAATCACAATGTTATTTCAGAAAACATCACCAACAATTGCTGCACCCTCTTTTACATTCCCTTATACCTCTGCGTTACCCTGCTCTTCTCATGTGGTTCAATAAACGAGATATGTAGGAAGAACACTATGGTTTCGGTTATTCGCAAATTTCCTATATTAGCTGTCACCCCCGGAACGTAACCCCCGCGAATATGGGGCGCACAGCTGTATTTCTAAAGAAGATGAAGAATAAAGGTCGTTCAAGGTCAAGACTAATTTATTGTCAGAAGAGATTATCTTTTTTTTTTTCAATGAAGGAACGGCAAGTAGAGCTAAATATTTCTTTTTCTTTGTGAACTTGATGAATACCTGGTATTCTGACGGGATTAAAGAAAGGTTACGGAAAAATAAAAACCCAAGTCTAGAAAAAAACATGTAGCTGAAATTTCTGTATGCAAACAATGTCACAGAAAGGGAATAGAATTCTGGCTTACAGTTGAGGACGCCAAATACATTTTGAATTGATTTCCAAACCTAGGGAAAAGGATCAGTGCCCAACGAACCTCTTTCAGAGCATGTAGTGATGCAACTGATCAAGCCATTTGAGAACAGGGTTCGCAAACTGGGCCCAGTCCAGAAAAACCCGCTTGGGTTTTTGCTAAAATCATTTGTTATGAAAGAGTAGATGACTTTGCCTAATAAGTCATAAAATTGTCAACGAATAAGGCAAATACCAGGAAATAACATTTTTGTTCCGCTGAGCAACCAAGATTGAAGATTTGGTACTCAATCCAAGTGGGAAACTCAGTCAGAGTGATACTCTTATCCTCAGAAGACGACACCCATGGCATGTCGAAATGCATTAGGGATTTTTTAGTATTTCCTGGTATTTGCCTTATTCGTTGACAATTTTTTGAGTAATCATTTGTTAGCATACAAAATCCCACTTACATTTATCATTAACAAAACAACTTTACCTTTTAATTTTAAGCCTGTTATTTTCTAAAAATATAAAAATTAATGTTATATAGCTGAATGTAATTTCTTTGCATAGGAAGAATAAATTGCTATCCTACTGTATACAAATTACAGGCTTACCTACAAAAACCCACTGGGTTTTGCTGAAAATCATATGTTACCCCACAAATCTCATTTATTTATAGTCTTTAGCAAAATGACAAAACCTTATTAGCCTTAGTTTTATAAGATTTTAAAAAATTCATAACTAGCCTATAGATTACTAGCCTTTTGCATCTTTAATTGAAACATTTTTTGACTCAAAAACAGAGATGGGTAGGAGATAGACATCAATCCTACCCTTGAATTTAAAAAAGCTTTCACAATATCTATTGTGAAGAAAAGAAATGTGTTCAATTCTACATTCATACATCAGATTTTTTCTCCTCAAATTAATGAAATGGGCATCTGAGGACGTTGGCATCAATACGGTTTGTATTTCCCTCAAGCCTTTTGCTTAGGAAGAAACATATCATATTACATAAAAAGCCTATGTGATGTAACAATAATCACATATACAACAATATTACTCTCTGGTTCTGGTGTACTTTCCATAGTCTTAACAAATTCTCATTAACATTTCAAGTTTATAGCATTTTCTTGCTTATGTTTTTTTCACAACAGTTTTTTTAAAAAATGGTATAAGTGGTATTCACTGTATAAAGTACAGACCCACCTACAAAAACACACTGGGTTGTTTTGCTAAAAATTGTTTGTTAGCCTGCAACCCCTCCCCCAATAATCTTTAGCAAAAAAAAATTTTTCAAGAAATTCGTATATAAATTACTAATGATTATTAATTAATTCTGAATACAAGGATTTTTTTTTGCATGGGAGAAGAGAATGTTGTGTCATAATATATGCAAAGTACAGAAAAGTTCAGAAAAATTAAAAAAAAATTAAGATTTAACATTTTAAAAGTAGCTCAATCTCACTACTAATATGATATTAAAATTTAATTAGCATGATATTAGAATATTAATTACTAAGTATATACATCTAATTAAGTGTATACAAACTATTTTTATATTTATTACTCAATATGTACATTGATACGTAACATTGCAAACAGTATATTCAGAAAAACCCACAAAAACCTGGGTGGGTTGGGTTTTTCTAGAAAAAACAGGGTTTTTGCCAACCTTGGTTTGAGAACAAGGACAGAAATCTAACTACTGGTGACTTTTTCATTGCACTGAAGCTGGCTGAAATGCTAAAAGCCAAAAAAAATATGAGCTTAGCAGGGACGGTGATACGAAATCGAAGAGAACTACCTAACAAAATAAAGATAGTGAAACTACAGTTACATAAAACATCGCTACTGGAATACAATGATGGCATAATGAACATTTATCAAGGAAAAGAAGGGAAAAAAGTTTTATCAGTCAGCACGCTTCATCTGACAGTCGATATTAACAGTAGTAGCACAGCAGACTTAAGAGCACCATGGGCCCCGGGCCAACTGATTTTTCTGAGGCCCTACGGGGCAAATTCTTGAAAACTTCAACCAGATCTCATTTTTGTGAGGTCTCTTTTTTGCTTGAGGCACCTGGGCCATGCCCGAATGGGCCCATGCCTTAAGACGGCACCCCAAAGCAGAATGTGCTGAAATCTGTGATGTACGTCGCATAACAATTACAGCTACTGCAGAACAATTTGGAAGAATTTTAAGAAAAAGTGCAAAAAACACTATTATGTGTATGTGGATTTTTACCACAGAACATTTCCAGTCAGCCGAGGCCTCGTCACAGAACAGTCATAAACATTCTGCTTTGCGGGAGACGGCACTGAATAGTAGTCCCATAAGCTTCCCTAGAAACTATTTCACACTAAAATTCAACAAAATTTGCCGTAGATGTACCGATCAAAAGACCAGAAAACAATCAGTGAAGGTAGCATCACAGAGGTGGCCTCTGTCCACATTTTCTACAACATTCTGGTTCTCACTGTAATAAATTCCAGGATTTTGTATAAAATAGTACAGAATGGAGAAACTATTTTTCAGGCGCAGTTCCACTAAAATCTTATTGAAGAGATACGTTCATCATACGTATCACCCTTGCACAAGAGAACACATTCATGCACTCTTGATTGTGTAACTTCATGAACCATCAAAAAAAGAAAAGTAACGAGTCCGATTTTAGGTATCATCAAAATGTGGAAACAAATCTGTTAATTTTTGCATTAAATTGGCATGGGTTGTGCAACAACTTCAACATGCGGTAAATGTACACAAAGCACGAAAATACTTTGCTCCAAACTGCTCATCATAAATTCCATTTATCGAAAAGAAATCAATATTTATTTTGACAGAATAATATTATAGACTTTCTCATAGTTAACTTAAGATGCTCGTTTTATATCGTTGTCATATTATGGAATTACTGAAAAAAATGTTTTGTATTAAACGGTGTACTGTGTACAAAATCTTATTTTTACTGAATTACATCATTCTTTAGCTAATTTTGAAGCCTATTTCATATTCATAAACAATTATATTTTTCCATTATTGAATACACAGTTAAACAATGTTGAATAAGAGTAGGGAAAAACCCAGGAACCGAAAATAAATTCCTGTTTTTGCTACGGAACACAGTTTCTTCACAGTTTGGGTCAATTTGACCCAGTCAGTGGTTCTAGGTATAACGAAAGTTCTGCAGTTCTAGTCCTAACACTCAACAATAGGGTGGATAGTCTTTAGCCTAGTACCTTAACTCATTGAGATGACCTTGCCCAGAGAGAAAGCAAACCTTCGGATTTTTAGTTGTCATCACAAGACACAACAGACAAGGTGATTATGCATAGTTATAGAGCTCATCTGGAAGCCTTTAGTAAACATAATGCTTGTATTGTTAGAAATAATTTGTTTATCAAGTCAAAATCTGTTAAAAATGCTGACATTTTTGCTTATCTTGCATGACATTGCTCGTTAATCATGTCCAATTTTGTTTAAAATTTTTGCTCCCTTTACAAAACACTTGTAAAAAGAGTTACTTGTAATTGGAAGTTTTACTGTATAGCCAAACAAATTCGATTTCAGGGCCACAACAGGCAAACTGCCCAATGAGGAGGCTAATGCACTTATACTTATGCCTGTCAAAGTTTGTTGATATATATCTATAATGTGATGCAAATTTTTACCAACAGTTAACAAAGCAAAGAGGGGTGCCTGCAATTCTGTTGCCTTAACCACAAATCTTTAAATTTAACATAACCCAAAAATCTTAAATCTTCACCTGTTTATGGCAAAGTATAATTAACTAACTATTGCATTAACTTTGTCAGACAAAGGTTTGGAAACATAAGCATTTACAGTATGACCAAGAAATGAAATTTCAGAAACACCAAAAACACATTTAAGAAGTATCAGTGCTTAAACCAGGCCCGTCATTTCAACTTTTCCAGGGAGGGGGGGGAGAAAGAACATATACTGTGTGTGTATATATACTATTTCCAGTGTATTTTTTAAAGCTTCAGGAAGCAATAGCCCCCCCCCCCTCCCAAAAAAAATAATGGCTTGGGTTAAACCATAATTTTGTAATTTTGTAAATGTTCACATCAATGGAGTAAATGCGGCATAAATGGAGTAAATTATCATTTTCATCATTACTTGCAATCAAGTTCTCCAAATACGTAAAAACAAAGTCTAAATGTACAAACACTTTATTTATAAATCTCTGAAAGATCTGAGGGTCATTACATAACCCAAATGGTAAAAATAAAAATTCAAATACAGGTATTCCTTGCTTTATATGTTTTCATTATAACGCGATTTTTAAAAATCAATTTAAAAAATCCAAACCTACAAAATTTTGCCGGGAGTTTAAATTTTAAATTCTGAAAATTGGCATACAAATTAAAGATTCAACTCAATTATTGATTCTGTTGTATTAGTGGAGTGAGTAGATGAGACAAACATGGATAAAACGCTTAAATCCAACTCATTAGAGCTCACCAAAGAACATCTTTTAGTCGCATGTTGACAATGCAATCAGAATTTTAAGAATATTGATTGAAATAATTGTAATATCTGAAAAAGATATTCAGGATTCCCTGGCTTTCTAAAACAGTTTTTGTATGGACGAAGAATGCTGCTTTTCATCTGCCTCAACTATTTCATTGAAAAATTATCAGCTGTTACCCAAAACTCTTGAGGAGATAAGGTTCTACGATCATCATGAATGAATGAACGCCAGAACTTCGCCACTGGACTTATCCCGTTGACGAGATCACTTCCAGCCCAGCTTTGTGGCAGAGTCTGGAACACTTTATTTTGTGTCAAAAAGAAAAAAATAATAACATGCAAAATTTTTACAACATATTTTCCCCAGATAATTGGGTACTGTCACGATTAACAAATTTTGAGGTGATTACAGACAAGATGGGATTGGGAGTTGGAGAAAAGTTTTGGGGTTTCGTTAAGATGGATATCTGCCCGCCAATTTTGAAAGCAATTGGCGGGCCCATTCTACGATCATCAGAACCGATCTATCAATTAAGAACAGTCAGAAGTAAAAATTATAAATTAAATTTATCTGTAAATTTGTGAGATTTATATTTTTAAGTTACATACTCAATTCATTCGCAAAAATTTATTTTTCTGCTGGAGTTAAGTTTATATTCTTTATTCTTCTGTGAAGAAATCCCCCCCCCACCCTCAATTTCTATCTTACCCATGTTCAACTCATTTTTCATGATTTCATCTTAAGTGATTATTTTGCAGAACCAATTAATAGCATAAAGCATGGGATGCCTGTAATTCAAATGGTGTAATTACAGCAGTATTTTAATATCTGGTTTGTAAACAGGAATTTGATTAAATGCTCTCACTAAATCAATTTTACTAAATTTCTTTAATCTACTTCAATTTTACTGTGTAAACCTTGAGAAAAAATCTTGCAAATTTGTAAAGGGATACCTATCAGGTTTAGTTTGACTATTGAGCTTCCTGCAGTTTTCTGTAGGCCTCCAGTCGCAATTGTCCTTAGGCACCATGTGCAAGGAACTTAATCACTGGCTTTTTTTATGGCTGACAAATCCCAGTTGCAGCATATAATCAAATTCAGCTTTTCCTGCATTCAACTTAACAGGGTTTAATCAGTGAGTTCTGGCATAAACAGGGGACCCACAGTCTCAATATGGCGTACTGTATTATGTTTGATCTCAGTGGGAGTGCATGTTTTGACTTTTGTGATATCTACATAATCCTGCATATATATGTATATATATATATATATTTGTATATCAACATCTGCTCTGCTCTGCTCTTTTTTTACAACAAATATATGCTTAAAAAGATCTTTCGTGCTATATATAATGTTGATTTCTGTTATTATTAAATTACCTGGAAAATCCCAGTGGGTTGCAAGAATTTGAAGACACGAACTTGATAATCATACTATAGAAATGATCCTATGAAGCATGATCTAGATATATTTAAAACAATATTCTCATTTACTTATTTACGCAATATTGTTGGGCTTTCAAAGGCCTATACAAGAGGACATGGTGGATTTACACATAGATGTTTCGTAACATTTGACAAGAAATCAGAGATCATGGGGAAATTAACAATATTGTGCATAACAGAATATATCTAGCAATCAAAATACTATATAAATTGTTCTAAAATAATTTTCCCCCTCAAAAATATCATATCAGTTCATTATTAGTCAAAATTTTTCATTGTTATCACATTTTCTACTCTTGGGGTACATTGTGACAGTATGATGGTATATCTTTAAATGGTATGTGTTTCTTTTCAAAAAATCTCATAAAAGTGGCCTGAATATACATATTTTTTTCATATAAAGTATCTTATTTACTTAACTTATATTACGTTATCAAAACTTCCAATTCTTACCCCATTTTCTAACCTTGGACTACATTTGAATGTTCTATTTTTAGTAAATTCCTAAATGGTGATTGCATCACACATCTAAATGTAGTGGTGTGTTCTGATCTCACAGGCTTTTGTTTTTTTTTCCTTCACCAAGAAGCAGCAACAGTAGTGACTGCATTATCATGCTAGGGGCAGATGGTTCTATAATCCAATGAAGACACCAGCTGCCCTTAAAGGCACAGGACAGTGCACTAGAGAAAGATCCGATCCAGCTTTGCTATTAGTTGTTCGAATTGTAAAGTAGTGAGGATTAATATGGAAACCAGTTTTAGAAATTTCATTTGATATTTTTTATGTTTAGTGAAACTAATTTCTAAGAAATCTCATAAATATTTAGTCTATTATTAGTTTAAAATAAAATGAATCGTGGTGGAAGGCCTCAGCATATAGCCTGGCAAAATTTTGATAAAGGAAAGAAAAATGGGAAGATATATGCAACATGCATTAACTGTGAAGTTATGCAATGCAATCGATTGGACAGGATGAAGAGCCATATAAGCTCAGTGCATTGGGTGGGGTAATGATGCTGAACCAATACCTGATGCACAAAAAGCAACTACATCAACATTTATAGAATCCACTGCTTCACAGCCTGTTATTTCATTAGAATCAACAGAACCTGAAATTTTCACTCAAAAAAAGAAGCAAAAAAATTAATGACTTCATCATGAAAACAAATTCTGCTGCAACTAAAAAAAAATGATTTATTAGTGGCTAAGTTTTTTTATGCCAATAATATTCCATTCAGCATTGTTGAACATTCAAGTTTCAAAGATCTAGTTTCTGCTTTGCAACCTGGTTATAATACCCTAAGTAGAAAAGCTTTGGCTCAGTCATTGCTTGATGAAGTTACAAAAGAGGTTAAGCAAACTGCAAAAGACAATCTCAGTGGAAAAAGCTGTAACATTGATTGAAGGCGGATGGAGCAACATTCATAATGATCCAGTCATAGCTACATGTATACATTCTGAAGATAAATCCTATTGAAGCTGTTGAGTGTGCTGCTAATATGAAAAATGCAGATTACCACAAGCAAATAATTGACAATTCCATACATTTGGCCCACGATAAATATTCTTGTGAAGTAAAGGCAGTGGTAACTGACAATGCGAAAGTAATGGAGAAAGCCAGGCAACTTTTGCTTAATGAGATTGACCAAGATTTAATAGCGTATGGGTGCTCTTCTCATTGGCTCAACTTACTCGGACAAGATCGAACACCTGAAGCTGGGCTCAATCAGGTGGTTAAAATACAAAAATACTTTAGAAACCATCATTTACCTTTGGGATGGCTTAATGAACATATGGGGTCAATAAAATCCCAATTACCTGGTGATACTCAATGCAAGAGTACACTTACTTGTCTTGAAACATTTGTGCACAACAGGCCATTTTTTCAGAAAATAGTGGAAGATCACAAAAATGACATTGAAAAAGGAATTGTTCTTTTAACCACTTAAGAGTTTCTTTTTTCTGCCATATTGTGGTAAAAATAAGCACGTTTTTGGAAAACTATTTTGTGTTCATATTGATTATATAAATTCAAATCAGCAGTCAAAACTGTTAGAAGTATTGAATTGATTAATTTATGATAATTTTTTAATTACAACAAAAAAATTACATTTTTTTTTCAAAGAACTTACACAACTGGAAAGTATCAGAATATTCTGTTATATATATGAGCCTCTCACTTCATTATTGAAAAATTGTAAAGAAATAGTATTCGCAACATGTGATACACTGAACAAGTGCAAACAAAATTCACTCCTTTTCCCGCATAAATAAAGAGCAGTAAATCCTGACCTGAAACTGGTGTAAGCATGTTTTGTAATCCAATCTTTACTGGCTACTAGAGCCATCTATTATAAACATTGCAGACTATAAAAGGGTGAGAAGGCCAGGCAAATCAGTGGATTGGCGTGGAAAAATAAGCTGCCCGAGCGGCATAGAGGCAAATCAGGAAAGTCCCCTTTCGCAGCACCCGAACTGTGTTCGGGCAAGACTGTTAAGTGGTTAATCAAATATTATATCTTATACAAACAGTGCAAAGATCTTTCACTCCAACTCAAGCCAATAAATGTCGCATTGGATATTCTTCAAACAGATACAGCTACCATATCTGACTCATGCCATGTTTGGCTAAGCCTTCTCAAAGAGAGCGCTCTTCAGCCTCATATCAAAAAAAAAATACAAAACAGGATGGACCAGATTCTGAGACCATTTCATTAGTTAGCGTATACTTTGCACCCAAAATATAAAGGTGCAGGACTGACAGATGTGCAAAATGATTTGGCTCGCACATGGGCGACAGAGAAAATTAACGGTTGTTTGCCATTGCTGATTTCATATGAAGTGGAAGAAACTCTTTTTCCCCCTTCTCATTTCAGTGCAGCAGGAAGAATGAAAACCCCAGTGATTTGGTGGAAAGGACTTTCTAAATTTAATGCTTTTTTAGCTAAGCCTGCATCTGAACTCATAAAGCTAGCAATACTTTTGTTGTTCAGTCCTACCAGCTCAGCCTCCATTGAAAGAGTATTTTCTAACTTTGGATTTGTCCATTCAAAACTTAGAAATCATTTAAGTTTAGAAAAATGTGCAAAATTAGTTATATGTTATCGGATGGTACATGGTGAAAATGAACCATACTACTAATTATGTATCTATTCTAGACTTTTTGTACGTCTAAAAATTCAAAATTGCAAATTATAATTATTTTGTTTTAATTATTTTAATAAATTAGTGTTTGAAAATGAAACATTGTAATATCAAAGTTTCTCATCATTATGTTATATACCTACTGTATTTGAAAACATCCCAAAGCATTCATTTAGGTTTTTGATCGTTTTGATGGTTTAAACCAGTTTTTGATAGTTTAAACCAGTTTTTGACATCAAAAACCTGTGACATATATCTATAAACCTGTTTTCTCTCTCTCTCTCACCTTCCACTCCATGTAGGAGGAAAAAGATATAAAAAACGGAAGATCATTCGCTCTGTTCGATTGTTGATTTAAATTCAAGTTTTGATGAAATAAAGATGATGGAAAATGAGTGTTTTCCTCATAAACCCAACATGGATTATCAGCACTAAGCTTAAAGGATGTTTGTAATCTACAACTCCTGAATAACTTGATTAATATGTTGAAATCGGAACCACTATCTACTAGATATTGTAAGCATGATTTTTGATCACTTACAGATGGGCAGTGACTGAAAGTCATACCTTTCTGGCCTGAACAACTTATTCTGCATTTAATAAGAGCATTTTTGACAGTTTGTTCCATGACCTCTACATCCTGTAGCTCAGCCTTTAGGCTCAGATCTTTTTTGCAGGTAAAAGTAGAGAATTTTTTACATTACTTTATCCTAGTGGTTCTCAAACTTTTGTCAACCATGGCTCCCTTGCCCAATTCATGATTTATCTGAGGCTCCCCAGAATAGTTTAGTAGATATTTTCACATATAAAAGAACTATGTCAAAGCATAAATGGGTGCAAAAGTCAATACCTTGAGCTCATCGTGATGCCCCTAGGAGCCATGATGCACAGTTTGAGTAACACTGACTTATATATATATATATATAGGGCTGTTGAATAGTCTTTACTTGTTAACTAGGAGAAGACCCTTCAATTGCTTCATTATGAGGACTTGAAGGAATCAACTAAGAGTAAAGGCTTAAAGTCCAATCCGCACCTTCTCATGGTGCAGCCTGTAAGTAGCCATGTTTAACACATGGTGAACGGATGTGGATGGGCTTCCTCCAACCCGCACTGGCCAGCATGGAGAATTATGGCCAAAAACCCTCTAAAAATAAATATGAACTCTGTCTATAAACTAAAGCCCTTGGTCCCTAGCAGTATAAGTGTCCCTGGTTACAGCAGCGACCAGCAAGACATGAAGGCAGAGGGTACTAAGAATCTCTGGGTTGAACCAGGCTGCCATAAGATGACCACCTTGGCCATATGTAACGGGTGATCTCTTTCTTCAGAAAATCATTTGCAGGAGATGGAAGAACTGGAAAGAATAAATTGGGACATCCTAGGCATCTGTGAAGTAAGAAGAAAAGGAGAGGAGAAAATTGAACTTGCCAGTGGACATGTATTTTACTACAGAGGTGGAGTAGGATTCATAAAAAGTGGAAAAATAACATCGTTGAGTTAGATAGTACATCTGATAGAATTGCGAAGTTGGTTATATACAAATATCAAGCAGATATCAGATACAGATTATATAAGTCAACTACAACAAGCTATTCTGAGGAAGATGACTTTTATGAAGAATTAGACTAGATGAATAGTAAAGGAAACCATCATATCAAAATAGTAATGGGCGACTTCAATGCTAGAATTGGAGAGAGAAGAAATGGCAAAAGCTCAGTTGGAAGTCATAGTTACTGTGTTTGAAACGAGAGAGGAAACAGACTTGTCGAATTTGCAGAGAGCAAACAGTTATGCATCATGAATTTGTTTTTTAAGAAGAAACCCCAAAGAAAGTGGAACTAGAGAAACCCAACTGGAATAACAAGAGAGATCGACTACATCCTATCTAAAAAGAAGCATATGATCCAAGACTGCAGGGTTCTCAACAAATTCAATACAGGAAGCGATCATTGACTGGTGAGATGTAGAATAATGCTTAACACTAAAATGGAAAGAGCGAAACTTATCAAAAATATAAAAACTGTCATCAATATGGCAAAGCTTCAAGAACATCGATATAAATTCCAGTTAGAGCTGAAGAACCAATTCGATTTACTATATAACACCTCTGAAGATGGACAAGATGTCACTAAAATGAACAGAACTTCAACCACTGCCCTAAAAGAAGTAGAAAGAGAAGTTTCTGGAGAAAAAGAAATCAAACCGGTGAAGAAAAAACAAAGAAACTGATGAGAGACCGGAGAGAATTTCAGATTAAGAAGAATGACCCTAAATCAAAAGTGGAATATGCAGAACTTTGTAAGACAGTATGAAAGCAGATTACAGAAGATGTTAGGAGGTTTAATTGTGATATTGTAAAGAAAGCACTGATAA
The DNA here is from genome assembly GCF_987345545.1 of Pholcus phalangioides. Lineage (NCBI taxonomy): Eukaryota > Metazoa > Arthropoda > Arachnida > Araneae > Pholcidae > Pholcus > Pholcus phalangioides. The sequence continues at coordinate 26,624,078 of NW_028301625.1, forward strand.
TAGGAGCTTAAAATCAGCAAAACGAAAACTGTTTGTTTGGAGAAAGGAAATTTTTGCACTAAAAAGGTAAGATGGAACCATCAATATATATACCCAGCTTTTTTATTTTAAAGTTATATTTGCAGCCCTACAACATATTGCTTCTGAATGTTACACTTCATATCACCTTTAAAAGTATGTCATAATTAACTATTATATACGAAAGAGAAAATACATACCCTAGAATATAGTACTCTCCAAAAAGAGTCAATAGGATGGTAAATCGTCGTAATACTGTAAACATTGGCAAGCTAAAAGCAAGAAAAAACATAATGACAAAAATGAACTTTTTAATGAAGTTATAAGATAAGCATTAAATCTGCTGCTCAATGGGATCCATTTTGTGTCAATATATAAAAGAAAATCATGCCACGCCTCTTTGTATGGCAGAAAGCTTTGGTGATGCTGTCATGAATGGTTCATAAGTGAGTAGAAAAGAAGAATAACAAAAAGAACAAGCATTGGACTCATTAATTTATCATTTCCAAAGGAACTTGAGCCTGTGCAGTGTGCACCCCCCCCCCCACTTCAGCATCTACCGCAAAAATTTCATCATGTAGAATGAGCTTCATAGGCTAAGGTATTCAATTAAAGAAATAAGGAATGTGATGCACTGAAGAAAAAAGTCACTCAGATGTGCTGATAGAAAGAAGTATGGGAGAAGCTCAGCTCACTCAACAAAGGTTATGGGGGGAGAATCAAGTGGCCCACCAGGTTTTAGAGCCTACAATTACAGTTAACTCACAATGTCCCACTGATTTTGAGAACTATAAACTATGTATAAAGGAGTATTTGACTGTATGGGAGAGTTATGATTATAGATGACTTTGCCTAATAATACTCAAAAAAATTGTCAACGAATAAGGCAAATACCAGGAAATACTAAAAAATTCCTAATACATTTCAACACACAAGGGGTGTCGTTTTCAGAGGATAAGAGTATCACTCTCACAGAGTTTCCCACCTGGATTGAATACCCAATCTTCAATCTCGGTTGCTCAGCAGAACGGAAAAAAAAATTTGCTTCATTCTTGCCACAACGTTTGACTTGAACAGACATATTGTTTTTCATTCCACTGAGCAACCGAGATTGAAGATTTATTACTCACAATCCAAGTGGAAAACTCAGTCAGCGTGATACTCTCTTATCCTCTGAAGATGCCACCCATTGTGTGTTGAAATGCATTAAGAATTTTTTAGTATTTCCTGGTATTTGCCTTATTCGTTGATGATTTTTTTGAGTAGGCCTACCCGACTGAATTTGAAAACTGCTTGAACAGATACCTAGCAATCGAATGGTTAGCCTGCTTGTCTTGGTTTGAATCCCGGTTGGGCACAGATGTCTACAGATGAACCCCCTACAATTTGGGGTCTGGGTTTAATGCCTATCTGGAGGTGATTATAAATATTCAAATTGCTTCATCTCAGAATCCAAAATTTCATGTGAAACAATCTAATATCACACAATGGATACTATGCAGTATGCCCCTAAGTGAGTGTGAGGTTGACCAGACTCCAGCATGAAGATGGACCTTATATATTTTTTTAATTTTGCACGATATCCATTTGCTATAAAATCAATACAAGTGGAGAGAGCTCTCTCTGAAACTCCTTGCTTGGAAGCTCATAAAAAATTATGATCATCTGATGTATTTTTATGCTACACGTTTTTTTGGTAGATTTTTTTTTTTTTTTTTTGCCAATAAAACAAACATGTGTTTCTTATTGTTTTTCAGTAGTGGTCTTTGTCCTGTTTACCTCATATTAACAAGACTATTGTACTGAAAACATATAACATCCAACATACTGTCAAAAATGTGTTATTAAATAGATTAGGATTGTGCCTTGCTGATTCATAACAAACTTGCATGTGTCTTGTAAAGAAAATTCTGTTTTTAAGTTGAAATTCATATAAGAAATTAATGGCTAAGTTAATTATAAGCTATGATACTTCTAAAAATGTAAAAAAATTACCTCAAATGCTTAGTTCCACCAAGACCACAAACAAGATTTCCAATGTAAAATATGGGAAGTGGAAAGATCTGGAATTAAGAAAAATAAATTATAAAAAATTAATTTAACCTAATGAAATATATATATTTTTAAAGGCTTGCAAGAATCACTGGCAAATCATTCTATCAACTTTCACTTCTTTAGACATGAAAATCTTCAGTTGGGATGTTAATGATTTAAGAACCAGGGCTGCAACTACTGGTGAGTAGATGGGTCTGAGGGTCCAGCCACTGGACAAAATAGGGGGACACTGAATTCACCCTTTAACTGCTCTTTCAACATTGTGCAGAGGTACCAAAATGTGTGCTTGCCTTCACTCACCAAGTGAACATAGTTATAACAAAGTATTTTTCCTGTTAGATATGAACTGCAACTTTTTTTAGGAGGGCATATGGAAATGTAGATACAACAGTTTTTCATTACCTGATCCAGAGCTCATTATCCACGATTTTAAAAACAAAGAAATTTTTGGAAATTTTTTTCGAATAAAATGGAACATTGAAAAGAAAAGGAATGCAATTTTTTAATACTTTTTTATTAAATAACAAAAAATTTTCATTACATTTTGTTTAAGTACTTTATTAAAGCCAAACCCTTACTAAAACAAATCCGGAGTTGTGCAATTTTCTGTGAAAAATGTCCAGTCCACGAATTCAAACACAATTTCCAAGCATCCCACAATCATTGCAAGAATGGAGATGATTATGATGTAATTATCAATTAAGGCTAGTTTCAACAAAATGCATACTTGTCTAGTTGATCAGAATACCATGCATAACTAAGCTAAGATGATTTTTAAAAGGCCAAAAGTAAAAGCTGAGGAAGAAGCTAAAGATGAAAACTTTTCAATTAATTTGGAAGTGAAATTCAAAGAGGTTTTGGTGACAGATTTCATTTATGAAAACTGGCTTAGTTGCCACCGCACATATGAAAAGTCAAACTTTATTTCTAGTTTTAAAAAAAACAGTTAAAATGATGCTCATTATTGACAATGCACCCATTCGCTCATCTGCCACTCTAATTGATTTAACAGAAATAATGGAGAGTATCTGTCATGGGAGATTCCACAATAATTTTATCCTGGTTATTTTAATATACAACATGTGAGAAAACTTAAAATTTTAATTACTTTTCTCAATTAAAAATAGGTGTTTGTACATCTGATTCCTAATTACCTAATAATGTATGCAAAATTATAACCTGCATTACAGGCTATGTTGATCCCACCTATCACATAACTACGGGGTATTGCTGTATTTATTTTAGTTTATATTTAATAATAAATTTATATTTTGTGTCAGGTGAATAGCATTTCATTTCTGCTCAATGCATCCTTGCACTGATATAACAAACAAAGTTCAAACTCATTTTCATTAAAAAAAAATGCCCTCATTTTTCCATGTTTCCAGTCATGTTCAAAAAATTTCAAGTAATTTTTTGATCGATTTTGATCGAAAATTTAATATAGATTAATTATAATTACAAAATTATACAAAATTAATTACATTAATTTCGTTGTTATTATTATTAATCTATTATTATTATTAACAACATAATAATAATAGATTAATAATTACTAAATTTTTTATACACACATTTGTGCTTATCAAATACACTTGATGAAAAAATAGAACACAAATCAAACACTCTGCACTCACATTAGTGTAGAACCAAAAAGTTCAGTAATCAGGGATTATTTACTAAATTCCACTGATTTTACATGCTTGGCAGGGCTGTGAATAGCTTGTCTCTCTATGTTGCTCAAATTGTACGTTTTGCTGCAAAGCCAACACCACACTTTATATGGGGTCATTTTTGATTGTTTTAATCCAATTAGTTTACTGAAGATTCAGGTATTCATCCGCCCATTTTAGATTGAGGAAAACAGTTTTCTCATCACTCGTTGTTTTCAAATAAAAATACCCATGTGGAAATCATAATATATACATGCTTCATCCGTCGTTGCTCACTGAAGTCAACATATGAAGTCATCGCAACTGAACTTTCCTGATTGTACTTTTTATGCATGGCTTTCTACAATGCAAAGTTATGATAAATTTTCAGAAACACTTTGTATGCAGTTACACTAAGGTCGCAGTAATACAGTCTTCTACATGGACTTAAAAATGGAAGGTGTTAGCAGGGCTATTGGCTAGATATTATTCTTTTTTTGATGAGGAAGATACAAAACAAAGGGAGTACATGAAAAGTTATTTTTATAATTAAATATATGTTTCAGCTTGCATAAATATTATTCATGAGGATATTTAAGCATTCAAATATTAATTTATCAAAAAGTTCTTTAAGCTGTACTTCAGTTCATAAGAAACTACCAAAATCACATCTGAATAAAAAATTTATTTTGTTGTCTTTCATTGCCTATTTTGATGGACTTGGGTGATTATTATTTTGCTTCATTTTTAGATATATATAATTTAATATATATAATTTAATAATATATTATCGAGTAATATACAGAGTATAAGCATTTTCAAACAAGACTCGAAAAAATATAGTTGGAGAGGGATTTATCGTTACATCATTGTTGTGAAGTTTCACTGTATACTACACTTGGTATAATGAGTAGATTTCTAATTGAATCCAATCAATTGTAAAAGGCGGACGAAATTGCATCATTCTCTTTCAAAATACTACTTAACTCATCAAAAATTTTCAAGTCGCACAAAGAAATAAATTTTTCACTGAACCAGTGCCATCGCGAGTAGAAAATGCTATTGCTCGATGCTGAAGGAGTAGGTCTTCCCTATCCATGTCTTCCTCCGAATATTCTGAGAAAAACTATGCTTGTTTTCGGAAGGGGAATGCAGATAGTATAAAAATTTCCTTTTCATGCTTATATCGTCATAATCGCAGTTAATACAGAGCAGATTCCTGATAAGAGTGAGTAGATAGTACAGCCTTAGAACTCTTCTTTAAAGAAAAGATCTTTAAATGCTTGAGAAGAATTTCAAATGCTTGATTAATATCTTGCCACTAGCTTACATTGTCAGCAAAGGAACCAACACAAGCATATTAACTCTAACATAACTCTTATAGAATCAAAATTAGAAGCTTGTGGCATGAAAGTTTCTGGGCATTGTAAAAACACTGTGGGTAAATGGTAAAATTGTTGAATTTAGATGGTCGTGTGAAAACTACAGGTAATTTCTCCTTGGGTCTGAAATTGTAACAGTCCCTCTTTGGTAGTTGGCAAAAGAAACTTTTGCTATGAAATAAAACTGGGCTCAGATGAAAAGTTAAACTTTTGTCTTTATACAACAAGGAACTCTTTAACACTACATCACAGAACTTTTTTTTCAAGATTTAGAAAAAAAAATTCTTGTTGCAATAAAATTGATGCTTTTATCTGATAATTTCTAAAAAATTTAGAAAAACCAAGCACATCATGCCTACAGAGAAGTGAATAATATAAAGTTGATCAATAGCCTTACCTTCATTGGTATGTCTCTAGTCAATGGAGGGAAGTGAATGACTTTGAGAGAGTTGGCAATGTATAAAACAAGTAAGGTAATCAGCATCTAGAGAAATAAATCAACACATTTAAACATTGCAAAATTCACAAATTTGTTGAAAAAAATTGTATGAACAAAATATATATATGTTAACCCTAGATAACTAAGCTTAAATCAGTGTTACTCAGTAACTAATTTAGTAAGTAGTCTATTAGATGAATGTTTAGTTATCTAGGGTTAAAAATTAAAAAATATTCACATTTCATGTGAAAAAAAATCATATTTTAGCCTCATACAGATACACACATTCAAGTATTTTCTGAATTTTTACAACAAAAGAGTCTTATTATTTTGATCATATCATTAGATGTTAATGTTTTTAACCCTAAAACTGCTTACATCGAATATAGATGATGAGAATAAGTAGCCAGCCCAACTGCTTGCTTTTTGATAATTTTCCATACAGGAGAAAAAATCATAATTTCTTTGTTCGCATATACAGAAAGGTATATTTCAGAGTGTTAAAGCATTAATAATTAATAGTGCCTCACATGATAATGACCAGACATCTAGCTACGATGGCATATGACATCATGCAAATTTTGTCTTTCTCACATGGATATGACAATAATTTAAAATACAGCTGCTGCCACCTGCATAGGCATCCTTCTACTTTATAATTTTGCCACAACATAGAGATAAACAATTATATTTTAAGGTCTGGGATAATTATTACTATTATCTTTCTCACCATGCCTTGCAAGGCGCTGTTTTTTTTCAATTTTGGATTCCCTTGCGAAGCAGGGCCATCTCAAGAGCATCATGGGTCCCTGGGCCAAGTGATTTTTCTGAAGCCCTACCTGGTTCATTCTTAAAAATTTCAACCAGATCTCATTTTTGTGAGGCCCCCGTCTTCTCTTGAGGCTCCCGGGCCATGCCTAGATGAGCCTATGCGTTAAGATAGCACTGTTGCAAAGATGCATCTGTTTCACTTACTCATATATATTTTAGCAAAGGTTCAACTGTTATGGATCCACATAAATCCATCAGCAATATTTCTTACTTACAGAACATATTATGAACCTAACCCTAACCCCCCCCCCCTTCGGGGTATCATATTAGGTCTCAATACATTCTCTGATGCTTGTATTTTTTTGCAAAGGATCTTCTCTTTAGCAGTGAATCACATGGGCTATTTGACACTTTCAGGCTATTTCACACATAAATAAATACACTTTTATTGTTTGTGACTTTTCAGTTCAAGAAGTTGTCTTCAGTTTGTCTCTGCGCATCACATTCATATGTTAAAATATTTTTAAAAAATTTAATAGCTTCAAACTTCCAAAAAAGAGAAAAAGCATACACATCTTCATAAAAAGGGGTACCGCAGGCAGCACAGGGAGAAATTAATTGGCCAGATGACTGGTTAAACATGTTAATAATCTCTGATTCTACTTTATTAAGAGACAAAAGAACTATAGAGGTGAACTTATTGGTGCATGCAAAGTTTAGTTTCAACAAAGAAGGTGAATTTTTCTGCAGAAAATGGCAAAGAATTTTCTCTCAGTTTATAAAAGTGTGTAGGCCTATATATAATCCTCTTTTTTTTTGCTGCACAATCTGTCTTTTTAAAAGATAGACATACTATTGGAGAAATTTTTGGAAATTACTGTGCACTGAAATATTTTACAAGATACTTATTGCTTGATGTACACTCATGTCCATAAATTAAGGATAATGCCAGCTCCGGCAAATAAAGGTTCAGAAACAAAACAATCGTTACTTATTCATAAAGCCCATTTATTAAACAAAAGATAAAGAACAAAAACGACGGTGTATGTATGATACCATTCATAAAAACGACGATTTTTGCTCCCTGGAGCAATTGTAAAAAATATCTTCTTTACAAAAACTTACTATTACATGGTTGGTATGATGGTTAATACATTGTATGTCTCCCATGCGATGAAATACAATCCGTACAACGCCTAGGCATGCTGATTATCAAATTATCGATCTGATCTTGGGGAAGATCACTCCACTCAGCAAGCAATGCTCTCCGAAGTTCCGGTACACATGTAGGAGGTGGTTTACGGGCTGCAACTCGTCAGCCAAGCATGTCCCACACATGCTCTATCGGATTCAAGTCAGGTGAGAATGTTGGCCATTCCATACAGGTTATATCCTCAGATTCAAGGCATTCGTTTACGATGTTTGCTCGGTGAGGACGGGCGTCGTCATCCATAAACACAAATTCTGTGCCCATGGCACCCCTAAACAAACTTACATGTTGTTCCAGAATGATGTCCCGATAAATTTGGGCTTTCATGGTTCCGGTTTGAATATGCAGATCTGTTCTGGAACCCAGTATAATTCCACCCCAAACGAGCAATGCTGCACCACCGTAACGGTGTCGTTCAATGATGTTGTCTTGGTGGTAACGGGTACGTGGCGTTCTCCATATGAAAGCCTGACGTGAATCAGACTGCAAGCTAAACCTGGACTCGTCGGAAAACATCACACAAGCCCACTGTGATGATGTCCACATTGCATGTTCCCTACTCCAGGCTAATCGCTGCCGACAGTGAGTTGCAGTGAGCGGAACACATCTGACAGGCCTGCGAGCATATAGACCAATATCTCCCAAACGTCTGTACACGGTTTGCCTTGAAACTGTGGTACCTGTGGCTGCCGATAGCTAACGAGACAGGTCGGATGCTGTGCTCCGTCTGCTTCTTTTGGCAGTTACTGCCAAATACCGGTCTTCATTCGACGTTGTAACTCGGGGGCGACCTGTACTGTAACGTCTACTGACATTTCCGTTATCTTGGAATCGTTGCCAAAGCCTAGAGATGACACTTTGGGCAATTCCAAGGTCCTCGGATACTTCCATCTGAGTACACCCATATTCCAGGCGGCCGATAATTCTACCACGTAAAAAATCATCCACATGCGTCCTCTGTGTCATAACTATCCGCTTATGGCACTGAGCGCCTTACAGAACTCTTGTGAACAATTTTACTTCTTTGCCACCATTCCTTATATACCCCCTCTTACACTCTCGTCATTGTGACGTACTATCGGCAACATCTGGTGACTTCCTGAAATTTGCATATCATTCTTGCAGATGTGTGTGATAATTCTACAGGTGAAATTTTTACTTTAGATTTCGATTTCTGTGTGATTCTGAATTATCCTTAATTTATGGACATGAGTGTAATTAGCAAAGAACCACCACGTTTTGCATACCACAGAGAGAAAACTTTAGCTCATATGTTGACATTACTTCCAAAATACTTATACTTCTGTTTTCATTACCACACTCCCTTGGTAACAAAAAAAATTAGCACTGTATCAATAAAAAAATACTGACAAATTAAAAATCACTAAGAAAATATTGCCATAGATTTCTGGGTTACCAAGAGAATGTAACTAGGGATAGACAATGAGTAGGCCTACTCATTATCCATTCTAAACTATCGTAAGTCAACTCTGTACAATGACAGACAAAACCCAGATTAGCACAATAACTGCATCATTGATATCAAACATGATAATCAGTATTACCTGTCCAATGCCCAAGACATGCGGGGATGGAAACCTGTTGAATACAAATAAAATCTTATTATTAATATGATTTTTTTTTCATGATACAATGGTAACTGCCAATAAACAGAACAAGACCACATTTGTGCATATGAATAGAAATGAGTTTCAGAAAATCAGTTTAGATTTTGATATGAAATGAAAATTATCAGTATAGGGTTAGAATTTTTATGACCGGGAAAAACGTCTGGGTTTTTAGGTCACAAAAATCTTGGTCCTAGTTATGAGATTTTCAAAATGATAAAAACTGGACACATAATCCCCATTTACATGTGCAGTATTACGGTAGCATTGAATCCGAACCCAGGCCTGCGCAGTCAGAGGCTAGCTCCCTAACTACTCAAATGAAAACCACTATTTAATGAAAAAAACCAACTAAGAATTTTAAGAAAAGAACTCTTCTGTGTAGAAAACTATTATTGGAATTTTTACCGCAGAACATTTTCAGTCAGCTACGGGCTCATTGCAGAACAATGCAAAACTTTCTGATTTGGGGGCCAATAAAGTTTGGAAGGATTAAAAGAAATCTCTATTATTTTAAAGACAGAGGATTCATATATGGAGTCGAGCATTTATTTGATTTTCCACAGAAGGCTTGCAATGATGTCACGCACCTTGCTGGATCTTTTAGAGACAAGTGGCACCAGACGTTTAGGCCGGTAAGCTACCACGAGCACAAAAACAAGTACCATAACAAGTCGTGTATACGCACAAGACTACCATAACAGTATTGCACATACATGCGACTTGTTTTCGCATGATCATCATGGTAGCTTCCAGTGGAGACAACTGGCCTTCTTCGATGTACGGCGGAGTTATATCAATTTTTGAACATCCACTTTTCACTAATGCACATGCACTCTCAGAATGGACACTGAGGAGTGACGATACTTTTTGTTCCGCCTCACACCGAATAAACGTCCAGCACTATATGTATCCACAGCATATTTTAAATGGAAAATTTTGCTTAGAGGTAAAGAGTTTTCCATGATACAAGTAGCCCAACTATCAGGAACTAATTATACTTGCTACTTGAAGCACCACTGTACTCTCGAATTAAGAAAGAGCTACAAAGTAGCCACAAAAAGATCAGAGGCCAGTCATGTCCCAACAACGAATCTAATGCATTTATAACCCATAAGCGATATTGTAACGATACAATACAACGACATGCAATCGAAAAATTATAGTCTGTATCAATATAACATATGATTTCACTATTTAGAAACCGGTAAGCATACACGAGCATCAAGATACCTACTTGTAATGTGTCAGAACCACCTTATTGATGACAATGATCAAGAACGACGAAACGCCGTAGAACAAGGCTGATGACAACCGGGAAAAAAGGTTGGAATGACTTGGTGGCCCATCACCTTTTACAATGGTAGGAATCTTGGAATGATTGGTAGAATATGCCATGTCAATCAACACATGAGTTGGTCTACTCATTTTTGTAGCAAAGTTAGTCAAACTAACGAATCACAAGGAGATATAACTTCGGACAGGAATGACGGTTTACTCTCGATCCGAGGACGGCTCAGCAAGTTCACGAACATATTAAGTTGGACTTAATAAGGTAATCGTGAGACATGTAGAAGCGAATGTAAACTTTCTTATATAAACACGGCGCGATTCGTGGAAGGTCTGTTTACATTCACTCTAATTAGGTAGTTTTTTAAGAATTACTTCCTTCTACCCTTTGAGGTGATTTGAACAGCTGTCGGTCTTCTTGATACCAATCTCAAAAAGAAAATCCTGCCAGACAACGAATAAGCAACTATCTCTTATTTTCTTACATAGAAATGATTTATATAAACTGTAGTTCACATATCACTGGAGGAATAGCTCAGACTTCGTTCATGCCATCTTTGTGACGTTTCATCTTGGTCAATTTTCGCAGCAACGGCTTAGCAGATCGGGACCATGGAGGTATTATGACCGGGACCTACAGTACAGAGTCAATTTCGAACTGCTGGGAAGAAACAATCATGCCCAGGATGATGATCCTATGACGATATGATCCACATTTTTGATCTTATTATCTTTTTATAAAAATTTTCTGTTTTTCAGCGAAGCTAACTTGAATTCAAAATCTTCGCCAAAATAGTGACTACGGGCAGGGCCGTCTTAAGAGCATCATGGGCCGCCGGGCCAAGTAGTTTTTCTGAGGCCCTAACAGGTAAATTCTAGGAAATTTCAACGAGATCTCATTTTTGTGAGGCCCCTCTTCTCTTGAGGCCCCCGGGCCGTGCCCGGGTGGGCCCATGCGTTAAGACGGCACTGACTACGGGCTGTCCCAGCAAGGGAGGAGATACGGGGGGCATGGGGAATGTCCCCATCCCCAGAGTCAAAGGTGGAATCGACTGATCTAATGTATATGTGTATATATGAATTAACATCATCATCGTGCCGCCCCCCCCCCGGACTTTCAAGTCTATCGCCACCTATGTGTCCCAGATTAAGAAAGAATTCGTTTAGAATTAGAATTAGTCCCAGATTAAGACTGCCAGAATAAGAAAAGTGATAGTACACGTCACGGCAAGCAATTTTGCAAATATAAAACCTCAGGGTCGCAACCAACTTTTTCGGGGGTGCATAACCCCAGAAATAACCCCCCGTTCATAACCCCAATTCAGAGGTCATCAAAGTATGGCAACCATACTAACAACGTGAAGAGCGACAAGGAAATTTCATATACACAGTCTGAGAGGATAGAAAAAGTATTTCTCCCAGTTTCAGACGGAGGGGGAAAAATAATATTTTTTTTCTCGCTAACAATGGTTTGGCACCCCAGTGGTTTATTTCTTTATGGTGTATCTCCGTGTTTCTCAACCTATGGTCCGCAGACCAGGCAGACTTCATAATTTTATTCTAACTGAAGGAAAAATTATTCAGCCGTTATGATTGGTAAGCCTATTAGTAATAACGATATGGAGTTATATAAAAATTATATCTTCATACGTTACATATAATATGTAACAAAATAACATGTAGTAACGTATGTATGTTCACCATCATCGAGGAAAATGGGATCTTAAATCCGGAAAATCACTGATGTTTGCCGAAAAATACAATTCATTACCTTAAATGCAATTTGCTAAAACTGCTGAAGTGAGGGGAAGTAAACGGTGCTACAAATCACAGTTAAAAATGTATTGCACGAAAAAAGTATTCAAATGATGAGATGACTATATTTCGTTAAGAAAAATAAAATAAACTAGGATTTTTCAAATAGGCTAAAATACGGGACATTGCCAATTGTCATCGAAAACGTTTGTCAGAAGTAGACGCAAGTCACCAATTGTTCTTGAAATTGCTGAAAAATTACGAAAAAACGTTGAACCTGACATATGTGACATGCATATTTATATTTTTTGCCATAATTATATATACACTGCTGGCCACCGTAAATGCAACACCCTGAAGGAAGCATGCAAATAATATGAAATTTACGACATTCATTAGCGGAGGTGAGATATGCAAATGATTAGAATTTCAGCGCAGACGCACATCACGCGCGCCTGTGGCGCCACTTCAAAGCGCTATTTAAGGCTTGGAGATTTCGACGATTTGAAGTACGGCAATTGTGTTTTTCTTGTGGTTTTTTCAAAAAAACGATCAATTATGCCTCGTAGAAAACAGCGATCATCTTTTGATCAAGTATCCGAGTTCGACAGAGGAAGGATAGTGGCCTACCGAGATTGTGGATTATCTTTCAGGGAAATCGGTAGTCATGTTGGACGAAACCAAACAACTGTAATGCGGATATGTGATCGTTGGATGCAGGAGGGTACGACGGACCGACGTGTTCGTTCGCATCCACCTCAGTGCACCACTTCACGTGATGACAGGCGTATTGTGCGTATGGCAGTGACGGATCGCTCAGCCACATCACGAACCATAGCACAGCACATTCAGTCTGTACCGCATCATCCAGTGTCTGCGCGTACCATTCGACGCCGTTTACAGCAGAGTGGTCTGTCCGCAAGACGTCCATTGCTTCGTCTACCCTTGACGCAGAACCACAGACATCTCCGCCGCCAATGGTGCGATGAAAGAAGGATGTGGACGGCACAATGGAGTGAAATTGTCTTTACTGACGAGTCACGCTTCTCTCTGCAAAACCACGATGGTCGGATTCGAGTCTGGAGACACCGTGGAGAGAGGATGCTGAACAGCTGCGTTATGCACCGCCACACTGGTCCTGCACCGGGTGTTATGGTATGGGGCGGTATTGGATATCACTCTCGCACTCCTCTAGTACGCATTGCCGGTACTTTAAAAAGCCAGCGCTACATCTCCGAGGTGTTGGAGCCAGTTGTCCTTCCTTACCTTCAGGGCTTGCCCACAGCCATATTTCAACAGGATAATGCGCGACCACACGTGGCACGCATTGTCCAAAGGTTCTTCGTCAATCGCCAGATTGAATTGCTTCCCTGGCCAGATCGCTCTCCGGATCTTTCGCCGATAGAAAACATGTGGTCCATGGTTGCTCAACGATTGACCCAGATTACATCCCCAGCTGCCACACCAGATCAACTTTGGCAACGCGTGGAAGCTGCTTGGTCTGCTGTACCCCAAGAACACATCCAAAGTCTCTTTGAATCAATGCCGAGGTGTGTGGCAGCGGTGATCTCCAACAATGGCGGCTACTGTGGCTACTGATTTTGGCAGGAACCACACTTCACAGAAGTCTATAAATTTAATCATTTGATGCTTGGTCAACATGTTACCTACAAAATAAATATTGTTGCGATATCTCTTGTCTTTCTTGGTGTTGCAATTTGGGTGGCCAGCAGTGTATATATATATATATATATATACATATATACCATAATGTAATTTATACGTTATGAAAACAACATGTGTGTGTATTCATGACACTTTGGTAAATATTCCAAATTCAAATAAACGAGAAATATATGTACTGGTACAATCAAAATCACAGGAATGTCCCATAATACGGGACACAAGTTGTCCGTCAATTTGTTGCAGACATCCTATTGGTTTTTGGGTTCAGAAAGGTTGAGAGACACTGGTGTATCTCATCCGCCGGACATGTTTCATCCCTGTGCGTATGGAAGAAATACATTCGCTCTCTTTATCTTCTCTGGAGACTTCATTTAACCCCCCCCCCCCGTAAAAGAAAAAAAAGTTTTTCTTCATTCCTTTACCTCAGCAATAGCTTTTTCTTTTTCCCTCGCTACGATTTAACCAGTAAAAAAATAGTAAAGTCGAGTACCACTTATAATGAAATCGGATATTACGAAGTATCGGTTATAACGCATTTTGTTCCCGTTTCAGTGAATCTGCAATACTCAAACTGTGCAAAATATCACTCTACATTGAGATATTACTCTGCCAATGAGATTACTTATGGGATAATCTGACAACTGCAGCAGAGTTAACAGTTGTGTATGTCCCATTTGTTTATGTCTATGTGTCCTTATACAGGGTGATTCAAAAAAGACGGGAAAAACTTTAAGAGGTGATAGTACACGCCAATACAAACCATTTTCATCAAAGAATCCATGATCGCTCCTCAAACGTTAAAACGGCATTCCTGTTGAAATTTATCGGGAGAAAAAGAACACCATGCATACAAATCATACAAATGTAACCTGGGGAAGAAGAAGAAGAAACCGTATGCAAATCTGCGTCACAGTGAATAAAAGGCGTGGACTCAGTATTACTAAAGTGCGCCATTATCCCGTACGTTACAACTGTTAGAACGGTTGCACAATTGGAATAACTTCGCAGGGTCTTTTATTCACTGTGACGGAGATTTTCATACGGTTTCTTCTTCTTCCCCATATTACATTTGCATGCATGGTGTTCTTTTTCTGCCGATAAATTTCAACAGGAATGCCGTTATAACGCTTGCGGAGCGGCCGTTTCGAAACGCGCTAGCGCGTTTGTGTTTCATGTTAGACCATGCATTCTTGGATGACAATTGTTTGTATTGACGTGTACTATCACCTCTTAAAGTTTTTCCCATCTTTTCTGAATCACTCTGAATTTTTATTATTTGAGGAATCTGAAAACTAAGGCTACGATTTTTATGACCTAAAATCAAGGTGATTTTCCCGGTCACAAAAATCCTAGCCCTATTGAGAGAGATAACTTTTATTTCGTATCAAAATTCTGATATAATCCTATTGATTTTCTGCTAGGAACAAGCTTGCAATCCTATCGCAAGCAATCCTATCGATCGTCTCCTTGCTTGCCGTCACCTACACCGATGGAGTCCGCCGCAGTAGTGGACCAAACGACTGCTGATAAAAAGCTTTAAATACAGTATAACATCCCTAAAACTACTCTTAATTAACTCATTGTTTTTACATTGTTATAAACACAATATTATTTTGTAAAAGCGTCAGTGGCCTTCATTTCTCTGCATTTTATGAGCACGGGGAGTCCGTGGACTTCATCTTACTGACATAAATTGTCCGTAAAATATGAAACGGTAAGCAGGGCCGCAACTAGATGCTTGGTCAGCCGGGGCAAGCATGCATTTTGGCGCCCCCTCATAATGTTGAAGGAGAGATTAAAGAGTGAAATTTGCGCCCCTCTAGTACAGCGCCCGGGGCACCAGACCCGCCTGCACCCCCCCCTAGTTGCGGCCCTGACGGTAAGAACCCTTGGTCAAACCCAGGGGCGTCGGAAGTGTTTCGAACCTGTGGGTGCCCGTCTTTAGTTTCATGTACGAAATTTCGATTTCTGAATCAATTCTGTGGATGCTCGGACCCGTTCTACAAACTTCCGTGGGTTATCGAGCACCCACAGCTTCCTTAGCTCCGACGCCACTGGTCAAACCCCCTTCCAAAGAAAACACTGAAAGAGAAAAATGAAGAAAAAAAGTCATCCACAAAAATTCCACACGAGACCTAATAGAAAAACTCATTCTCAAATTGTTCCCCTTAAAAATCGAATTACCCTCTTATGGACGTGTGCCCCACGTTAGGAATCACCGAATTAAAGGGTGAAATATGCGCCCCGGGGCACTAAACCCACCTGCTTTTCCCTAGTTGTGGCCTTGGCTCAAAATGACGTCCAAGGGTGTCGTTGTACACTTCACATCAGCGAATGAAAGACTGGTGCATTGTATCGTAGACTACTCGTACAAGTACATGTCAAATTTGTGGGGGAAGAAATGTAGATTTTGCATACATACAAGCTCGAAGGTCATTGGGGGGACCGGACACCCTGTTCTAAATGTTAGAAAATGGATAATATACATGGAATAACATACAACTATAATATATAAATATATAATACATAAACTAGAATAACATACAACTATAATATATAAATATATAATACATAAACTAGAATAACATACAACTATAATATATAAATATATAATACATAAACTAGAATAACATACAACTATAATATATAAATATATAATACATAAACTAGAATAACATACAACTATAATATATAAATATATAATACATAAACTAGAATAACATACAACTATAACATACGTCTATCACTTTGTTCTCCCTTGAAAAGTCAGTTGCCCCCCTCCGAAATAAATTTCTGGTACAGCCTTGATAGGTTTCATTGTAAATATTGTTCGTCCTGATTTACAGTTTACGAACATCATCATTAGAGTGTCTTGATACATATTTTCCCATATATAGGCTGACCATATTTCTTCGAAAGAAATACTAGAAATTAGCATTCCAAATGCGGGACATCGCCAATTACCGCCAAAAGTAAACAAAGTTGCCAAATATTGCTAAAATCATGGAAAAAGCCATATTGGCGGAAAATGAAGGATTACTGCAAATTGCACTGGATTAAAATGAATTCCATGAAATAAAATGTTCACCAAGACAAATACGTGCGATTAATTTGCTATTTATAGTTGTAATTATCATAATATAATTTGAGTTGAAAAGTGATTGTCTTTGACTTAAATAAAGAATAAAAATTCAAATAGGCTTCGTGCAAAAAACGGAAAAACCCGGGCCATTTTTGCAAAAAAGTCGGGACGGCCAGAAAAACGGCAAATACGATCACCCTATACCCATATATGTATAATTATACACTTTGACCAATCGCCGTTAGAATTCGCAGAAAAACACAACTTGCCTCCCAGCAAGCTAAATAGTGATATAAACTCGTGGAAAATTTCCCATATCCGTGGGAAAATTGGCTGAACTTCATTGGTCCATATGGGAAATTTCTCGGCCTTTGTGGGGAAAAATTTTTGAGAGTTCATCAAACAAAATGCTTTTATCGAAAAAAACATTATGAATGCAGTGTAATTAAGGTGACCATACATCCCGTATTTCCCAGGACAATCCCTGTTTTTTTTATTTTTCCGGCTGTCCCCACTTTTTTGCAAAAGTGTCCCGGTTTTTCACGTATTTTCAACGAAGCCAACTTGAATTTTTTTTTCATTTTATTCTTCAAACTAACTATAAAAATCATATTCCCAACTTAGCTATTAATTACATTACGATAATCACGACTACAAAATAGGAATATTCATCTCAAATATTTGTGTCATTTTTTTTAATTTTACTGCAATTTGTAGTAGCACTGCATTTCCCACGATTAGCGACTGTTCTGTGATTTTAGCACGATTTGTCAACTTTGCTTACTTTTGTCATCATTTTTTACGATAATTGGCAATGCCCCGTATTTTCCCGTATTTCGAAGTCCAATATCCCGTATTTTGCTCGAGCAAATATAGTTAGTCTAATCACAGTGGATTAAAATGAATTCCACGAAATAAAGCGTTTAACATGACAAATATGTGAGGTGTATATTCTTATTATATTTGTAACTATCGTAATGTAATTCATGAGTTGAAAAGTAATTTCAATCCTTGATTTCAATAAAGAATAAAAATTCAAGTTGGCTTTGTTCAAAATACATGAAAAACCTGGACATACTTGCAAAAAAAGTCGGAACAGCCAAATGATGTGAAAATACGGGAATGTCCCGGGAAATACGGGGTGTATGGTCACCCTAGTCATATCGAAAACATCGCCCGTCCCGACTTATATTTTTTATGTAAAAATATCTCGTTTTTCAACAAAGCTTACTTTAATTTTTTTTCTAATTTGAAATCAAGAATGATGAAAGTTATTTTCATAATTTAAATTCTATTATAATATTTATGGCAATAAATATATTTATCACATATTAAATTGTCATGCTCAATGTTCTTTTTTTTCGGTTTTTCAGTGAAATATATTTTAATAGAGCTCAATTTGCAAATTGCTGTTTCCCCGCATATTATTGCTGATTCTCAGTAGCTTTTTATTTCCCTCCCAAGTTAACACAAGTTAACCCTTTCAGTACTGAAAGTACTTTTTTAAGTACCACTACCTTTTTTTTCAACCCCTGGAACACCCCTTACATACGTAGTTGGTTGTTGGTATTTTCAAATATAAAGGCTGTATAACTACTTTACGATTATCAGATAATAGCACGAGTGTGTGTGGGACAACTAATTTTTTAAATATGTTAATTAATATATTTCAGTTAGATGTTTCGCCCCTGTAAAAATGTTTACTGAATCACACTAAAATGTAATGCAGTAAAACACAGCGTTTGTAAAATGTTCCCTAACAAAGATATAAAACAAATTATAGCTTTCTTTGTGGTAAAATAAATAAATATTCATTATATTATGTATTATTGAACATATTTGAGAATCGGTTTTTTTTTTTTTTTATTGTAAGCGTATATAGAGCTGATGAAACTTTCAAGTACCCGGTGAATTAAATCGTTCGGTACCTAACACACACACAATTTTTTGAATAAAATTATTATTTTTTGTTCTGGCCATAATTAGAAATAAAATTACCCACCAAAAATTTGCCATGATAATTATTTCAGTTTTTCATAATGTTGTACTGAACGGGTTAACGGCTATGCGTTTCTGTATTTTAGGCTGACATTAGACGAGGTGTAAAAGTCCTATAGAATATACTTATACCTCCTATAAGATACAGAATTTTTTATATGCTGTTTTTCCTGTTTTCAGTCATGGGCGGAGATACGGGCCCCCCCCCCCACGTCAAAGGTGGAGTCGACTGATCTAATGTATATATGAATTGACATCACATCCTCATCGTGCCCCCCAGACTTCCAAGTCTATCTCCGCCTATGAAACGAACTTTGTTTTCACCGAGTCACGCGTTTTCCTTGCATTTGATGTCTATGCCATCTCGGCGACTGGATGTTTCCTCCAGTAATATAAGCTCGATGGATATATACCTAATTTTACGAGCAATCAACATGTGGCAGTCGGTACAATGGCTACTTGGTTAGCTCATGGGATTTTAACAACGAAGGTTATGGGTTCGATTCCATCACAAACCCACTCAGAACTACGTTATTTTAAAAGTGTTACCGGCGGTCGGCTTTTGGAACATCCAGTTTTGCCATATTTCCGGTTGCGATGAGAACAGAGTTGATATTTTCAGTTCGGGGCAGGGGGGGCCCCCTTTTAACGGCCAGAGGAGCGAAGTGACGTCCGAGCGGGAAGCGAAGCAGCACCTCCTAGAGATAGGAGATAGAAGGCCTCTGCACTGTGTGTTTGCCATAAACGTCATTCATACTATCTAGTAAGTTTGCCACATTTTGAAACACAGCATCCAATTTGTTTCTTCTTATTCTGGCGTAGAATCTTCCTGATTGGTTCACAAATACCGCATAGTGATTGGATGTGAGGCATAGAAATCGCCAATTCCAAGCCCCATCATTTCTTTTCCTTACAACGATGATATTGGCACGTAAGGGCCAGTCACCACCGTTAAATTTTGAGTCTGGTCTGGTCTGGATACTGGCACGTATCGTTTAAACTTAAATTAACCGGCAGACCATTAATTGACCATTGTTTTTTGAAAAAGAGGATTTATTCCCAAACCTTCCTACCTCATACATGCACTTACACAACTTCACATACATTACTCACTTGTCTTTCCCTTCACCGGGGGTCCCCAAGGGGCCCCAGCCTGTTTGTTGGCTAATGGCCCGCTTTAAGGGCCAGTCACCTCCGTAAAATTTTGAGTCTGGTCTCTGGTCTGGATGATACTAGAACGAGCAGGGAATTTTTTTCCCTGAATATTCTGAGGAAAAATGGACTACTTACTAACGTCAAATGCGAGAGTTGGCACGGCACAAAATCGACGACGACTTTTTGAAGAACCTATGGCTCCAGCGGTTGCCTACGACCATTCAATCTATTCTTTCCTCCTCCACCGAGGACATAGGCGGAGATAGATTTGGAAGTCTGGTAGGGCACGGTCATTATTGCTGGGGAGGGGGGGGGGCACGATGATGATGATGATGATGTCAATTCATATATACATTAGATCAGTCGACTGCACCTTTGACGCTGGGGGGCATTACGCCCGCCCGCCCGCCCCCCCCCCCCTTGTATCTCCGCCCATGACCGAGGAATTGACGCAGCTTGCCAAGCTGGCAGATAAAATCCACGAAGTTACCGTAGATCCACGAGCAACGTATTCTCTCGCGATCGATAACGAATCTTCAAATGCTGTTGCGCCGATTTCGCCTCTCATAACGGATTTGCAAAAACAAGTTTCCAAATTGACAGAGCAGGTTAATCATCTGAAATTTCGACGCTCACGATCGACCTCCCACGACCGACGTTCAATTTCTAGAGGCTCCAATATGTCACAACAGTCACGTCAAAATTTCGCATCGGAACTAAACGACGGACATTGTTATTATTATGCCCGTTTCGGAAATTTAGCTCGCAAATGCAGAGATCCTTGCACTTTCTCCAAGTCGAGAAACGAGTAGCAGTTGCCACTCAGCAGCCAGTGGGTGGTAGCTTACCTCCTTCCATAAGTCACAGACGATATGTCGTCGATATTTGATCGATACCGGCAGTGACGTATCATTCGTTCCGGTAGGTCGCAACTCGCAAAACCACAACCCCGATTCACTCGAACTGTATGCCGCAAATCAATCCCGAATCAAAACTTATGGTACCGAACTCATTAACTTAGACCTTGGGCTCAGGAGGTGCTTCAATTGGAACTTTATCGTCTCGCAAGAAGCCGTTCCCATAATTGGTGCTGATTTTTTTCGACATTTCGAGCTCTTGGTCGATCTCAAAAAGAAACGTCTGGTCGGCTCTATCACCAACCTCAGCACCTCCGGCATATCTCAAGCTTGTTCCTAGTCTACTGTTCGTGTGATTGACAACTCCTCTCCCTATCATACAATTTTGAAGGAGTTTCCAGAGTTAACTAATGCATCTGAAGCGTTTCGCTCTGTGAAACAACACCGTTCATTATATTCAGATCACTGACCCGCCCATACATAGCTGGCCTCGAAGGTTGAATTCGCAGGTGTTTGATGCAGTTAAAAAAGAGTTCGAGTACATAGTAGAACTGGGCATTTGCAAGCCTTCCAAAAGCTCTTTTGCCTCCCCATTACACATTGTGCCGAAAGCTTATGGTGCAATTCGTCCTGTCGGAAATTATCAAAATTATTATCGCAATTATCTGAATGCGCAAACCGTCCCTGACCGTTATCCGATGCCTCATCTCCAGGACTTTTCACATGCTCTTCATTGTATGAACATCTTTTCAAAATTAGACATCTTACGAGCATGCCACGCTATTCCAGTCAACGAACCGGACATTCAAAAGACTGCTATCATTACTCCTTTTGGACTGTTCGAGTTTCCGTTCCTGAATTTCGGTCTGTGCAACGCTGCCCAGTCCTTTCAACGTTTCATTAATGAAATTCTCAGCGACGTTACGAACTGTTTCGTTTACCTAGATGATATACTCGTTTTTTCGGCCGATGAAGATTCGCATGTATCCCATCTCCGACAAATTTTTCGACAGCTAGACTAATATGGTATAAAGCTCAACATATCTAAGTGCGAATTCGGAGTGTCGGAACTTTCGTTCGTCGGCCATAAGGTTTCCTCAGCCGGCATTAGATCTCTGCCCGAAAAAGTACAAGTTATCCTAGACTACCCGTTGCCGAAGACCATCAAAGATCTGAGACAATTTCTAGGACTTTAAAATTTTTATCGAAGGTTCTTTCCACACGCTGCACACAAACAATCCAGATTAACTGCTTTTCTCAAAAGCTCTAACAAAAACGAAAAAAATTATATACCTTGGACAGAAGAAGATCGACGGGCGTTCACAGAAACCAAGCAGCAGTTAGCTCAGGCGACACTACTCGTGCACCCTAATCCAGACGCTCAGATAGCCTTGTGTGTTGAAGCATCGGATTAAGCTATTGAGGGGCGCACTTCGCCGAATCAACAACAATAAAGTCGAGCCACTCGGGTTTTTTTCGAGAAAACTGAGTGAGGCAGAACAAAAGTACCGCGCCCATGACCGAGAATTGCTCGCTGCGTTCGCTGTTACCAAACTTTTCCGATTCATGCTTGAAGGAAGGCAGTTTTGCATACTCACAGACCATAGGCCATTAACGTTTGCCTTCAATCAAAAACCGGAAAAAACTTCTCCTCGACGGACACGACAGCTTTCGTTCATTTCACAATTTACAACCGACATTCGTTACGTGAAAGGTTCTGACAATCAGGTTGCAGACGCTTTCTTCCGAATAAATGAGATCGAACTTTCTAGCCAAATCGATAACGGAAGCAATTGCTCAAGCACACACGACGGATCCAGAGTTGCCCGAGTTGCAGACGAATTCCTCATTGCAGCTTCAAAAGCTTCTCCTACCTGGAACTTCAGCCGAAGTATTATGCGACATTTCCGACGGAAGAGTCAGACCGTATATACCAAAGGACTTTCGACTACAAGTCGTCAAGGAACCACTCGCGGACTCTCGCATCCAAGAGTGAAAGCAACGCAACGACTCATCACTGAACGCTTCGTCTGGCCGTCGGTCAAGAAAGACTAAAATATGGGTGACATCATGCATACCATGTCAACGAACGAAAGTGCAGCGTCACACGGTCAGCGATCCGGAACATTCTTGCTGCCGAACGGAAGGTTTGACCTCGTACACATCGATATCATCGGGCTACTTCCACCAAGCCAGGGCAACCGATACGCAATAACAATGATTGACAGATTCACACGCTGGCAGGAAGTAATGCCTGTCGCAGATATCTCGGCGGAAACCGTTGCAAGCTCTTTTGTGTCAACTTGGGTTTCCCGATTCGGCGTACCTAGCAGAATCACCACCGACAGTTCGAGGCACAGTTATTTCAAAAACTGGCGCAGCTGCTAAGAATACAAAAACTTCGAACGACATCATTTCATCCTCAACGGCCTAGTCGAAAACTTCCATCGGCCACTAAAGGCAGCTCTGAAGTGCCAACTCACCGACCGATGGGTGGATGTCTTAGCAATTGTTCTCCTTGGCATCCGTTCAATCTATCGACCCGAACTCAAGGTCAAATATGCAAATATGCAGAACTGCTCTATGGTGCCACACTGCGGTTGACCACGGAGTTCTTGATTCCGAGTACCGAACAACCTACGGATCCACTAACATTCACTGCACAACTACCGAACACCATGCGTAATATTGCACCCGTTCCTACTGCTAACCACAATAAACTGAAGGTCTTCATTCATCCAGCACTACAGACATCGACAGAGATGCCGTGAAGCCTCCGCTCCAGTGCACCTATGATGGCCCCTTTTGAAGTCATGCAGTGGACGCTCAAATACTCCGTGCTACGGATTAAAGGTAAGCGTGAAATGGTGTCTATAGACCGACTAAAGCTAGCATTTTTGCTGCAGAAGATGTGCTACAACAAAATTCTCAGCCAGTGACAACGACCACCGAACCTATCACTCATAGCGGGAGAAAAGTCCGATTCCCCGATCGCTATAAATCGTGACTGAAGTCACTGGTGGGGGAGTACTGTGGGGTCTGCCGTCAGGTAAAAACCCGACAGAGGGCAGCACGGATTCTGGCAGAAGGAAAAAGTCTTTCTGTGAGGACTCTTTGTAAATATGTTTAATAAATGATAAAATTCATTCCCGTACCGGTCTCCCCCTAGTACACTTTTTTAGACTTTTTGACTTTTTCCCTTCTTCTCTCTTTCTCTAGTGTGGCTTCGTTAACCGCTTATATCCCTCTTTCGGACAGAGTGGGAGCCATGTTCTGGTTTGGTGGTGGTCTCGCCCCAGTACAAATTTCGCCACCTTTCATCCATTCCACTCTTTTATTCTTGAACACGCATTACTGAAATATATACGGCCCATCCGAACCTTCCGTTATGTGGATATAGTATTGAGAAAAAAAATATTTAAAATAAAAAACTTTTTTCACGAGCCGCGATGAGTCATCTCTGTGGCCTCTAATATTTAGGAAAATGGCCACTTTGGCTGTTTTTTTCCCTCTTCATTTTGTACCTATTACTTTGCTTTTAAAGGTGTATGTGTACGAAAATTTGACAAAAACCCAGTTTCGATTTGAATTTGAAATTTTGAATTGTCTGTGTTCGGGTTTTTGTTCTTTCTGGACTAGAAGTGTTTCTACAATATTTTAATATAAACAGCTGACAGGTTTTGTTATGCTAATGTTTTGCATTAAAATGCTCTTTTCGCAAAAAAAAAAATTGTCAGATTTTTTCAAACATCGCTTGTTCAAGTGTCTTAAAACATTGTCTCTCTCTCTCTCAGCACTGAGGTGTTACATGCTTTGGCAGAATTTTTTTTTAAATTAAAATGCTGAAAAGAAATTTTGTGGCACAAGATATCTATAAATTTTGGTTATTTTTGCAAAAGGTTCCATGTTGTTGAGGTTAATATTCGAAAAAAAATAACTAAAATTGTAAAAGCTCTCGTTCAATTGTATGAATATATCGACAGAATTTGAGGAAGAAATCGAGTTCCTGAAGTGAACAGAAAATTTTTGAATGTTTTTTTAAAAACGAGGATGTTTCTCATATTAAAGCATGGGAAGCCACAGTTTGTTTGTGCTTAATTGGTCCCTTTAATAGAGCGATCACTGGCTTCATCTGGCAACCCTGACTCCCTATGCTTTCTCAACGGAGGGCGTTGGACACGCCACCTCCCATAATTCTTTCCTCCATGACTTCGACTGATGGCTGAAACACACTACACTGACGTGATGTGAATTCCCGTCATGCCAGAGACGTGGTAATTCTGATTCGTGGGAATTCCACGTCACATAATTTCCACGAATAAGATTTCACAAATTCGTTATCGTAGTGTGTTTCGGCCTCTTAATGCATCTGTTAAAACGTCAGACCAGTGTACACACCGTATAATGTCTGATATTATCCCGCGCCATCTGGCATGACGTAGTTACACGTCATGTTAGTGTAGTGTGTACAGGCCCGTAGCGCGAGAAATTTCGTTCGGAGGGGGGACCAAAGTGATAGAGCAATAGATTTGGCCATCTTTTTTCCATTTTTTTCGGTCATTTTATCACATTTCAGGGGTGGGGGGGGGGGGCTAGACCACCAAGTCGCCGCTGTGGTGGTCATAGTGACGGGTTCACGTCGTATTTCCCGGGTTCGAACCCCACCGTCGCCACAGTGGTGATCGGCTGAAGTTCGTTTGCTGTGGTTCCCAACTTCAAGGTGCGAATGCGAACCGATCTTTCCCTTTAAAAAGTCTCACCACAGATAGCAACAGACCTACAAATAGTATAAATGTAATTCAATCATAACACATCACTCACTTCACTTCTAAAATATCGATGGCGGCACTGAAAAATCAAACACAACACTACATACGTACTCAGACTGTTAGGTACACACAGACAGTTACACTTCCGGCACAACTCACTAGGTAGTAAATCGCCCATAGGTGATAGACCTGAGTTGTGCTCGGTTTGAAAGAAAGAAGGAAAAAGATCCCCAAAAGTCCCTCCTCGCTATGGTCTTGGGTCCGGAAACCCACCAAAGATTCCAATCCCTAGGGCAGAGGTCTTCAAACTGTTCTAGTCGCGAGCACTGCCTGTACACACATCATTAAAAGAAGGGCACCCCTACGACAAGTTTGACATAAGAATATTAAAAAATCAGGGTTGATTTTAATCCTTAAATGCAGTTTGTAAAAAGTATTTAATCGGGACGTTGATCAAGTGTTCTCAAACACAAAATCGGGCACGAGCATAGAGCACTATGGGTGCTCGCGAGAAACAGGTTGAAGATACTGAAGATACCTGCCCCAGGGGCTCTGCTACAGGATATGGGAAGGGGACCATGACTATTTCCGGAGTTCATAAATCTAGATAAGAGGTTCCCGATCTTTTTGTTCTCTATTGCCTCCCCTTTAGAATATTTTTTAATCATCGCCCCCAACTCAAACCAACCCATAGGATCCTGTGTTATACCCGTAACTTTTATCACCCCTTGGAGCTTTCTACCGCCCCCGGGGATGATATTTCCCACTTTATAAAAGTAAAAAAAAAAACACAGATAAAAGTAACAATAAATAGTTTTCCAAATAACTTTATGAATAATCAAAAATATTCTGAAAATTCCCAAAATACTGAGATGAGCGGTGGCAGTTTTTTGGGGAAATGTTTTTTTTTTCGATTCTACTAAGCGGAAATCTGATTCTTATAACCGATGATTTTCCTGTGTCAAAACAGCGTTTGGTTTTTGTTTTGCCGAATTGATTCTTATAAGCGGCGGCTACTGTACCTATATGGTGATTTCAGTCATAATTGGTAGTTTTGATTGATTATGGCATCATTTTTTGGTGACAATTTGCAATTACCTGTATGATCACTGAGCTATAAGGAAAGGTTTACGTATAGCTCAGTGTTTGGGATACCAAATTCGGTATTCTTTTCGAGAAAATATGGTCATCTCAGGTACAGGCGATGCAAGTGCAATTGTAAATATTGTTACAATTTATTTTTCATAAATTTTAATGTAAGTATTTTTTAAGAAAGAATATCAAAAAAGGTATCCCTTTTGTGATCGACTAAAATAGGTGTTGCAATCTATCGCGATCATCGAGCTTATACAGTCGAAACCCGTTATAGCGACCTCCAAGAGACCGGAGAAATCACTTCTTTACAGAGAAATTTCGTTATAAAGGAATTTCGGGTATTTGCATTGTTCCTATGTGAACTTATCTGGGGAATTAGAAAAGTGCTCGTTAAAACGAGATTTTCGCTGTAACGGTATTCGTTAAAACGGGATTCGATTGTATTACTGGAGGAAGCATCCAGTCGCCGCGACAACAGAAACATCAAATGCAAGGAAACCACGTGACTCGGTGAAAACAAAGTTTGTGCCTGGCAATTTCCCCATAGAAATGGTCGGTCTCTAAATATTGCGTTTTAAATATTAAAAAAAGGATGGAGAACTCTTCTAAAGGTGAAAAAAAATTGAATAATTTCTTTCATGAATGCTGGAATAATTTCTCTTGCCTCAATTCTGGAATTTACCTCCATTAATTTTGAAATTTTCTTTCATTAATTCTGGAATTATCTTTCATTAATTTTGAAATTTTCTTTCATTAATTCTGGAATTATCTTTCATTAATTTTGAAATTTTCTTTCATTAATTCTGGAATTATCTTTCCAGATAATTCCAGAATATAATTATTTATTTTTTTTATAAATTCAAGTTATTGATCTGCCTGTTTTTGCTTCAAAAATGCTTGATTAAAGCTGCGGAATTTCTTCAATGTAATTTATATGGGCCCATAATTAATTTCAAGACATCCTACCTAAACTATATGGATTGATATGCAATTGGATAATATAAGACAATACAGAGACAATAATTCTCATTTTCGTGCTTGAGAAGATATAAATAAAAAGCTGAAATTAATGTTATTGCATGGATATCCACCTCAAAAGTGGGTCTGGCTAATTATTTTATATTTAATTTTCTGGGCTTCGTATTTCTAAGTGAACTCAATATTTCGAAAATCAAAAATTCAATTCAATTTTTAAAATTGTTGATGTGGCGGAAAACTCACTAAATTTCCGCATTTCTATGCTAAAATAGGCAATTTTAACATTGATCTCTATGGGGATCGTGCTTGTTTTCACCTTGTCACGTGATCTGCCGACGGAGATGTTGAGGGGGACACCGTTCTCAGCACCGCCAAGGCGGAGACTGCTGACGTCGCGATCGTTGTTTTGGGGCAGATAGTTTTTGTAGACGGGAAGTTTCTGTTAAAAGTCTCGTCCACACTATAGTAATCAGTTTGCAATTTTGTTACCGCCACCGCGTGCTGTTGTTTAATGGCATAAATGGGACGCGTCTGTCAAGTCTCGATAAAACACTGAAATACACGAAACTCAACTTATTTGTATTATCAATTCTAAAACATGGATGGTATTCCAGGATTTGTGTTCGATAGAGAAAAAAATCGGTATTTCCGTATTCAAGTTGATCCCCGATTTCCTAACCAGGGCGAAAATAGACTGAATGGGGCGACGAATCCTTTCGAAAATCTACAACCGAAACTAAAATCAAAAGGTGTCAAAAAGAGGTTTACGCTCTCTGATGCTCTAACAGTTCGCCAAGATGGACGATCAATTGGACCGAGACAATGGAAAAATGAAATGATGCGCCACGTGCTTCAACGATTACAGACATCATATTCTCGAAAAGTACTCGACGAAAACGGGTCCGAGATGAGACATTTACACGGAGTTAGAGCTCTTGGTAACGGTTCCTATGTTGGTGCCTGGAGCAAGCTGACAGCTCGTCTACCAGAGTTCTTCAAAGTGTGTGTACGTGATGATACCGAGGATAATCGGGGAATTAGAGTTGATGTGAGCAACGTTACCAGAATAGGTCACCTCGCTCATCATCTGGTTGTGGACATACAATATGTCGAGCTTAACACCAGTAATGTTTTCCTCATGTATGTTGCCAACTCAACTGTCCGACGAGACAATGTCTTTGAAATCATTCGTTGTCCTGTTGAAAGTGGTGCGGAAAATGAGCACAGTTTCAATTTCGCTGCTAAATATCATCTCCAAGGTGCTCTGAGATGTTGTTCTTATAATATGAACAAAAATATATTCATGGTTGGCACCGAAAGAGGAGTGTTGTGTAGGAGCCTGGATGGAGATTTTTCATTAATTCCAGCATTTTACACGGATTCACATTGTTTAGAGTTTACCAAAAGGGGTGATACAGTTTACTGTGGTCATGATAATGGCTTATTATCTTTGATAGACATGAGGTCAACCGGTGTCCGTAAAATAGACGAATTTGCTAGCGTGATTTCTAAAGTGCATATTTTAAATGATGAGCATAAAATCATAGTGAACACTTTTGACGAGAATCTTCTTTTGGTGAGTATTCTGACTAAAAGAGCCGCTACATATTGGTAAAAAATTTCTTTTATCTTCTTGACTGCAAAGTATTAAAATATATGGTAGCAAAGATAATGTTCCAATATACACCGATTATTCAAAAAGGTGCAAACATATGTAAAATAAGGATACCAGAATTCAAACCACTGGGGTGCATTCTATTAAAAAGACTAGCCACTGCTCTAAAAAACAACTAGCAAATTGAAAAACTGTCTTAACACAACCACTTCGCGTACAAGCGTGTTAACAAATCTGGATTATCTCTGACAAATCGGCGATAAATCTGGTAACCTTGTCCTAACCTAACTGCACCTTAGAAAAAGAAAGTGAGAAAGGAAAAAGTATATAAAAAGAAAAAGTATAATAGATAAGGTAAGAGTTTTTTTAGTCATTTTTTTCACCCTCACCCTACATGTTCTCTTTTGCTCTTACATGCATATAGTAAAGAGATACGTTATCAGGGTTTAAGCTATGGTCACATTTTTTGCAAAATGCGAAAGAAAATCTTAAAATGCGAAAGAAGTGGTAGCCACTTTTGCAAAAATGCGTACAGGAGGTACAAAACGAGTAGACATCCAATCATCAATCATTATATTAGCATTTTAGCATTTTGCTAAAGCTTTTCTCCCCATTTTCGCTTTTTTGCAAAAGGAATTTTTTTATCTAGCTTAAACCCTGTACATTATATGTGTGAAATAAAAGTCTAACAGGAGTATGGAAAGGAAGGCGGGAAAGAAAAGAAACTTCAGTTGGTAGGGTTGTTATAAAGCTTTGCAGTGATAAAGAGAGACACAAAGAGAACTGGCTTGAATTTATTTCACTGGAGTTTGGATGCAATATGTCCATGATCGTAAAAAGGTTAAATCCGAAATCAATTAAGAAATCAAAAAGTGTACAAAACCTCAGTTCCAAACATAGGCGAAGATAGACTTGGAAGTCTAAGGGGGCACAGTCATTATTGCTGGGGGGATGGGCACGATGATGATGTCAATACATGTACACATATATACATTAGATCAGTCTTTCGGTCACTCCACCTTTGACTCTGGGCACTCCCCCCCCCCCCCGTATCTCTCCCCATGGTTCCAAAATCTAACATATGAACACAACTCTGAGATTTGGGCAGCTTTTTTGATAGCATCATTAATATGCTGCCATTGTAAAGAGCACTTTGTTCCAGACTCTGCCACGAAGCTGGGCTGGAAGAGATCTCGGCAACGGGATAAGTCCGGTGACAGAGCCCCTGGCGTTCATTCATTCATTGCCATTGTAAAGAGCAAGCAAATAATAAAAATGGTGTTGCCAGAAGAGAAGGCACAAATTGTTCTGCAGAGATGTTAGCTCTCATCAATGGTGAGCATGATTTTCAGTCTAGAACAGCGGTTCTCAACTTTTTTTGCCTCGCGGAGCCCTTTACAGTTCATAATTTTTATATCGGAACCCTGTTTGACTCGAGAAGCCCTTTTTGTATAAAATTTTTATGGCGGAACCCTGTAGGCCTCTTTTTTTCATTTATCTATCAAATTTACTTATTTATTTACCTTGAGTCGCCGCGGAGCCCCGGTTGAGAACGGCTGGTCTAGAGGATTATTTTTTCTGATGACGTAACATTCCATGAGTCAAACAGGGCTAATAAGCATAATTACTGACTTTAGGGCTCAGAATATCGTCATTCAATTTTTGAAGTCGAAAGAAACAATAAAAAAATTGGTGTGTGGTGGAAGGGTTCGCAAAAACCTGGGTTTTTTTAGAAAAACCCAACCTGCCTGTGTTTTTGTGGGTAAACAGTGTAATTCTAATAAGATGTATACTTAGTAATTAATATTATAATATAATGTGTGCTAGTTAAATTTTAATATCAAATTAGTATTAGTGAGATCGAGCTACTTTTAAAATGTTAAATCTTAATTTCTCCAAAATGTTTCTTTTTTTGTACTTTGAATTTTTTATGATAACACTCTTCTACCATGCAAAAAAATCCTTGTATTCAGCCAGTAATTTACTTATTAATTTCTTTAAAAAAAATTTTTGCCAAAGACTATATAAGTGGGGGGGAGGGGAAGGTTGCAGGCTAACAAATGATTTTTAGCAGGTGAGTTTGTGTAGGTGGGCCTGTACTTTATACAGTGAATAACCACTTATAGCGTTTTTCAAAAAACCATTGTGAAAAAAAAACCGTAAGCGGAAAAACGCTATAGACTAGAAATGTTAATGAGAATTTGTTGGAGTCGTGGGACCATGAAAATAAGTTGTATTAAGCGGGAAAATTTTTCAAGTGGGAACTTTATAAGTGGGATCAACTGTATATGTTAGAATAACATTCTTTTCTTATGCAAAGAAATTGTACTTGGGTGGTAGGCCTATAAAATATAATGAAACTCCTGTATAATGATAGTAAAGGGACTGGTTAAACTTACTGTTATAGATGGTTTAACACTATGGAAAGTGCACCAGAACCAGAGAGTAATATTGTTGTATAGGTGATTATCGTTGTACAGGGTATTGTTCAGGGTTTAAGCTACGGTCGCATTTTTCGCAAAATGCAAAAGAAAATCATAGAATGCGAAAAAAGTAGTAGCCACTTTCGCAAAAATGCGTACAGGAGGTACACAAGGAGTAGACATCCAACCATCAATCATTACATTAGCATTGTAGCATTTTGCTAAAGCTTCCCCCCCCCCCCCATTTTCACTTTTTAGCGAAAGGAATTTTTTATCCAGCTTAAACCCTGGTATTGTTACATCACACAGTTGTTTTATCACATAGGTTTTTATGTAACATATGTTCCTTCTTAAGCAAAAGGCTTGAGGGAAATACAAAAACCGTGTCAAAGGTAACAGACATGGTAACTTCTTCAGACGCTCATTTCATTAATTTGAGGAGGGAAAAATCTGATGTATGAAATGTAGAAATGAACAGATTTCTTTTCTTTGCAATAGATATTGCAAAAGCGTTTTTAAATTCAAGGGTAGGATTGATCTCTGTCTCCTATCCATCTTTGTTTTTGAGTCAAAAAATGCTTCAATTGAAAATGTAAAATTTTTTCAATGAAATCTGTGGGCTACTTATGAATTTTTTTTAATCTTAAACTATATGAATCGCTAGTTAAATATGTAAAAGTAATAAAAACATTTTTTTTCATACTTGGTAAAATATAAAGAAAAAGTTGATCAATGTTATTGCATGGCTATCTAACTCATAAGTAGGTCCAGCATATAATTTTATAAATAATTTTCTATGCTTCTTATCTCTAAATATATTCAGTTTTTAAAATTACTAATGTGGCTTAAAACTCCAAATTTATATATTTCCACAGTGAAATATGTACTTTTAACATTGATTTCTGGGAAAATCATCCTGTGCTTATCCTTTCAAAGTGATGATGATTTTATATAAATGGGCTCATATACGATGTTTACTATATTAATTTCTATATAGGTTATAAAAAAGGTTTTGTCATTTTGCTAAAGACTATAACTAAGTGGGATTTGTGAGCTAACAAATGATTTTCAGCAGAACCAACTTTCTAGCAAAGCAGGAGGGTCTGAATTTTTTATACGTTAGGATAGCATTCTATTCTTCCATGCAAACAAATTGTAATCAGCTGGCAGACATGCCACTGGACTCTAATTTACCTGGGTCCTGGGAGCCAGGTTATTTGAAAAATCTAGGTCCTTTTGAGTGAAAGTGGGTCCCTCTTGAAAAAAATTATGCCCCCTCCCCCATAATTCACTGGTATCTCTATGAATTTTCTTCCAGTATGCCCCAGGTTTTTGATTACCTGCTTATATTGCTTTGTTGAGACTGAGCGGTGGGTCATGTTCCGGGTAAGAGAAGAAGGTATCTGTGAATCAAGTACATTTCTAAAAACATGTTCTATCCAAAGGTTCATTTACTTTCATTGTCTACTAGTAGGAAAAACTTGCAAAAAGAAGCTTATTAGCACTGAGAATTTAATGTATGGAATTCCGTGCATGTAATCTAAAACAGATATGCAGTTGATCCCGCTTATAATGTTTCTCCCATTTAGAATGTATGAATTTATTTTCGTGGTCCTAACAATAAGTAATTCTCATTGAGATTTCCCGTTTAAAGTGTTTTCCTATTTATAATGTTTTTATGACTGTTTTTGAAAAACGTTATAAGCAGGATCCACTTTAATTAACAGTTGAAGGCACACATTTATATATTTACTATTAATCAATGTATAAATTCCCTTCTGATTGATTTTACATTTTGTTAAAAATATCTTAGCATTTTCAATATCTTCTGATCAAATTTAAAGCTAATTAGATTCTCTCTTAGACACTTATCTTCTGATTCCCTATTCATACTTTAGTTTTCCTGGTAAAATGATTTTATTTTCCTTCCCTGATGGCCCACCATTCTGACCTGTCGCCATTTAACTGTCACGTATTTTTACACCTGAATATGGAAGCTATGTCAGATTTGTGTTGGAGAAACTTAACAGTGTGCTTATGTGTGAGTGTGCCCAGCATTCGGAGTGTTTTGTGTTCAGTAGGTGGTGCCATCTATCTAGCGCCGCAACTAGATACTTTCACAAACGGGGCAAGTACACATTTTGGCACACCCATGTAATGTAGAAGAAGCAGTTATAAAAGGTGAATTTGGTGCCCTCTATAATCCAGAGCACAGGACACTAGGCCCACATGCCCCTCCCAGTTGCGGCCCTGCATCTATTCTCCAAACTGTTAATGCGTGTATTTGAAGTTCAATGTATGCATATTTGTATTGTAGGTCTGTGTGATCGCCGTGGCAACCTGAAGTTTTTTTCAAAGGAATAACCCCAACTCAAAATTTGAAATCTTCAGAAAATCACATTTTTAGCCAATTACCATTGCGCAATCGCAAGTTCCAAACACGGATTTTCACCAAAAGAAAAATTGGGGGAGGTTATGAGGAGCCTCTTCCTTCCCCCCCCCCTCGAGATCTAAAATTAAAAATATTTTTGTAGAGAATTAAAATATTGGAATAAAATTTATTTTATACTATCTGTGAAGAATTTGATTCTGGTGCCCCTCCAAAAGCCGATTCTGCGTACACACCTGTGATTTTCGCGATGCAAAACGGTGACTATCGCATAGCAGCTAGATGACAAAACTGGATATTCAAGGTCGAGTTTTTACAGATTCGGTTTTTTTTTCCACGATATCGGGAAGGTTTTACAATTTGAACGAGCGTTCCAATCCTTTACGATTTAAAAAAAAACATGCATTCGCAATATTGTAGGAACAAGACGAAGACGCTTTATTTGAATGCCGGCCGATAGCCGCAAAAGTACCGTAATTTCCCGTATATAAGCAGAAGGGAAAAAATCTGCAGGGTAATAAAAATCCGAAATTTGAAACTTCTGTACACGGCCCCTCATAACGCGTCAATGACATCTCTGAGCTGGTATATAATACAGTGAAACTCCTCTAAGACGGCCGTCTGCAGAGGTGACCGCTGAATAGAGATTGTATGACAGGAAAAACACATTTCAGGGGGCATGTTAAAATAACAGTATTCAGTGTCACAAAAAATCTTAGGCTCAATTTATTTCCAATGCCCAAAAAACATACATATACAGTATGAAACTTCGCTACAATAATACTCGATATTACGATAGATCCCTCTATGATGGTATTTTTTCAAATCCTGTTTGGAATTACCTATATCCTGTAATATTAAACTTCTCTTGATACAACGATATCATTTACTATGATAAACCCTCTATAAAAATATTTTTTAGGAGGATATGGAAACTGCCACTGTGTTATTATTTGTTGCTTGAAATATCCTTTAGTATATTTTTAACTCATCTCACATATTTCAGTTCTTCCAAGAACGTTTAATAATATCGCTATTGGGCATTGCCTAATCACAGAAAGTGTCTGGTATTGTTACTTCTCATGTGATTCACCAATGTGCATTGCAATAAACCCCTTTACAGGGCCAATGCATCTGAGCATTTCTTTTATTAGCTAATTAATTAAAATATTTCGCATCAAAAATACTCAAAAGCGTATTTCTTGGTGATACTAAGAATGTCGATTTAGAAAACTACCGGCAGCATAAATTTGATGATGCATGACGATAATGTTGCCTCTTGATATAATGATAATCCCCAAAGCAGAATGTGCCAAAATCTGTGACGTACGTCGCAGAACAATCAGCGCTACTGCAGAACAATTTGGAAGAAGTTTAAGAAGAAGAAAAAAACCACTATTACATGTGTGTGTGTGGGGATTTTTACCACAGAACATCTCCAGTCAGCTGAGGGCTCGGCGCAGAACAGTGATAAACATTCTGCTTTGGGGATGATAATTCCTCTACAAAGCAGGGTTGGCAGGTTTTTGACGGTTTAAACCAGGGTTGGTAAAAAAACAAAAACCGGGTTTTTTTTGGTTTAAGTAACATTAACATTAAAAACAATAAAATTTCTGAAAAATCATTCAAACTTCTAATAATTAATTAAAATAAAATGTTCATTAATGTAATTAACACTATTCCAATATTAATTAATCTACAAATATTTCTTACATTTTAACAAAAATCCACTTGCAATTTAGTTATTTTATTGCTTAACTCTATGAATTACTTTTTGTTTGGAAATTTTTAATGTTATTATTAACCTTATAATATATAAAAGTTTTTTCTCCAGTTACTTTCAGTATGCTTAATTAGGAAGCTATTTTGCAAAAAATGCTATAAAACTTAGGTGAATATAATGTATTTAATGAAGCATAAATAATGCAGATTGATTAGCGATGATTTACGACATACGGGGTGATTATAACTAAAGTTCTGATTTCAAAACACTTTAAAAAAAGAACCATCGTCAGAATGACTTCAAAATTTAGATGAATATTCCTGAAGCAATGGAATTTTAAATAAAAGGGGGGGGGAAATATTTTAAAATATAAAATTAATGACACTGTACTCATTTAACACGTGGCAAATTTGCTTGCAGAATGGAAATGATAGCCAGTGAGAGCAAAATGATAACTTAGTTAGCATGCATGATTTCATAATTCATGGGAACATTACAAAAATGAAGTAATTGAACAAATAAAACTACAACTTGCTTAAGAAATGACTTGCGTCGCCTGGCAGTCCAGTGGTTAGGGACCTAGCTTCTGACTGTGCAGGTCTGGGTTCGAATCCCAGTTCGGGCATGGATGTCTACTAACACACTAACAAATTCCCTGGACAGATCGTAAAGATCTCTTGGGGATACGTGGTGATCACATTTAAAGAGAAAAAAAAAATGTTAAATATGTTGTCCACTGTGTTTTCGCTATGGGCTGAAAGCACAAAAATGCTTGTTCTGCAACAGATCAGAGTATGCCATGGTCATGATGATGTGGATGTGCTTGCAATTCACCAGAGTGCAATTCGACCACTGTTCATAACATTTTGAGGTACCCTCCCTCCCACAGCCAGAAGTTGGAAGGGTTAAAGTCATGTGAACTGATGGCCAGGTGTCATATGCTGTTATTGCCAAAATGGTTCTTCAGCAGCTGCTTTGTTGGTATTGCAATGTACATCTTCATAAAAGTTGTACTATCCACACACTGATGTTGTTGAAGTGCCGAAATGATGTGGTTACACAAAATGGTATTATCCTGCTGGCCAAGTACAGCATCATCTACTTGCACATTTTGCACTTTTTTCTTTTCTTTTGCCAAAGGAATGTTCATTGCTTCAGGAGTATCCATGCAAAATTTTCAAGTCATTCTGACCAGCAGTTCGCATTGTATAGTTTTGGAATCAAAACTTTAAATTATAATCACCCTTTGTATAGCTGATTATTTTTCGTAAATCTGTTACTACTATACAGTAGAACCTTGATTAACTGGGCTTAATGGTGAAAGTATAGAAAAAATTATTGAATATATTAAGACTGGGGGATATACAGTATGAGTTGTGCTACTTATGGGAAAGAAAATGTCTGAGGTAAATGTAGCTAATAGTACACTGGTCTTTGACCTTTAGGGACAGCTGGTGTCTTTATTGGATTATAACACCACCTGTGTGTGTGCCCCTAGCATGATGGTGTCACTACTGTTGCTGCTTCTTTGTGAATATGGTCAATGTTAACGTTACGGTCAAGAAGGACAAAGCAATCATCAACATATCTGACGTGAAAAGGAAATCGAATTGCATGGAAAAGTTATTATCCACGACCTATTGTCAATAGTATTCCAGTCATCAACTGTGTTGAAGAGAGTTAATTGGAGATCAAAAAGTTCATGCTCAATGTCGAAGGTTTTAGTGTGACAGTCTTGTATGAGAGCTCTTAAAATAGCGAGTTTGTAGTTATGTAGTGCTTTCGTGATCTTGGATGTGTTTGTTAAATTGCATTGTAGGACAATCAAACTCTGAACCAACTTACGTTTAATCAAGGAGAAAATTTTCTTGAGCACCTTCATTTTCCCCTTGACTGTAAACGTAAGAAGTTGGTTCTAAGTTTTATTGCCCTACAATGTAATTTAACAAACTGTCTTTGGTGAGATTGAGATGTAGTTCGGAAAGAAAATTTTCTTTCCGAAAATTTTCTTTCCGAACTACATCTCGATCTCCGCTTGGTTATCCATGCTTTCGTACTTTGTATGTCATCAATTAGTGTTGTTGGGTTTCATTTAGAAAAGACGTACTTTATTAAGAACTTGTTTGGCAAAAATGAGGTTTTTATTCACTCATCTCTAACCCCCTGTCTAATTGAAAGGAAAACAGCTGATTCCAGAGGTAAAAAAAAATATTTTTTAATATTTTACTTTTTTGAAGTCAGTTAAGATTCTTAGAAATTTGATCAATCAGATTTGCTTCATGAAAATAAACTTTCAAATTTTGAATTATTTTAATTTTTGCCTGTGACAAAAACTTGCCAAGCCTACGTGAATGGATAATCGAGGTTCTACTGTACCTTTGTTTTCCTTCCTAACTTCTTGTAAAGTGTAGGAACTGCTGAAATATTTTCACCTCCTCTCTTAGGATAATCTCCGGATTTCTTGGTTCCAAACGTTGACATGTCTGAACTCAAATGCAACATCTAATATAATTGCCTTTCAAAAAAATTTGAATCATTTTAGAAATATGTAGTTTTTTTCTCAGCCCGATATATCAAGGAAACAGATATTTTCTGGATTTTAAGCTGAGGTGAACTCTGAAAGAAAAGTCATCTGGTCTCCGCCGGGACTCAAACCCAGGCCCTCTTGCATTCTGGGCAAGCATGCTACCATCTACACCTTGCCTCACGCCACAGTGCATGAAATAAGGAAGGCAGGGTTGTCTCTCCGGTGGTGTAGATAGTAGCATGCTTGCCCAGAATGCAAGAAGGCCTGGGATCAAGTTCCAGTGGAGACCAGATGACTTTTCTTTCAGAGTTCACCTCAACATAAAATCCGAAAAATATGTTTCCTTCAGAACTCATTGCATTGCCATCATTTTCAAAAAGATAAAATAAAAAATGAATCACCATAGTAACCACTTTAATTATCAGCTTGCTGAATGTTATGGCTAAAAATTATGCTTATAATTAATGTTAAAAATTATGGCTTTTTGCTTCCACAACGTTCACAAAAGATTATTTCAGTGAGGTGTTTATGCTATCTAGAAAAAAAATAATTTAACAGAAATGTGTGTGATATTCTTCTGAGATTTGGAGTTTGAGAACATTTGCAAACGTCATGTGATTGAGGTTGTGCATGATGTATAGATGAAATATTTTAGCATTAAAACATACAAGAGTGAATTAAGACCAAAGCCAAACGTCATATAATGTGAAAGTTGTTTATATTCAGAGTCATATAAACACTGTTCCACTGTATTTTCAGTTTTAAATTACATTACATATATAAAAAAGTTGTTGGGAAATTTTGTGGAGGCTGTTGAAGAATGAATAAGCAATGTGTCTTGGGGAAAAAATACTGAGTTTGTATCAGAGTTGTTTGGTTTTAAGCAAGTGGTTTTTTTTCAAAAAAATAAAAAAATAAAAGTGGCCTAAATATCATTTTGGTTCATTATTAGCCAAAATTTTTCATTTCTACCACATTTTATATTCTTGGGGGTACATTCTGATGGTATATCTTTGAATGGCATAAGATGATATAAGTGGGTTTTTTCTAAAAAGTCTCATAAAAGTGGATTGAAAAAAAATATATATATACTATATATATATATATATATTTTTTTTTCATATGAAGTATCTTAGTTATTTAAAGTTATATACAGAAGCCAAAATTTCTCATTCTTACTACATTTTCTAACCTTTGGCTACATTCTGATGCTCTATATCTTTAGCAAATTCATGAATAAGGATTGCATCACACATCTAAATGTAGTGGTGTATTATCTCACAGGGTTTCTTTTTCCCTTCACAAAGAAGCAGCAACAGTAGTGACACCATCATGCTAGGGGCAGGTGGTCCTATAATCCAATAAAGGACACCAACTGTCCCTAAAGGACAAAGACCAGTGAACTAGTAGTAACATAACCTAACACAGTCATTTTCTTTCCCATAAGAAGTAGCACATATACTGTATATCTCCCAGTCTTAATATTTAATAGTTGTTTTTTTTATACTTTCATGGTTAGGCCCAGTTAATCAAGGTTCTACTGTATAGTAGAAACAGATTGATGAAAAATAATCAGCTATATACAGGGTGATTATAATTAAAGTTTTGATTCCAAAACTATACGATAAGTACTGGTTAGAATGACTTGAAAATTCGCATGGATACTCCTGAAGCAATGGAAGTTTCTTTCGCAAAAGATAAAAAGTGCAAAATGTGCAAGTAGATGATGCTGTACTTGGCCAGCAGTACAATCTATTTTGTGCGATCACATCATTTTGGCACTTCCACAGCATGAGTGTGGATAGAACTTCTATCAAGATGCACATTGCAATACCAGCAAAGCAGCTGCTGAAGACCCATTTTGACAATAACAGGATGCAACTTCTGGCTGTGGGGGTACCTCAATATATTATGAACATTGGTCAGATTGCAAACTTTGGTGAATTCCAATCTCCAGCACATCCCCTATATGTTAGAAGTTCCTCAGGAATATTAACATTGGGCGCGTTTGGTTTAATAAAGGTGAATTGCAAGTGCATCCACATCATGACCTTGGCATACTCTGATCTGTTGTTGAACAAGAATTTTTATGCTTTCACCTCATAGCCAAAACATGGTGGACAACATATTTAACATTTTTTGAGTAAGTTGTAGTTATTTGTTCAATTACTTCGTTCTTTTTTGTGATGTTTCCATGAATTGTGAAATGCTATAATTAAGTTATCATTTTGCCATGATTGGCTATCGTTTCCATTCTGCGAGCAAATTTCCCACGTGTTGTCATTAATTTCATATTTTTAAGTATTTTTGTATTTCTTCCCCTTTACCAAATAAAATTTCATTTTTTCCGGAATATTTATGTCAATTTTCAAGTCATTCTGACAACTGTTCTTTTTTTAAATCTGAACCTTAGTTATAATCACCTTGTATATTGTAAATCATCGCTAATTAGTCTGCATTATTTATACTTCATTAAATACATTATATTCACCTAATTTTTATTATAGTTTTTGCAAAATAGCTTGCTAATTAAGCATACTGGAAGTATATATAACTGAAGAAAAACATCTTTATGTTATATGATTAATAACATTAAAAGAATTTTTTTCAAACACAAAGTAATCCATTGAGTTAATCAAAAAATAATTAAATCGCAAAAGTTGGTTTTTGTTAAAATGTAAGAAATATTTAATTAATATGGGAATGGTGTTAATTA
Organism: Pholcus phalangioides; assembly: GCF_987345545.1. Classification (NCBI taxonomy): domain Eukaryota; kingdom Metazoa; phylum Arthropoda; class Arachnida; order Araneae; family Pholcidae; genus Pholcus; species Pholcus phalangioides. The sequence continues at coordinate 26,665,291 of NW_028301625.1, forward strand.
CATTAATGAACATTTTATTTTAATTATAAGTTCTAATGATTTTTCAGAAATTTTATTGTTTTTAATGTTAATACTATTTAAAACCAAAAATCCAGTTTTTTGGTTTTTTACCAAACCTGGTTTGTATGTAAAACCAAGGTAGGGAGAGACCTCTGTATTTTTTGTGAAATATTAATAAAACCATTAATCACAAATGATTTTCTTGTGTCCCTTGAATTGCATTACTCAGGCCTGTGGTCATTATGTTTAATTCCTTTAACATTGGTGTCAGCAAATGAGAATAGATTTTCTTTTTATATTTTTGGTATTGTACTTGAAAATATGTATCTTTAAAACCAAATACTGTAAGAATACTATTTTCATGCTTCATTTTGTCTTGTCAGTTTTCTTTCCTTCGCATGCAAAAGCTACTAATTTCCAATTCATCAAGTTTTTGTTAAACTCTTATTTTCTCGGCTGCTTTTGCTGAGTTTTTTAAATGTTAATTCTCTCTACTAATTAATATTTTCATTCATAACTAGAATCGTCGCCTGACAGCTGAGTGATTATTGTGCTAACCTCCAGTTCAACGGGTCTGGGTTCGAATCCCGATTTGGGCACGGATGTCTTTGTCTAGCCGTTCGGAATCAGCTTGAAACTGTAGGTCCCGGTCTAATTAGCCCATCTGAGTGCATAAAATGACAGTGGTGCAACAAAATGAATATAACTAGAATATATTGTTGATTGCTTGTATGTAAATTCCTAGAGACAGCATTTCAACATTTTTTTAGATTTTAATTGCTGCGTGTAATTGTTTTCATTCTTTCCATCCTTATAATCTCGAGTCATGCATGCCTATATAATGATTAAATTTGTTAATTGCAACAGATATGAATTATGTTAGCATTCTGACTTTGTTTGACACATCTCATCTGTGCTGCATTCACATGACATAGTTTGAATAAGCATGATGAGATCATGTTGGCTGTAGAAAAACTTTGAAATTTTCTTTTCTCTTTTTTAAACATTGATTTTTTTCCTTATAATGCATTGTAATAATTTCTTTTTCGCTTAAATTGGGTGATTCACATGACCTCCAACAAGAATGAGCTGCAAAGGCAGAATAGTGATCTTTCATTGAGTTTTTCATCAAGGCAGACTAGTTAGAAAAAGATATATTTGATAGCTTTTATAAAATTTCCAAATAAGAATTATATATTTACTTTTTTAAGATGTAAAACAACCAATTTTTTTATAACATTGTCTTTCTTTTTCAGTATGATGTAAGAAAGAACAAAGCAATTCACAATTTCCGTGGTCATGTCAATTATGGAAGGAGAATGCCTGTATCTTTCAGTGAAAAAGCAGATATTTTATGTGCTTCTGGTCATGATAGCAGGATTCGGTTCTGGTCATTGTCGACTGGAGAACCAATTTGCTGTCTCCCACCAGTGTCAGGAAAATATTTTAGTTTGTCTGTACTTCACGAAACACCAAAAAGAATATCTGCACATGTTTTCAGTAATGAAAATATTTACATCTTGGATTCCCACAATATATAACATCTGAATTTGTTTGTTTGGACATTTTTACTTTTGTGGGACAAAAACAAAACAGGAACATGCCAGTGGATGTTATAGATGCAATAGAACATTCAAGTTGAAAATTTGAAAGAACTAAATTTGGTTATATTATTAATTTAGTTAAAACAGAAAAATTCAATCATAATTCAAGTCATAATATCATTGGATTGCTTCTTCATTTGAATAAACTTGCTGGTTCAATTGTGTATGCATTTGTTAAAGATGCATGCAACATGTTTAACTAAAAGATTCACAGAAAGAGGTTTAATATTGTGAAATATGTAACAATACTAAATTATGCACAAAATATCAAAACAATGTTGGTATTTATTGGGAGAAATAGAGGTTAACCATTTCTTTCACTTTATTTTGTCATGCTGATCAAGCAATACTACTAAAGATTTCTTTTGATTCACCTCTAAAACATTCTGTTTGAAGGCGGTTTAAATTTTATCAATTGTGTGTGAATTAATACACTGGATATTCATGAATACACCTAAAATTAAAATATGACTAAAAATAGTTTACTTTCAAGTTAATAATCTTGTTAAAACGTCTAACTCATTGTATTTTGATATAAATTGTTTTTCAAATAAAAGATTCCTTGTTATTTACACAGTATTTGGTAATTACCTGTGACTGAAGTTATACTTTTAGAAAACTTTACTGATGTGTTCTACAAACACATTTCATATCACTATTACCATAATTTCCACATGGTACAATATTTGTTGTGCTTGTTACTTGTTTTTGAAACTGGTCATTTAAGCAAGACTTTTGTACATTTGTTCATAGAGTGAATGTTTTAAGCTTTTTTTGTTTGCATATTGTAAGTACCAGTGATTTGAGGAAGAAAGCAGATTTCACAGTGTTAATCAAGTCAACGAATTTTATCTTATTCAGGAAAAAGATTTTTGTTTTTCATATTTTCATTCATTTTAAAGATTATTCTCATTTTTCTTTGCCAAAATAAAAACTTTCAGAAACAATTTTTGAATCCAAAAGTTATTTTTTTATTAAAACCAGCAAATATTTTGACTGTATAAGTGCAATGCAGTTTCTGATTTATAGTTTTGTACAATTCGCTTGCCCATTGTGTAGGCTGAAATATATTTCGAAGTAGTCGAAATATTTATTGATTGTAAAAATGGAAAGTAAGTTTGTCAAGACAGTACAGGTTCATAAATGACAAAATTTCCGCTCGATCAAAATCAATTACAGTCACAAGAAAATGAAAAATCTTTATTCCAACATGTGGAATTTGGTATGAAAATGAGACTGCGTGAATTAATAGACAAAAATTCGAAACCAGTGGGGTGGTTTTGATGGAAAACAGGTTTTTGGGCATCGAGTAGAGCGGCTTTACAGATTGGCTTCCGCGCACAGACAAAACAGTTCGGCTCTGAGTTAGTCTTCACAACCTCTCTTGCATGCATATAGAAATTCAACGTTATAGTAAAGATAGATGCAATTAAAGAATAAGTAAAACACCGCACGAAACTCGAATACCCAATTTTTTGTAAACTGATTTCTATAGTATTGAGTGCTCTTGTAGTTTATTGCATTCATACGTACAAACTACTGACAATCCATAGCAGTTGGCAACTCTGAATACGTCAAATCATAAAATTAGGACTGATCCGATCTATCAGGTTAATTAATCGTCAATCCCAGTTAAAATTTTGTGAACTTGATTTGTTTGACGGAACCGATCAAATTTACAATTTATGTGTGACTATATTTAAATATTTTTTGGCTTCATGGGAGTTCTAGAACACAAGCTTGAAATTTATGGTCTCCACTGTGGGCAGCAGTTTTCGTATTTGGGAAGCATCAATTCCTCTACTCCCAAGTAACATTCGGGAAGAGTTTCTAGGAAAACAAGTAACAGTATGATGGAAAGTAATTTTGAAATCATTGACTAACCTATATTGATTTTCTATACAAAAAAAATGACAAGACCCAAGAGAAGAAATTCCGGGGTTTGACAAATATGTTCAGCATATTATATTCAATTGCTTCGAGCGGATGGCCTTGATTTCTAAATTTGTTTACATCTGGTGAATAGGTGTGTGAGAAATGAATAAAATACATATTTGTATCATCAATTAATACTATATTCAATCATTTTGGTCGCACCACGGTCATTTTCTATACACGAGGGCTAATTAGACCGGGACCTACAATTTATTGCCGATTGTGAACGGCAGGCTTGTTTTTTATACTCATCGAGAGGGTAGTGCACTAACCCCTCAATGGGGACTCCCTGCAGTAGCAATTTATTAATACTATATAGTTACATAAAATGTTAAATTCAAATCTATTAGCTTTTGATTCCCAGTTCTAAAAATTAATTAGTTTGATTGAATCATTATAAGGGTTGCTCAAATGAAACATAGACAAAGCCTGTAACGTTTGGAATATTTGTCATGCGGCCATGAGATGGCAGCATAAGCAACATCACAAAACTGTGCAGAAAGTGAATTTCCAGAGATAACCTTGCTACGAGCAACCATTTGTAACAGTGGAGGTGTGTGTGATGAATATGTCCAAGCAAGTGCACATAGCTCTCTCACGTCCTACTTTCTAGTGTTTGTCCTTTTTTTACCAAATCCTATCAACAAAGTTCATGTAATTGATTTTAATTGGGAGGGAATCACTTATGCATTGCTAAATAATGAAAATGTAGTAGATTGCAATTAATGACTCTGCCAAAGCAGAAATTGTATTATTTTTTAGGTTATTTGAGGGGGGTATGTATGTGGACCATTTGGTTTATTAGTTTTTCGTTTCAGGGTTCAACAGAGTAATCATTAAAAATTATGGTGTACATTTTGGGTATAGGTCACTGTTTTCCAAAGTGGGAAATATTGCCCCCGGTGGGCAATTAAATGGTCCAAGAAAAGGGGGGGTGATAGAAGCTGCGAGTATATATAACATAGGATCCTATGAGTTCACTTGAGTCAGGGGGTGATGAGAGAAAAAAAAGTTTCTGAAGAAAGGGGGCGATGGAACAAAAAGTTTGGGAAACTGATATAGGTGAAACAACAGTTTGCATAACAAAGCAGTTGGATACATAAGCCTATTTTGCGTTTGGTGATTCTGATGCAACTCAATGGCATTCAATTGTTTTCTGTATTTTTAGGGCATGCAGAGAAACAATATTTACAATGCTCAGCAAAGAGCTAGAAATGAAAGTGCTTTATTTGTCAAAAACGATTTCACTGGCATTAACCCTTCGACAGTTACGCATATTCAAAGAAAATCTTCTGAATCGGGCACACGATTTTACCAAAATCCTTTGAAAAATGGCAGGGCCTCTTGAGGTAAGACGATGCCTTCCCCCAGTTGTCAACAGTAGGGTGCCGGATTTTCACTAATAGGATTCCTCCCACCGCAACAATAAGGCCAAAGGTATGAATAGGTCTTTTGTAAGTTGACGATAAGCCTTACTGAGTGTAAAAAGGTCCATGAAATTCAGGAAATAAGTTTTCCGTCAGTGAAAATTGTTATTTCCACCTGTTTTTTTGGCTTCACACAAAATTATTTCCATTCAGACTGATTATAAAAATTACAGCAATATCATCGAATCAAAATCTACTATACTGTGATATTCACATAACATTCGATTAAAAATAATTAAATTACATATCACTGTATTGATACATCTGATACGAATTCAATACAAAAATGTATAAAAAAATAGCTATAATTTTTCGTAACGGAGCGGTATCCCATTTAACTTTTACAGTCAATTTTTAGCTCCAATTAGCAACCAATTCTAGGTCTCACAGCCTATCCGACAATTTTTTTTAGTACTATAACTTCCATGATTCTAATGAACTTTTATGAACATTTTTACACCCCAGAATATGTATTAGTGTTCATTTGGTAAATGTTATGAAATTTGTAAAGAAACTAGAAGCATGGTCTCCATAAGGGTGGAGCTGACACGACTCGAATCGTGGGGTCCTTTATGATTCTCATGTTTTTTTTCCATGCCATAAATTCACTTAGAAAGAGGCACCCGAGCGCAGGACAGTGCTGTCTTAACACACAAGCCCACCCAGTCACGGCCTGGAGTGAAGACAGGATGAGGGCTGAAAATAAAATCCGGTTAAAATTTTCGGAAATAAACACGTAGAGGGCCCTAGAAACGCCACTTTACCCGGGGTCCCACGATGCTCTTAAGGCAATCGTGCCTAGGGCCCTGCTTCAGGATGGGGGGGGGGAGATACATCCAGAATTCAAGTTGGCTTTTCATAATTGAGTTTTATTCAATTTTTCTATCTCAGTAGACTTATATGGAGCTTCTGTGTGTCGGTTGCGGTGTTTATAAAAAAACTTTTGTTTTCTTTCTGGTCATTTTTCTAGAGAGAGACTGCACTTACACATTAAAGTGGTTTCTTCACCGGAAATCACGTCAACTGAATTCAATATTCACGAGATTATATTCTAGATAAATTACAATACATTTTACTGAAGTTTAAATCAAGATCATAATATGTAGCAGATGGTTCGTTTTTTCTACTCAAATCATTATTTTCGATAATGAAGTGAAATATATATATTTTACATTTGTATGGAGAAATTCAAATCCATAAACAGAAACAAAAAAAAAATCAATATGATAATATATATTTTTTTTGTTCCCCACTTCCGCACTTGTTCCCCACTTTTTTTTTTAATTCTTAAAATGCTAAAAGCATTTCCTCCTCTCTCAAGTCTGTTTTGGCCTGATAAAATCCTTGCCTGGGAACACGCCAGATATCCCATTCTATATGACAGTGGTTCTCAATTTCTTGTCACTAGCGGCACCCTTGCCCAAAATTCATGGCTCATCAGCGGCTCCCCAGAATCATTTAGTACAGTGATGGGTAAACTGTTTTAGGAGAGGGTCACCCAACAGAAAGAAAAAAAAAATTACGGTTCGAACATTGATTCATAATTAGAATTTTTATGCTTAAAAATGAAGTAGCGGAATGTGTTGTAGACTTTGAAGACTCCCGAGGTCTTGTTGCAAATGGGAGACAATGGTTTATTCTTTACAACTGTGAAAAAACAAATAAGTATATTTAAATAACTTTACTGTATATTTATTGCATATGTGTTCTATTATTTTGTATATGCCACGTTTTTAAATAAATTTCAATTCTCACAGTCATATTTTCCATATGCAAAAAGGGGAACACCCCCCCCCCCAAATGGATTTTTTTAAAACGCGTGAAACGGAAAATGTCTATACTATTATTTTGAAACTTGTGACGAGCCGTACAGCACCTTTAAGGGGACCGTAGTTTGCCCATCACTGTTTTAGATGATACTGTACTTTGACTTTTTTAAGAACTGCCTCAAAGTTCATAAATAGGCGCACAAATCAATATCTTGACCTAGCCTCTATGAGTCGCGATGAAGCTTCGGAGAATACTATGTGAGTACGTATTGTTTGTGTGCGTGTGTGTGTGTGGGATTGCGGGCCGGGGGAGGTCGTGCCCACGAGAGATAGTCATCTCGCTTATCTGGCCTGGCAACGGATTGTTCGCCCATTCATACATTCCTTAGCTATCGATAAAAAAATTGTGACTCGTTGAAAAAGTTCTAGAAGAAACACACCCACACAAAACATCTTGGTGTATGAGAGCCAACTGAATTAATATTCAATTAATAGAAAGGATTTGGTGCTTCCACGCATATTACCGAAAATAACAAAGAAAATTATTGTACGTTTCCACCTGTGAAGCGAAATATCTTTAGTACAGGACAATGCTGGGATTATCGTTTACCCATTTTTGGTACGAAGTATAAATATGCGAAGAATTCAGGCTAAGGCGTGTATCGATTGTCGAAAAAAAATACAATGCCGGATTATCTTTGCCACTGTCAAAAGTTACCTGTTATCAGGACTCAAGTGCTCAATCAACACCCCCCAAAGAAGGGGCAGGGTTTTTTTGGGAGTGTTGCTTCAATACGGACGAAAGTATTTAGGGGAAGGGGGAACACGAGCATAGAAATGAGTACGTATTCGTGTGAATAGTTTTGAAGAAAAAGAGAGAGAAAAGATATTTCTTTTCTTATACAAAAGTACGTTCGTAAATGAGGACAATACATGTCTCTTAATGAGAATATAAGCATTGTCTCGTTTTTCTCAGTTCGGTTTTATACTGTGTTTGCTAAAAGGAAACAGAAATAGGAGATATAATTTGTGGCCCGACCAAAAATAGATAAGAAAATAATTTTCGGAGGAACAAAAAGTAAATGACAGAAATAATTTGTGGCCCGGCAACAAATAAATAAACGAGAGAAATAATTTGCAGTTCTGCTGACGTGTTAAATGGGAATAAAAACCAATATAGACACAGTAGTATACTATGTACTGTATTTAAAATTAAATTGAAAATCAAATCAAAAAACGGAGCGGCTATATGAATTGGGCAAAATTTCCATGAACGAGATCAATGTTCAAGCTCAATTGTGAATATCGATCTCAACGATTTCCTGTTCCTGCCATCAGCACATCACATCAAGCATTGGCATGGGATCTCCAGCCACTTTGCGAAATAGCCAGTGTAAGCCCGAATCATTTTTGCAATTCAGACGGACTTTGGCCAAAACTCTCAGCCCATTCGCGAAGTGGCCGGCCATGTCTCAAATCGGTAGCGATTTGGGCTTTGACAGTAATATGTATATAGGTGTACTGCTTATAGATGGTTTTTCTAAAAAATCAACTGCATATATTAAGCTTTTAATTTTTTTCCCATCTCTCGGCCATTTTACACTGAAGAGCCAAAAAAACTGGTTCACCTGCCTAATATTGTGTAGGGCCCCGCGAGCACGCAGAAGTGCCGCAACACGACGTGGCATGGACTCGACTAATGTCTGAAGTAGTGCTGGAGGTAATTGACACCACAAATCCTGCAGGGCTGTCCATAAATCCGTAGGAGTAAGAGGGGGTGGAGATCTCTTCTGAACAGCACGTTGCAAGGCATCCCAGATATGTTCAATAATGTTCATGTCGAGGTTTTTCTGGCCAGCGGAAGTGTCTAAAGTCAGAAGAGTGTTCCTGGAGCCACTTTGTAGCAATTCTGGACGTGTGGTGTGTCGCATTGTCCTGCTGAAATTGTCCAAGTCCGTCGGAATGCACAATGGACATGAATGGGTGCAGGTGATCAGCCAGGATGCTTACGTACCTGTCACCTGTCTAGAGTCGTATCTAGACGTATCAGGGGTCCCATATCATGCCAACTGCACAGGCCCCATACCATCACAGAGCCTCCACCAGCTTGAACAGTCTCCTGTTGACATGTAGGGTCCATGGATTCATGAGGTTGTCTCCATACCCGTACACATCCATCAGCTCGAAGCAATGGGAACCGAGACTCGTCAGACCAGGCAACGTGTTTCCAGTCCTCAACAGTCCAATGTCGGTGTTGTCGGGCCCAGGCGAGGTGTAAAGCTTTGTGTTGTGCAGTCATCAAGGGTACACGAGTGGGACTTCGGCTCCGAAAGCCCATATCGATGATGTTTCGTTGAATGGTTCGCACGCTGACACTTGTTGATGGCCCAGCATTGAAATCTGCAGCAATTTGCGGAAGGGTTGCATGTCTGTTGCATTTAATGATTCTCGTCAGTCGTCGTTGGTCCAGTTCTTGCATGATCTTTTTCCGGCCGCAGCGATGTCGTAGATTTAATTTTTTACCGATTCCCGATATTCACGGTACACTCGTGAAAATCCAAATTTCATCGCTACGTCCCATCTCTCGTGCGCCGACTATAACACCACGGTCAAACTCACTTAAATCTCGATAACCTGCCATTGTAACAGCAGTAACCGATCTAACAACTATGCCAGACACTTGTTGTGTTATATAGGCGTTGCCGACCGCAGCGCCGTACTCTGATTGGTTCCATATCTCTTTATTTGCATACGCATGCCTGTACCAGTTTTTTTGGCTCTTCAGTTTACATGCATACATTATTTTGAACGGTAATTTTTTTTTAAAATACCAAAAAAATTATTTTTTACTGATGCACATCAAATATTTCAACTTGTTTCGACACCTCTTATTATATGGTGCCCTGTGCAATCGCACAGGTCATACTTCCCTAAGACCGCCAATGGCCTTAAACTGTTCTGGTGGCCTTTGTATATCATTCACGATATTATATCGTCACCTTCACGTTATTGGCACGAAGGATCCGTGAAACGAAAAAAGTTTAGAACCCTGATTTATTTTATTTGTTTTAATTACACGGGACATGTTCTCAAAAAGATTTAACACTAGCACACCAAACCTGAGTAAAGTTATTTATAACTCAGCTTTTTGTAGCACATTGAAATATATTGTAAAATGCGTCTATAATAATAATATTGAAAGAATGTTTTTTCTCTTCGCTGCTAACAACAAACACTCAGCTCTCATACCAACTGATAAGAAAATTCCATTTACTTTCAATACATGTTGTATAGACTTACGGATAAGTCAATGAATAGAAGAATTCAGTATGTACTTGTAGGGGGTGTTTTTTACAATGTGTTCAATGGTTTCTGTGAAACGGTTTATCTACTACAGAGGTACGCACCTATCTGACTTTTTTTTTCCCCCCTCTCAATACACGGCTAGTCACGTACAAATACGGCTGTACAAAACCTTCCCCAATTTTAAATTCCAATTATCCGGATTATTCTTGGAATCCGCAAATTTCTTTCAGCACTGCACATAAAACGTTGTTTTATATACAGTGTTGTATAATATTAATTAATTGCATCTCAATATTCCTCATTCTCATATCATTTTGCTAAAATTAGTGTTACTGTAAATAGAAAAAGTAAATTTTTTGTATGATTCCTTACTTCAAAGGCAAATTTTCGGTCTTGCGGGGCATATCAAATTTTTATAGAGCATTTTCTACCAGTTTTAAGTCATGAAACCCTAGCCCTAGTTATAAGCATACTTGCCAACTACTACTATGGAATTTACGTAGTTTCTACGGATTTATACCACAAAATATGAAACTACTGTGGAAATCGTGAAAAATTACGGAAATATGGTTGTTTTAGAAACTACTTTTGTTCAAGGATTTCCTTGAACTCCATTATCCTATCGTGTATAAAATGACATCACACAAAGACTGCACTTCCGAAGAATAAATATCAAATTAATAACAAATCAAAAAGGTGCGGTTTACACTAAGATAACTTATTGTGCAGGCGGGTAACTAGGCTGGGGCGACCGGGACCATCTCTGAACTTCCTCAGTGAGAGGGAACACATTACTATTATTATATTTTTTATAACACAAGCTGCAACATTTCTCTCCCCCCCCCTTATATTTATTACCTCATCAAAATATTATAAATTATAATGCAATTGTAATTTCTACAATGATGCAGTAATATTTACAGTAATATTTTTATGGGCATCTTTTTCTCAGCCACCTCGTTGGGCTTTTTGCTTGTTGACGCGTTGTATTTGTATCCCAACTTACGCTACCATGAGTTGTGTGATTTTCTATGAAAAGTTGCATATTTCTGATATTCAAACATAATCTCGGGATTAATGCTGAGATAGTAGAATATATTAAGTAAAAATCAAGTAAGAGTTGTTTTATTCAATCAGAACAGTATATGTAGTGTAATGAAACTACATCGATTTCTGGGAGGCTACAGTATATAAAGATGAAAAATTTGCAGCGATTTAGAAATTAAATCTCAAGGGTTTTATGATATCAGCCATTTTTCTGGTAAAAGTCATAATTTTCAACACACCCGGTAAAACGGGTGGGGGCGGAGGGTTGAAAAGGGAAAAAAATTTCAAGGTTCAAAAAAATTGAAAAGATTTTTTTTTCCCACAACGTAATGAAAAAAATATTATGTTTGCTAATTGATCATCATAGTGCACCTCCCAGAAAAAAATGCTAATTACGGACCTGGGAAAAGATGAAACAAGTATGGTGTGACGGACCAGAGGTGTGCCAAAATGGATGTTGTCGGTCTGGCGAGTTTATGGCTGCAGCCCTGACTGAATTAATTATTTTTGAATTCTTGAATGATTCTCGAACTCTCAAGAATCATTCAAGAAATATTACAATAAATATTATTACAATTATTCAAAAAATGTTAATTTTAGAAAAATAAATCTTGATATTAATTTCTAAAGAATGTTAATTTTAAAAGTTTAAAAATTTGAACTTGTCAGAATTCATTTTAGCCTCCAATTAGTTTTTGTTTTTTATGGCATTCCTTAGTGTATTAAAAGAATTATCTTAAAATTTCACCCAGAAGCTGAAACGAATAAACGATTTTCCATAGAAATCTATGGGAAATCATGTTTAAGCTAACGAATATGGTTCTAGAACAAATCATCTTCATGCAAAGGTATCTCGCTATAATATCAAAATATAATATATCATTAAATTTGATTGTCAGTATCATGGTAATAAAAATCTTTCAGTTACCAGTATTTTAATATTTATTTAAATAAATTGCATAATTAAAATTCAATATCATTTGAAATTAATTACCAATAATTTTATTTATAATTTTGATGAATTTGAAGAAAATTGATATTTGGCCAAATCACTATTCGTCCCATCACTAATTATAACTAAAGTTCTGATACACTGTAAAAAAGAACCATTGTCAGAATGACTTCAAATTTTATAAGGCAAAGGGGGCAAAAACACTTAGAAATGTAAAATTAATGACTACTCATCCAACCAGGGCCACAACTAGATGCTTGGTCAGCCAGGGCAAGCACACATTTTGGCAACACCTCATAATGTCGAAGGAGAGGTTAATTTGTGCCCCCTCTAGTCCGGTACACCAGACCTGCCTGCACCCCCCTAGTTGTGGCCCTGCATCCAACACATGGGAAATTTGCTCATAGAATGGAAACGATAGCCAGTCATGGCAAAATGAGAACTTAATTACCATTACATGATTTCATAATTCATGGAAACATCACAAAAATGAAAAGTAATTGAACAAATAAATAACTACAACTTGTTGTAAGGGTTGAAGTCAGGTGAACTGGCAGACGGCCAGGTGTCATGTCAACCTGTTATTGTCAAAATGGTTTTTCAGCAGCTGTTTTGCTGGTATCGTAATGTGCATCTTAATAAAAGTTGTGCTATCCACACACTGATGCTGTTGAAATGCTGAAATGATGTGGTTGCACAATATAGATTATAGGCCTACAGCTGGCCAAGTACAGCATCATCTACTTGCATATTTTGCACCTTTTTTTCTTTTTTGCCAAAGAAATTTCCATTTCTTCAGGAGTATCCATGCAAATTTTTAAGTCATTCTGATCAGTTTTTATTGTATACCTTTGGAATAAAAACTTTAATCATAATCACCCTGTATATAGCTGATTATTTTTCATAAATCTGTGACTACTGTTGGGCTTAATAGTGAAAGTACAAAAAGACTATTAAATATTAAGACACGGGGGATTAACAGTACAAGATGTGCTACTGCTTATGGAGAAAAAAATGAAAATGTCTGAAGATAATGAAACTACTAGTATACTAGCTTTAGGGACAGCTGGTGTCTTTATTGGATTATAAGACCACCTGTGTGTGTGTCCCTAGCAGGATGGTGTCACTGCTGTTGCTGCTTCTTTGTGAAGGGAAAAAACACCTGTGAAATATAATACACCATTACATTTAGATGTATAATGCAATCCTTATTCATGTGAATTTGTTGAAGATAGGTCATCAGAATGTAGCCAAAGGTTAGAAAGTGTGGTAAGAAAGAGAAATTTTGGCTTCTGTATATAACTTTAAGACACTTTATATCAGCGATTCTCAACCGGTGAGCAGCGACCACTCAAGGAAAATAAAATAAATCAGTAAATTTGGTAAATAACCTTCATATCGCCACAGAATTTAATCAGGCTTTTTCAACAGTTTTTCCTCTTATCCCACTCCCTCTCAGTACTCCTTTTCCGATTCATTATTCAACACTAGTCCTGTCTTCTTCTCTGAAGCAGGCCTTCTGAACCTTTTAAAAAAACAAACCCCATTCCACTGGCCCCGATGGGATCCCAAATCATATTCTCAAACTTTGCGCTGATGAAATTTCTAATTATCTATTATCTTCAACATCTCATTAAACTCATCAATTTTACCATCTGACTAGAAAATTAATAAGATTATCCTGATTCATATAATATATATATAAATCGGGTTCTCTTTCAAATCTCCTAAATTTTAGACCCATCACTATCACCTCTACTTGCTGCAAGCTTTTTGAGCACATAGTTGCCAAGAAAATCTGCTCACACCTTGATTAAATAAACTTCTTTTTCTCAAATCAACACGGCTTTCGACCATCTTTATCAGTAACTACCCAATTAGCTCTTTTCATACATGATTTATCAAGCAGCATCAACAAAAACGTCCAAACTGATGTAATTTTCTTCGATTTTTCTAAAGCTTTTGACAGGGTGCCCCACAATAAACTTCTACTTAAACTCTAAAACCTTGGCCTATGTGTTCAACTGCTTAAATGGGTGGAAGCCCTCCTTTCCAACTGGAGTCAGTCTGTCTCCTTCAAGGGCCAGAACTCCCCATTTTTCCAAATTAAGTCTGGCACGCCGCAAGGTTCGGTCCTCTTGCCATTATTGTTTTTGATTTATATTAATGATCTCCCAAATTCCATCAATTGCCATATCACTCTTTGCAGATGATTGCACCATCTACCAAACGGTGCACAACGAATCTGTGACCAAGCATCTCTACAAAATAACCTCAACATTGTCTCTGAATGGTGCTCGTCCTGGCAATTACCCCTTAATTCTTCAAAAACAGTTTTTATGAAAATTACTCGCAAAAGACTTTCCCTAGATTCTTCTTACACTATCAATAGCTCCTTAATCACCAAAGTTTCTAATTATAAATATCTGGGTGTAATTATTTCTCCCGACCTCTGTTGGAATCTCCATGTTGATTAAGTCTTTCATGAGTCTCTCCAAAAACTCTTTTTTTTTTTCTCTGTCGAAACCTCAAAAACTCCACCCGTCACCTCAGACATCTCTGCTTCTAACATGTGCCTGTGAAATCTGGGACCCCCATACTCTCCAATACAGACAAATTAGAATCTATTCAAAATAAATCCGCCCGCTTCATTCTTGACTGTTGGTCATCCTCTGCCTCCATCACTCAACTGAATATGCAACCGCTTTTTTCCCTGTAGATATATCTCGATTAACTTTCTTTTTCAAAATCCATGGCCATTTTCCTATTGGCACTTCCAATTTTCTAACTCCAGCTTCATACTTTTCAAAAAGAATTAACCATTCACAAAAATTGAAACCCATCTTTTGCATCCACAGATTGTTTCAAATTGTTTTAAATTTTGTCTGACTGCAATTTAAAACTTGTTCTTCAGCTGCAGAAAGCTGCTTTTGTTGAATATGGTATCCTTTGTCACATTTTTAAAATGGGAAAAAGAAAAGGTGTTTGAATTAGATCTTTTTTCCTTCCCTTTGTTGCTGAAAAAATAATATAACAGATAAAAATAGAGTATTTTTCTTTGTGCGGTTAAAATATACAGTGAAACCTCATTGCAACGATAATCGATAAAACGACAAATCCCTGTAATGTCTTATTTGGAAATTATTATAGCCTAATTTTAAACAGCTGCCTCTCGATGTAACGATAAAAAGTTTCCCTATAATGACATTTTTTCTTGGTCTACAAAATATTGTTATATTGAGAGTTCATTGTATATCTCATAGCTACTCTTTTTTGAATTTCTATACCCCTTCTTTTCCCTTAATGTACCCCCCCCCCACCACTGCTGTTTTATCAATGTCTATCTTTCCACATGTTTTTTTTAAATTTTTCTCTTTGTCTTTGAATTTCTTCCTTTTGCTTGACTTTTTCTGATTTCTTGACGCCTTGTCTTTCAAACTTCTGGCATCCTTACAAATAACTGCACATAAGATGGTAAGCTACAAAATATACTTGCTGATATTTAAAAAAAACATTATTTATTTAAGAATATAAAAGAATACAAATTTTATTTAAATCTCTTTGCTTGTGATCAATAATGTACTTAAAAATTCACTAATACAGATTGCTTTTCAAAACTACAAAATTATCAACTTTTTCACAATTTTAAAATAAAGTAAATTCAATTTGTTTTTTAAAGCCATACCAGCTCAAACAATGGCATTCATTCCCAAAATGATAAAAATATATTTGAGTTATAAGGACACTTTTTTTAAAATAACCATTTTGAAATACAGATGACTTTCACTGCCTAAGTATGATAGAGCAGCGGTTTTCAACCTTTTTGACTTATGGAGCCCCATAGCCCCCTCTTTATTTATCAAATTTATTTTATTACCCTGGAGCAGCCACAGAGCACAGGTTGACAACCACTGGCATAGAGTATGTTTGTTTATAAAAACTGTTTTATAAAACAGTGTGAAGAAAATGTTTAGTCACATGGACGGCTCTTATGAATATTTTCAATACTTATAAAAAATTACAATTGAGAAAAGGCTGAATCACACAAGGAAAAAATTTGACCAGATGTCAACTTATTTAAAGGTTATTATAAAAATCAAAAAAAAAAAATTTCAAACATTTTTTAAAGTGACAGAAAAAGGAAAAAAAACTTAGGAGAGACAGTTGATCCTCTGTAGATCAAGAACTCCTCTAAAATTTAGTGCAATGCCCTTAAAATCACAATGAAAGTTTTTCATGCATAATAAATATACAGGGTGATTATAAAAAAACTATCCCGACATGTGGGCCCCTAACTATCATACCATTCACAGAAACTGAATGAAATTTTGGCATAAGGTATTTGGATGTATGCGCTCAAGAATGATATGGAAAACAACAGTGTCACTCTAACAGTTACGGTTACAGTGAGAAAATTTTGAAAATATCAAATGGCAACACCAAGTTTTTTGTATTGGAATGTGATCTCCATTGTGAAAAACCCTAAATAGCGTTCGAACGGCAACTGTAGCATGAAAATCACCGGCGGTAGATAGGCTAAAAGTGAGGACAACCAATAAGGACAGAGAAGCAGCATAAAATAAAGCATTTTATTGTGTTTCACAAATTTTCCACATGACCTTGTGGAGGACTAATCAGGCTGGGATCTCAGCCGAAGAAACTGTGTGACGAATGAAACGAACATTAATGCTCTGGTGCACGGCAAAGTCCTTTTTACTTTTCCTTTGCCTAGCTCCGGGGATTTTCGTGCTACAGATGCCATTCCAACGCTATTTAGTGTTTTTCAGTATGGAGATCGCATTCCAATACAAAAAACTTGGTGTTGCCATTTGATATTTTTGAAATTTTCTCACTGTAACCGTAACTGTTAGAGTGACACTGTTGTTTTCCATATCATTCTTGAGCGCATACCTCAAAATACCTTATGCCAAAATTTCATTCAGTTTCTGTGAATGGTATGATAGTTAGGGGCCCATATGTCGGGATAGTTTTTTTATAATCACCCCGTACAGTAAAACCATGATAAGTCAGATTCAAAGGACCAAAAAATTCTGACGCTTAAGTGGAGTGCCACAGTTTCAATATTAATTTCTGTATACATTATATAAATTTTAAATAATGGACCATTCATTGTATTATAAATTATAATTACAATACTAGTAAAATTTAGATTGTCAAAAAAAACCTTTTTGAGTTTTATGCTGAAAAACATGTGATTTATCCCAGTAATTTTCTAATTTAGATTGAACAGAGTTAACTGTTAAAACAATTAACTTTTTTTTTCTAATACATTTAGGGCTCTAAATTCTTCATTGGTAGTTCCTTATTGAGGTTCCACAATCTCAAACTGTTTCTGAAACTTCAATTTTTGTTTTTTCAGGTGGCAAACAAATTTCTTGAGTTGTTCAGTTTTTCTCATAGCAGCTTGGTATATAAGTAGGCCGACCATATTTTCTCAAGAAAAATATGGGACTTTGCTAACTGTCACCAAATTATAAAGAAATTGCTAATTATGGCACAACCAAAACTTTCTAAAATACCACAAAGTTTGCTTGTGATGATTCGAGAATTCTGAATATTTTGTTTCTCATTAATTGATTCAAATTTATTTTTTTCCATCCCCCAACTCTTTTCCCTAAAGGAAAAAGATTCCTACTAGAACATTTCCATGTTTGTTTACATGTTCACTTTGCAAAATATATAATAAATACAAATACAATGCCACAACAGGCAAAATACCCAACGAGGTGGCTGAGAAAAAGATGCCCATAAAAATATGGATGTCATATATTTCAAAAATACAGCAACCCAATTAGAAATGCAATTAATAAAAATTATAAACAATATACACACGTGATAAAAATTATACAATACCCATAAAGAATACTTATGGTTGTCTTCAAAAGGGAATTTTTTCAGAAAAAATTCATGTTACTCTCAATGCATAAGATGAATTAAATCTATTGAATCAATTAACTCGTTCATATCTGCCGGTCAAATAAAAAAGCAGCAGGTTTCTGACAAAAAAATATATTACAAAAATAGAAGCTGCCTGGTTTTAATTCACAGAAAATTTTTTAACACTTTTTAAGAGTACATTATAAATTCGGTACAAACTGAAATATTCAAACAGCTAAAGGGGCGGATCACGAAAATCTTTTCAAATTTTAGTAAAATATTTCTCCAATTTATCAATGAATTTTTCGATGGCAAATCTACTAAAAATAAACAGAAAAATTATTGTATAAAAAATATATATATGAATATCACGCGTGTTAATTAGTCGTAAACAGCTATAAAATAATTAAAAATCGGAACTTAGGAAAAGAAAAGACACCAAAAGACAACTACGTTTTTTATAAAATTATTGGTCTTAATTTCTTCTGCATGCTTTTGTTATAATATTTAACTGATTTACGGTACCTACTTGTATTTTAAGAGTCCGCAAAATATATTGTAAAATGTATTGCATCAGCAAAAAGAATTAAAATATTTAAATTATTTTCTGACGAGGAGTTAAAAAAAAAATGGATAAGTTTAGCGAGTTGGATTCGAACCTTGGTCTACAGTCCCATACACAATCACCTACACCAATTCGGTTGGCGAGAAAGGTCCTGAAACTATTTATCTCACCAAAGGCATATACTTTTAGTGAATTTTTTTTTTCGAAATTTATTACCACCACTCCCTACCATTAACCACAGAATTTTAATCCTTCCCTTACGCGAATTAAAATGAGCAATTTTGTTTGGCATACAGAGTGTTAATCTTTCAGAATACATTCTAGTAATTACATAATGAAACCACCTTTTGACCGAAAGCACAACAGATCGTACGATATTAATGTAGTGAGAATTATCGTAAACCAAGAAGAGACGTGATTGGCTGAAATCGTGTAATCGCGGAATAGCGGTTCATTTGCGGAATTAGCCCGCGGAAATTACGATGGAACGGAGAAAGTTTCAATGTTCCGCTTCCCCAAAGCACTTATAGCTTAGTGCCCCAAAGATGATGGAATTTTTTTAAAAAATGGCTGGCAGTGATTCCTCAACAAAATCTGAAGACTACTAAAAATTCAAGGGTAAAGGCCCGTTTACACGAGGCAAGTGCTTTAGTTGGTAACTTAATTTTAACTTACCGATTCTTCTCGAAAGTGTCCACACGATATGTGGTAAGTAGACGCTCATTGGCCAATTTTTACGGAGGCGAGCGCAGTTAGCGCATGCACGCTTCATTCTACTCAAATCCACGGAGAGAGAGATGCACAACGTGTGGGAGAATAATAGTAATAATTTTTTATTTATCTGGCATTCAGAGAAGTGCTTTTTTTAAAGCTCATAGCTTTCGTAACGATGGATGAAGATGATCAGGTAGAACTTACGAATAGATCAGAGCCACATTATATGATATTTTTTTTAAAGAAGAAATTAAATTTATTCACTTTCACCCAAGAGGGATATAGTTATGTGGTACACATTGAGGACGATGTATATTCTGACTCCAATCGAAGAAACGGTTGATAATATTTAAGTTCATTTAATTTTAAAAAAACTATTTACATAGGTTAACAATATTAATTCACATAATAAAAAAAGGAGAAACTATATCACTTGCGCGAGAGCAACACACTGAGCAAGAAGTAGGTCACGCAAGGGAAACAGTTCGCTTGTCCCCTTTTTTCGCCTCTGCCACCCACGCATCAGGAGGTGCCCGTAAGGGGGCAAGAGATGACGCCACAGGGGAAAAAAGAATACACAACATATTATAAACTTATGTAAGTCATCGAGAAGAAATATAAGATTTCTCTTATTTCTCCTCTAAGTTGTAAAAATCGATTATAAGATATTTTAATCAAAGTTAAAGAAGAGATAAATTATGAATTATGTAAGCCGAAAATATTGGAGAAGATTCTTGGCATTCGTAGGAAATTCTAAGGGTTAAAAATTAAATAATAAAAATTCATTAAACATAAAAATTATTTCCAAATTTTCGAAATTATTATTTTTTAATTTAATCTCTTATAGAGATGATATCTTTATGTTAAATATTTGATCATGTATTTTTACAACAGATGTCAGCAAATTCGTTCTGGATGAGAGAAATATTCGAAACCCCCTCCAGTTTTTAATATATAAATCCTCCACACCTGATATATTTTTGAATCTTCAATTTTTTTCAACTCCTGACATCACGTCGACAGAATATTCCATAGCTTTTTCCAACATCGAATAATTTTTAGCTTGTTTGTTAAGGTAATTTTCATTTCTATAGTTCAACAAACATTCATGGCGAAGATATTTTTCAACAAACTTGAAGGTTGCGTCCTCTGGCCACCTCACCATCCAATATTTCAGCAGAATTCTAGCAAAACTTCAGGAGATGACGGAGCATGAACAGGTTCACGCTTGAGATCAAAATAAACCCCTCCGTGAGAGAACAAAAAGGCCCCTCCAAGAGCGGCAGGTCACGCCCACTGGTGCATGCGCATAGGTCTACTTAATTGGAAAAAATATAACCGTTTGTATTCACTTACCAACTGAATCCCTTGTGCACTTGCCAACTAAAGCCGTGTAAACAGCCCTTATCGTCTGCATACATTGTATCGTACTTGGCAACTAAAAATTAAGTTACCAACTAAAGCACTTGCCTCGTGTAAGCGGGCCTTAAGTTTCAATCAATTTATTTAAATTTTTTTACTTCAATTTCATGCTATTTTTCATCATACTTTAAAACAATATTCTAAATTTTTTTCTCTAAGTGAATGTATTAGAAATATATATATTTTTTAAATAAATTAAGTTACCAACTAAAGCATTTGCCTCGTGTATATAT
This sequence comes from Pholcus phalangioides, assembly GCF_987345545.1. Classification (NCBI taxonomy): domain Eukaryota; kingdom Metazoa; phylum Arthropoda; class Arachnida; order Araneae; family Pholcidae; genus Pholcus; species Pholcus phalangioides. Next base: position 26,686,163 of record NW_028301625.1, read on the forward strand.
AAACAGGCCTTTACTCTCATAAAAACATGTTGAATTTTTTTTCAAACACAGATGTAAATTGGTGCTGTTAGCATATTTTTAATTGAAACAATATATCAGCACAGCAATTTAATCAATTAAATTGTGTTTATAATTAGCAAAAATAGTTAATTAAGGGTAAAATACAGTCGACCCTTGGTTTGTGAAAATTTTGATTTACGAACAAAAAATCATTCGGTTTATAAACACCCAAAATGACCTGAATTCTAAAAGAAAGATATTTCTGTAGTCTGAAATTAAAATTTTTTGACAGAATTCGGTTGAAGAACTATATTTTGTCAGAGTAAAACTCCCGCCCAACCGAATACAGCTCCTCTTATCCCGCCCATGGATCAGCAGGTCATTTCAAACTTTATGAAGCTCTGAAAAGAAATTTTCCAAAGATTTTTGCAATTATGGTATCTGACGTAGAACTAACAGTCAGAGACCTCTGGAAAAATTATTTTATCATCTTATAATTTCATAGTTCTTATTTACAAAACTCGGCAGCGAGTGTCTTGAAGAGCACCATCAATTTGGCTTGGAATATATTTTGTGGTCAGATAGTGTTGCAAATGGAGATTTTGAGCACTTCGGCACAGATTACAGATGATAAATATTCGTGAAACCATACTTCGCTCTGGCATCATTTTCATTCTGTTTGCATTTCATTTCTTTCTAATTATGGTAATGTTTTTAGTTGGTTTGATGATAATAATTTGTTATGTACAGGATTTGGAGTAAAAGAAAGAATACACTAGAAATCTTTGGAGTTCCGAGAATGGATTAATTCATTTTACATTGATTCCTATGGGAAAAATTATTTTGGTTTGCAAACAATTCAATTAACAAACAGGCTTCAGGAACGAGTTAAGTTTGTAAATCAAGGGTTGACTGTATACAGCTCGCCTTGATTTAATGTTATCTATAAACATGTAAAATCTTGCTTAGCAAAGTTGAATAGTTTTGTATTGTATTTCCAATATCCTCAATTTGGTGCGCTTTTATAAATCTCTGAACACGTAAAATTGCAACAATTCCTGAAAAATTACACTGACAAGGAATCAACTCTCAAGGCAAAAAAGTATTGTAATTATACAGTGATACCTTGACTAACGAAGGTAAAATTCATTCAGAAATTACATTTGTAAGCTGAAATATTCATTAACAGAAACACAGTTTCCCTTAGGGTTCTATGAAAAATTGTTTCATTCATTCCAGGTATTGCCCAAAATTCAAATGTAAGTCTTTTATTAAACACTGAAGAACTGTAAAAAAAACTGACCTATGACTGAAACTGACTAAAGGCAGAATTATGCGACATTACTTAAAGTTTGATATATAAGAATTTACAGGAAGATGAGATACTGAAAAATCTCTATTTTCACTATATAACACAACCAACAACTCAGTCGAGTTCGTAGATATCCAACATCCATTTGTGATGACGTCAGCTCATTTCTGTGTTTTATACCTGTTAGATGGAGAAGATAAGCTCCTAGAATGTCCACACAGTTCAGTTAAATGCTAAGAGTCTTAAACTGAAAGAATGTGAATCCAGATTATTCAGTTGGATATCACAAATCTTAAAGTGTGCACTAGCCTAAGCATCTTTTTTAAGCACTTTCTCTTAGCTTAAATCTTTTATTTTACATGAGATGATTGAAAAACATATTATAAAAGAGAAGTGGAGATGCATCTAGAAAGTGATTATAAGGTGTATATGAATTAATCGGGCTTGTGTGGGTGACAGTAATTTTGATGATGATCTGTGCGCAATGTGGCTGTGTTAGGTTAGCATGTGGATCCATTTCCATAAAAATGTTTGTTAACTGAATCTATATTCGTTAGCCGAGGCAGAAAAATTGCGTAAAAAATCTTCATAAGGCCACGGTATCATTTTATAGCTGTATTTTACACTCAAATGGTACTAAAAGATGTGCTTTCTAAAATGCAAAAAAAAAAGAGAAAAAAATTGAAAATGAAATTAGTCTAATGGGTTTTTTTACCATGTGTTTGTCATGTATATCCAAATGTACACGAGGCCATAGAGGGTTCAGAACATACAGCAGTTTTCACAAACCCTATGTATTTTTCGTTGTTTTATTTCATGTCAAATTCTCATATTTGTTTGTGTAGTTAACCGTATTTAAAACAGATATTCCAAACCTTTTATTTTCTTTGAAAGCTTTTAGAGAATCTTTAATAAGCAATTTTTTTTCTATCTCCCCCCCCCCCCCCATTTAAATTCTCAAATAACTCTCTGATAAGTGGCTGGAGAATTGTAGTAACATAGCATTTGGTGAAAGAAATATCATTTGGATGATTTTCAAATTTTCAGGATGAGTGTGAGTCGAACAGAAAAATGACCTGTTTTAAAAATTATTGATGACATCCAAGCATTTGAATTGTTTTCATAATCCACTGGGAGGAATTATAATACAGAACTGTTAGTAGAACTAATAATAGTAATATATATATATATAAAACTGTAATATAGAACTGTTAATAATACAGTAGTACTCAAAAGTTTTTCGGCAACAATAAATTTGTCTAAACATTTCGTGTTTGAATTTTAAAATTAAATCTGTTCTATGAAACACAAACACTAAACCTCATTACAAATTGTTGTGACCAAAAAACTGCTTATCTACACTTTGTAAAATCGGAAAAACTTTAATCATGTTTATGGTGGGTCAAGTCTTTTGACACAAACAAATAAGAAAGCAAAAAAACAAATAAATAGTCAAATTGGATCATGTCATGGGCATTACACTGGTGTAAGAAATTAAGAGAATTTGCAGACTTGGTTATTTATCTCTAGAACTACTGTACCGATTTTAATGAAATTTGATATGTGCATACATTGATACAAAACAAATAACCATTCAATAATTGTAATACACACGCATGATCGTGCGTAACACTCATTGGAGTCGGAAGGTATGAAACAGCGGTTGCAGAATAAACAAAAAAATGGGTTAATAGATGGATTAATAGGGGGTATGGTCCTCTTACAGACATACAGGTCTCGCAGCGTGACTTCATACTTGAAATAAGGCAGTTTATCATTTCCTGTGGCAATTGGTCCCACTCGTTCAGCAACGCCGTTTTCATTCCCTGGATGGTTCCCTGAGGGGGGGGGGTTGCGAGTTGCAATTGCCCTCCCCAGAGCGTCCCAGACATGCTTTATAGGGTTAAGGTCTGGAGATCTGGCTGGCCAATCCATCCGGCGAATATCCTCACTCTCTAGAAAATCGTCAAGCAGAAGAGCTCTATGTGGCCTCACGTTATCGTCCATTAAAATGAACTTAGGGCCAACTGCACCCCTGAAAAGGCAAACATAGGGCTCCAAGACCTCATCCCTATACCTCACACCAGTCACAGTGCCTCTTTCAAAGACATGGAGAGGTGTGCGGCCATTCAACATGATGCCTGCCCAGACCATTAAAATTCCTCCACCATAATGGTCGATTTCGCGGACATTGGAGGGTAGGTAGTGGGTCCCTGGTTCTCTCCATATGAACGTATGGCGAGAATCGGTGCATAGGCTGAACTGGGACTCATCAGTGAAGAGAACGGTCACCCATTGATCCATACTCCAATCTCTATGCTCTCTGCACCATGATAAACGGATTCTCCTGTCCGTAGAAGTGAGCGGGACGCAAACAGCAGGTCTTCTTGCAAACAACCCTCTCTCATGAAGTCTTTTGGAAACAGTCACCCTTGATATACGGGTTCGTGTGGCTGCATACAAGTCACGAGAGAGCTGAGAAGCCGTAGCACTCCTGTTACGCCTCGCTATAATAGACAAATGGCGATCTTCTCTGGCCGTCGTGGCTCTTGGACGACCTTGCCCAGGCTTTCTCTCGATGGATCCGGTATCCTGGAACTGTTTCCATAAGTTACACATGACGCTGGGCGTTAAATTGAACTCTCTACAAATCTGGACTTGAGATTGGCCTGCTTCTAGCCTCCCCACCTCATTCCATCATCTAAACGTTGGTGGTTACTAATTTTTACTGTTACAATTTGAAATTAACCGATTGCTGCAAAATAACACCAAAAAATTTGCAGAGGTGTGCTAGCGAACGAAATGCGTCTTAACTTACACGCGCTTATAAAGCCTGTTTCTCTACTGGCTCCGCCTACACACACGTGTACGCTTACATATTTGACGTTCAAGATTTGCATTTTTGTCTAGAAGCAGTGGTTTTACATTCAGTTCAGTTCTTTTCATGAAATTTGATAAAATATGCAAATTCTATTAATTTATTTCACCAATGTATAATAAAGTACAATAAGTCAACTCTTCATTGGAAAATCTTTGGATTATAAAACTACTTGGCACGTCTTTAGCATAGACGCAATGTGCTTGTCCATGTTCAATGGATATTTTTTTCCATTCTCTTTCCACACAATTGAAAAAACCACCAAGTTCAGATAATTCGTAGCTCTGACTTCTCTACTGAACTTGATCCATAAATGCTTGGTGGTATTGAAGTTATGACTTTCACTTCAAAAGTGATAAAAATGTAACGGAACCTGTCCCTTGTTTTTTTCAGAAGGTTAAAGACCAACACCTTTAGCCGAAAAACATTCCTCACTTTTGCCTTCATGATTAACACTAAGAACCTATAATACCCTTTTCCTTGTAATTTACCTCATAACTACCTGTAAAACCTCATATGTATATTATATATTACCTATTTATATATTTTGGATTTTCTCTTCTGAATAGGAAAAATGGCATAATCCTACCTCTTCCTTGCCCTTCTATAATGAAGAAATGAAATTTTTTTCCCCACTTTAAAGAAAAGCAAACAAGCCCATGATGTTCAGCCAACGTTTTATAAGTGATACACTTGCATTCAGTCCGTGTTTGAAATTGAATTCATCAGGTTTTTCGCCTAGTGGACATTTTGAGGATCTCTCTTAGCTTACATTTTTATTGTTCTATCTTCCTATCTATTGTCTTCTTTGGTCGTACTGAAAGAAAATTACTAAAGTTACTTGCCACTTGAGCTTGACTTCACCCCTTACTTTAAGACTTAATTACACTTTTCCAAAAAATACCCACAGAATAATTTTTGTTTTAAAGTTTTCACTATGTGTTCTGCATAATCCTACTATAAATTTATATTAAATAAGAATTAATTACTTCCATATTTGATTAAACTACATTTGTTAAAACACTTTTTATTTCAAAAACAAAAATTAGACAATAAAAGCTCACTAACCCCAAACAAACAAATTTCAGCTACAGGTGTCAATAAATATCTTCCTTCTGCTTTACGTCAAGGTCAGGGCAGTGCATGCAAATGAGTTGGCAATACAAACATTATTGCATTTATCAAAAGACTTTTGAGCGCTACTGTGACTGAGGATTTAATAACATTGTTATCTATGACAACCAGACAAGAAGAAAGGAAAATGACGACTCATCAAAGTCTTGCTGTATTGCATTCTTATGAAAGATCTGTCCTGTTTAGCTGGGTTGTCATGGGTATGAAAAGCAAATGCCAAAATTATATTTCATCATATCAATAGGCCTAATAATTAGGTTGAACTACAATAAGTTAAAGTCGAAATCAAACCCCACGTCCTCCCACTTTCCAGGTGAGAGGAAGGGGGGTTTAATTCCCTGCAAGGGCAGTTGAATTTTCCCTCTTTGCTCCAGCCAGTTGTTAAAAACCTTCGTATAATAGCGGAGAGTGACATCAACCTAGGACTACAATAAGCGTCTGCACAACATTCATCAAAATATGACAAATAAAATCTATAACATAAATATGAATCATGAATTCAAAAAATTCTTCTATATGTTGCATTATCAGATTAATTATAAAGACCCTGCATTAGTATTTTAAGTTCCACTTTGAAATGGCCATAAAAGGAAAATTACTGGACAAAATGTTATCAAACATGGTAATAGTTTACAGGAGGTCATGGGATTCAATTTTCCGAAAAAAAGGTTCAAAAACTCACCACCAGCAGGGAATGGCGCTGTATGCAATATTGTTAACCAAAATAAGACATGAAGACATCGGTTTAAATTGTTTTTAATCATTTCTAAAACAAAACTGCTTGTGGGGTTTTGGCAGAATTGAAAAATGTGATACACTGACATGTCCGTAACATTCCTCCTGATATGCTAAGAACTACTGTTGAGAATGCAGTAATGCCATTTAACTTGCTTCAGGAAATGGTAGACGCCACATTGAACATAATTTAGAAATGATTAAAGACATTTCAAACTGATGTCTTCATATCTTATTTCGTTTAACAATATTACATACAGCACCATTCCCCGCTGGTGGTGAGTTTTTAACCTTTTTTTCCGGAAAATTGAATCCATGACCTCCTGTAAACTATTACCAAGTTTGATACCATTTTGTCCAGTAATTTTCCTTTTATGATTATTTCAAAAAGAGTGGAACTTTAATTATAAAGACCTTGTACTAAGCACTTACTGAACAAAAATTATTTGACAATTTAAACAAATTATAATTAGAATGGGTGATAGAACTAAGCAGAACTAAACAGCACGGAAGGCCAGAGAACATAATAATAGTACAATAAGAATTAAAAAAAAAATTCCTAAAAAAAAATTATTTAAAAAATAAGTTTTTGTTTTTTTTCCCATAGCACTATTTCAGTATCCTGTAAGATTGACTCAAGCCAAAGCATAATGATAGAAACAACTTGATTCCAAAACAATTTTTGGCCTAAACAGTGTACTAGCATCAACTGAGACCCTTTTCTGTCTCTCCTCACAATACATATTACATTATTTTTTTGGAGTCTTCCAAAGTGCAGAGTCTGTCAACTCTCTTCGACAATGCACAGCAAATTATGAAGACATGTATGTTTTTTAAGAATGACACTCCTTCGAGACCATTTTCAAAAGCACAGTGCAAAATGTGTAAATCACAAGATTTGATTTAAATAAGTAAAGATGAACCAGATGGTTTTACTGTGTTGTCCATCCTTTTTTAAAAGGGATTTGTTTAAATTTTACTGCTCAATACTAGTGTAATTGTTTTTGACAAATGAAGCATTTTAATTTCTAGCTCTTTGCTGAGCATTGTAAATATTGTTTATGCCTCTGTATGCCCTAAAAATACAGAAGACAATCGAATGCTATTGGATAGCATCAGAACCACCAAATCTAGAATAGGATTCAACTGATTCGTAATGCAAACTGCTGTTTCACCTGTTTACAAAATGTGGACTATAATTTTGAATGATGAATGTTAGTTACTGTCCAAGACCATGAACTACTAAATACAAAATTATTTTCCCATCTAAGTTTTTAATGACTACTCTACTTGTTGAACCATCAAACTAAGCAAAAGAAAAATTGATAAACTAAATGATCAACATACACCCCCTCCCCCGAATAACATTAAAAACAATATTTCTTATTTGGTAGAATCATTGATTGCAATCTACAACATTTGTAGTATTTGACAATATATCAGTGATTCCCTGCTCAATTAAATCAGTTACATGAATTTTGTTGATAGGATTTGGTGGAAAAATGGGACAAAAACTAGAAAGTAGAATAAAAGTAAAAATTTCACCAAAAAGTAGGACAAGTGGGAGACCTGGAATTGGTGAAGTGGATAGACGAGAATAATGTATCATCGGATAATCAACATGGGTTCCGGAAGGGAAAGTCATGTGCAACTAACCTCCTTTGCTTCTATGATCATGTGACTAAGGCTTTGGGTCAGGGCAAAAATGTTGCTGTTTTATCTTGATTTCCAGGTCATTCGATTGGATCCAACATGGTAAACCCTTAAAGCATTTTTACATGAGATTTTAGGATTGGGGGCAACTTGTTGAACTGGATAGAATCATGGTTGAGAGATAGGTCACAATGGGTTACGGTGAATGAGGAATTTTCTGATTGGACAGGTTTGAAAAGTAGAGTCCCTCAAGGAAGTGTCCTTGGCCCATACTTTTACTTTTTATCTATAAACTCGATCAGGGTATCAATGGGATTGTTAGCAAATTTGCAGATAATGTGAAGCTAATGAGGGTAGTCTGGAGTCAAAGTGATTGTGAGCTGCTACAGACCAAATTAAACAGGATTGCAGCATGGGTAAATGAATGGAGCATGACATTTAGCATTGACAAGTGCATGGCCACTCATTTTGGTTCGAACAACCCACATTTCACTTACGAGTTTCACCAATTTCTGATTTCTCATTGGGCAGCTTAGGTTTTCTGAACATTGTTCAGTGGTGGTCAGAACAGAAAATAGAATTATAGGTTTCATTTTCAAATAGGTCTATTCGCATTCTCGTCATTCTTCTGCTTTTCTGAGGCTTAGTTCATCCTGCACTGCAGTATGCTGTAAGATTTTGGAGACCATACCTACAGAGGGACATAGACTTGACTTGGGGGGGGGGGGTGCAAAGAGGAGCTATGAATGCTCTCGTTGGCATTCATAGAAGAAAGACTCAATTTCTTGAATACTTTTCTTTTATACTGGAAGAATGCAGGTGTCAGGGATATGATCAAAGTGCTCAAAATTTTCAACAGAATGAATAGGATGGACCATTAATTATTAATACGCTGTCAATCGACTGCTTTTGCAAGGGGACATCAGTATTGTTTGGTAAGTGACAATTCTAGGTTGTAGTGTCGCAGGGTATTTTTCTCTAATAGGGTTGTCAATAAATGGAATTGCTTACTTCCGGGTGTTGTGAATTCTAACACACTTGATACATTTAAAAAGAAGTACAATAGGCATAGTGGGATAAATTGAGAAGTTATCCATACTCAGATAAGGCAACCATCATCTTTTTATGGGCAGTGTATTATATATTATTAAATTATTTTGGTGATATATGCTTTTATATTGGGTACTCTGGTTGTAATTGACATCTATATTTTGTATGGGCAAATTTTTTCAGCCACCTCGTTTGGCAATTTGCCTGTTATGACCTTTGTATTTGTAATTTTTTATAATATTACCACAAGATTGCTATTCAAACTTTTAAGATAGTAAACATGGAAAAAAATTTTTTGCTTTTATATGATATGATGAAAAATTGATGCTGAATACTAGCATTACATGAATGTTGTTCACTTAAAAAAATATGGATGGTACATATGTACAGTATGCTTCACAAAAAATGAATAAAATATACAGGGACCTTGAAAAAATGGGGGAAATATGTCAATAATAGTTAAACATGAGAAATTAATACATACACACAAAAATATATTTGTCAAGTACTTGATGAACAATTAGGGATAAAAATATCTGTTTTGGTCAAATGGAGAATAACTATAAATCATGTTGCCTATTAATGGCCATTTCATAGCAGGGAAGATACTGTTAGTTGAACTGATATATTTTTTCTTGCGAAATTGATATTTTATTGCTTTCATAAGTCAAAATTGATGATCACATCCATTTCATATCAGAGAGATTGTGCTAACGTATAAATAAAAAACTCTTTGCAAACAATCCAACAAAAAAAACGTTTATACCACCATTTTGAAGTCATTCATATGGAACACGTTAACTTCTCCAGAACTATTACCAGTGAAAACCTAACATAGAAAAAATGAAAATTATTTTTTATGGAATATGTTCATAATACCATGACATAATTAGGGTGTATATGCAATTATTTACAACTATTATAAATGGAGTGAGGGACAAGGTATGATCCAGTCAGCCGTACATGAAGTGAGGGCAATGCATATGAGACTAGGATTTCACAGTGAAAGTTTAAGCAAATAATAAGGAAATACTGCACACAGAGTTGTTTATATCTACAGGGCTAACTTCACCTGATATGACAAACAAAAGTGAGGAGAGCGATAGACAAACCCAAATGGAGCATAAAACGCCAGGGAAACCCTGTCCTATCTCTAACCCTTTTCAAGTAATGGTAGACAGAAGGAAAATGCGTCAAATCTGAAAAACCTAACTTTGTAAAGATTAACACATTTTCCTTCTATCCACCATGACTCGAAAATGGTTAGAGATAGACTATAAGGGTTGCTATGCTATTTTATGCTCCATTTGGGCTTGTATATCACATTTGGCAGATTAGGCAATGTTCACTCTGTATACAAGGTGATTCCACATTTCCCCTTACCGCATTTTACTGGTGAACTTCCAATTAGAAAAAATCATCCAAATAATGTGCAGAACTCGGATATACATCATTCATGTTGAAAGAAGTTGCATAGATAGTAAAATATTAAATTAGCTTTTTAACCCCCTAAAAAACTCAGGATTGGACACAAAACCACTAAAAAAAGTTTTTTTTTCACAAAATCTCTTCAAAAACACAGAGGTCACGTGATTCTAAAATTCTTCCCCTCCCAGTAACTGGCATATATGATAATCATCGAGAGGGGGGATGCATCCAAGTGACAAGCTGGAAACACGGGGGGATTGACCCTTTCTTCCAAGAAATGTACAGTACTTCATCCTTTCTTTCTTCACAGTTTTTTTTTTTCTATTTTCCCAAGTAAACTAAAAGCATGTAAAGGTGGGATACACTCAAAATTTTGAACAGAAATATTGTAGCATATTGACAGATGTTCATCAGAAGCACTCTATGGCAATTTACTCTATTAATATAGATTAGCTTTGACAGGCAATAAAATTCACTTGCTCTCATTTGTGAAATATTTATATGATTAACTTAGTAACAGAATGCCAGAATGTACTAAGAAGAGGTTACTAACCCTTTCACCAGGTTTTTAAAATGCCACAATATTTTGAAGATGAATGTTTTGAATATTCTGAGTCTTCAGAAGCATTCTATGTCTCTTAATTTCTCTTTTTTTTTTAATTTGCAAGTCATGAAGTATACTTTCAAGATTTTAAAATTCACCTGAAATGTGAATTATTCTTTAAAAAATCGCAAACCTTTTTTGTGAATAATTTGAATAATCTTAAATAATGTGTGTTGATTAAATCAGTGTTGTTTGAATTTACTACTGTTCGAAGCAAGGTATTACAACAGCTGACAAATCTATTCAAGCAAAAGAACAGCTACTTCCCAATCAAAGAACATATGATAACTGAATTAACAAAATATTTTTTGGGCATAAAACTGCTTCTCGTTGCTTTATTCACTTTCTTTTTGAATATGCATTCCTTTTTTTTCCATGATTTACGATCGTGATGTCTTTTACAAAAATTGACGTAGATTTAGTGAGTTTTATACACACATAGTTATTTGCGTCAAAATAGATTAAAAATGTGCTTAAAATCTATATAAAAATTGGGTATTAAATTATCTTTTGAAAAAAATACATGGAATACAAGTAATATACAGAGCATTTGCCAAGTTTTTAAATACACAAATACTTGAAACAAATAAAATTGCTGAATTCAAAACATGAAAGAAAGTTATAACTAGATCCAAGATTATATGTGATAAGAAAAGTGGCAAAATATGCTCTAAAGACACTAAAATATGCACAAAAAATAAAGATGAAACTGTATTTTTAAAAAAGCCAAAATATGCCATGAAATCAAAAATGTATGAAAAAAATTAAAACCACACAATCCTTCAAACAATGCTTGAATTATGACATCAAAAATGAAAAATACATGCGAAAAAATTATTCTTTTTTTAACTAAGACGTTGAACTTGATGGTTTTAACTGAGAAAAAAATTTAAATACAGATTGACATTCAAAAATCCACATTCTCAATCAATCACAATCTTTGTTTACGCAGGGTTTTTCACTGCAACACAAGGCCATATCCCTTCAAAAGTCTAGCAACTTCCGGACCTGAGGCTTGAAAGATTTTCGAAAATTCCGGATTTTAGTTGGTTATATATGCTGTATATATATTTATTTAACAGAAAATAACCATCTGCACAGTTCTTTAACCCTTTCAGTATCACACAGGGTTGGTGAGTTTTTACCACAGGTGGAAAAAACCATCCTGGCAAAAATAAATCCCCCATTTATGCATGTGAGGCATTATTGTGCATTTGATTATTTCTCTATAGTTTTTAATACAAACTTTACTAAAAGAATTAATAAATTTTCGACTTGATGAATTTTTTTGCTATTGCTGGAAACTACAATAAAAAATTGTCCTGACAATAATGGGTGTTTTCCCAGCATAAAAAATTGATACTTCCCACATTTTTTTTCTAGTATTTAAGAAAAAAATTTAATAAAAAAAATTATTTGAAACACACTAACTCTGTTTTAAGAATTATATCAATATGATATACGTATATATATGCTTATTAATTTTATCAATCAAAAATTGAGCATAAATTATGTTTTACAAAAGTTTTTAAAACATCTAATACCCTACCATTCATGCAATTGGTTTACTAAGAAAGTAGCAAAATTTGTCCAAAGTGAACCAATTCTTTCTGAAATAGACAAAGTACAGTAATACCCCGAAGTTATACAATAGGTGGGACTAGCCACTGTGGTGATCAAGTGGTCATAGTGACGGACTCGCATCGCTAGGTCCCGAGTTCGAACCGCACTGTCGCCACAGTGGTGGTGGGTTAAAGTTGTTTTTCTGTGGTTCCCAACTTTGAGGCGCGAATGCAAGCCGAGATCCACTTTTAAAAAGTCTTGCCACAGAAAGCAATAGACCTACAAATGGTACAATTGTAATTCAAACATTACACTTCATGTCTGAAATATAAATGGCAGCACTGAAAAATCAGACAACACTAGATACGTGCTCCGACTGTTAGTTACACACACTTACACTTCCCGCACAACTCACTCAACACCTTCTAAAGCAGAAAGCCTGACCCCAAGATTCGTGACGTCATCGAGATCCGTATTACGAAACCCATCTTCCCTGTAAGATCATTTTCTAGCAGCACCACACACTAACGCCGATATGTTACATGTTTGACCCACGTTGCTATATTTTTCTCAATGTTATAGAAACAAGAGGCCAAATTAGTAGACTTGAGCACTCGAATAGACAAGTTTATACTTATAATTCATTATTTCGAAATATCAGTTAGGGCTAGAGTTTTAATAAAAACTTTAAAATATTTGAAAAAATTACCCTTTGACCTCAAAACTTCCCCCCAAGAGCATTAATTTTTCAGAACTTCAGTTCTATTGATTTTAACCAAAAAAATATCCATTAAATACCAAGAGAAAATTGAGTCCAATTCAACTATATAATATTCTTTATTTTTCATCACACATGCAATATATATTTTCAGTCATTATAAAAAAAAAATAAATATGTAAAAGGAATTTTTCATGAAATAAATATACGCTGCTTTGCTCCTTCCACTATGGATTGGATATGGATGATTGCACAATTCTCATTCATACACAGATGCATAACATTCTATGCTAACATGTGTTAAAAAGTGCATTTTTATTCGAAGGTTCTTTAGAAATTATGTTAGAAAAAAATTCACAGAATTACCCCCCTCCCACATTCTAAAACTTACCTCAAAGAAATATTGTTAGTACCTGTCTATATATTTACCAAACCTGGCTTTTGAATAAGTATTGGTACATATTTTCCAGTTAAAACATGGAAAACCTAATTCATCAACACAGTATTTTGTAATTTCTAAAGAACCCGAAGTTGTTTATCATAACGCATTGCGAGTCTATTTCGAAAATGCACCCTCTGTACAATCATTGACAAATGTAAATTAATTTTGTGAATTATATTATGAAGCAATATGTGATTTATGTTCAAGAAGGGCAAAACATGAACCTCACAAAATTTATAGGCGGGGGCAGAATTCTATTTGGGAAAAACACAATTTTTTAATACAGTCAGCTTTTCTGATATTTTTAATCAGATGCACTATCAAGGAAAAAATGGTCTGGCCCTGTATGTTGAAGGACAAGGATGAACATGGAAATTTATATGGGGACTAATAGACAAACCCACTATTTTGTTATTAATGCAATTAATTATCAGTTGCGATGGCTACAACAATAAAGCCAATAACATCCAAACGCGGATCAATTTTGAGAATTACATTATGAAGCAACGAGCCATGTTCAAGACAGGTAAAATATGTATCTGACCAAATTTATAGACAAGGGGGAAAAATTCTATTTAATACTCTATGATTATACACTACTTCCATGTTGATATCAACAATATAATCACTTGAATATTTTAAGTTGTTTTATGTGTTGAGAAATTTGTTAATTTATATGGAAAAATAAATTGAAATTTTTTTTAACATAATAAAGTCTAGCCCAGTTATAACGCCACCTGTCCTAAAGAATTTTGGCGTTATATCGGTTAATGGGTGGAATAGAGTTTCAGAGAGGCTTCATTACATAAATTCACAAAAATATAATGAAACACTGTATCTTTGTCTTATTAGTGTTATTCTATAAATATTTCAACACTCATTCAATTTTAAAAAGAGAAAATTCATGAAATTTTAAAAACATGTACAATATTACTTTAATATTTCTTGATATAAAAGTAAGAGACACATATTTTACACTTACCTTTGAAATTATTTTAGTTCTACATTACATTATAATCCCAATATGGAAGATGTGTTCACTGAAAATTTCTGGCGGCAAGCGGGGTTGGCACTACAACAGGGGGTGCTATAACAGGGTTCAACTGTACTTTCTAAATATGCAGGAACATTATCACTCACATTTACTGTGAATAACATCTGTGGATAAAAATGCACCTGCAGTGACAGATTGTATAAGCACAAATAGTTACCAAATGGTAATTAGATATTTGGATGCGGCGAAACACTGTTCACTTCACTGTACTTCAAACGCGTGCTACTGCATTGTTAATTATATCTAATCAAAGTGTTCCACAACACACACTGTTTATGTCCCACATACACACATCTAGACTTGGTTGGTCGCAATATAGCACAAGGCAAGTCCTAATGGAAGACATATCATTCAAGACAGTTGCTTGGGCTAGATTTGTTTCGTCATTGGTTGGTAGTTACAATTAATGCAAGCTCCAGTCCTCTCTTCTTGGGTGTTCAGCAAATTCACATGATCCCATGATACTGTCAAAGTCATACACACCTATTGACATGAAGTAAAAGCGTCATTAGACTTGAATTTTTTCAAAATTTGTGAATGTATAGTTGAAATTATAACATTAAAAAAACTTTAGGATTTTCTTTACTTTGACCCTAGCAGGTCTTACCAAAATCTCCACAGATCTTACCAAGATTTAAGGGACCAAGTTTCAGGAGGAGAGGGGGCATGAAATAAAATATTTCCTTTCACATAATTATTTGAAATTCCATCAAGGGCTCCAATGAGAAATATTAGAGTGGGATCCACTCCAGGATGTGAGGAGGAGGGGGCCATGAAATATATTTTCTGTAATTATTCTAAAGTCCCTCCAACTGTTTATTCATTAAAAATTTCTTACGTTGAAGGATAACATTAAAAAATTATTCAAATAGCACAATGCCAATATTATGAATTAACTTAATAAAGCCCTATTCCTATGCATAACACTGAGTTTATGAAAGTTGGGAGTATGAGATTAACGATGTTTGCAATAATAATATTACAGAATATTCATCAATGCATTTCATGTAATAGTAAAAAATGAACAAACCTGTGTGATTTTATATGCAGCTGTACAGATAGGCCTATACTTCCTTCACCGAAGCTCGCTGGTGGCCGGATTAGCTGTTATTTTCTTCAATCATTCTTTTTAAAGGACTTGAGCAACAATATTGTTTATTGCCTTGCCAAGAAATGAATAAAATAAATGTTTAAAATAGAAATTTATCATTTAAAAACTGCGCGCACATGCGTGCTAGTGGCTGTCAATATGGCAACCCGGGACAAACAGCTACTGACGAGGGAAAAACATCAAAAAATCGCGGGCGAAGGCTTCTTGCTCTAGAAGGTGTTGACTCACTAGGTAGTAAATTGCCCATAGATGGTGATAGACCTGAGTTGTGCTTGGTTTGAAAGAAAGCGGTGGGACTGGCGACAACTGTATAGTGGGGGCACAGTTTTCAATAGAAATGCATATACATATTGGTTATTTGGAACCAAATTTTCGACAGAACACCTGCCTTTTTCTTTCTTACTATGAATACAATGCTATGGTACTCTTTCATTCTGAAATCCTGGCAAATTTTCTTCATCTGTAGTCTACATACCATAACTTCTCAAAAACTGGTGTAATTTCATAAAATATAATGTTCTTGAGCGAAAAATTGTTTTAATGTTCAAATAGAAAAATTTTTTACTTGATATCACTTAATGATTTTCACTATCTCAGGAATAATCCAGTGATTGTGCTTGAATTTCAGAAATGTGCATTTTTCACAGAAAATCGTATAACTCCAAACACACGTAACTCTGGGTAGTGTAAGTCAGGGTATTACTGTACAGTTAAACCTCACTAAAACGATACTCGATATAACAATATTAAATCCCTCTGCAACAATATTTTTTCTTGATCCACAAAGCATCATTATATCACAATTTCACTGTAACAGGATTGTCAAGTTTTTGCCATAGGTGGAAAAAACATGATAAAAACACGGTAAAAAATTGATTGTTTTCCCCATATATGCATGCAAGCAGGGGTAAGAAGTGACAAAGTCCATTTCCGGAACAATAGGATTCGCAGCAGATATTTATAATTTGGACCAGCGAAATGAACTTACAAGAATATTTTCGTTAACCCCCCCCCCCCCAATCCCTTTTCAAAATAAAACTGCACTGTCTTTCATTGTCAAACATCTTTTCATCAGCTTGTTTTTTGTTTTTGGTGTTTCAGGCTTTTGACACCTTGTTTTAAAGAACGACTGTCATAAAATTTTTCATACCAGTCTATTTAAGATGACACACTTTTTGCTTACTGAGGGCACTATTTGCTATCTGGAACAGCAGCAGTTTAAATGGGCTAAAAATTTTCTATAAGTTTTAAATTTTTTTTATACTCGGAAAGAAATTGTTGCAAAATGAGAGAGAATTTAGAAGAATCAACACAATGTTTGGTGATTCATTACTCAGTATTTGGCACGATTGGCGATTTGACACTCGTTATTTGGCCATATAGGTGATTTAACACTCGTTATTTGGTAACATTAGTGATTTAGCGCTCGTTATTTGACGAAGTTTTTAAATTAGCATTCGTAATTCGGCTTACTTGCTCTTTCACTCCCGGAATGAAAATGTTTTTCATGAAACATTGGGATTTGACGCAATGGCGATCGACTATAGTAGTTTCTGCTGCTTGCAGTGGTGATTTTTTTTTTAAAACGGAAACTGACTTACATTTGCGCTTTAAAGCTGAAAGACCTTTGCAAACCATCTTCAGTTGCACAATCACGGATATTATTGGGGGTTTCGCAATGGAAAGCCTGATGAGGGGCCAATAGTTTAAATAAAGGGCTGCAGTTATCCCAATCCGATTTTTGGGGACAAAGTCGAATGCAGGAACTTGCTGGGAAAATTCGAAAATTGATTCTGGGAAAAAAATCTGCTACCTTCTACTTTCGCAAACTTTTCTGGATTTCCAGCATATCTTTCAACGAGAGACCAGATCGATTATTGGTTCGACATGTTTGTAGCTCATTTGATAATTTTTGTCGAGTTGATACGTTTTGCCACAGTTTAGAGTTGATAAGTTTTTGCCACAGCTGGGAAAAACTACACTGAAAAACGTCCTGAAAAAAATAGGTTTTTGCAAAGCATAAAACACACACACAAATTGATACTTCCCACATTTATTTATGTCTAGGATCAACATTAAAAAAAAACATTGCAAAAGAATTGTATATTGTTATAACGAGCATGATCGTCTCAGACGACAGGTAGTCATTGTATCGAAAGGAAAAATTTAGGGTAGTTGTGAAAGATTTAATTAACCTGGTATTTGAAGGTTTCATTAACACTACACACTTTTAATAAAGATTAAAAATATGAATTAAAATCTGTTGAATAATACATAATAATGAGTATTTATTTACTTTACCACAAAGAAAGTCAATTCGTTATATATATTTATTAGGGAACATTTTGTAAAAGATGTGTTTCACTGCATAACCCCAAAGTGTACTGCAGTAAACATTTTTACAGGGGCAAAACATCTAACTGAATTTTGATAATTAACCTATTTAAAAAACTAGTTGTCCCACACTTGTGCAATCATCTGGCAATCGTGAAGTAGTTATGAAAGCTTTATATTTAAAAATGCTAACACCTAACAATGCATATGAGGATTGTTATGGGAGTTGGAAAAATAGTGGTACTTTAAAGTACTGTTACAGTATAGAAAATTAAACACTAAATAAAAAGCACATTAAATCTTAATACATAGCTCACTGGTCAGTGAGTAAGCTTTTCCTTAAAAAAACAAAAAGTAAATAAAAAGAAAAAGCTCTACAGAATTTTAGTTAAACTGAATAAAATCCATGTTGACTACAGTGTGTCAACATGATGAATTTAAAAATGTGATCTAAAGTCCATGGCAAAAATCTGAAGGAACCAGATTATTATTGGCAGAGTAGCATCCGAGTGGCAAGATGCTAGTCTTCCACTATGAAAGTTACCATCAAGGTCCATAGGTTCGAATCCGGGCATAGAACATCAGAAGCAAGTTCTTTACAACCGAGCCTGGGGTGACCACTGATGGATGGAACTTCCATTTCCCACCCAACTCCACTGGTTGGAAAATACCATATAGCAATATATGACTGGAGTTGGTGTGCGGTAAAGTAGATTATTGGTGGCTGGATTTTTGAATGTCAACCATACATTTAAAAAAGTATTAAAGATTGTTTTTTAATGCTACCATACCCAACACTGGTGTTCTGTGAGACATAAAATAGTTTTTTTTCTGTTTGCCTCAACTTTGTATGAAGAACTGAGGGACCAACCCTGAAAAGTGAACTGATAATTAAAAATCAACTTTACACGATCAAATACTATGTATGGTCACATTATAAAATTATTATGAATAAAAGTACTTAAATGAATAAAAAAGAATTAAAAACTTTTCACAGTTATTAGCAGTTACAATTACTCATCATCAGATAAACGAGTGCAAACGCATTTGAATGCAGCTGCTCATGTTGTACTAATGGAAATAATAGAGCAGTGCCACCACAAATAGCATTCAATTTGGTTTCAATAGGGACAGATTTATTGCCTTTCAAATACAAGAATTTAACCACTAAAGACTATTCAATTTTTTCTCTTCTTTTACAAAATAATGACACTGACTGGCAAAAGTGACTGTCAAAGAACTGCCACTATTTAACCACTACCAACTCAACACAAGGGTAATGAAGCTAGAGATCATGTGACTTTATCTATCTGACCATGAATATATTCCCTATGTTCATCCTCAGAGCATTAGACAGAATGTCTTGTATGTCCAAACACATTGAGTCAGCCATGCTGAGGATTGAACGGATAGTCACCTGATCTCTAGCTTCGTTGACCTTGAATTGAGTCGGCCATGATTTAACCCTACATGCACCTCATACACTCAAATGATCAGAGCCGCAACTAAGGGAAGGCAGAGGTGTCTAGTGCCCCAGGTTATGAACCAGGAAGGATACTGAGTTTAATCATTTCTCTTTAAAAATTATGGTGGGGGATATGCCAAAATGAATACTGTCCACAAGTAACCAAGTAAATTATCATTTCATGCACATAACAACTGAATGCAGAAAGTGTCTGAAATTTTCACTGGTATTTTTCGAATTTTGTTTGATTATAATAACCAAACTTACTTTCTTTCAAGCTTTACAAAACTCCGATCTCATCAGTGGCAATTTACTACAATTTTTCATCCAAAAAGGTTGGTTGTGTGAGAATTAATTATTGTAGACCATAACCAAAGAGTTACCAGATGTCCTCCTTTTTGATGTCACTTCAAGCATCCTCCTACGTTTTGGAAAATTCACTCTTTTGTCCTCCTTTTTTTCAGGTTTCCGGAATTATAAATTTTTTTTTTGGAGGGGAATTTTTTTTGATGCTTTGAAACATATATATTACTTATTCATTGATATGAGTGTTTTTATTTATTTATTTATACAATAATGTTGATCAAGGCCTATACATGAGAATGTGGTTGATGGCAACAGAAAAAATGTTTTACATTTTTCGAAAATATAAATGACATGGGTAAATCAACGACAGTGGGGGGAGCAAGTTCCAGTTAGCTATAGTATGTGGAAAGAAACTAAATTTAATAGCAGTCGGTGGAAGCAGAGATAGGGTTTATCTTATGTGAATGGTCAAGTGTGCTGGAGATATATGTTGGCTTGGAGATAATACCGGAGGTATTGAAATTTAAATGTCTTTGAGAATTTTAAAAAGCATGGTTAATAGAGAAAAAAAGGTGAGTACTTAGAGGGAGAAGATTAAGTTTGCATTTTAGTTTAGAAACAGACACAAAAGAAGACCAACTATTGTAGATAAAGCAGGTGGATTTATTTTGTATTGATTCCAGCTTCTTGATATTGCTAGCACTATAGAGGTTTTTGTGTTTTTTCCCACACGCATTGCCAATAGCTGTCGAAATTCCCAGAATTTTTTTTTTCAGTGGTTCTGTTTTAGTTGGGAAAAATTATTGGTTTGGCTGGTTTTATTGGTCAGAATAGTGGTGCCATCTGTTGTGAATATTTAGGAAAGTGACGTAACTAAAGGTGCTTGCACCCCCATCCTACTTTTTCTGTTTTCGAATCTGGTAACCCTACTTAACCATGCATTTATTTAAGTTTTGTGTATATATGTGTTCAGATTCTGTCATCTACCTTCTGAAGATGCAACTGGCAATGAATGAACATTCTAATGTGTGCAATTAAATTTTCTAAAGTCTGTTAATAGTTGTGGTGAGATTTTTTCAAAGGGGAGACTGGCTTGCATTGTCACCATGAAATTGAAAAATCATTGATAACACTAAACTGATTTTGTAACTCAAAATTTTCAGACATCATGCCCATTATATGGAGAGGCAATAAAAATCTTTAACTGTCCCAACTGCTGCAACAAGAGGAAAGAGGTAGCAAAGTTAAGCCAAACTTTGACTTCTGCATTCAAGAACAGAAGATCCTCTCGGTTACATGGAAAACATCAGAACGAACAAAAGAAACAATTATTTTCAGTAAGAAAACAATTACTTTCAGTAAGAGTAAGTAATTTTGCTGCTGCACACCAAGAGAGCAATCTGAAAGTCAGATTCTGAATACATGACCAATCTCATAAAATCCAATCAAGCCAAGTTGATTAAGATGCAGCAGCATTTTTCTATGGTTTCAATTGGTCTAAGCCAGCAATAACTTCAACTGTTGAAGTATATGTATAAGTTTTATCTAATATCTCTTGATGATGCCAAATCCTGGTGTTAGAGAAGCACCTAATTTTTTGATACTCACATTTACGATTACCCCTCAGTCTAAGAAAATCATATTCAGTTTTTCCTTTATTTCATGTTTCATTAAAAAAAATATTTTTTTAGTAGCATCTTAAACACATAACTCTGGTATCATAAATATATTAAGGCCCCACACATATACACACACAACACATTCTGGCAAGCACTTATTCATATGAAATTCCTGAGAGGAATGCCTATGAGGTGCCTGTATGGTGTAGTAGTAGCAAATCTGTGTATAAGAGAGATGGGAATAGGAAATAACTTACCAGTGAACTTCTCTCAAAATATCTCACTACACCATCAACGCAGCTCACAAGAGGATTCCCATTAACTATTATTATGTCACTTGGAGATGAGCAACAATTTACAGCAATCGACTGGATATCTGCCTGTAAGTACATGAAACTACAGTGAAACCTTGATATAATGATACTCTGCAGACCAAGAAAAAATATTATTCTAGAAGGATTATGGTTATATCAAGAGGCAGCAGTTTAACATTAGAGTATAGACATTTTTAAACAAGACTTGAAAAAAATATTGTTGTAGAGGGATTTATCGTTATATCGAGTATCGTGAAGCAAGGTATATATCATTAGAAAAATTCATTTCTTCATGATACACATAATATGCATAACAGAATCCTTTCACCATTACCATTGCAAGTAACTCTCTAAGAACTGGCATCCCTACGAGAAAAGTCTTACATAAAATAAAACACTCTAGACCAGGGGTTCTAAAACTTTTTCTACCTGTGTGGTGCCCCTTTTCCCTAATCAATGCTTATATTTTACTCTCGTAGAAAACACATAGGAGGCTACAACTGGGGCTTGTTGTGATCTTTGATTTTTCTTTTCAATAACAATAAAAGGCTGTTTCACAAACGTAAGAGTACAGAAGCCAAAAATGAATGTTCATGAAGAAAAGAAGATTCTAAACCAAAATCTGGTGAAATTCTTGAATGCTCAATGCTAGTGTGTTTACGAATCATTACTTTTTATCAATAGTGATTCAGAGTGATGTGTAAGATCTTCATCCTTGATCAGCATAATTGAATGAAGCTATCATAGTATGTATAGGCAAGTTGGAATTCAAACTATAGAAAAGGTAAAGACACACGTCTCTTTTGTTTCCACTTTGCTCAGTCTAAATTGAGAGTGGTTAAAATAAGAAAAGTGAAAAAAAAGGGTTAAATGTCATTTGATAACTGTGAAAAAATTAGAGAAAATAAAATTTCATGCTATGAAAATTTAATCTGCAACAGAAAATATGAAATTGTATTTGTTTTTCAGATCCTAACTGCAATAAAATTTACAACCTGGACCAAGAGTGTCAGGTATATTATACAGGAACTGCCCTTATTGTATGTCAAAATGCCTTTCAAAAAGTATAAGAAGGCAAAATTAATTAATTTAATTAATATCTATTTATATCTTTCTAGGACCATTTAAAACTGTTGAAACTAAGGTAAACATGTGTAACTCCAGAGCAAAGTTGTTAAGTAAATGATTTTTAACTATCCATGTACAAGAAATATCAATTTTAATTTTTTTTAATTTGGTTGCCAGATACATAGAGCAACTTATACAAAATACAGAAAGATATTGGCAACATAGCAAGCTGTGATACTGAGTCACTTGCTGAAAGTAGCTGGATGAGATAAGAGATTTTCCATACATCGATACTTCAATTATTTTCTGACATGTGATTATTGCCTTCATTTTGATATGATACATGCATGTTGTGCTCACGCACGTCTCTCATATAGCATCAGACATGTACCTTTGCTCACTTACAAAATACTGGAAGTGGGGAGGCTGATTCGCAAAATAATAAAATGACAGAAAATAATCCAAATACCAGTTTGTGGAAAATCACTTATCATCCAGCTACTTTAAACAAGCAACTTAAATTACAGCTCACTGTATCACCAATATTTTTTCTGAATTTCCACAACATTCAACCAGAATTTTTATATAAGTTGCACAATATATCTGGCAATCAAATTTTGAAAAAGTGAAATTGATATTACCTGCACACATGTATAGTTACAAATCATTTACTTAAAATGCTCATATCTCATTGAATATTAAATTGTTACATTAAATTTAAAATTACATTTTAAATTTCTTCCTAGTGTGTCTTGTGTATAATGTCAAATTTTCTGTAAGTTTCCTAAAAATTGGTTGAAAACTTTGCATGATAAAAGCAAAACACATGCGATAAAAATTGGAATTTTTTTAAGAAACATTGATATCTTCATGAATATATGTGCTATTTTCACAAAAATACATACAAGTATTCCACAAAGTAAGTAAAATATTCTGTGAAGTTACAAATCATTTGCAACTTTTTATGATACAAGGTTGATCAAAAAAATATTTAATTTTTCATCGGTCGTCTAAAAACACTCGTGACAGAATCTGCACTAGAAAGTGCGAGTTAAAGCATATGTTTGAATGCCCAAAATTGTGAAATGAGATTGATCTGGTATTTCCCTATAAATTCAAAAAAATTTCTAAACTCCAAGGTGAACACTGACTTATGGGTATATAGTGTACATACAGAGGGATAAAAAAGGCCAAAGTAAGGAAAAACGGAAAATGTACACATATATATAATGCCTTTATTACTTTAAATTGAACAATGAAAAATGTATGATTGAAAATATTGATATAAAGTAATCATAATTCAATTACTATTTCAGTTTTAATAATAAGTGAGTCTCAAAAACCCAAGGGGTGGACTGAATATTGAATATACAGGGTGAAAACCTACTTCTTTCACCTAAAATAATTTGTAAACTGTTGGCTACAGAAACATACTTTCAATTAGAAAAAGTATTCAAATAACATGCCTATCTTAGATGCATCATTTATTTTACTAAGGTCTGTATATGTACTGAGATACGAAATTTAATTTTTTATTCAATTCCCCTTGTCCTCTAACTTCTAATCAGAAAGTTACTTCCCTCTCTTTCCTGTGAGTCCAACAAAAAAAATTCTATGTGTCTAAGTTCAATATTTGTTGAGATATTTGTATTCAAAAACCACTAGAAATGAGGGAAACAACAGCATATGAAGATAGAATGAGCTAGCTCATTAGTTTAAGCATTTCTTTCCCTCATTTTAAATAATTTTTGAATTCAAATATCTTGGTGAATATTGCACTTGGAAACATAATTATTTTTGTTGAGCTCAGGAAAGACTGGGCAACAATTTTTTAATTGGAAATTAGAGGACTATAAAAAATTAAATTTTTTATCTTCATACAACATACAGCCCTTATTAAATTAAATGACACATCTAAGACAGGCACGTTATTTAAATACTTTTTAAAATTGGAAGTATTTTTCTATAGTCAACAGTTTACAAGTTATTTGAGATGAAACAGACTCAAGTATATATCATGGTCATAGCTTAAAAACTAATATAAGAAATAAATATTATAAACAAATTTAATGCAAACAAATATGTAATACGTATAAACAAATATGTAAGCTTTGAAAAGTCATGGTAGTCACAGAACTAAATATGCAAATCAACCAAGTAACTGACATAAAATGTACAGCCTATGAATAAACAGTGCACATATTCTTAAAGCACTCAAGGCAGTAGACCTCCCCACCAACATGTGTATAAGGTTGATTGTTTCGTTGCTGTATCATTTTGGGGTGCTGATTGCAGTAGCAAATCAGAACATCTCAAAGATAACACATTATCACAGATTGAATAAATTTGACCATCAGAGAATGCTGGATTTGTGAATGAAAATATAAAAAATTCATGCATACAATTTGAATACTCATGGTACATAAGTAAGTAAAAAGTAATGCATACACAGTCAACCTTTGGTTTACAAACATCTTGATTTGCAAAAAATTCGGTTTATGACCAACAAAATATTATTCAGTTTACGAGCTCTAGTCTTGGTTTATGAACACTCAAAATGGTCTAAATCCTGAAGGAAGTGTATTTCAGAAGTCTGAGATTACATTTGTTTTATGACAGAATTGGGTTAAAGATATATTTCATCAGAGTCAAATTCCTGCCACCAAATATGGCTCCTATTATCCAGCCCATGGATCAGCAGGTCATTTCAAACTTTATGAATCTCTGAAGAAAAGAACTTTTTTAAAGATACTTTACAAAAATATCTGACATAGAGCTAACAGCAAGTGTAACTTCCGGAAAGATTATTTTATCATCCTATATGGCATAGTTCCTATTTACAAAGCTTGGCAGCAAGTGTCTTGAACCATCAATATGGCTTGGATTATATTTTGTGAACAGATAGGGTTACAAACAGAGATTTTGAGGGCTTTGACACTCAATTATAGATGATACATATTCAGGAAACCAGACACTTTGCGCTGATATCATTTTCATTCCATCTTTTGTTTCCGGTTATTTTTTCAGTGTTTTTTCATTGATGATTTCCTTTGGTTTTTGTTATGCGCTGAAACTGTGGTAAAAGTTCACACTGAAAATCTTCAGAGTCCCATAAATGGATTAATTCATTTCAATGATTCCTATGGGAGAAATTATTTCGGTTTACAAACAAACATCAGGAATGAATTAAGTTCGTAAACCGAAGGTTGACTGTACATAGAAAATAAAAAAAATTATGTAAAATGAATTTTATTCCCAAATTGAATTTTTATAAAATATGTGACACTTACATAAAACTCATATGCATGTAAGAAACCTCTTCTTGTAGTAACAAATAAAAAATCACCATTATTAGATATATCACATGGGGATGCAAATTTTTCATTCAAACACCGCAAAAGAAGCTTAGAAGTGGCATCCCACATTGTTATTATGCCATCATTAGATAAAATGCATAACAGTCTCTGAACTCCTTGAGAAGATGTCGAAATTGCTTGAATGGCACATGATGCTACATATATTTCTTCTGTACTCATCTGATATAAAGAAGAAAATACAGTTAAATCTTGACAAGTTTATCACTTAATTTCTATCATTGAAGAGTTGTAATAACAAAAACAATTATAAGAAAAAAATAAAACTTATAATAATTGCGAAAATCATAAATAAATATTGGCAATCTGGAGAATTCCAGATAAACCATTTCAAACAAAGTTGCATGGGTGAATTTCAGCTTCTCATTATGCCAGACTAGCATGCTCTCCTAAGCATATATTAATAAAGTCTGTAATATGCATCCTACTTAACAATACGAAAACTACTTTTGAGTAAAGGCTGCCTAATATCATTGGGAAAGCGGCTGTATCATAGGACAGTAATACCTACGGGCATTTCATTTTAAAATTCATAAGCATGAGAATGTAGGGTGGCGGTTCCTAGCAGATGTAAACTAGCCATTATTTGTACACGTGTATGAAAAGAACAACCTTTTTAAATACTGAATCATGTTATTGAATCATACAGCTGTCTATTTTGCCATGCTAGTTAACATGTAGTTTGAGAGCAGTATATCCTCACAAGCAAAACTGAATGATTGACTGTGAGCTAGTTTTGCATTTGCTTTGTAGCACTGACCGTTTGTTTGCCTTGACTGTAAGTTCAGTGATATGATGAAAAAAATTGTAATTTTATTATTCTATATCACAATGTATGTTCCTGGAACATACGTTCATCTCATTTCAAAATTGAAATTGCAAGGAAAAATACATATCAAAATATATTAGAAATGATAAATGACAATAATATGAATATAAAAACTACTAAAACTAAAATAAAATTTGGAGATTTATTTATCATACCAAACTTAAAAAAGGTGAAAGATTCTAAGTATTCTGAAGTCAATGGATCATCTGCCCTATTTGTCATGGTTCTATGAAATATATTAATTCTTTGGAGAGTTAGCAAAATTTTGTGAGAATATAAGTACTCAAACTATTTTTTTATTTGGTCCTGAACATGTTGATAAATTTTTTTGCCATCTGTGACATAATTTTTTTTTTTGCTCTTATATTCCATTCTAATTATTTATTTTTTTACCTTTTCATTATGGATGAGCAGTTAAAGTCTTGATTGGTTACGTATCTTCTATACTCGTTTCAATGGTATTTAAGGGCATATATATAGTTGGACCCATATATGATAATCTACATTGGCATGAAATGATGTAGACGCCCCAGTTGTTGAGGGAGTCAATGGGATTTTTCAGTTTAGAGAAGCTGAGTTTATTGACGGAGTGAAAATCACAGAAAAATTATATTTTCGAAGGATTTTTGCAATACATTGGCTCGTTTTTGGGTAGAAAGGCAAAATGATTAAGTTTTTGTGTTCAGGTTTAGGCTTGGTTGCGGAAATATTTTTAATGAGTTTGCTGTGTAGATTGTCAATAAGACTGCTGCAGTATCCACGACTGATTTCTATTGCTTTTAGGATATAGAGTTCAGCTAGAAGTGTCGGTGAGGAGCAAATCTAAAAGGCTCGCTTCACATACACTCATTGCCATAAAAATTTGCTCACCCAGAAGAAGTCGTCAAAATGAAACGAAATTTTACACATGTAAGTACTACGTTGATATAAGTAAGTGATTAGAAAATCCAAGAAAAAGGATCATTTATTGCAGAAAAAAGTGCAGATGAACACAAGTTTTAGTACTCTGTTGGACCCCCTCTAGCGTGAATGCACGATGCGATACGAGCGGGCATTGAGGCATACAAGTTCAGTATGATGTCCTGAGACATCTCGTTCCACAGTTGCTGTAAATGCGCCTCTAGTTCGACCAACCTCGTAGGGTGTCCAACTTGCCGTCCCAAATGATCCCAGATATGCTCGATTGGTGACAAATCTGGGCATAGAGCAGGCCAGGGAAGGGTGGTAATGTGGCGGAGGCAGTCTTGTGACATCCTTGCTGTGTGTGGCCTAGCATTGTCTTGTTGAAAAATGGCTCCTGGGAGCCCTGCCATGAGTGGCAACACATGTGGCTGATGGATGTTATGGACGTACTGCTGGGCTGTCATTGTGCCATGGATCAATATTAGGGGTGACCGTGTATCGTAAGCAATGGCACCCCATACCATGACACCAGCTGTGGGAGCGGTGTGTCGCTGTAAAGCGAAGGCAGGATTGAAGCGTTCACCACGGGGCCTCCACACACGAACACGATTGTCATCACTGCTCAAGTTGAATCTCGATTCGTCGCTGAAGACGACCTGGTTCCATTCCGTTGCAGTCCAATCCCGCCATGCTCGACACCACTCCAAACGGAGCCGTTGGTGGGTGGGTGTCATTGGTAGCACACGTAATGGGCGCCGCGATACCAGATGTCCTTCAACCAGGCGCCTTGCGATGGTTCGGGAAGACACAGGGGCCCATAGTGAAGCTGCTGCCTGTGTCTGGATAGCGGCCAATGAGGCAGTTCACTCTACGCGTGCGTTTCAGATGATGTGACGGTCTTCTTGACGACTGGTCTGTCGAGGGCGTCCTGAACCTGGTCGCCGTGTAAATGACGTCTCTTCTGTCCACTGGTCCCAACACCTCCTCACAGTAAAATCAGAACGGCCTAGTTGACGAGCTACTCGCCGAGATGACCACCCAGCTTCCATCATCCCGATGATTCTTCCCCTATCGAACTCTGACAACTGCTCATATGGTCTTTGACGGCGGCGTAACGGCATGTCTACCTCAGCATTTCCTTTGCAAACGATTAAATACACTCCAGCAAGCTCTGCTTACCTGTTTTATACTCCAAAGAGAACGAAGTTCAACGCCCTCTAGTGGCATTACGCAATGCGCAGTCATGCTGCATTTATAATCATTTGCATATCTGCCCGACATGTACCTTCAGGCTAACTTTCGTTTCAATCCCACAATTATTTCTTGGTGCGCAAATTTTTATGGCAATGAGTGTATGTATAGAACGAGCAATATTTTTGTGCCAAAGAATGCACAGATAGGTTGTGTGAGGGTAAAGAAACAGCAAACAGTTTATGAAAGACAGTGCTAGAGAAATTTTGTTCATGACAAGTGACCAATACATCCAGGAATGCAAGTTGGTATTGTTTTCTTCCTCTATAGTGAATTGGATGCAGGGGTCAACAGAGTTGACGGTATTTACAATGTGGTCAATGATAACGCTATGGTCTAGAAGAACAAAGCAATCATCACCATCTGATGTAAAACTAAAATCAAATTGCACAGAGTTTTGTTTCAAAATAGTGCATGTAGATGTCACTAAATATAGGGCTGAGATGATTTCCCATGGCAAGACCTTCAGTCATGCAATAATTTTGGTTGCCCTTCTATCGCAACTGGGACATCTACAGCATTTCATGCCAATGTGCATTATCATATATCGGTCAAACTAAACGTGCCCTTAAATACCATTCAAACGAGCATAGAAGATACCTAATCAACCAAGACTTTAACTGCTCATCCATAACTCAACATTGCTGGTCCTTTGATCATAAATTTGACCTTTCGTCCGCCAAAATTATTCAAAAATGCTCCTCACCATTTGACTTGTACTTCTTTGAATCGTCCCTCATCAACAAAAACTCGAACTAGTTGGTCAACAACCTAACTAGCACACCACCCTTCTCAAAAACCTGGCAACAGTTTCTACAATAATTATTTTTTCTCCATCAGCATCACTATGATGTTCTCATTTGTGATTGGCTCCACCATTTTTCTTTTCTTTCCTTCTCCTTTTTCTTTGGTGTCAGTCAAATTCGCCTCTTTGTCTGGAACAGTGATTAACTCCCGCTATAAGGAGTGTTTTCACTATCTTCCAATTCTTTTCTTTGTTACTGATGAAAGAACTTCATACCAGTTCCGAAATGCATCTAGCCATGGTTCCTTTTTCCAATTTTGGGTCTACACACGTTTTTTTCCCGAGTATATTGTCTCACCCAAAACGTAATTCGTTTCTAAGAAAAAAGTTCTTTTAAAGAATTTGTTTCTTTTGAAAGATAATGTTACAAGGTATAACAATCTCCCCAACCTAAAACCGTAATTTCATATTACTGATCAATTATGGATCAATTATTTCAACACATACACAAAACATAAGTGTTCTCATGCTGTGCTAGGTTCACAGGTAGCATATCCTGTAAATGAGCATGCTACAGAGCCAGAGGTGTGTTCAGGATAAACCTTTGGGGGCCATAAAAGGCTTGGGGAAAGAATTTCTTTGAGAAAATTTTGAGTTACCGTCCTTCAAAAAGTATTTAAATTAAGAGAAATTGGCTAACCCTATAAAGCGTATTGATGAACAGATTGTACAGATGTAAATTGGTACTGTTTATTATCAAAAGGAAATTTGTGAAGTGAATAGGCCAGAATAATGTATTGTCGGATAATCTGCATGGGTTCAGGAAGGGGAACTCATGTGTAACTAACCTCAGTTGCCTCTATAATCACGTGACTAAGGATTTGGGTAAGGGCAAAAAAATGTAGATGTTGTTTACCTTGATTTCCAGAAGGCATTCGATCGGGTCTAAGTGTTTACATCAGACTGGGATTGGGGGCAACTTGCTGAATTGGATAGAATTGTGGTTAAGAGATAGGTAACAATGGGTTATGGTGAATGGGGAATTCTCTGATTGGACAGGTGTCACAAGTGGAGTTCCTCAAGGAAGTGTCCTTGGCGCCATACTTTTTAACTTTTTATCGATAAACTCGATCAGGATATTGATGAGATTGCCAGCAAATTTGTAGATGAAGTGAAGCTAATGGGGGTAGTTGGGAATCAAAGCGATAGGGAGTTGCGCCAGACCAACTTAAACAGGATTGGAGCATGATGTTTAGCGTTGACAAGTGCATGATTGTTCATTTTAGTTCGAACAACCCTTGTTCCTTTCAAGAGTTGGTGTTACTATCCCGGATGCAACTAGGGTCAATGATTTGGGAATTATCATTGACGAGCAACTTAGGTTTTCTGAAAATTGTTCAGCTATGTTAAAAAACTAATAGAATGCCTGGTTTAATTTTCAAAAAGGAGCCATTCAAGTATTACATCAGCATTGATGGGGGAGTTTTCGATTTGCTGACTTTTGATGACAAGGGGAGGAGGGGGGTTTGGATAATACTTACGTCATCAACCATCCTTTATGAAAATATGAAATATTTTTAATTGCATCTTACTCCGTGTGCCAAAAATGAGAAAAACCTTTATAGTTTGTGGGCACTTGAAGTAACATTTCCCCCTATTGATAAGTGCCCTACAGAGCCACTTTAGTGATCTCTAAATCTTTCACAAATCCAAGTGATCTGGAAATGTGTCCAGGCTGCTTAAGTGCTCTGGAACTGTGCCACGCATCACTCAAGTGATCTGTAATTATATGTCGCGGATCACTTAAATAATTCGAGAATGTGTAGCGGGTAACTTGAATGATGTAGAACCCACACTGGTGGCCACTTAAGTGCTCTAAAACTATGTCACATGTCACTCAAGGAATCTCTAAATGTGTCACGGATCGCTTAAGTGTTCTGGAACCGTGTCCTGGGTCATTTAAGTGATCTGAAAATGTGCCACGGGCTACTTGAATGATCTGAAAATGTGCCACGGGCTACTTGAATGATCTGAAAATGTGCCACGGGCCACTGAACCAGTCAAGTGGTTACGACGGCATTTGCTGTTGCTGCCATATGTAATGGTGGTGTCTATCATGTTTTTGCTGCATCTCCATCGCTTTTTTTTTTCGATTTCCGATTCCCTCGGAAAGATGCATCTGTTGTATTACTCATATATCATTTAGCAAAGGTTCAACAGCTATGGTTCCACATAAATCCATCAACAGCATTTCTTTTAATCACAGGACATTATGACACCCCCCACTTTTGGGGTGTCATATTATGTCTCGACACATTCGAGCCATAAAAAATATTTTAATATTTACAACTTCCGAGAAATGGAAAAAAAAGGGAAAAGCGCTCGCATCTTCAAAAAAAAAAGTGGGCACTGCGGGTTACGCTCGGAGAAATTAATTGGACAGTTGACTGGTTAAATGCTCTGGAATTGTACCATGGGACACTTAAGTGATCTGTAAATGTGCCGCTTAATTCATTTTTACAAAATTAAGTTTGAGGAGGGCAGGCTGCATCAGATAAGCCCCAGGGCCATATTTGGTCCGTGGGCCAAGGGCTTTATGTGATTTATCATTATATGGCTTAGCGGGTGGGTCGCAATGAATTTATTAAATATAAATTTTGAGATCATAGTCTTCAAATAACATTGGAATTATCAGAAATTGATTATAACAACATATAAAGATATTTTCTTCTGAAATTTCAATTAAAAAAATATTTTTTTGCATTAAAAAAAATAAATTAGATTATTGGGGACAATGATCAAAAATTATTAGGGGGGCACAAGCACCTTATGCTCCCCCCCTCCAATGTATGTCTCTGATCTCACCAATATGCGTTAGGATTCAGAGGGGCAGAGCTGATGACGAAATTTTGCTGACAAGGGGAAAGGGGGTCAGAGTTTTGCTGACAGGGGGGGTCAAAAATGGCTAAAAATTTGCTTACGTAATACTTGAACGGCCCCAAAGGTCTCTTCACATTATCCTAATCATTCTTCTGCTTTTCCGAGAATTAGTTCACCCTGGACTGGAGTATGCTATAAGGTTTTGGAGACCATAACTACAGAGGGACATAGACCTGGCTTGGGGGGTGCAAAGAGGAGCTATGAATGCTCTCGTTGGCACACAAAGCTTCAACAAGGCTTCAAAGACTCGATTTCTTGAATACTTTTCTTTTACATTGGAAGAATGCAGGTGTCAGGGATATGATCAAAGTGCTAAAAATTTGCAACAGAATGAATAGTATGGACCGTTAATTATTAATACGCTGTCAATCGACTGCTTTTGCCAGGGGACATCAGTATTGTTTGGTGAGGGAGAATTCTAGGTTGCGGTGTCGCAGGGAATTTTCCTCTAATAGGGTTGTCAATAAATGGAATTGCTTACCTCTGGGGGTTGTGAATTCTAACACAATTGATACATTTAAAAAGAAGTATAATAGGCATAGTGGGATAAATTGAGAAATTATCCATACTCAGATAAGGCAACCATCATCTTTTTATGGGCAGTGTATTATATATTATTAAATTATTTTGGTGATATATGCTTTTATATTGGGTACTCTGGTTGTAATTGACTTCCATATTTTGTCTGGGCAAATTTTTTCATCCACCTCGTGTATTTGTTAGCATGTCTTTAATTAAAATAATACAAGAACACAACAATTTAATTAGTGCATTTTTTAGTTAGCTAAAGTTTAATTAGCTAAAATGATTAATTAAGGGCAAAAAATATAAAGTTTACCTTGATTTTATTGTTGTCTATAAAAAGATAAAATTTTGCTTAGCAAAGTTGAATAGTTTATACCTTGAATTTTATTTGTAATTCTATCAATTTGGTGGATTTTATAAACCTATGAACATGCCAAATTTAAGCAGCTCTCAAAAAATGATGTCAACAAAGAATCAACTTTCTAGATAAAAAAATATTGCACTTATATAGCCGTATTTTCATATCAAAATAACACTAATGTATGCATTTTCTAAAATACCAAAAAAAAAAGATTGAGAAAAGAAATTGGTATAATGGGTTTTTTTACTATTTATTTCCTATGTACAGTCAAACCTCTTTCTCAAAAACTATTTCTCGAAAAATGAAAAATTCCTTGCATTTACTGTACTGAATCAATCCATTTTCACCTTTCTGTCTGTCTTAGAGAATTTTCCAAAAATTACTTCATCTCAAAGGCCAAACCCAGAGATAGTAAAAAGAAAACACCAAAATTCCTTTTCTTTCTTGCAAATCTTGCTTTTCTTTGGAGGTGAAAACTGATAAAAGAAAGAATTATTCATATTGCATCCGATCTTGTAAATCATAGGTGGATACTATGATTGACATAGGGTGGATGCCATGTGAATGACTTGTTCAGCATAGCAAAAAGTCAACCAACTGACAATACAAAATTACTTCAAGAAAGCTGCAGGTTTGGAATCAGTCATTTCATTGATAAAGGATCAGATCTGGTGGTTCATTTGAATTTCAACGATTCTCAGAACAATGTTGAAAATAAAATTTCAAAATCTTCTAAAAATCACTTGAAGCTAGAAATTTCATTTTCCGATTTTGTGAAAATGGACCAGTTCACTATAAACTTGCAGCACCTTGACTGATACCAAAATTACGGCTGTATGTATGGCTGGCTCAGGTAATGAAAATACAGCAGAAGATGCTCCGCAAAAATTATAAAAAGGTAACAGTGAAAAATGCTCAAACACATGCTGTAAAAACGCTGCACTATTTTCTGGATAAACTGAGAAGATAGGGCCTGGTCTTCTCGGTGTTTGCTCCATCTTCTCTATTTACTAGTACAGATGGAACTGTGAAGGCTCAAAGAGCAAAACATACGCATCAATCTAAGCTTACGGATTATTTTAAATAAGGTATTTAAATAGAATTAAATTGAACACAAAAAATTTGAACGTATTTTAATGTATTTGCATACAGTGTGATTGAACATTGATTGTGTAACTTACCAAGAATTTCTCATTAGTATTTAATAAAATATAGCATGTTTATTTTTTTCGTATATTTTTTAGTTTTATCAATCAAATTTTTCAATATTTTCGGCATGTTTTTTTGAAACTTGTCAACTTGAAACTTTTTTTCAGCCCCGTCAGTTTGGGGCTAGAGAGGCTTTTGACTGTACATCCAAATATACACAGGACCGCAGAGGGTCAAAATTGCATACAAAAAAGGTATTTTCTTTTAATATCTTAATTTCTTTATGAAAATATTTTAAAAAATTAAACTTTTGGTTGGCTTGGGTGGGCGGACCCTCTTGCGCTTCCCCATGTTTTACATAGCATGTGTATGTCTGGCCAACTCCCCTCTAACAGTATGCTAAGTATCATGGAAAAATAGCTGCTGTGGTGGTCGAGTGGTCATAGTGACAGACTTGCATTGTGAGGATCCGGGTTCCAACCCCATAATCACCACAGTGGTGGTCAGCTGAAGTTGGTTTTCTGTGGTTCTCAACTTTGAAGCACGAATACGAGCCGATCTCCCCATTAAAAAGTCTCACCGCAGAGAGTAACAGGCCTACATCGTTACAATTATTCATTCATTACACTTCACTCACTATGAGTTGAGGAAAAACTCAGTTAAAAAAAAATTGATTGCAGATGGTAACACTTACACATAACAAGCACTACACAGAAACAAAAACTTCACAGAAGGTTCACTACATGTACACTCCAACATGTACCAATTCGTTAGAAGTTCCACAGAGGAATATGGACGAGGTGCATGTCTGGCTTAGTAGTAGCATGGAAAAATAGACTGTCATGTGATTCAGTAACATGCTTTTCTACAAGCTTGCTGTTTTTGTATAATAATAATATACTTTTTGGTAGCATTTGCTCGAAAGCGGTGTGCTTTCATGCTAAGTAGCTGTAGTAGGAAGTCCCCCATGGAAGAGTTAGTGCATCAAACTCTCAGTGAGACACATGGAGAAAATAACGTTGAATGCTGTTAAAATTTTGGTAATATGTCTAGGTCTAATTAGCCATTGTGTGTAGAAAATGACCACGCAGCGAAAATGATCAAATTAACATTGGTCTATAAAGATAGCAAATTGAAAGATTTAAAAAGAAGGCAAGATATGTTATCAATAGTGGTGAGAAGGGTATGCACAAAAACGTTCTGAAAAGAAGACTATATTATACTCTATACTTTATCGTTATTTTAGTTTTTGATATTTATATAGAATTTTTACCAACTTTTTATACCTTTTGTGAATCCGCACGTGTTTTTGTAATCTATTAAAATACTCTAACTGTTTAATTAAATTACCCAGTTTTTTTGTCTTTAGCATTGACTAGAGATTTGTAATTTCATTTGATTAAGGACTTCATTTTATTAAAGATGGACCCTTTTCAGTGAAGCCAAAATATAGCAACCAAATACAGCAATGAGTATATAATCATGCATATATATATATATATATATAAATATATAAACCTTGGCCAAGACCCACAAAAGGTTGCAAAAGCTTCAAGAAATGCCAATAAATGTAAAAAAAGACAAAGTCTTTGGATCAACAAAACCTCTCGCCATGCTCCAGGTGAAGCAAAACTGACCAGATGGTATCTCATTCATGATTAGCATAGGAAGACATATTTTATACAGCCAAAAGCCACCAGACACTGAATTTTAGACATTATTTCGAATTTGTAGATAAATACTTCATTAATTGTACTGTGAATTCAGGGATGTAAACAAAATGATTGGACTTGTACTTTTCAGTGAAGATTGGGTCACAAATGTGTATTTATGGAACCGACAAGAAATTGAATAAAAAGAAATGTTTTTATCAACCCTTCTTTCATAAGAAGCTGGAAATGATTAGTAACTATCACAAAATATTTTACTTGCTGTATGCAATGTTTATATGCATTTTCATAAAAATAGCACATGCATTTACCAAGACATAAATGTTCCTTTTAAAAGTTCCAATTTTTTTTCACATGTACTTTGTTTATAATGTAGAGATTTAATAATTAAATTTTATGAGACTTACAGGGAATTTGACAACACACAAGAAAAACATACCAAACTCTTAAAATGATAACATTGAATATTCAATAAGATATGAGAATTTAATGAAACTAATGTTCAACTTGACATGTGCAAAAGATATCAATTCATAATTTAGTTGCCACCCATATAGGGCAACTTATGTTAAAATTCCTGTTGAATATCATAAAAATTCAGAACAATATTAGCAATATAGTGACCTGAATTAAAGTCAAGAAAGAAATCATGATCTTGATTACCAAGACTTGAAATGCTATGAGAAAGTTCACATGAGCACAAATTAGTATCTTAAGACTAATTTTTTATGTAAGCACTAGTTTTACACCATGAAAATATGAAAAATTAAAAAAAAAATTAGATGTACTCACAGTGTGGATGCTGAATGTTACCATTTTTCCACTTTTCGTACCCAGAAATATTGTTTCCCACTGACCACACATACAACTGATCTGACACTTCAGTATAATTTTCTTCAATATAATACCTGTCTGTGAATTTCATACAAGAATATAAACACAAATATTTCTTGGATAGTTATAGAATAACTTTTGATTACATGTAAAACAGAATGATTTTATCAATTACTAGCAAAAATAACCAGTGCTTCCCGGCAGAGGTTACTCAGAACAAAAATGTCATCAGGGCAAAAAATATTTTCAGTGCCCTTCCAGTGCTGCCTGTACAATGACCTAGAAAATTTTCCTAGATTTGTATACACCATGTGTATGCATAAAATTATAATTTTATCTGCAAACACACACAATTCCATCCAATACATTCATAGTTTAAATTTTGCAGACAAAATGTTTGTTTTTTTTTCAAATTTATTTGCTATTATTATTTTTTCTTACTCCTGATATAAGGATCCTATAGCCGTGCTCCATGTTGCCACACATATCCCACTGCCCTAGAGCCACCACTGCTTTCTGAGAATAGCTGTAACTACATTACATACACTGAAATTCATTATATTTTTATTCATAAATCAGGAAAAAATTTTACTGACTTGGTGCCTGGAAATTGCTGTATGACATATAGCCTATACATTAAGACCCATATATAACGAAGTCGGAAAAAACAACGAAACTATTCGCTATAGGTAAACTTCATTATATCTGTAACGGCTTGGAAAAATGATGCATTCAAGCAAGATAAAACATTTTACATGCACAATACGCATTTTTCAATAATCTAAGCATTTTTAAAATGAATAAAATATTTAATCAATGAAAAAATGAATAAAAACTTTTCACTTGATATGATTGTGGATGTTAAACTTTTTGCATTTAAATTATTTTTGCCAAATACGCATGTAAAATGTAAAGCCTTTTCTTTTAGTAAGACCACGCGGACACCAGAAAATTTTTTCCTCTCTTTTCTCCAAACCATTTAAAGAAAGAATAACCCCAAATTTTTTTGATACCTTACTTTTCAACTGACTGTAGAGCGGGTCATTCCACGTCAAATCCCCCAGCCATGAAATCCATGTCCACAGATTTTGATAATTTTTTTTCTATTTGTTGCTTTTACCATCCTTATTAACTCATTAACTGTGTGAAATGTTATTCACAAATCTCTAAAACTTTTTGAGAAAGCAAATGTTGAAATTTATCAAAAAATTATGCAGATTTACTTTCCCGAGGCTCAATTTTTAAGCGACATTGTTTGAGAAAATAAATCATAATTTTTTCAATTTCCAATGAAATTTTCACTAAAGTGTTCACAAAAACATACAGAATATGAATAAAAATAATCATACACTTACATTTGAATTTATATGCAAAAAAAATATTAACTTTGTTTTTGTGGTATTTCTCGTTAGAAAAAATACAATTTCTCTAATATATTTAGACCAGAGGCACAGCAGTTACCAAAACAACTTTTATATTAAATTTCTCCTAAATATATGAAGTAAAAGACTGGAGAAAAAATAATGTTATTTTGACCATTAATATATTTATTCTGGCTCGCAACACAAAATTCATCGAAATAAGACTGGATATAAGATTATCTCTCCAATAATTTCAAATCATTCAACTAGATACTGAAATGCAACCCATCATCCCAGATTCCAATCATTATTTTTTGTTTATTGCTTCTACCATCCTTGTTGGCCATGCAAAATTTCATGTACATATCTCAAAAACTTTTTGAGAAAAAAAATGTTTTCTAACGCCACAAATGACGTCTCTAAGGCTAGATTCAAGCAATATTATTTATGAAAATATATCATAACTTTGCAGATTTTCAATACATTCAAATGAAATTTTCACTAAAATGCTCACAAAAAATACAGATTATGACTAGGAAAAAAAATGTAAACCTTAGAGCAAAAAAGTCAAATTTAATTTTTTTTTTTTGTAAAACAATTTTTTAAGCACTTTTTTGGATGCACAGCATGAATTTAAATTTTTTTTTAAATTTAATCCTATTAATATATTAAGACGACTATAGAAGAG
The DNA here is from genome assembly GCF_987345545.1 of Pholcus phalangioides. Classification (NCBI taxonomy): domain Eukaryota; kingdom Metazoa; phylum Arthropoda; class Arachnida; order Araneae; family Pholcidae; genus Pholcus; species Pholcus phalangioides. Next base: position 26,725,581 of record NW_028301625.1, read on the forward strand.
TAAACATTATTTTGACAATTAATACACTTGAGTAACAAAACACAATTGTACTTATACGACTGCATTAATTATATTTGTACATTTTGACTTAATATAATGATTCATGCTTTATAAAAAGAAAAAAATTTATATTTTATTTTTCATGTACGCTTATACATTACAGTATTCACTAAATTAAGCTTCATGAGTAGTTAATGCAATAATTCAAAAAAATTTAATAAATTTTAAAATTCTAGGATTAAATGAATTCATGAAATAATTAGAAATGTTAATGTAATGTGTCAAACCAGGGTTGGTGAAAAAAAAAGTTTTTGGTTTAAATTCATACTTATAATAAATTCATTTATTGTTGAATAAAATAATTTTTTTAATTAAACCTTCATGTTCAGATTCTTAGAAAAGTGTTCAAATTCCAAATAATGTAAAAGAATAATTAATTTCACTTTTAATTGATATATAAATATTTCTTATGATGCAACAAAGGCAAACTTTTGCGATCTGATAGTATATTTTTGCATAAAGAATTATTTTGTATTTGATATAAATCCAGATATTATTATTAATCTCATACACACACATATATATATATATTTTAAAGTGATTTTGAACATGCTTATTTATAAAGGTATTTTACCAAAACAGCGTTGATTTTTTTAAAATTACTTTGATTTTTTCTGCATATATTTTAATAAACATATATCTAATATATATAATAAATACAAAATGGTTATACTTGTTTGAAAAAAAATTCCACATTATATTTTTGAAGGCTTTTGAGAACAAAAATACAGGCCTATAGATTTTTCCCAAGACAGGGTCCCCAACAAAATCTGCTTGAACATTTTCCTGACCAAATTCAACAATTTCCCTGACCAAAATTGCATACACTGTCACGCGCATATATAATTCTAAAATATCCAATATCACTCTAAATTATCATCGCCCCCGTATTTGTGGGGGTTACATTCTGAAGGTGGGGAAAATATGGGAAATCTGTGAATAACCGAAACCATAGTTCTTTATTTGCTTATCTCATTTATTGAACATCATGAGAAGAGCAGGATGAGCAAAAGTATAAGGGAATGTAAAAGAGGGTGCAGCAATTGATTGTTGGTGGTTTTCTGAAAGAACATTGTGATTTCTGTTTGTCGTTTCTTCTTCATATCATCAAGTATGTTGGAGTATGTTGACAAGACATCCTCTACAAATTTTTCTACATGTGAAGAACATACCATAGAGGGATCTATATCATGAAAATAATCTACTGCTGATTTGAACTTGTGAAGCCCTCCTGCTATGTTACTCATGGTGAACTTGTCTTCTACTTCTTTATTTTGATCATCTTCTGGTATCACTTGTTTCATGAGCAATCAGCTGCATTAATTCCTCCTTGGTCAATGCATCTGAATTGCTATTAATTAGCTGTTCAACTTCTCTTCTATATCCATATCATTGAACCCTTCTCCACCCACCTGTTTCGCTAACGTGACAATGTCTTTTATAATCTCTTCAGTTGGTTCTGTCCTGGAGCACACATTGTGGCCAAAGGTTAATCCAACCAGAGTTAACTGTTTCTCTCAAGAGCTGCCATGGTTCTAGTGATGACAGTAATGGCATTAGCGATAGTGTAATTCTTCCATACTTTCAAGATATTTTCTGTATTTGCATCTTTTTCTATTGCATGTACAATCATCTTCATTGAGTGACATGTATAGTGAGCCTTGAATGCTCGCATTACAGCCTGATCAAGGGGGCTGAATGATAGATGTTGTATTAGGAGACATATACTTCCACACCATCAGCTTTGAACTCATTGACATCTGGGTGTCCAAGAGTTTTATTCAGTATCAAAAGAACTTTGAATGGCCTGTCTGTGCGGAGTTTGACTTATCCTTTCCCTTCAATGCTCACGGATTCATAGATTTGGAAATGACGGCGGGCTTTACCATGTACCCATACGCATTTGCACAAACAACATAGTAAGTCTACCTTAACTTGTCTTAAAACCAGGGGCTCGGTTTTCTTCTTGGGTGATAAATGTTCTCTGTGGTATTTTCTTCCAAAATAGTGAAGTTTCGTCAGTGTTAAACACCTGCTGAAGTGAATATTCTTTCTCTTCAATAATTTTCTACAGTCTTTGGAAATTTTCTAGCTCCCTCCTGGTCGGCAGCGGCTTGATCGCCAGTGATTTTTACATAGCGTAATCCGAATCATTTTTTAAACCTGCATTCGAGCAAATGTAACAGATAATCTTATTGGTCAAATTTTTAAAATTTTATAAAAGAACTTTTAGAAAAATTTTATAGTGTAATGCTGGCTTTATACACAGGGTGCATAGCAAACAGAGATTATGGCATTTTACTGGTGAACTGTTGATCCTAGAGGGATACTTCCCATTAGAAAAAGTTTACAAATAACGTGTAGTACTCAGATATATCATTCATGTTTCAAGGAGTTGTATGTTATTAAAATGAAAAAAAATTGACTTTTTATACAGTCCCTGTGTGCCCCAAAACCCAATTAGAAAATTGTTGCCCTGTCTCTGCTGATGCAACAGCAAAAAAATTCAATGTTTCTAACTGCAATATTCACTGAAATATTCAAATTCCAAAAATGTAAGAAATTTTGGGAAAAAACAGTGTTAACTGCGGGTAAAATGGTTTTTCTGCATTTAGAGCTGTTTTTCCATTTTTTCTATATTTTTTTCGAATTCAAATATTACAGTGAATATTGAACTTAGAAACAGTGAATCTTTTTTTGTTGTTACATCAGGAGAGACAGGGTAACAACTTTCTAATTAGGATTTTGGGGCACCCTCCCCCCGGGACTGAATAAAAAGTTAATTTTTTTATTCCAATAACTACACAACCCCTTGAATTATGAATGACATATCTGAGTGCTACACATTATTTGGAAACTTTCTCTAATTCAAAGTATGCTTCTAAGATCAATGGTTCACCAGTAAAATGTCAGACATGCTGTTTGCTATGCACCCTGTATATGTGTGTCTCCCTAACATATTTATGAGTGTCTGAGATATGCATGTTATGTTTTCAAAATGATGTAATCTATTTCCAAAATTGAAAGTTAAAGTGGCAGCTGGGCAATTAACCAAAGTTAAGACTCTTCGACAAAATTCAGAAGGCAAAATTCATTAGGATGGCACAGGGTTCATACAACATTTCCTAAACAAAAATGAAGTTTCCAATCGGTTTTTAAGGAGTCATGGCAAACTTCATAACTTATGAGTTTTACAGCAAAAAAAAAAAAAGAGGGGAGGCACAAATGCAAATTTGTTTTGAATCTGATACACAAATTTTTCCTCGCCTCAAAAATATAGGCGCAGAGTGGTTCAGAAATTACAACTTGTGATTTTTGCTACCCAGCATTATAAGAATTCATAAAATAATAAAATCTACATACAGATAGTCCATACTTTTCTGTTGCCACCAAAGTGTTTTAAAACCTTCAAGTTTTGGTCAAAAGTGTAACCTATTATAGAGTAGCATAAATTATAAAAACTCTAAGTGATATTCATTTCTCCTCAATTATTTAAAATAAAAACCACAGATGAAAAAGATTTTCTTTAGAAAATTATATTTGCAGCAACTCTGTACTCACCACTCTTGGTGAAAGTGGATCAACACATACACAAAAAAAGTTGTACTATAATGATGTTCAGAGTAAAAATTTTTTGCAAAACTTTTATTTACAAAACTAGGTATAACATGAGACCCCAAAACTCAAAGGTGTTGGTGAATTCTCATATGTAGTGGCACCATTTTGTGGCAGGAATGATTAGAACTTATCTAGGTCCTTCTTTTTTATTTCAATTTCATTGTCAATGAATAATTCTTCTTTTACTGTTTTTTTTTCAGTATGTTAGACTTCAAAAACAAGGAGGGGCCTTTTTTTTCATTCCCCTTTCTCTATAAGCATGTCTGCTTCTTTTTTATTCCCCTTTCTCTATAAGCATGTCTGCTTCTTTTTCATTCCCCTTTCTCTATAAGCATGTCTGCTTCTTTTTCATTCCCCTTTCTCTATAAGCATGTCTGCTTCTTTTTCATTCCCCTTTCTCTATAAGCATGTCTGCTTCTTTTTCATTCCCCTTTCTCTATAAGCATGTCTGCTTCTTTTTCATTCCCCTTTCTCTATAAGCATGTCTGCTTCTTTTTCATTCCCCTTTCTCTATAAGCATGTCTGCTTCTTTTTCATTCCTCAAAATGTTTCCTTCAATCCACTGCTTTCTTTCCTTCAAATTTTTAATATTTTCAACGCATTTTCTCTTTTCTCTCATTTCTACTGATTGTTTTTGATCTTCTAAGTATTGGGTGCATTTATGTCTAGCAGATGATGCAGGGAGCCTCAATTGCTGTGTGATGGGAACATTTAGAACCCCACCATACAACCTTATTTGATCAAAAACCAGTCTTTGTACAATGTATGATTCCTTTTTCAAATTCTCAACTTCAATGGCTTTATTGACTGAAAAACTTCGTTCCACAGATGCTTGTCCATGGAACAAGATCAAAATAACTTTTAATAAACTTCAAAGCCTATCATTTTTTGTCACTCAAGTATGGAAAGAGAAAACTGTTCAATGACATAGTTTTTGGAACGAATGCTTCAAATGCAAACAGATTTCTTTTCACAACTTGTAGAAAATCCTCATACGGATAAGAGAGGATTTCATCTCCAACTTCAATGGATATTTGTTTTTTTGGGACAAATAAGATGAGAGATTACACTCTTCTGAACTTTGTTTTTGAAATTTCTTGGCATGTAACAATATATCTTGTCTAAACATGATGAAAAAAATTTTGTACCAACATATAGGGCATTTCTCCATAAGTGCCTGAATGAATTTTATTATGAATGTGTGGCATTCGTTTTTTAATGTAAGGTGATCTTTATCTGTCAGTTTTTTTTTGGAACATTTTCTCTAACTGCCTGGTCTCCAATAAATCCAAAACTAACATTGCGTTTCAGTGAATGTAAACTTTCATCAGTGAAGTCAAATTTACAGATATTTCCACAGTTTTGATTGCTTCAATGCTGTCATCCTTCATTATTCTAAAGAGCTTAAGGCACTGTTTTAATCATTTTCATTGTGTCTTCAGCAAAAAAAGGCAGCAAAAGTTTATCACTCTGGTAAGCAATCAAGAATGGTTGCAAAATATTTAAAATAGACAAGAACACATTAAATTTGATCACAATAGCATAATTTTTGGAGGCTTCTGAGATTATTGAGAAGGACTTCCATGTCACTTTAGGAAATGTTCCGCTTTCAACATTTTATTATATAAGTCATAATATCTTCCCAAATTTCAATTGCTCCCTCAATCGCTAGACAATTTTCAAGCCATCTGATATGGCAAAACTTCATGGGAAGTTTTTTGTCTTGCTCATACTGAGAAAATCCTCCCTCCTTGCAGAGGAACCCTTGAAAATCCAGTATAAACTGCTCAATATAGATGATATATTCCAGTCAGTTGCACATGCTCCTTTCATAAAAGCATTGTTTAATATATGGAGGCCACAACTTCCAATAATCACACATTGCATTCCATATTCTTTTTGCAAGTCATGCTGCAAATTTTCAAAGAATGTACAGTTCACTGATGGCCCATCCATTGAGATTTACAACAGTTTTGCCAATTCCAATTTTTCAGTAGCTTTAGAAAAAGAACAGAGGAGATGATCAGCCCTTGAGTGTTCCAAGAATAGAGGTTAAATACTGAGTCCTGTCTTTACGTGAGCTCCAATATCTGATGTACATTTCCATTTTTTTTATTTTGGTTTTTACTATTAAGACTTTCATAAAAAAGATGAGTACTTTTCCAGTGCATTAAGCTGTTCTGAAAAAACTGTTTGGTAGTGTGGTGTTAATCCAAAGTGACACAAGTAGGCAGCTTTCCTTTCTCCACAGCTAATTTTTTTTGCTATTTAGCTGTCAGGAAACATTACTTGGAAGAGTTTTGAAGTATCTCCACAACATTTGTACAAATAATGATGTTTAACACATTTCCATACCCACAGAGTTTCGGCATACAGTACTTCTTTCTTTGCTATAAATGAATTCAGTGTTTTCAGATGTTGAGAGTTCCCCAGAAGAACAAGATGGTACATTTGATGAACATGCAGGGCTTAAGTAATTTGTCATCCCCCTGCAGACTGCCTTTAATGTTTAGCTCCTGAAAAGAAATAGAAAACATTAATAAGCAATAAACCTCAAAATTTTTCAAAGAAAAACAAGGTAGAATAATAATTTCTTTTCTAAAAGCATCGTCTGAAAATTAAATTTGACAGTAGAATTGTATTTTTTTTCATCTATTTACTGCAATTTTGTAAATCCCAAAAGAAGCTGTCATAACTAAAAACATTTACTCAAATTATAATTTCTGGTTAGATATGTAATTCAACACTGAGCAAAAGAAATGGGGGGCAAGTCATATATTCTTACCCTTTGAGGCATAGCTATGAAAAATTTATTCCTAGATTAGGAACTTCTATCAGACGTGCCCACGTTTGGAATCCAGAAATATAGGATTCTCCCGAGGGGGTACCCCTCGGCATGCTCATAGGCCCAATCAAAAAAAACTTTCTTGAGGGGAAAAAATTAAAATTTTTAAAATCAATAAAGGAAATGTGTCCCCCCCCCCCCTTCCTAGGCAGGTCCTGCATAGCCCCTGAGCAGAATATAATACTGCAAGACATTTGCATCTCCTCTTGAAAAGCAACAACTTTTGATATGAAATCATATAAACAGAGACCATCAGAATTCATCAACTTTTTGATAAGAGGCAACTGTATTTTACTTTCAATTTTGGAACGGACATGGATCTAGAGGGATGGTGACACGGATCTAGGGGGCCTACTCCCAAGCACCATGAATAATAAGGAAAAATCAGCCTGTCCTGTAAAATGCAGGACGATTCAACAAAGCTACAAAATAAATCCCCCTCCCTGAATCCGCACCTGATCTGGAATGTCCTTACGTTTTATTTTCAATGCAATTGCATCACTCCTTTCACATGCTACGGATTCGTCCACATGCAGACATTCCATTGGTGGCATGAGCAATTGGGTGGTTGCCATCCACTGCCACTACAACAGATAGCTGCCGTTTACAACAACACAGTGGCCTACGCGACAATGCATGATTTTACACGCTATGGACATTCCTCAGTACGGAGCTACTCTGAGTGGTTTGGCTGTAGTTTTCCTACTTTTTATTTTATTAAATTGAGTTCTTAGTTCAATTTTCTCTGTAGATTTTACTTTGAAAATTAGCAAGAATGGCTATCAATAGTGAACTTTTTATTGCATTGGTCGAAGCTAGACTTGTACTTTGGGATAATACTTTGGATAATTACAATTTGATTAATTAATTAATCAAATAATGTGACAGACATCCTTACATCATTTTCGTGGTTAATGGGGTGGATCCAATGAATACAATCTCTCCTTTGACAGTGGAGTAATTGACAAATAAAGCAATAATTTCATTTCGCTCCATACCTTCACACACAAAACAGTGAACTGCAGACTGAGTGTGGTGACTGTTACATCTCCTCGCGTGAAGGAAAAAGCAATTATCTCTGTGTGGAGGATCTGCCATATGGATGAATCCATAGCATGTGAAAGGAGCGTATTGCGACAGCTTTATATCATGCCGTCAGCACACAACAGCGACCACATAGAGCTCCTATACATCACTGTAGCTACTGTAATCCATGACAATCACAGTCATAAGGCTGATTTCTACTGGCTAAAAACAGAGTGCTGCCCTGCGTCATATCACAAATGTTTCTCAATTTGCACCTTCCCAAAGCAGAATCCAGACCTGCGGCTACGCCAAACCAAACAAAAACCAATTTACAAGCGTGGCTGATGACAGCGTGAAAGAAGAATGTCGAACGATGAAAGGTAGCTAAGATATGTTTATATATGGGTATTAAGCCTCTGCATAGTATTTATAAAATAAAAAAATTTAAACCAATACTCTTACCTTTCATGTGTATTTTTACCTCAGTTTCTCCCATTCCTGCTATATTGAAAACTTTGTTACGAACGCCACATTTTGCTTTAAAACGGTCGCTTACTTGCAGTAGCCATTCTTTGTATTCACTTTTTAGCAACCAAAGTTTATTAAAAACTCACTTTTTACCAGGCATCCTTCAAAAAAATATATGATGGATTAAAAGACCACACTATGCATCAATTAAAACCAAAGGATGCCTGTCAAGAGGACACAGAGAAACCCTGTTCCCAAGTCAAAAAAAATTTCCAATTACTGTAGACATTCTTTATCAAAAACAACTAGAATTAAATTTAGTCATTACTTTCATGACCATATGTCCCATATTTCCTGGGATTCCTTCCCGTATTTTCACAAAATTTAATAATAGAACGCAGGAAAATTTCAGAAAAAGACTAGAAAAACAACTAGGAACTAGATGGGTATTTTTTTCAACTAAATGGCTGAAAAAAAGACCAGATTTTGTCGGAAAATAACTAAGTTGTTAATACTGCAGCACTGAGCTGTAGGGAAATTATAGCTCAGTGCTGCAGTATTGCCAACAGCTATAGGGAAACTATAGCTCGACACTACACTTTTTTTTTCATTTACCACTGCAAAGGTAATATGCTTCTGAATAACACCTGGGTGGGAGGAGCTAGGGCCACTAGTTCATGACCAATCAGAAGCAGATGAGGCCACTGGAATATGTCCTCGCCTCTTGGCTGCATGAGTCCTCCACAGAGCTGCTACAGGTAGCCTTGAAATCCCTATAAATAAATTTTTTTTTTCTCTTCTTTTTCTCCTTTTTTTCAGGGATCTTCTTTCAGCATCAAGTATCATCACCTCAGAGGGAAGCATTCAGGGTATGAGAAAAGTAATGACTTATTTCAGAAACAGCAGGGCAGATTTTAAAGAGTTTTTAAGGCTCTTAAAAAGGAAATGAAAATTAATGACTTTTTAAGGAGTTTTTAAGCGGCGTACGAACCTTGCTGGCAGCACCTAACTAAAAACAGAGAAATTACAGTCACTTGCGAGATATCACATACAATTACCTCAGCAACATAAACATTGAATATATTAGAGTTGACAGTATAAAGAATTGTTTCTCCTTTGGTGATCCTATTCACATGCAGGTCTAAAACACAATCATCATGATCAGCATAGGTGGTAATTTGCTTGGTATCCTGGAATATACAAAGTAAGATTAATTTGAGTAGTACAAAAGCTAAACCATTGATACAGTTAAAAAATATTGAAATTAAATGTTGTTGAATTCCATAAAATCGGATTCACTCTGTGTAATTATTAGACAATATAATTATATCGAGTTATATACACTACTACTAAACTTGGAAATACACAGTGCCATCTTAACAAATGGGCTTACCCGGGCATAGCATGGGACCTCAAAAGAAGAGGGGTCTCATATAAATAAGATTTGGTTCAAATTTTAGAGAGTAAGCACGTAAATTTGCCTGACAGGGCCCCAAAAAAATCACTTGACTCTGGGTACCCATAATGCTCCTAAAACTGCCCTGATAATACGTAGATTTGGAATTGCACTCAATGAATTGTAAAAGGCCAATGAAAATGCATCATTTTCTTTCAAGAAAAAACACAAACAAGTATGAGTCATTGTAATAAAATTTCAAGTCAAAGAAATAAACTTTTTACTAAACCAACGTCATTGCAAGAAAATGTTATCCTTCGATGCTGAAGAAGCGAGTCTCCCCTAACCATGTTTTTGTATGAATATTCAGAGGAAAAACTACTACGATTGTTTTCGAAGCGGAATGACAATAGTACCAAAATTTTCCTTTTATTCTTATATTGTCAAAATCGTCACAGATAGGGTTTGGATGCCTGATAAGCATGAGTAAATAGTACAATAGTAATGTGAATATGTGAGCCCCACCACACATATTCACATAGATATAAATGCTTCTTTCAAAAATTTTAATTTTCCTCACACATTTTTTGCTTATAGCATGTGGAGTTTTCAATAGAATTTCACAAAACCTACAGAGAACTTGACAATGCGAGAAAAAAAATACCAAACTGTTAATTGAAATGAAAACATTGAACATTCAGTGAGGAATGAGCATTTGATGGAAATAATTTTCAAGCCCACATGTATGAGTGATACAGGGTTACCAGATTTGAAAACTTAGAAAGGAGGATGCCTGCGCATGCACCCTTAATAACATTAATTTTTCCAATTTCCAGAACACATGGCGCCACTATGCTGACCAATAAAACCGGCCACATAGCAATAACTTTTGCCAACTAAAACAAAACCACTAAAAAAAGAAAAAATTCTGAGAATTTCAATGACTATTGGTCAATGCATGTTGGAAAAAAATCAAAAACACTCATATCAGTGAAGAGATATATGTTTTTCAGAGAAGAAAATTTCCTCAGAAAGAAAGGAAAATTATTCCAAAAACTGGAAAAGGAGGACAAAAGGGTGAATTTTCCAAAATGTAGGAGGACACTTGAAATGACATTAAAAAAGAGGATGGCTGGTAACCCTAGAGAGATATAAATTTCTTTTTTCCAAATTTTTACTGCCTACTATATAGGGCAACCTAAATAAAAATTCCAGTTGAATATCGCAATAATTCAGAAACATGTTAATGATATAATGAGCTGTATCCAATAATTCAGAAACATGTTAATGATATAATGAGCTGTATCCAATAATTCAGAAACATGTTAATGATATAATGAGCTGTATCCAATAATTCAGAAACATGTTAATGATATAATGAGCTGTATCCAATAATTCAGAAACATGTTAATGATATAATGAGCTGTATCCAAGTTACTTTGTGAAAGCAATTGGGATGAAACGATATTTTTCACAAATTGTCATTTTGATTATTTTTTGCCATTTGATTATCACAAGAATAGCTCCACTTTCCCTAGCATTATGTGAGTGAGCAAAACACATTTCTGATGCCCATATAAGAGAAGAAACTCAGTGCTTGAACATAAAACATATGTACGGTGTCAAATGAAAATGCATAATTTTCTTTCATGGAAAAACACAAACACAAGTATGAGTCATTGTAATAAAATTTCAAGTCAAAGAAATAAATGTTTTACAAAAACCGACGGCATCGGAAGTAAAAAATGCCATCATCCGATGCCCAAGGTGAGGGACTCCCCATCTATACATATTTTTGTACAAATATTCAGAGAACCGTATGTAACAGCAAACATAAGCAAAGAATCACATGATAGAAAAGCAAAAAAATCATATGACAGTAACAAATACAACTCACTACAGTTGAATCCTGTTTTAACGAATACCGTTATAGAGAAAAAAAACCTTGTTTTAACGAACATTTTTCTAATCCCCAGATAAATTGACGTAGAAACAATGAAAAACCTGGAATTCCTTTATAACGAAATTTCGTTATAATGAAGTGATTTCTCCGGTATCCGTAATGGGATTAGACTGTATACTGTCGACTTGTGAATTTTCATATAACCATTTCAGACTCTGTATGCACAAACTCACTTTATATTCTTTTTATAACCTGAAAGGAGTTCAGCCTGACTTCAAGAATCATAAGTGTGTTATCAGGGTTAAATTTCCTGAGGTTAAAAAAATAATATCCACAGAGAGAAAAAAAAAACTCACCCCCTCCCCATTTGTGAGTACTTGGTTTGAAAGAGTTAAGTTGCCCCAAACAGTTCACAATAAAAACTTGAAAAAATAATCTCTTGCGCACACATATTTAAAAATTATTTCCTTCAAATGCTCTTATCTCACTGAATGTTCAATGTTTTGATTTCAAATCACAGCATAATTTTTTTTTCTTAGATTGTCAAGTCTGCTGGTCTGGCAGTTGAGTGGTTAAGAGAGCTAGCCTTTGACTGTGCAGGTCTGGATTTGAATCCTGATTAAGGCATGGATGTCTACTAACATAAACAAATTCCTGAACAGATCGTTAAGCTCTCTTGGGGAATACATAAAGATTATGTTATAAAAAAAAGTTTTCTGTATAAAATTCGTGAAATTTTATGAAAACTCCTTTACATGATAACAGGAGAAAAAAATTGAAATTTTTGAAAGAAACTATATATTTGTGAATATACGTGCTGTTTCCACGAAATGCATACAGAGCTGGTTAAATATATTTTTTTGAAAATTACAAATAATTTGCAGCTTTACGATGCAGGGTTGATCAAAACAAATTTTTTCTTATTCAATTTCTTGTCTGTCCCACTTTTCTCTTTGCTGGCCTAAAGTGAAGTTTACCTATTTTAGGCATTTTGCAGGTGACTATGCATCACCATGTTTGCACTGTATGTTATTTTGTAACAGCTAAATAATTTTCTCTAACTTCGTAATTGGAAGTTTTGCTCCATCTCCCTGTTTTTGAATTTCAATGGCCAACTTCAAAAATTTACCACTGCTGTTTGTTCCATTTGCTCAGAAGTAGTCAGTTTGTTACACTGTCATTTAAGTTGCATAGCTGCAGCTCTCTTAATTCCCATGTTATTTCAGGTAAAAGGGATTTTTCCACACACACCTCCATGTATATAAACTTTTTTTTTTTTCAAAAGGCTGTTTCCCTGCTTGATAAACCAGAAAAATTATGCACCAAAGAGAAAATGTTCTTTTTAAATGGATGCAGCACGATCAAAGGGGCTAAAGCCTTTAAAAAAAAGGTTCATGTTATATTTCTGGCACATGGCTTACACAGATTGGCTGAATACTTTGGGAGAATTATTGCGATATTGACAAATTGATTTTTAATGGAAAAAAGTGTTTAGGGAAGCTCCTAAGAAAATATAAAGTTTTAAAGAAACTGCACCAGCTTTACCTCTTTTATCTTAATCTGTTTTCATATGTTGGAGAACATGGCTCAATGCCGTCTTCCTATTATTTTTGTAATTATGATGCCTTGAAGAATGTAGTTGGCATTTTTGATTGATCAGATGTGAAGAATCAAAAGCATCAATACATCTTCTATAAATATTTAAAAGGACTGTTATATATTGGTCAAAAACTTTAACAGAAAATTCTGCTCCAACTTTTCTAAATTACCAAATGCAATAATACATTTGAAGACTGTTGGATAATACTTTGTGTGTGGTATCGGGATTCATTCACCAAGTTAAGTTAATTCAAAAATTATTAGTTAATTCAAAACTAGAGAAAATATTACAAGCGATCCAGATTACTCAATAAAAAATAAATGATGTTGTATATGGTTCCCATATACAGTTTGATAAAACAAATACAGCACTATCTCTGCATGAAATGACTTTCTTCAGATTTATTCTAACAACTATGTGTGATGTGGAACAAATTTTTACATTTATAAGAACACACTGCTAGACTACAAAAGTTTTCGGTTTGAACATTTGAAAATATTTTTCATACTTCAGTGTGATTCTAGATCCTACTAGAAGAATGAATAGTATTTTTACATAAGGTTAATATAAGTCACATAAGTATTTTTTTTAAGGTAGGCATATTCATTTTCATTTAAATTTTATGAGATAGTTTCAATTTTAAATCATTTTTAACTTTCCATCAATTAAATTAATGTATTTATGGCTGTATATTTTCAACTCAATACAATAAAAAGCAATAATTGGAAAAGAAGAGATGAAATAGTGAGGAAAATGATAAGATTATGTTTTTGTTTTTCAGGTCATAAAATCCTGCACCTTAATAGGCCTAATCACAATCATGGGAAAAAACATGAAAAAAATATGCTGAATAATTTCAAACAATATACCATAATATGAAACCGCTTCACAGTTTTGTCTGATGATCCAGTATACACATAGCTTTCAAAAACCTAAGATTCAAATAAGACAAAATTAAAATTAAACACTAATTCTACAATAAATTACTGAAATTGAATAATGAATAAATCTTTTAGTCATTTATTGATTCAAATATTTTTCAATTTCAAAATATTTAGTGGCCTCTGGACCTAGGACCCTAAAGTGAGAGAGGAACTCACTTTCACTCAAAAAAAACCCAGGTTTAACCAACACAACAGGTTTTTCCATTACCCAGGAAATAGAGCAACATCACCAGACCTGTCATTTGGGGGGTTGGGCCTTCATCCCCAGCTTTAGAAAATACACAAGAAATGGTAAATATATATACACAAATAGGGTATGGGGGCCCAAATATCATGTTCCTAATATTGACTACCAGGTTCCTTCCTAATTAATACTGGTAGCTACTACCAAAACTTCAAGGCTTTCCTCCTCAGTAGTTGTTTGTGGAGAGCTAGACGCACCTGTATTGTTCTTTCTTTTCTCTGGGAATTTTTTCTAATTTTTGTGTACGATAAGTTAATAAACATGTTTAATTACTTTTAGTATAATGAATAAAGTTCAAGCGATAATGTTATATCACTTGAGGCAGTGATAGGGACTGTAACAGGCTACATTTTAGTGTAGTTTGTTTCTTGGTTTGTGATTCGACTCCGAGGGTGGAGGCTGCCATATCTGAGCGTTAGGTTGTTCCCAATATCGCTCACTTCAGTGTTCCCATTATCACCCTAGGCAATATTATGAACACTTTTGAAGTAGGTTTTTTTTCAGGTGTCACATAGAAAGATGTGGAATAAGATTAAAATGAAAGAAATGTAATAGTGGTAAAAATAAAGAGATGGGACTATTGAAAGCATTGTAAGCTTTTCAAGTACCTGGATCTACATTAAAAGGCTACATAAAAAACCTGAAGATAAACTTAAAAAATTACTTTATGTGCCACTAGGACGAAGGCCTTTTTTATCTCCTGATGTAAAAGATCAATGTGTTGAGTATTATTTATAAATGGACAAAACGTACATTATAGACTTACAACAAAGGATGTAAAAAAAATGGAATTTCAACTTGTTATTAGAAATAATTTATGCCACCCATTTTCTGAAGAAAAAAAGTTCACATATGAAATGGCTCCCTCTATTTTTTAAACAGATACCCCGTCTTGTCTATGGAAAAATGAAAAAAAAAAGGAAAAGCACTATCACTTGAAAGTCCATCAACTTCTGGCAAGACACTAGCAAAAAAAATCAGGCAAAGCTGTAAAAGAACCAGCTCCAAAAAAATGCAAATCTGAAAAATGGGAGGAAGTTTTTCCCTCTTCAGAAGATGAAGAACCTCCATATGCTGTCAACTGATGACGACAGCAGTTGTGGCAAAGAAGATAATGATGCCCAATGTTCAATTTGTGGAGGACTTTACTCAAACAATTATTATAACAAAATATGGTTAAAATGGCCTAATGAAAAATGCAATAAGAGGAAAGTAAAGAAAACAAAACATTATGTTTGTGTAGAATGCTCCTAAGTTTTTTTTTTTTGATGTTGTATTTAAAAAAAAAGTGTTAAAAGGGAACGTTAGTAATATTTCTAAAAGTACAAAAAAGCTGTCTTGTATTATTTTCGATTTCATTGTCATTTTAACATTTAATAAAGGAAATGTAATCATCAGATAAATTAAACTTTATTTCAATCCATTTTAAATGTAGGCAATAATAGGAACATATAGTGGGTGATATTGGGAACACTTTTTTTTAATAGGAAAAATTCCAAAAATATGGGAAAAAAGCCGCCTGCTTTTTTTCCATATTTTTGGAATTTTGGAAAAAAATAGCCAGAACATATCAAATTGTGTGATATCAATAGAGTACTCTTGAATTGTTATTAATTAGCTGCCTGGCAGTCCAGTGGTTAGGGAGCTAGCTTCTGACTGTGCAGGTCTGGGTTCGAATCCCGGGTCGGGCACGGATGTCTACTAACGCTAACAAATTCCCTGGACAGATCGTAACGATCTCTTGGGAATATGTGATCAGCACGTTATTATTATTATTATATTTTTTTTGGGGGTGTGTAAAAATTATGTGCTATAGTTGTAATTCAGTTCATCTTTTTAGACAACAGTCTAGACTATAGTTTCCCAACCTTTTTTGTCCCATCGCCCCCTTCTTCAGAAATTTTTTCTCCCCCATCGCCCCCCAATGGAATCTAACCCATAGGATCCTATGTTAAACTCGTAGCTTCTACTGCCCCCCTGGAACATTCCATCGCCCCCCCCAGGGGGCGTTAACGCTCACATTGGGAATCACTGGTCTAGACCAATAGAATAGAACAATTTTTACATGAATTAGTACTTTGATTAAAATAATGGCTTCAGATGGTGATATTTGGGCCCTCTACCCTATATATATACAGACATTGAGTCATCGAGTATATGTTCTTTGCCCCCCCCCCCCAGAAAAAGTTGAAATGACAGTTCTGAACATCATATATATATGTGCTTCGGTACATCAACATTAAAAAATATTTTATTAAATTTTTTTATAAATTATTGTAAACAAAATAAGGCAAATAAAACAAAGAATATGTTATTAACCTTATAAAGTACAGCTCTACAAGAAAAATGTATTAATTGTGAATTCTTGTGTTTTAAAAAAGCCCCCCCCCCCGCCCCCATAGTTTTGACACGTAAAAATCTATATATACATTGAAGCTCTTATATAATGATTCTGAAGAGACTAGAGAAAAGTATCATTATACAGAATTTATCATTATAGGTGGAATATAGTAACACTATGGGAAGTATTCTGGGACCAAAGAGTGATGTCCTTAAATAGGTGATTATTAGAGCCCGGATTATATGCACTAAAAAAAGGGAAAAATATGCACTAAAAAAAGGGAAAAATATGCACTAAAAAAAATACAAATATGCACTAAAAAATGCAAATATGCATTAAAAAAAATGAAATATGACGTTGCGTTGGAAATAGAAAAATACGCATTAACATTGGCGGCATTGATTGATCCTACAATTTAAAATAATGACCATGCAATAAAAAATCCAAAACACATATTTAAAAAAGAAAAAAAAAAGTAAAAATATGCTAATTCCGCAAAAAATATTTAGTTTTCGGAAAACTCATCACATAATTCACTGCATGCCATTAAGAAATAATTAAAAATATTCTTACACAAAAATATTAACTTACTTCGTCAAGTAGCATAATTCCTGTTGCAATATATAACGCTATGCTTTTTAATGTTCTGCATAGTCATGTTCTGCCTCTTATCCTGCAGTAGAATTTTATATGCAGAAAATGTCCTTCCTACATCCACAGAGCTTACGGGGTGATATTTACAAAATTTGGTTTCTGATTCTTGAATTTCAGATGGTAATTGGACATCTCTCGCTTCCCCATTTAAATAACTGTTAATTGCCTGCAATGTCCAGAAACCCCAATTTTTTCCCGACACCAACTCCAATTTTTCTTTTATGGACTCCCATAGAATCCGGAATGTCTAAAACACGTTTTTCAGCTTCCCTTACAACCTGTATGGCTTCATTTAGTGAAGACCACGGGTTTCTTATTTGGTTATGTTGCTCGGCAACTAAAACAAATGCGTTCGAATTAGACTCAAATCTCTTCTCAGCATTTCACTGGAAAAAACCGCTTTCGTGGCAATTATGGCAGATGAATCATGATTGAAAGAGTCAACCACACTTTTCACATTATCAAAATTTTCAGAATAAAATAATGGTACTTCAACCCACGTTCCCCATCTAGTCAAAACAGGCTCGGGTGGCAGGGGGATATTTGGACATGCTTCTTTGTACACTTTTGATCGCAATGGGGCTTTCAAAAATATTTTTTTCACGGATGAAATGATAATGTTCTTGAACACATTCAGCTCTCTAACTTTTTCTGCAATGTGATGCAACCCATGAGCTAAGCAAGACACGTGTACAAGGTTAGGGTGAAACACTTTGAGTGCTTTTCCAGCTTTCACCATGTACGGGACAGCAACACTGATAAAAGCAAGGGCGTTTTCACAGGAGGAAACACTTTGTGGCCATAAAATGTGCAAAGAATCATTTATAAATCTGGCGATTCCAGAATGATCCACTTTTTCAAGAGCCTTGCATGAGAGCAAATGTGATCAAGAGATGGCCCTTTAAAATCCATTTTTCCACATATCAAATGTGCCACACAGCGACCACAAGCATCAGTGGTTTCATCTACTTATCCAAATAGGGTTGCTTTTCAAGTTAGTACAAATTTTCTGATCATGTACGCAATCTCCAAATAATTTTTCCGAATGGTTGATTTATCCAGGACATTCTGATTTTTACAGTACTTTTTTGGAAAATTTCTAAAATTTATATTGTTTAGTTTGTAGAAAGGAATGCTGCTTCCTACCAGAGCATTGCATAAATCTATTAAAAATTTGTTTTTCCCATCACTCTGTGGAGTTAAAACGGTGGTCAACAGTGCCTGCATAGAAAAAAATGTTGTTCACTCTTTTCTTTCCTAGCAGTATGTCCACTCGTTTTCACATGCTGGTCAACTTGGAATTTCTTTTCGCAAGCAATATTTTTTTCACATAGCCTGCAATATATTATTTGCCCATCTGTCGTCAAATCTTTAGGGTTTTCGGAAATCTATTTTCTTAAAAAATCGCTTTTGCATCTTTTCGTTTTAGGCATTTCCAAGTGTGGTCACTAATGAGAAAAAAATGGAGAAAATTTCTGAAGAGGAAAATGTCGACTTGCTTACGCCAGAAGACTAAAGAAAAATTGAAGTGATAGAATACGTTTACCTCGCATTTAAAATCCTGCTAAAAATAAGTGAATGAAGAACTTAGGTTCTTAGTTAAGAAATGGTGGGAGTGGTGATATACTCTGCCACCACAAAAATGACACCAGATTTTTTTTCATTTGTACTGTTAAAATATTCTTTTCCTTTCCCTTTTCGGAGAAACATCAAAAGATACGAAAATAAGAAAGAAACCCGCTTTTTTTTATGGTGAGCTGAAATATGTCTCTTCATGAAAGTTTGAACAATTATCCTGCGTCTATTGCCCTCTGCAGCCTAACATGTATTTGCTAATCGTCTGTTTTTTTTCTGGGTTCGCTAGAGATGCTCGAGTTCCTCAGGGAAGGGTGAGGCAAAGTGCTTCCAGGTACAGAGCCTGGGAGTCTCTTTCTAGGGTCCAGTCAATACCTCCTACAGATACGTATCTCTTTGTGTAAGTATTTGTATATATGAGGCATTGGTCCAGTCAGCGTTTCCTTAACGAGTGAAAAAAAAAAGAATTCATTTATTCATCTGTGAAATTTACTTAAATGACCCCCTGAAGTCAAAACGACTGTTTCGGAACATATGGTCACCGTTCACTTCAAACCTTTGACAATAGGAATAAAGAGAAAATCAAAATAATTTATGAAATGACTTCAGAAAAAACTGTTACTTTACATCAGTGTGATCTTTGACTTTGCATAACTTGATGTATTTTTTGAAAGGCAGCAACTCATATCATGTTCTGGTTGTAATCTGCTTCTATTTTCATGACAGAAAGTGTAGAAAAGCCATCTTCACATAGGTATGTACTAGGAAATGGAAGTAAAACACTTTCATAATTTCACTGAAGAGAATGGGTTTTTCTCCAAACTAAATCCAAAACAAACACAGTTCACACAACAGCATTTGTTTTTGAAAACAGTTCTTGCTTTTATGAAATTGACAATTTGAATGATCTCTTTCATAGCAACACACAAATCTTCTGATAGCCTCTTGAATGCAAAATTTTTTTTGTACAGAAGACAATGAAATGCCATAACTTGAAAATTTATTTTTTTCACTTTTGGATAGAATCTGTGGTTTGTCCCAAGCATAGACGGCACCCCCATCAGTACAGACGTTGTTGCATTGAGACTAAGACAAACCTTCCTCTTTAAAAAAAAAATAAGTCTGTTAGATTGAAAATGTCTGCACCTATAGTGCAGTTAGTAAGTGGGTGGAAAACAAATGTTTCTTCAATTTTAAAACCTCTCCAGCATATCGTACGTAATTGACTAAGACAAACCTTCTTCTTTAAAAAAAAAATAAGTCTGTTAGATTGAAAATGTCTGCACCTATAGTGCAGTTAGTAAGTGGGCGGAAAACAAATGTTTCTTCAATTTTAAAACCTCTCCAGCATATCGTACGTAATTGAGCATCTTCACTCACATCAGTGATTTCAGCCAGTTGCAGACTAAACCTTCCACTTGTTTTGATGGATGAAATAACTTTTTTATATTTGTTGATGTATCAAAAATATGCATGCCCATCGTGTCATTGGACAGTGGCATTTGTTGAATTTTTTTTTTTTTTTGCATATTCTTCACCACATGTAATGCAGACATCTATAGCTGCTGGTTTAATCAAAAGTAAAGGACTTCAATATAGTGTGTGGTTTTTCCTTCACAATTCGCCAAGCTATATAATATGAAGCAAGAGTGGCTTGCTGGACAGAAAAAGCTGTCTTTTTTCAATTACAAATTCATGTCAGTTGCTGTTCTTTTCTTTTGAAGAAACTTTGTTCTCAAGTCACTAAAAAGCACTGTGTTTACTTTCAAGGTGCCTCTTTAAATTATTTTGTTTCAGTGATTCGTTGCTCAGTACTTCTTTACATATGACACATTGAGGCTTAATGATCCCTTGATCATGTATGGATGTGAATCCAAAGTCTAGGAAAT
This sequence comes from Pholcus phalangioides, assembly GCF_987345545.1. NCBI lineage: Eukaryota > Metazoa > Arthropoda > Arachnida > Araneae > Pholcidae > Pholcus > Pholcus phalangioides. The sequence goes on from NW_028301625.1 coordinate 26,746,144, forward strand.
ATTTATATTGACGTTTGGGCATAATTGGAGACTTATGCAAAACCCATAATTATTATAAGTTGAAAAAATTATGAAATTTACTACAGAAGAAGAGTACACGCACACCAAAAGCACAAGCAGGAAGGAAAACAAGTGCTCTTCAGAACAGGCAGACAAACATTGGAAAAAAAGGGATGGGGATTTTTTTCCAATCATAATCACTGGAATTAGCAATACAACCCTGCGACATCATTCCCAGAAATTAGGAAGTCTTTTGTTCCTGTTTCAGACCCAGACCAGATAACCTTATCAATAGGGGAGTGTTGCCCAAGCTGTCTCCACAGAGAGAAGAGGCAGAAAAGTCAGAAAGGGGAAAAGATTGACAGATGTGCTTTTTGTTCATCTCAAAGAATTACTGCCACATTCATACTTTTCAATATGTTCAAATTCCCATGTTTTGTCACAAGTAAAATACAAAAACACTAAACATCAAAAAATGAAATGAAAGCATAATAAACTACGCAAAAAATAATTAAAGTTGAAAAAATTACATTATTACCAACAGTTCCCCTGGTTTTAAGATCAAGAGGACTGTGTACTTACTATATGTAATTTATCACTTCCGTAAGTAAATTCTACATAATTAGTTGGTTCAGCAACATGAGAAGCAAACTCATGAAAATTAGGAGAAAAACATTTTTTTATAGAACTAATGAAAAAATCTGATTTTGAATGATAGATGTTTGTGAAATTAAAACTATAAATTACACACTTTACCTCGATGCAGGTTATTGATGACTTATGAACTATGACATTTTTTATGTTCAACAAATTCTTTTCACTTGTTTCAGAATTTTCACCTTCCATGTTTTCATTAGCAAATGTAAGAAAATCTTGACTATGTGAGTTTGGTTCATCACCAAAATACCCAATATTATTGTTTGCAGTACAGTTAATGGAGCTGTGATTAATGTGGGTGTATGTTTCAATTGTAGAATTCAAAGCATCAAGAAGCGATGGCAGCTTATTCTCTTCTGTATATCCAGTGTGAATCACATTGCTTGGACTAGATATTTTAGGAAATATAGAAGTGTTCAAATGTTTGTTATCAGGAGTGTTTAGAGAAGTCTGTTTTGAAGCCATGGAATTTTGTCCATTTTCAAGGCATATATTCTCTACTTGATTAGAACAATCTGTTTTTGATTTCAGTGAACCTAAAAATATATGAAAATAATAATAAATCAAAACCTTTAAAATGAAAGTCCAAAAGTTATTACCAACAGTTTCCCCCTACATAAGTAATATCTACCTTCTTGGTAATGAAAATATGTTAAAAAACAACTTTAATCCCTATTTCTGTAGTGTGTAAACTTTGAAATGTTTAATTATCATTGTCCATATAACTAGTCTGTGAAATTTATTCAATATCATTATACAATAGATTGTCGATTATCCAACTAATTGAGACTGAGTGGTTTGGGTAAATGAATTTAGCTTCCTGTATGAATTTTTAAAATTATCTCCACTTACGTATGTACATGCACATGTTGTATCAAAAACTCACAGGCGAACTTGGGCTACTCAAGTGATTTGATAACCTGTGATGATCCACAGTGAAATAAAATAGCCCATAATTGTGACTTTTTCTATTTTGAATGGTGTAATAAATATATCCTGTACATCTGGATAACAGCAAACAAAATTTTAAGTTCCTCGAATTTGTTATACATGTGTTTGACTGTAAATAACAATACAGCATAAGTAAAATATTTAAAACAAAACTAAAATATAAATTTGAAAAACTTTTAATAACCTTTTTGTTCAGTATGTTTCCAGATATACAAGGATACTGTGCTAATGAAGGTAATTTGTTCTGGAATCACATTTGTTAGCAGAAACATGATTTCCCATAGGTTTCTATGGGAAATCATTTAAGTTCTTTTAGGTACTAAAAGAAATCATTTAATTTCTTTTAGTTTCTTTTAGGTTACTACCCAAAATTTAGAGACAAGTTTCTTGAAACACCAAGGAGCACTATAAAATGAACAGCTTCAAAATTGGATAAATGAGAATTTATGGGAAGATGACATACTGGAGATCTTTTTATTTTACTCTATGTACACAACCAGTGTGTACTAAAGCTGGTGTTAGCAAAACCCAGTCAAATTTGTAGGTGTTCCCCACCTATGTGTGTTCGGTCAGCTGATTTCTGTGCCTCGTACATGCAAATATAAAAGATAAGCTCCTAGAATATCCAAAGTATCCTGTATTCTGTTTCTTTGATTCAAGATGATTCTTGACCTTCCAAAATTTCTTCAACTGCTTATATATGTTTGCATTGATATAAACCGTCTGCTGTCCTCTTTTTACTACAGATAAGTGTTTAAAAAAGTTTATTACATCATGTATGTAATGTTGATTTCTGTTATTATTAAATTATCTAGATAACCACTGATACTTAAAATGATACTCTTATTGCGCATAACATTGAAATATATCTAGCGATCAAAATACTAAATTGTAGGACTAAAAATGTCATTTAATTTGGCAATGCTAGCTTGTATATGTCAAACTTAATTATTCTTACTTTTGCACTATGATATGGTACATTTACTAGCATTTATAATGCAATGGTTTTCCAATTGAAGCTGTATTCAAACGTGAAAAACAAATGCTTTGGGTATCAAGTCTTGTCAGCTCTGCTTTGGTTGAAAATACTCTTTAAAGCTCTGTGAATTTATACACTCTGATCTAAGACATTTTTAGATGAAAATAAATGAGTTTAATGAGTGCTTTAACAGATGCATGCTGCGTGAGAATTTTTATATGGAATAAAATTCAATTTCAGAAAATTTAAAATATAAAAATAAATATTTTCCTCAGTAATTATTATTCTGAATATAAAACCCTTTAATCTAAATAAAAGTAAGTGTTTTGTTATTTAACATATCTATCAAGTTAACAAAAACTATTTGACATCATTGACAGTAAGATTTTGATAGTTTTAATACAGAGTTAGTTTCTGAGGTCAAAAACCTAACCCTGATGCCCTATCATACATATTTTGAATAAGCAGCTCTATTCCACTTAGCAAATTGAACATAGGTAATGAACACAGATAGCTTAATTGAACATAGGTAGCTTAGATAAATAAACCATAAAATTATATTTTATATGTTTTAGGCTCTTATGTTGAAGAATTCAAAATTGCAAATTATAATTAATATTTTGTTTTAATTATTGTAATAAATTAATGTTTAAAAATAAAACATTGTAATATGCAAAAAAGTAAGTTTTTCATCATGTTGTATACATATCATACATGTTGTATATGTGTTCAAAACATTATCAAAAGGCATTCATTTAGGTTTTTGATGGTTTAAACCAGTTATTGACGCTTGTCATGTCAAAAACCAGTTTTGACATCAAAAACCCAACCCTAATCAACGACTCAAGTAAACAATCCCATTTAAATCACTGACAAATTTGTATAATGCAAGTTAAGCTTAGTTTAAACATAATATAGTTTCCCTATGGATGCTCTTCTTATGAAATTAAAAGTGCTCCTAACTCAAAGTAGTGGTATTACTAATGGTGCTAACAACTCAAAAGTGATGGTAACAACCAATAGTGCTCAAAAGAGAGAGCGAGATGGGTTTTTTCACAACCCAACACATCAAGAAAAGTCTTTTTTGGATATTATGCTGAGTTGGATATTATTCTGAGCTTGGAAATAAAAATCATCTAGAAATGAATTACCTTTTGGGTTTGATAATTTATTCAATCGTAAAAATCATCTGGTCTCTGCCGGAAATCAAACCCAGGTCCTCTTGCAATATGGGCAAGTGTGCTACCATACAAACCACTGTAGGCACAACCTTGCTTTCCCAGATATGCCAACATTGGCATTAAGCCTCTCTGTAGTGATGAATGTTGAGCTTGAAGCAAGGGGAGGGGAGTGCCAGCAATATATTCATAGTCAAATAAAAAAATCCACACAAAAATTACATTTAAAAAAATTAATTGAAATTTTATTTAAATAAAGCACCTTATAAGCACTGGAACCTAAGAGCTCAGGCCATATCAATCCCCCTCTCTAAGCAACTTAACGAAATCGATGTGGCCCTTGGTAATTCATGCCCATTCAGTGCAACTTCTCCATTCATAAGTCCTTACAGGTGACATGGCAACTCCAGACCCCCCCCCCCCAAATGTTTTCTTTGTATCAGAGCATAAGACAGATACACCTAGTAAGAACGTGGAACTCAAAATTGGGATTCGCTCATCTAAATTCTCTTTTGATCAGCTTTGAAACCTGTCAGTGACTTCATGGAACCGCCTTTACCAGATGTGGAGACTAATGCGAAAATCAATGGGCCCCTTCAGTGGAAAAATTTCACATATTCCTCATACTTTTCAGATTTTTTGAGTTCCCATGAACTTGTCACCGTATTACTTTCAATCTGACTTGAATATGCTATCACAACACTCTTGATGTCAAATGACAACTAAATTCAATCAGACCCTATTCTATAAAGTATTTATAGAAAAAGGTTATTTTTTTAGTCAGAATTTGTCTTCTATTGAACTCTCTCATTCTGTGACATGTGCATACAAATTTATTGTTACACAATAGCTAGTTGTAAAGATTGACGCAATTTAAAAAAATAATAAAAATGAGTAAAATATTGTAATAAGGCATAATTTTAAAAAAATACAGTGAAAGACAGACACTGTATGAGATGGAAACCTGTCTAAAACAGAATTAAAATATAGTCTGTTCAATGATTAGTGATTTTATTTGCACTTTTATAAAACAGAAATCTGTCTAATACAGAATATTATTTCAGTCGATTGACATTCCATTTGATCATTTTTGTCGGTCGCACTGCGATCATTTTCTGCGAACGATGGCTAATTAGACCGGGACCTACAATTTATTGCTGATTCCGAATGGCAGTCTCTTTTTATACTCATTGAGACATTGATGCAGTAAGCCCTCAGGACTACTTGCAGTAGAAATCTTTATCTGTGGTCATGCCGGCATTTCTGTTGTACCCGTGTCAGAAAGTTTCTGACTAGGATGAAATGGGTATCAAACTCGCGATACCTCTAAACATCCTTTGGTACTTTAGGCAAGTATCTTATTAACCTGGGCTACCATGCCCGATGTTCCATTTCATACAAGTTCACTGTATCTGAAAATAAAACTGATTTCTGTGGTACTGAGAGTATCTCCTGCAGAATGGTAGTTGAGTACAGCCATCCATAGAAACTGTAGACAATCTGTAGCAGTTGATAATTCTTCTTTCCTTATTTCGTTCACTGTGATTGCAAGAAGGCCTGGCTTTGATTTCTGGTGGAGAACACTACTTTACCACACACCAACTCCAGTCACATATCGCCATAAGGCAATTTCCAACCAGTGGAGTAGGGTGGGAAATGAAGGTGCTACCTATCAGTGGTCGCCTCGGGATTGGTAGGTAAAGAACTTGTTTTTGATGTTCTTCCCTGGATTCAAACCCGTGGACCTTGATGGTAACCTTCATGGTGAAAGACGAGCATCTTACCACTCCGGCACTCCTAGCACAGACCAGATGACTTTTCTTTGCCAGTTCACCGCAGCTTATTATTAAAAAAAATCTCTTTCCTTTATCTATTGGGCTGGACTGAGAAAAAACTATCTTACTCTCTCTACTGTTACCTGAGGGTCATTAGCTGAAGTTAAGAGAAAGCTGCTAAGGCCTCTACTCCAGCACCTCATGCCACAGTGCAGAAAATAAGGAAAGCAAGGCCATGTCTCCAGTGATGTATATGGTAGGGCACTTGCCCGGATTGCAAGAGGACCTGGGTTCCATTCCCCCCTCTAGTGGAGAACAGATGATTTTTCATTCCGTGTTCACCTCAGAGAAACCTATCCAGAAAAACTCAAGAGGTTTAAAAAAAATCATTCTATACATAGACCTACATTTAACAAGTTGTGTATTTTCAAATTTAGCTTTTATATGGCAATAATAATAAAAATACTTACCATGCAAACCTTGAAGAATGTGAAGCCTCTGATTTTGAAGATCCTTTTCTTTCTCTTTTACCTATAAAAAAAATTAAATTGTCTCAGATTATTTACTTGTCATGCAAATTATGTACAATTTGTACAGAGCTTAGCTTGGCATCCCCAAAGCAGAATTCTTTTGCACTGTTGAGCAACAAACCCTCAGAAGGGTTGTTGCAGTAAAGATTCAGTTCAGTAAACATTCCTCTATAGTTTTTCTACACAGAAGAGTTCTTCTCTCTTCTTTTATCAAGATTTCTCCAGAAATTGTTTTGTAGTAGCACTGATTGTTTTGTGAGATATGTCCCAGTTTTTGGCCTATTCTGCTTGGTGTGCTCATAACGAGAACTGTCAATAGCCATTTTTATGAAAATGGCTATTGACAGTTCTCGTTATGTAATTCTGTCATTCTCATTTTGCTGGCAGGGTATATTTAAGATATTTTTCTTTGATGTATTCTCTGTCCTGCTATTGAAGATGTTAATTCATTAAATTTTCACTAAACTAACACCTAAAATATATCTCATCACAATTATTTCTTTTTAATTCTTATTTCATTCCAGACATATTCCTCATTAGCTGTTCATAGTTACCTTCAACTTTTCATTTATTTTAGCATAAAAGGCTTACTTGATACATGCTTTTCTTTGATCATATCACAATTTTTTTTCGAAGCTGCTAACCTTAGAGAATGAGAATCGGGGAGATTTTCATGTGGATTTGAATTCCTTACAAAAACCGTATACAGACAAACGTAAAAAGTTGCGTAAAAAAAAACTTAAACTTGCCTAGTTCACTTATTATTGCCTGTTGAATTAATTGGATCCTTGAATCATGGGATTGCAGCACATAAATACGATACAACTGGAAAATGATCTCAGAAGCGTATCAAGACATTCTGGCAGAAAATCTACTAACTGAGGCACCTCTTAGCTTGAGCACCTCAACTTTTGGAGATTATTTGTTTCAACAGGACAATGCTTGTGCTTATGTTTCAAAGTCTTTTTTTTTTTTTTCAAACCGAGCACAACTCAGTTCTCCATAAGCAATTTACTACCTAGTGAGTTGTGCCGGAAGTGTAAGTGCTAACAGTCTAAGTGTGTATCTAGTGTTGTATATGATTTTTCAGTGCTGCCATCTATATCTCAGAAGTGAAGTGAGTGATGTGTAGTGACTGAATATCTGTACTGTTTGTAGGCCTGTTGCTCTCTGTGGCGAGACTTTTTAACGGGGAGATCGGCTAGCATTTGCGCCTCGAAGTTAGGAACCACAGAAAACCAACTTCAGCCGACCACCACTGTGGCGACGATGGGGCTCGAACCTGGGTCCCCGTAATGCGAGTCCGTCACTATGACCACTGGACCACCACAGCGGCTTGTTTCAAAGTCTTTTTTTTTTTTTTTCAAACCGAGCACAACTCAGGTCTATTGCCATAGGCAATTTACTACCTAGTGAGTTGTGCCGGAAGTGTAAGTGCGTGTACCTAACAGTCTGAATGCGTATCTAGTGTTGTGTATGATTTTTCAGTGCTGCCATCTATATCTCAGATGGCAGCACTGAAAAATCATACACAACACTATGCAAAGTCTTCGTTTGAAGTCAATTTGGTGGAACTCGTTGATTGGACAGTAAAATTATCTATCAAAAATTAAGGAAAATATAATGGCTCATCAATACGAATGGTTATGCGTAAAAACTTATCTGGCATAATTAAGAACAGTAAAACAACCTTGGACCAAAAAAATGGGAAGCTACTTCGAAAGCGGGACATATGTTCAACGGTATTTTAGATAACAATGTTGTGGGGCTATTGGACAGATAATAAAAAATCAGGTTGATCCCAAAGTTCCCCGGCTGAAGCCCTGTCAGCTCTCCACTACGATCGTATTTAGGGAGTGGCAAGTGAGCTCTAGCCACCCCTGCCTTATGGCAGCAATCCATAAGGCTTGGAAGATGATTCCACAGCAAGGTATTTGACTTATCTCGATCGATGACATCCATAATGATAAAGATTATAGAGATAAATGGGCAATTTTTATGGTTATTAAATGATTTTGCTCATTATTTTCCAGTGTCATTATACTTTGTTTCCAGGTTTGACCTTTACTGTAAATTCAAAAAAAATATTCTGAAACAGTGTAGCACTCAATTTTTCTTTTCACTGGAAAATGTTCAGTTCTACTTGCAATTATCACTCTCAATTTTTCACGTATTTACATCGACAGGTTTTTGAGATATGGTAATTTTTTGGTTGTCCTTAAACTTTTTTCCAGTACCTTACACGCAAATCATATCATGCCAACAAAAAAAAAAAGTCATCGTGCCCAAAAGCAGGACAGACAGAATTTACAGGACATGTTCAGTCATTTTGCCAATTCCACTGTCAAGAGGATTGTTGTTTGGCAATCTTTGTCCTTTCCTCACCAAAATGAAACATTTCTTTATGATTCGGCATTTTAAATGTTAACTTTCCATTTTCTCCAAGAGAGATTAGTTTTAGAGATACTTAGCAAATGTGAGATGAAAAATTTTATTTTCTCTAATAAAAAAGTTAAGCCAGGAAAAAGCACTTCACTTCTCAATAACATTTCAGGACAACTTTTGGTCGATACCACGGTTTTTTGAAGAAAAAAAATCATTGTTTAATATATGCCTGATTTGATATAATAAGGTATAAACTCTATATTTTGTTTTTAATTTGGTCTCATTAGTGTATGAAAATATGTTTTGGTTTTGTCTTTTCAGCTTTTATATTTGTATTTACGCAAATGACAATTTTTTTTATTGGTAATTTACTTTGATTGCAATATTTTAACAAGATCAATAGAAGCATATATAATATTTTAAAAAAATCTAGCCTGATCATTTTCTTACCTGAGATCTTTTATGTTTCCATTCTTGTAACTCATCCATCAATTTAGAAATATTCTTATCAATTTCTGTTTTTTCACATTGTATTTTGTTTTCTTTTTCAGTAATTCTTAATAAATCCTCAACTAAATCACGAGAGCTCTTGAAGTTAATCATCTCTTGTGAGTGATTTTTGTTCCCAGAGTTTTTAATAAGATTATTGTATTCATTTGTCTCTGCTGCCTTCAATGAATCATGTGAAATATTTTGAGAAGGACTAAGTTCCAAAGCCATATTCTCAGAAACAGAAATATCTAAATTTGGTTCATCTATTACATTGTCAAATATTTTTGGGAATGTATCAGCTATTAATACACCATGATCAGTAGCACTGTCCAACTTCATACATACAGCTTCGTCTTTACTAGCAATATTAGATGTACAATGAATTGCACCAATTAACTCAGCGTTAGATTGATTATCATTGCACGAAAAAGTCTGAGCTACTTCCATTTCTGATATGCTCTTTTTCGAATGATTTGAAAATGTCTGAGCTACTTTCATTTCAGATGTGTTCTTCTTTCTTGAATAATTTAACTTCATCTTAACATGTGTTCCTGTTAAAAAAAATTTGAAATGCAAAAACTTGAATGAAAAAAAAATAATAACACATAAGACAATTTCATAGTATATGTATAGGTATCTATACTTTCATTTCTTAAATAAAATTCCAGTGAGAGAGAGGTCATGAAAATATGAACGTTGTTTGACTATAAACCCCCTTCTAGTCATGAAAGTCACATGGAGGTGGTTCTAGCAAACAACTGGTTTGTAAAACTGCATAACCCTTTAGAAATTGATGCAAAAAAATAGTTCTTAGTTAGTAAGGCTTGAACTTCTACAAATTATCTGAAAAATACCCAGATATATCTGTATGACTGAATTGACAATGAGAAATCTACCTTTTTGGTTAGAACTCTGACTATTTACTCCATCAGATTTTCTGCCGGATCTAAAAGACTAAAAGAAAAAGAAAAAATAAATGAAGTAAAAGCAGGAGCTGCACTTTGCTTAGGGAAAAACTAACTATCTTAAAAATGCACAACCTATAATATTTCAGGTGCATGTATGTGTAACCCATGTGTGTGTTCAGATTTTCCACAGAGGCAGTTAAATTTGTTTTCCTGTATTCATCTTTGCATCGGCCAGCAGTTGTAGCCTTCGTATGAATGGCGGAGAGTGACATCATCTTTGGATAAGTCCCTATCTGGTAGCAGTGTCAGCAATGTGAGCTTCAGCCTGAGTTAGGTCTAACTGTCCATGTACGGTCCTGTTCAAGGCACATGAGCTTAAAGGAAATATGTTACTCGCTTTGTAGTGTAGTGTTCTAGCGTGCTTACCAAGCAAGTGAGAGGACGTGGATTTGTTTCCCCACAGAGGCAGTTGAATTTTCTTTCCCAGATTCATCTTCACATCGGCCAGCTATCAAAGCCTTCCCATGTATGCTTTCTAAATAATTTAATTTATTTTAATGCTAACATATACAGGGTGCATAGGTATTTATATGTATATAACAGGGCAAAAGGTATTTTACTGGCGAACCGTTGATTCTAGAAACATACTTCCAGTTAGGCAAAATATCCAAATAATAGTACTGAAATATGTCATTCAGGTTGCAAGGGGTTGTATAGTTATAAGAATAAAAATGTCAACTTTTTACATTTTACACACATTCAATACCATTTTTTATCCGACTTTTCTTAATTTTCAACGTTGTAAGCGGAAAAATGGTTTAAATGGGAAATCTTAATGAGAATTACTTAAAGCTGAGGCCCTCAAAAATAAGTTGCACTAAGCTGGAAAACGTTATAAGTGGAAGCGTTATAACTGGGATCGACTGTATATAGATGATGAAATATTATACAATGTTCATAAAATATATTTATGGTTGTCTTATTCTAAGTACAGATAGCTTCTCGATTTACCCCAACATGTTTATCATATTTCTTTTTATACATGTCAATTGTGTTAGAATTTACTACCCCCCAGGGGTAAGCAATTCCATTTATTAACAACCCTATTAAAGAAAGATTCCCTGTGATGCCATAACCTAGAATTGTCCCTTATCAAACAATACCCCTGTGTCCCCTTGTAAAAGCAGTTGATTGACAGAGTATTAATAATTCATGGTATCTATCACATTGAAAATTTTGAACACTTTTATCATATCTCCCCGATACTTGTGTTTATCCAATGTAAACATATTAAAAAATATCTCTCTTCGTAACTCAAGCCCTGTGTGCCCATAAGAATAGCGTAGCTCTTCTCTGCACCCCTTCAATGAAGTCTATGTCACTCTGTAGGTATGGTCTCCGAAACCTTACAGCATACTCCAGTCCAGGACAAACTAAATCTCACAAAAGCGGAAGAATGACTTTAGAACAGTGTTTCTTAAACTTTTTTTGCCCGTGACCCCCTTTGAACCATATTTTTTTTCTCGTGGCTCCCCTGTCTTAACCAGAGTCTTCGACTCTCATCTGGAAGCAAGATCCCTTCATACGTAGTCAATTGATTTTTTCAGTGAATTTAAACTGAACGAAAATTTTGCAAAGAAGATTGGCCTCCACACCACTGGCCTAGAATTTATTGAGCTTCCCGCTAGTCTGAGGTCTATTCAGGGCCGTCTCGACATCATGGGCGCCCTAGGCAAAGTGACGTTATGGTAGTCCCATACTTAGCTGGAAATAAACAGCCTACAAATTTCCTACTTATTTTCAGAATTTATTGTACTATACAAAATATCATAAGGTGAGGTCACTTATGGACATGCGACCATCGGGCATGACCCCTCACAAGGATGGAACTGACAGAGCTGCAGCCCGGGGCCTGATATGATTTTCATAATTTTTTTGTTTTTCACACTATAAATTTAATATAGTGGTCTGTGAAAAATGTAGCCGGGGGCCTGCGAAAAACCCTATCCTCTAGGGTACCTACTGCAAAATGTAGGCGGTGAAGCCCAGGTGGGTCCATGCCCGAAGCCAGCCCTGGTTTTATGGGTGGTTCTGTTGGATTCACTAATATAAAAGCTTTTTATTTCTTCACACCTTAATTTTTCTTCTCAGCTCTCTGCAGCCCTCCAAAACACCTGTCATGGCCCCTTTCTCCATTTTCTTTTGTGGCCCCCTTGAAGTATCCCAGTACCACTAGGGGGCCATATGGTCCCCAGTTGAGAACCACTGCTTTAGAAGAATGCAAAGAGACCTTTTTGAAAATGAAACCAAGCATTGTATTTGCTTTTTCGACTACTGCTGAACAATGTTCAGAAAACCTACGCTGCTCATCAATGAGAATTCCCAAATCGGTGACCCTAGTTGCATCGGGGGATAGTGACACCACATTCAACTTGTAAGAGGAAACGTGGGTTGTTCGAACCAAAATGAATGACCTTTAATAATTATACAACCCCTTGCAACATGAATGGCATATCTGAGTATGACATTTTATTTGGATACTTTGTCTAATTGGTAGTATGCCTCGAAGATTAACAGTTCGCCAGTACAATACCATACGCACCATTATATAATCACCCTGTATATTTTCCATAATGAATGACAATAATAGAGTGGGCCTCATTTGTAATAAACATGGATATAAGAAATTTTTTCCACATCCCCTCGATCACATATTGTTCGTTTGTATTATTTTGATTGCTTACAGCAAATAGCTAATTTCACAGAATTACGCCTACTAAAAAGGTTGGAAATCTCATTTGCAAAAGCATTGCTACTATTGATAGTGTTCTCCTCAATATTAGTACTGTTCTGGCTTTACTAAACTCGTGATAAGTCTCTTGGGGTGATTTTGGGTTACTGTACGAGATAGAATACACAGTACTCATAGAATTGTAAATTTACTTTGTGCAGCTTTTTTTCGCATCTTGTTTACCTGACAGAAACCCTTGCTACTTAAGGGTTTTATTTTTGAAAAATCTGACACACTAAAACACTTAAAGCAGGGCATTTATCAGAACCTTTAATCGGAAAAAAACTGTCACTACCCAAAATTTTTTTGGAGAGATGAGCCATCCAAAATTATCTTTACTTCAACTTTTCCAAGACTTGAAGCCTTTCCATGCTGGTGGACATGCTGACATTAAGTCAAAAAATGTTTCACCTAAACTTCAATTCATTAATCAGTCATAGAAAATTTCAGGCAGAAATACAAATTCTTCAGTTACCATGGAAGTCTGGGATTCATCAAGACTTGTTTTAGATCGCATTTGCTAGTTGTGTTTTAGACAGTTGTAATGCTTTTATCATTTTTGAGATAACCTTGAGGAAGTTTAAGCACAGAAGATCAGGCCTATACATTGCCTATTAAATGTTATTTTTCATTTTTTAAAACATCAAGCATCATCAGAATCACAAAAAGCTTCTATTAAAGCAGGAATCAACACCATCTCATATGGAAGAGAAAATTGCCTACTAAAAATCAAGTTAAGAAGTGGGTAACCCCAGTTCTCAACTTGATTCTTAACAGAAGAAAAATTATTCTTAGTTAAGGATTTGTAAAATTCTCTCTCGCTTCTTAACTAAAGATCAAATCCGTAGTTAAGAAGCGGATTCTTATTAAGTCTATTTCTTTGATTCTTATTAAGAATCAAAAGGTAAGTATTAATCCCTTGTACTGATGAACAAATAATGTTAACCTAAGTGATAATAAAAGTTAAATTAGTGTAAATAATTTATACTAGTTTTTCATGATTATTAAATCATGATGTAAGTAAATGCTCAATTTTTCATATATTTTTATATTAATTGATAATCATCTGAACACATTCAAGTGATTGATATGTTCCCCCATATAACCTTGATTTTCCTGGCATGCCAGGAAAGGACCGGTTTTTATGCTAAAAAAATTGGTGTCTTCCAAAATTTACAGCATGCTGGCTAAACGGGGAATACAGTACATAAAATTCATACTCACGTTCTTCACAAGACATTTTTCCCATTCCACATTTTCTTCAACATCATAGCCATTATTAAGACATGTAGATTTATATTGATTTTGTCTTCCTTGTTTGCAATATGAAATATTACTTGACTGTCTTGAAGTGAACTGATTATCAGGAGACTCTGGAGCTGAAGTAGTAACAAATTGATTTTCAGAAAAAACTATTTCAAGGTTTGAGCATTCTTTTGATGGTTCATCAAAAACTTCTGACACCTGTGATGAGGCATGTTTGATTATGCCACAAGGTGAATCACTTGAGTCTTTATTATTGGAATTCAGAAAAGCAACTTTCGCTCTGGGAATATTTGCCTCATCCATTTTTTCCTGTGATGATTGCTTACTAATAGGATTTTGCAAAGAGAGTTTTTTTTTCTTAAGATTCTCTTGAAACAAGATGTCCAGTTTTGCTCTTTCTTGACGACTGCAAGAATTATTTATAAACCTAGCTATAAGGCCTTTATTTAGACTATTAGTATTTACTTTATAAACAGGATTGTCCACTTTGTCTTTAGTGATTGGCTGCCTGCTCACATCTGTAGTAAAATATTGGGAGTATAGCTTAGAGTCAAGATCACCATTTGAATCAGCATCTATATTTTTCTTTATTTCATCAGTTATCTTTGTTTGCATTACTGATTTGAAGTGCAAATTATTTGGCTTTTCTAATAGCTGTGTAGGTGACACTGAGTTTCTGGTATTGTCTTTTTTGATACTCTCATTCAATTTGCTAGGTTTTTCTGATTTTACAGATTCCATTACATTTTCAACAGGAGAATACTCACAGGATTTATGAATATTACCTACTGATGCATTTGAGTCATTATGAATTGCATCTGAATCTTTTTGAATCGCAAAAACATATTTTTTTGTAAAACGTTGGTTTATTTTTTGCAAACCATATTGATTAGTAGGAACTGATGTTTTTATGTCATCATGATCAGTCAGTTCTGGCTGGATAGCTCTACAATTTGATTTTTCTGATCTGTTCTTATTTTTTTTCTTTTCAAATACTGCCACTTCATCTCTTGTTTTTTTAAAATTTTCTTGCGATTGAGAACACATTTTTTCCTTGGTTCTTTCTCTAAAATTTCTTGCTGATGAACGAGGCCTTTGGCATTCATAATTTTCATATCTACTATATGTTCTTCTATCATTTATAAATCTTGGAGAGTCATCAAAGTAATATCCTTCAAAATTATCATCATTATCCCATTGTGCATAGTTATATTGCCTATAAGGCATATACTTTGGATAATGATTAAGGTGTCTCCTCTTCATGATGCATCCCAAATGTTATTCAAGTCTGAATAATATAACTACTTCTTCTTTCACAAACATTCATGCTAAAAATTGAAAAATAAAAATTTCATGAGTTAGTCTATTTCTTAGGACACAAAAAGTAATGTACAATAACTAAAATATTTTAATCTCTTAATGTACAGGAGCGAGATATCTCGGCTCTGAGAAGATGGAAGAAATACATTCTAGTTCTCTTTTTTTCCAAGACTCTTCACTGGTAACTCTGTGAACATGATTTTTCCATTTATCTCAGCGCATTGCCTTTTCTTCTTTTCTCCCTCACTACAGTTTGATGAGTAAAAAAAATTATATTACATACATAGGGAAAGGGTGACTGGGAGAGGGGGAAGAAAGAATGAAGGAAACCTGCTTCTCACATCTTTCTTTCATTTCCTATATGATAGCATTAACACAGTATAACCCCCCCCCCCCCGCTAATGAAATCAGTTGCTTTATAAAATCAAATTGCTCAAACGGAATCAAATCAGCAAATCAGTACCAATTACATTATAAAATCTCTGCTTATTAAAATCAGTAGTTTGTTTTGTCATTAATCTGTTTTGTCATTTTTGTAAATTTGTTACTACTTTAATTTTATATTTTTTCCTGTTCTAATTGTGATTGCAATTTTTTATTTTTTGCTATTTGTATTTATCTTTATGCTATTGTGAATTTTTGTTATTTGTAACAATTTCTTTTTAAATGTGTTTTATTGCATGTAATATACATTCATAATTTATATATTAATAATGAAGCACCTGACATTGCTTAGTCCCTCATCCAGGGCAAAGGCTAAAATTGACAATTGTCTATAGAGCCTGGATAGC
Source organism: Pholcus phalangioides (assembly GCF_987345545.1). Classification (NCBI taxonomy): domain Eukaryota; kingdom Metazoa; phylum Arthropoda; class Arachnida; order Araneae; family Pholcidae; genus Pholcus; species Pholcus phalangioides. The sequence goes on from NW_028301625.1 coordinate 26,762,167, forward strand.
CTTTTCTTGTTCAGTGTTCCACTGCATGGAACACCCAACTTGACTAGCTTCTCAAACCATTAAATTCAATTATAAATGGATAAAAATAGGTTTACCATTTACTTTGAACTTTCCTTTTCAATCATAGATGGCACCACTACGCAAGGCAATTCACGATCTTCAGCTGTGATGCATTATTTAAAATCCTCATATTTACAAGAAATTTTGTATATATTTTTTGTGATATAAAAAAGATTGCTTGAAAAAAATGTCTAGGTTATATCGTTGGCTGTACTCTAAACTATTTATTTTATATTATTTTTAATTTTTTATGCAGGAAACATATGAAGAATTGTTGAATAAAATAAGGATTTCCATCAACTGGAACACTGCGCCACTAGCTCCTATCATATTACACAACCGAACGCGATGACGAGATGAAACATCTGTGTTTACGTTTTCTGTTTTTCTTTGTGGGGAATGAAGTCAAGCAGTCAGATGCTGCGAGGGAGGGTTGGTTGTCTATAAAAAAACAAGAAATATATATTCCATTTGTAGGAAATGTGATCCTATGGAATTTGGTGGGGGAGGTTTCAGGCAGGGATGATTTTATCAGTAGCTCGAGTCACACTTACTCAGAGCTGCACAAATTATTTTTTGCTCTCGCTGGTTGTACATTTTATAAAATTGTGTAGATATTTTTTTTGTACACATATATATATATATACGTAGCTTATTTTTTCTGTATTGTAAGTATAATTGTAGTTAATCTTTTTTATTAATTATTAATCATTCTGTAAATGGCGCGGAGAGGTCTGCTAAGTCTTCCAGAAGCACTGACATTACTTGAGGAATTGCCTTTGCGTAGCGAATGGTTTGTGCTTTCACCAAAAGGGTCTAACATGCTTCAAAAAATTTCATGAAGCCAAAAAATAGACTGATTGCAAATATTTGGCACATAGGACTTGTATGTATGTATGTAAGAACTGTAAATATTTATCCCATTTTTCATAAAAAATCATATAAACAAGAATTTTTTTTCGGGGGAATGGGGTGTAAAGTAGCAGGCCTCCCCGTGGCTGAAGTTGGTTTTCTGTGGTTCTCAACTTCAAGGCACAAATGTGAGCCGATCTCTTCTCGTTTTAAAAAGTCTCGCCACAGAGAGCAACAGACCTAAAAACAGTACAAATTGTAATCCAATCATAACACATCACTCACTTCACTTCTGATATATAGATGGCAGCACTGAAAAATCAAACAGAACACTACATACGCACTCAGACTGTTAGGTACACAGTTACACTTCCGGCACAACTCACTAGGCAGTAAATCGCCCAGAGATGGTGATAGACCCGAGTTGTGCTCGGATTGAAAGAAAGAAAGGCCTCCCCATGATGCACCCTGGGTCATGCTAAATTTGCTACACAGGTATAATAGTGTTTTTTCATTCATATGCAAAAGCTTCTACTCATTTACGCGCTTCACTGAGATGCTCACTTAGACACACTTTTCAGAGCTCTAGTGGCGCAGTGTTCCAGCTTATGGAACACCCACAGTATCAAAACGGTAAGTGCAATCTTTAGAAAATTATACCTGCGTACTCCTTTGGGCCAAAGTAGACCGCCTACAACTTTTTTTTGTTGAAAATCCAACTTTAAAGGGTAGTGCGCAGAAAAGGGTTAATAAAATCAAAATAAGATAAGTAATTTTAGTAAGCAGTGAGTACTGTACCCATTTTTGAGATTTATCTCTGGCGCTTCAAATATGGGGTGCAAGTGACGGCATGGTAAGATGCTTGTTTTTTCTACCACCATGAATGTGAGCATCACATTAGGTCTGTGGGTTCAATGCCAGAAAATGGCAATGAAAAGTTCTTTCCCTATTAAACCTGAAGTGACCTCTCAATATACCCACACCAAAAGTACCCTCGTCCAAGAAGAGGACAGAAGTATAACTTCTTTAGAGAGAAAGATTTCTGACCAACCTCGATCGGTAGTGAATTGCCATATGAAGGTTTTAAACAGCTGCCTCATGTGAAGATGAATTTAGGAAAGAGAAAATTCAACTGTCCCATAGGTGGAGATAGACTTGAAAATCTGAGATAGCAAGGCTATTATTACTGGGTGGGGGCATGATGATGGTGTCAATTAATATATACACACATACATTGGCATACGCAAAGGGGGATTTTGGGATTCTAACCCCCCCCCCCCAAGCCGAGATTATAGTGCAGGAAAAAATGTAAAACCCCCCTTGAGAAAATTCTGCTACGCCTATGTACACATAAGCGTACGCAGTCGACTCCACCTTTGACCTTGGTGAGGCAATGCCCCATATCTCCACCCATGGAGGACCTTTGTGGGGAACCCATGTCCTCTCACTTGCGGGTGAGCATCTAGACCACTAAACAACAAAGGCAACAAATATCTCAATCTTTCCTTAGAGCTTGTGTGCACTGAGTGGGACCGTCTTGGACAGTCGGACCTAATTCAGGCCAAAGATCACAATTTCTGACACTGCCACTATATGTCGACTTATGAGGATGATGAAATTCATCTTCGCATCAGTCAGCTGTTTAAAATCTTCGTATGGATAACGGCGAGTTTCATCATCCTCGGAAATAACCATATGGCAATATGACCAGAGATGATGAATGGTGGAAAGGAAAGCTACTGTACATTGCTCAAATTTTTCGCCGAAAGTCTGTAAGTACAAGGATAAAAAGAAAAATAGTTTGAAGTGTATGGGTCATTCCCAAAAAAGTGTACAAACCGTTTCCAAGACTTTACAATTTTTTTTACAAAATTTCAGCACTCTGGTAGTAATTAAAATTTTTTTTCTAGTCCTTCATTTAATTCTCTGTCATATGGCATTTCTTAATTTGCTTCAGATGGTGTGTAATTTTTTTTAAAATCATTGTTTGTAGCAAAACCTCAAAATCTGGCTGTCCCAGCTTTAAAAAAGTGTTAAACAAAGAGACGGTGCACGACCTGGAATTTTTTTTTTTCCAAATTACTTGAAATCACATTTTATACATGTGCCATAGATGAAAAAAATTGACAAAATTTTGAAAAAAAAATTTTTTTATGAAAAACTATTTTTTCATTTGTGTCCCGAAATTTTTCCCATTTTAAAATGCCCACTCTGTTATGGTTATTTGGGAAATATATTTTTATACCAGATTAAATCTGATAACACTTTTGAGCTCATTGAACGGTTCTCTTTTAATGCTTAATCAACAATTTTGGATTCGACTTTTGCAAAACGACTTAATATTCATGTTGTGTTTAGTATCAGATTTTTCAATATTGAATGTACACTCTGTTATGTCATTATCATAAATAATTAAGATTTTTTTTCCATCTATATCAACATCCAGTGATGATACATGGAGATATGCTTCAAAATATAAAAAAGTTTTCACCAATCATTTTAATTTTTAATGAAAAAATAATAATTGAAGCTAATTTGTCCACTCTGTTACGTGCCCACTCTATAAAAGTCTTCCAAAAACTCAAGCAACACATCAGAATAGAAACTATGATTTAAAGCAAAGTTTTCCTAGTTAAAAGGTTTTGAAGGCTTAAGTTAAATTTAATAAGTTATCTATTCAATTTAAACTCTTTACAACGTTGTCCATCATGTTATTTTTTCAGTTAAATACGAAAGTTAAGTAGTACAGATCGTCAAAGTCACTGTCAAAGGCACAGATCCAGGGAAATGTGTTATAAGGGGAACTTCAGTATGAGTAAAAGTAGTTATATGACAACAAAATACATTCTGTATTTTATAAGACTGAACCATCATCTTCTCATATTATTTTGTTTCCAGGCTCTGATCCCCCCTTCCATTTAACTCTGGATCACTAATATGAGAGGCATAAACATGAGATTTATACCAACATCAAATTACTATTCAATTTCAACAAAAAACTTTGAAATAAAAGAAAAATCACCCTGATGATATAATATACAGCTGAGAAAGTCCAGTGTCCACTTTGACCAAATTTTAATAATTTTAACAGACCAAAATTCAAACTATGAGGGGGGAGGGGCATATGTTTTTTGAATTTGCTTATGAAGTGGACATTTTTCAAAGGTTATATAGAAGTCTGGGTCACCTATCACATTTTGTATACAATTTTTGAGAAAACAAAAGTGTATTTGCATAGCCTATTTAGGATATTTGAGATATCTTTCTCTCAGTTAAACATTTCTGTGCACTCTGTTACAATGGTATTTATTCTGTTACAATGATGTCCAGTCTGTTAAGGAAACATTTTTGCAGTTCACAGGTAAAAAAGTTTAAGAACACTCCAAACTAAGATTTTAAATTGTAAACTACTAACCCATTGTCTGTCAGAAATAAAAAGTTTTGATTTTGAGTAGCTAAATATATGCAAAAAATAAACTTTTCTATGTGATATTTTAAAAAAATCATGAAAAACCATCAAAATGACCCAAAAAAAAATCAAAAATTTTTTAATACTGCTTTTGTTTTCAACTATGTGTAAGAAATAAGCTGATTTCATTATTTTAAGAAATAAAAACAGCAGAAATAATATTTTTTATAGCGATATTTTTCATAAAAAAAGTGGGCAAGATTCATAACTTTCAGTCATAAAACCCAAAAAATTAAATATTAAACTTGAAGTCATTGGCTACAATTTCAACTCAATTTTATTTTGAAAATTCAACTTTGAATTTTTCATTTCAAAAATGTGGAATGCACACTTTTTTTTAGGAATGACTCATATATTGAAAGAAGAGTATGTGAGAATTTTCACAATTTTTAAAAAACAATTGCGATGGCAACTGCTGAACCTAAATTATGATTTTTAACAATAAGATACTGATTAGGATCACCGTGCAAATAATTTACGTTAATTTCACGTTGATAGAGCATTATTGTTCCAGTACTGTATATTTGATGTAAAATGGAAAATTTAGAGACCTACATCCAGCAGTGGATTGAAAATAGTTGATAATGTGTGATGACTGTATAGATATAAGCCAACACATAATATGAAAAATAATTTGATAAATGAAAATATGGGATTACCCATATCTAAAGTAAAGCAGAAAATAGTGGGGGGAGGGGGGGAATCTTCTGCAACCGGGGCAAATATATTTGATTAAATAGTAAATATATGTTGAAATTTTAGGGGCCCCAAATTGATGAGATCCATGGCAAATGCCAGGCCGTCTTAAGAACATCATTGGTCCCCGGGTCAAGTGATTTTTCTCAGGCCATACCTGGAAAATTCTCAAAAAATTAAACTACTTCTTGTTTCGGTGAGGTCTCTGGATGGATCCATGCGTTAAGACGGCACTGGCAAATGCCCCACTTGCCCATGTGAAAATTGAGCCTGACCATATCCTAATACAATGCAAACGATTTTGCCCCTCTCCAAGAATTTTTTGCAGCCAATCCACCACTGATACTCAACCCAGTATATAATTTCCTGTTTTCTAATTGTTTCCAATGTTTTCTATTTTTTTTCTTATTTTTATGTATTTTCGAATGTGGCATCTTGTTTTTTGCCTTATCGAAATCGTCATTATCTGGCCAAAAAGATGCTCTAGTTTTCGAAAAATAAAATACACTTATTGTGGGACTTCTTCCCTTTTAATTTCTAAAAATATGAAGTGATTGATGCAAAATAATACCAAGTACTCACCAATCAGTATTAACTCAACAAAGGCAAACATCACGCTAGCTAATACATTCCATCCTAATTAAAAAAACAACAATAACCAATTAAGTGAGTAAAATTTTCAATCTCATTTTGTATATGATTCCAGTTCCCGGAAGTTAAATATTCAGAACAGTATACCATACTTGTGAGAAGACCAAGGGCAATTAAAGGCCATGGATTATTACCAATGGGATACATTTCAATTGGAACATAGCGAGGCGAGTCAGTAATAATATTACATTACCAACATATCAAGATTGAAAATATAATTTTGGTTGTAGAAGCAAAAACTATTCTTCATTACTTTTTAAAAAATATATAACTGTATACAAGAAAGATTTTATCAAAAATATATTTCATCTCTTAGCAATACAGCCACATGCAAGGAGCTCACGTTAGTAAACACCATAATCAAGACGGCTGGAACTAAAAATTGTTTTAAGCCACAGTTTTAGTGTCTACAAGACCAATGTGACCATACATCCCGTATTTTCCAGGATAGTCTCCAGTGTTTTTTGCTTTCTTTCCCACTGAGGAAACTGGTGTCCTACATGGAGGAAAGAATAACAGGAGGTGACATCAGGAACGAAAATTGAAGCCGTTGTGGCAACCCTATGGGCTGACAAGTAAGCCCAAACAAACCGCTCTTTTCCCTATACTTAACACGTGTTTTGCCGGATCGAATTCTTTTAAAATATTAATAACTAAATAAATTTAAGCACCATGACCATTTAATGCGTCTTCAGGTAATCTACATGATCCAATAAAGGGGAAAAATAAAATCTTATCCTTATATAAGGGGTTGTTACATTTTTAATTTATTTTTGAAAAAGGGGAAGATCATTTTTCACTCTCGACTCGTCATAAGTTTTTAAACTAAATCACACTTAAGTTTTCATTCAACTTCATTAAGTTTTTATTCAACTCAGTTAATAGAATATAATATAAAGTTGAATATAAGTCAACTTAAGTTTTTTAACTTAACCAACTAAATCACTTGCGCACTTGCCAACTAAAGCCGTGTAAACGGCCCTTATCGTCTGCATACATTGTATCGTACTTGGCAACTAAAAATTAATACCAACTAAAGCACTTGCCTCGTGTAAACAGGCCTTAAGTTTCAATCAATTTATTTAAATTTTTTTACTTCAATTTCATGCTATTTTTCATCATATTTTAAAAAAATATTCTAAATTTTTTTCTGTAAGTGAATGTATTAGAAATATATATTTTTTTAAATTAAGGCAAACTTATCTAAAAAGTTTTTTAAATATCATTTTTTATTTTTTCTATTCTTAAATTTTGTGTAGTTGTTGGCTTTTCAAAATTAATAATAATTTTTTTCAATTCTAAATATATTTTAAGCAACAATGCAGCCTAAATAATTCCCCATTATTTTTGTCAACAATATTACATTTGATATAATGATAAATACAGTAATTCATATACACTGCTGGCCACCGTAAATGCAACACCCTGAAGGAAGCATGCAAATAATATGAAGTTTACAACATGCATTAGCGGAGGTGAGATATGCAAATGATTAGAATTTCAGCGCAGACGCACATCACGCGCGCCTGTGGCGCCACTTCAAAGCGCTATTTAAGGCTTGGAGATTTCGACGATTTGAAGTACGGCAATTGTGTTTTTCTTGTGGTTGTTTCAAAAAAACGATCAATTATGCCTCGTAGAAAACAGCGATCATCTTTTGATCAAGTATCCGAGTTCGACAGAGGAAGGATAGTGGCCTACCGAGATTGTGGATTATCTTTCAGGGAAATCGGTAGTCGTGTTGGACGAAACCAAACAACTGTAATGCGGATATGTGATCGTTGGATGCAGGAGGGTACGACGGACCGACGTGTTCGATCGCATCCACCTCAGTGCACCACTTCACGTGATGACAGGCGTATTGTGCGTAAGGCAGTGACGGATCGCTCAGCCACATCACGAACCACAGCACATTCAGTCTGTACCGCATCATCCAGTGTCTGTGCGTACCATTCGACGCCGTTTACAGCAGAGTGGTCTGTCCGCAAGACGTCCATTGCTTCGTCTACCCATGACGCAGAACCACAGACGTCTCCGCCGCCAATGGTGCGATGAAAGAAGGATGTGGACGGCACAATGGAATGAAATTGTCTTTACTGACGAGTCACGCTTCTGTCTGCAACACCACGATGGTCGGATTCGAGTCTGGAGACACAGTGGAGAGAGAATGCTGAACAGCTGCGTTATGCACCACCACACTGGTCCTGCACCGGGTATTATGGTATGGGGCGGTATTGGATATCACTCTCGCACTCCTCTAGTACGCATTGCCGGTACTTTAAAAAGCCAGAGCTACATCTCCGAGGTGTTGGAGCCAGTTGTCCTTCCTTACCTTCAGGGCTTGCCCACAGCCATATTTCAACAGGATAATGCGCGACCACACGTGGCACGCATTGTCCAAAGGTTCTTCGTCAATCGCCAGATTGAATTGCTTCCCTGGCCAGCTCGCTCTCCGGTTCTTTCGCCGATAGAAAACATGTGGTCCATGGTTGCTCAACGATTGACCCAGATTACATCCCCAGCTGTCACACCAGATCAACTTTGGCAACGCGTGGAAGCTGCTTGGTCTGCTGTACCCCAAGAACACATCCAAAGTCTCTTTGAATCAATGCCGAGGCGTGTGGCAGCGGTGATCTCCAACAATGGCGGCTATTCTGGCTACTGATTTTGGCAGGAACCACACTTCACAGAAGTCTATAAATTTAATCATTTGATGCTTGGTCAACATGTTATCTACAAAATAAATATTGTTGCGATATCTCTTGTCTTTCTTGGTGTTGCAATTTGGGTGGCCAGCAGTGTATATATATATAATTATGTTAATTACTAATTATACCTTGATAAATTAGAATTTATTATAATATTTTGTCAGTCACTATAATCAAGTACGAATCAATAAGTTATTCAATAATTGTCACATTTAATAGCAGCCTAAAAGTAGAAACTGAACAAAGCATTAAAATTGAAATTTTTGAATCCAAAAGATTTCTCCCAACATTAAAGACTATCCAGTGATATATATAGGTTTTTGTGAAAGTTTTTTCTCTTAATTCTCCCCATTTTTAACTGTTCTTCCACGACTGAAATTGTTGTAGGAATAGAGATTAACTTTCTATGTTTTTAAAAATTTGTGTTCTTAGCAGTTAATTAAAAAAAAAGAAATGTCATGTTTGTCTCCTTTTCAATCTAATTTGTATTATTTTACTGATTTCTAGATTTGTGAAGCACATTTCCGAGAAAGGAGGTGTTGGAGGAAGTCTCCTTTAGCAGGTGTTGGTCCTACCATGCCCTCCCCCTCCCCATGCTTACAAAAGGATATTCGAGAAAAATTGACATCTATCGCTCGCGATTACTATATCGGTCAATTCTGAGAGAGCATGCGCATTAGAGACAAATAAATGTTCGAAAATTGATTTCATTACATCGAGCTTATATTACGAGTAATATAAGCTCGATGTTTCATTGCGAACGGCTAACAGCAACTGTTAGCGTCGCAGTTGGTAACGGCGATGACACAGAATCGTAAGCAATCGAAAGTTTCTTGGTTCGAATCCCTCCCCAAATTCTGTTCCCCCTATCTTACTATACTTCTTCGGATAATTCTTTGGGTTTTCCTCCGAATACACGGAGGGAAAACGATGCTTGTTCAAGAATTGGAGGGAACCACTGACTGTGTGTGATATTCGGATTTTGGTATTTTTTACACTCGCGATAGCGTTGCGTTTGTGAAAAATTCATTTTTCCATTTATTTTTAAGAAAGCAATGCAAGCCCAAAACCCCAAATACTTTCATTTTACTATGCGAAAAGTAATAAAGCGTGTGTGGGGTGGCTGGTTGATACGCCATCCCCGCAGAAAGCGCATCGTGACCCCACACACCTCCGGGAATGTCGGGATAATTTTAATAAATTTAATAACAGCTTTGAGTGCAAGTGAAAAAAATAAAATAAATATAATCATTTAAAAAAATGAAGATGTAAGGTAAAACTGCAAAAAAACAGCATTATACGGGGGGGATTTGAACCACGAACATTTCAGATGCCTTTGATTTTGCATTGTCGTCGCACCAACTGCTCAACAACTGCTGCTAACTGTTTGCAATTAAATATATCAATTCTCGAACATCTACTTGTCTCTAATGCGCATGCGATCTCAGAGTAGACACCTATAGTAATCACGAGCGCTAGACGTCAGTTTCTCTCGGATATCCTCTTATAAGCATGGGGAGATGGTAGTGCCCCTTGAGTGATGACTCCCTATGCAATAACAAAGACGTGCGCGAGTCGATGAGGAGGAATACAAAAGTGGGCATGACGGAGCGAGATGGCATTGCCGGTTTCAGCATTTAAACCAGTGTTTCCCAAAGTGGGCAATATATCCCCTGGTGGGCGATGGAATGGTTCAGGGGGCGATAGAAGCTACAGATTTAACATAGGATTCTATGGGTTCACATGAATTGGGGCGATGAGAGAAAAAATTTCTGAAGGGGGCGATGGAATGAAAAGTTTAGGAAACTATGAACTATGGGAAAACTTCAATCTTGAGTATTTTTTTAGTTGATTTCATATTATTTCATTAGTATAGTTGTCCATCTGCACATACACAAATGGTGATATCGTGTTCTGCCTATAATTGCACCAACCGATGAGGAAAATTAAAGGAAGGCGGAAATAAACTTCAGTTTCATAAGTGCACGAGGTTTTATATTAGGGGCCGTTCAAGTATTACGTAAGCAATTTTTGACGCCCCCCCCCTTGTCAGCAAAAGTCAGCAAAACTATGACCCCTCCATTCCCCCTTGTCAGCAAAATTTCGTCATCAGCTCTGCCCCTCTGGATCCTAACGCATATTGGTGGTATCAGAGGCGTACATGCGGAGGGGGGCATAGGGGGCTCGTGTGCCCCCTCCCCCACGATCAAAAATTTATTTTTTAATGCAAAAAAATATTTTTTTAATTGAAATTTCGAAAGAAAAATACCTTTATATGTTATTATAATCAATTTTTGTTAATTTCAATGTTATTTGAAGGCTATGAACTCAAAAAATTTATCTTTAATAAATTAATTGCGACCCACCCTCTAAGTCATATAATGATAAATCGCATATAGGCCCTTGGCCCGCGGACCAAATATGGCCTTGGGGGTTATCTGATGCGGCCTGCCCTCCTCAAACCTAATTTTGTAAAAATGAACTAAGCGGCACATTTACAGATCGATTAAGTGTCCCGTGGTGCAATTCCAGAACATTTAAGCGGCTGTGGCACATTTTCAGATCACTTAAATGACCCGGGACACAGTTCCAGAACACTTAATCGATCCGTGACACATTTAGAGATCCCTTGAGTGACATGTGACGTAGTTTTAGAGCACTTAAGTGGCCCCAGTACGGTTCTACATCACTCAAGTTACCCGCGGCACATTCTCAGATTATTTAAGTGATCCGCGGCATATAGTTCCAGAGCACTTAAGCGTCCCGGACACATTTCCAGATCCTTGGATCCGCGAAACCATTTAGAGATCACCAAAGTATCTCTGGAGGGCACTTATCAATAGAGGGAAATGTTACTTCGAGTGCCCACAAACTATCGAAAGGTTTTTTTCGTTTTTGGCGCACCGAGTAAGATGCCATTAAGAATATTTCATATTTTCATAAAGGGTGGTTGATGACGTAAGCATTATCCAAACTCCCCTCCCCCTTGTCATCAAAAGTCAGCAAATCGGAAACCCCTTCCCCCATCGATGATGACGTAATACTTGAACGGCCCTTTAAAAGATGGGTAATATCACGTGATCCGAAAAGCTTAAGTCGACTCGTTATAATGACCATGTGTTATTGCGACCGTACGATATAATTCCAAAACGTTTTCCTCTTCATCCCATGTTATTTTTCTTCCCATATCTATATAACGACCTTTAAATAGATAATTCAACCCAATACAACGGCCGAACTCTCAGTTCTACCCTACCTCTTTTTTTCAGAGAAATTAACAAAATTCATCCTGTGTTTTGACCTTGATCTTTGAAATTAGAGATTTCGGTACATGAATGGGTGAACGCAATCAGGGCTCTAAGGCCCCTTTCACACGCAACGATTTTTTAGTGTTGCCGAGAAACCGTGTCATCCATTCGTACCTTTCGCACTCTCCGATTTTCTGCCAGACGATTTGTTTGTTCGCAAGAAGAAATTTGTTTCTTTTTTTCATTAGTTTTTAGTTCCACCATGGTTCTATCAATCTTATGTGATTTATGAATATTAATTTTATGAATATAATTTTTGTATATCAATTGGATGACTCGGAAGTATATTACGATTATTTTTTTTTTTGTAAAAGAATATTCAGTATAGCACATTTAAAATTGGAAATTACCAATTTTATTTTGTATCTAATCTATGACAAGTGTCTTCAATCTTTCAGACACGGCGGGCCAAATTGAAACTTCTCACAAAGCCCGCGGCCAACCAACTGATGTAATTTAGTTAAATCTTAACAGAAGGAAAATGTCTATGGAGCCCCGAGTCAGTTAGGGAGAAAAATAATCGAAGCCTTTTATTAATTCTGAAATTATTTCTTTTACTAATTGCTAATTTTGATTAGTTCTGAAACTATTCGATTAGTTACTGATCAAATTAATTAATTCTGAGATTAATTTTAATATGAAATCACTTTGAATGGTTCTTTAATTACTTATTTCGGTAAAACCGAAATTATTTTCTTTTTCAATATATATATATATCTTGAAATCATTTCCTCCAATAACTATTCAATTACTCTTATTAATTGTGAAGTTTGATCATTTTTGTCGCACCATGGTCATTTTCTGCACATGAGGGCTAATTAGACCGGGACCTACAATTTATTGCCGATTCCGAACGGCAGGCTTGTTTTTTATACTCGACGAGGGGTTGGTGCGCTAACCCTTCGATGGGGGACTCCCTGCGATAGCAATTTTTTCTGTGGTCATGTCGCCGTTTCTGTTGTACCCCTGTCAGGAAAGTTTTCTGACAAGGACGAACCGGGTATCGAACTCGCGACACCTCTGCACATCCTTTGGTACTTTAGGCGAGTATCTTATCGACCTGGGCTACCGCGCACCCCCCATCTGGTGGTGTGTAAGAGACAGCAAAATGGTGCGGAGGTGATCATTTTCTATTTTCCCCGGGGTTTTCGTTCGTTTTTTTACTGCAGCAAAAAAGATATTCATCTCGCTTCTTTCCCAGTGCCGTCTTAACGCATGGACCAATCCGGGGGGCCTCACGTGCTGAGGAGGGCCTCATGATGAGATCTCATTAAGATTTTTGAAATTAAGCATACAAATTGGTAAGCAATTCCAGGGCTGCAACTAGGAGCGAGCAGGCAGGTCTGGTGTGCCGCTGTGGTGGTAGAGTGGTCTTACGACGGACTCGCATTGCGAGGATCCGTGTTCGAACCCCAGTCGCAGTGGTGATCGGCTGAAGTTGGTTTTCTGCGGTTCCCAACTTCGAGGCGCGAATGCGAGCCGATCTTCCCGTCAAAAAGTCTCACCGCAGAGAGCAACAGGCCTACAACGTTACGATTATTCATTCATTGCACTTCACTCACTATGAGTTGAGAAAAAAAATCATAATTTAAAAAAATTGATTGCAGATGGCAGCACTACACATAACAAGCATTACACAGAGAAAAAGTTCACTATAAATACAAACACATTCCAACATGTACCAATTCGTTAGAGAAGTTCCACAGAGGAATATGGACGAGGTGCAGGTCTGGTGCTCTGGGCGCCGGACAAGAGGGGGAGCAAATTTCACCCATTAACCTCTCCTTCAATGTGAAAAGGAGGCACTAAAGTGCGTGCTTGCCCCGGCTGACCGATCATCTAGTTGCGGCCCTGAGCAATCATTTCTAGTTACATACGCGGGTGGGCGGTTTAGAAAAATCAATTTGTCTGAGGGCCCAAGATGTTCTTAGGACGGACTTGCTCTTCCTTCCGAGTACGCTAGTGCCGCGAGATATGTTAGGAATTATGTTGAAGCAGTGACAGGAATGTGATTCCCTAATGATGCGCCACAACATCTTGGGATGCCGTTGCTATTTGTGCCGCAAATATTCTGATATTCGTCTGATAGTTTTATTGAACACCAGCTTATCACTTCATGCAATATAATTTAATACTACGAATATCACGGCACCTCAGTGAGCTGCGGCACGCAGTTTGATTCCAGAATAGTAACGGGACTGCCATTAAAGAACGGTGTGCCACGGTACACTAATGCAGCGGTTCTCAAGTTATAGTCATATACAGGCGCGGATCTATGGGGGGTGATCAGGGTAACAATTCATTATAAGCGAAAAATGCAATATTGCCCTCAATGCAATAATTCATGAAATTTTCGTAACTTCTATATGATAATATTGTATTCAATCAATCCATTGAAAATGACCTGTATCAACGTCTTTGATTAAATAACAAATTCAATGAAACTTCGGCTAAAGAATGGGAAAAGTCGAGATTGAGAAAAAATGGGGAAATGTCCCTGAAAATGCGGGATGTATGGTCACCCAAAATGCAAAGCACCCCTTCCTGACAGAGAGCTCTATATCTGTCCCTGGTCATATGGCCCCTTGCTATCCTAGGATAGATATTCGAAGGGGACCCACGGGAGAAAATCAGGTGAAAGGCAAGTCACAAAAAGTGATGAAGAGGGCCACAGAGAGAGCTATGATGAAATAAAGTTTTCACGTGAAATATGTTGGGAAAAATGCGACTGTTTTTTCATTCAGAATCCTGCAGAACTGTCCATGAAACCAGCGCCATCTTAACCCATGTTGACATAGCCTGAGCCCATGATCTTCGATAGTAAGTATATTCATTTGATCCTTTTTGTTGCACCCCACGGTCATTTTCTGCACACGAGGGCTAATTAGACCTACAATTTATTGCCGATTCTGAACGGCAGTTTTGTTATACTCATCTAGATGTTGGTGCGCTAACCCCCTTGGTGTGGGACTCCCTGCGGTAGCAATCTTTTTCTGTGGTCATGTCGTCGTATCTGTTGCACCCTTGTGTCAGAAAAGTTTCTGAAAAGGATAAACCAGGTATCGAACTCGTGACATCTCTAAACATCCTTTGGTACTTTAGGCGAGTATCTTATCGACCTGGGCTACCTGGTATATATAGAGATTTCACTGTAAGTTTTGCCAGAGTTTGCACAAATTCCGGTCCGCAAGCCAATCTGATCCATTCGATAATTTTATTCGGCTCGCCATTCAATTTCGAAAAACAAATTATCTACAAATACGTTTTAAGACGATTGGTTAAACCATCCGGCTCATGGAAAAATGTTGTCAAGAAAGTACCCAGTTCCCATTGATTTAACATTGCATGCATAGAACGAAAAAAAAAAATCTGTTAAAAATAAAATAATTTAAAAAAAAATTGAAAAAAATATTTTGATAATCAGCCCAGTATAAGTGGCATCTACTCAGAAAAAATGATAAAGTTTTGTGAATTAGAACTATGCAAAAAAATTAATCAAAAAACAGTAATTTTACTTTGTATTTCAACGGGAGACGGTCACGTGATGAATCGGGTGACGTCACTTGATTTTCCGAAAAGAGTAGCTAGAAAACCGATTATAGGACTCACCTGGATCAAACCTAAATCCAGCCCTGCGTAAAACCAATGAAAATCATAAGCCAACACTGAGATAAATAGAATACGGAAGAGTGGAAAAGATGCCAGGACTCCACGTCTGGTTTCGTTAATACCAAGGGCGTAGCGGGGAGGGGGGGGGACTTGGGGGTCTGATCAACGCCATCTATAGCTAGATGTAGTTATAGGAGGTGTTGGTCTGGTCCCCCCCCCCCCCCCGAAATGTGAGAAAATGGCCGAAAAAAGGGAAAAAGATGGCAAAATCTATTGTTCTATCACTTTGGTCCCTCCCGAAATGAAAGTGATCCCCCCCCCACGAACGAAATTTCTGGCTACGCCCCTGGTTAATAATATTTATAAATCTCAGTGTGTCAAAGCACTTGAAATCTCCGCCTGCAACACAATCTGGCCACAATATCCTCCTAATCCGAGTTCATGGTTTTGTAAATCATTTACGCCAACTTTGCAATAAGAACTACGCTTAGTAGAATGTTATATAATAATGTTTTCAGAAATCATTGAGCTGCGGATTTGTGTCAAATATTATTGTAAAACGTCTTCCAAAAAAGTTCTTTGGTTTAGAGCTTCATAAAAAGTATAAGATGATGATAAGGTGTGCTGATCCCTAGGCTACTAAATTTATCGTACATGCAGCTTGTATAAACATTCCTCTGTGGAATTTCTAATGAATTGGTACACGCCGGAACGTGTGTTTTCTGAGTTACCCTAAAGTATTTATGTTGTCGTAAGACATTTTCCAATTTGAGACAAGCTCTGGTTGATAGGTTGGACACAGGGCCGCAATTAGAGAAGAGCTGGGGGATCCGGAGCCCCGGGTGCTGGAAGGGCACCGAGTTCACTTTTTTTCCATTCAAAATAACGGGACGGGGGTGGCAAAATAGATGTTGTCCCCAGGTGACAGTAAATTTTCGTTTCTAGTGGCGGCACTGGCTGTATAAGAGGAATCGTGTTTCGGGCGGAAACTTTACTTTGATTAAATGTAAATCTTTAACTCTTCTGCCAGGAAAAAAAAGAAAATCATGCTGCCGTAGTCGTCTGAAGTATTGTGCTTTACTCGGGATTTAGTCCGTTTTGCGTGTTCGAAGTGCTTTCCACCGGCTTGCGTGTTTTTAAACCGAATCATTTTTGCTCAAATATAAGAGATTATTTTGCATTAAAAAACAGATTTTTTTGAGACATAAAATGAAATATCATAAACGCTATAGTTTTCTACACAAGCTACACAATTTAGCCATAATAATGAGACATATTATATTTAGTTATATAGCTTCGTTTAGAAATGCAGTATTTACTACGAATAATCAGCAGGTTATATTTTTCAAGACAGGTTTATTGATTAGTTGAAAGATTTCGTGTGAAAGAAACGCAGTCGTGAAAAATGTAACTCCAAATAAAGTGAAGCAAGAAAGGTTGTTATCAATATAAGAAAATGTTTTTACTTCATCTTTCCATGAATTGATAATACGATACTTTTCTCAGAATAGACAACAGGATTAAGTAAGCAAATCCAATGGAATTCCATCATCAGGCTCATTACTATTCCTCGCATCACTTTCCTTCGCAATAATATTTCTTAATACTTTCTTTCTCTTTTTTATTTTGCAGTTCAAAAGATCACGTTTCAATTTCTTTTTTCTGTTTTTCGACGACAGCCGAAACACTCAATGACAAATGCACCGAGTTAACTAATAGTGAATACATAGATGAAAAAGTGATTTTCGCAATATTAAAAATAAAGATCTAGTGTCCTTAAAAACCGGTTTCAAGAACAAAAAGAAACATTATCCTTGAACGTGAATTCGAAAGTCCTATAAATTTACCTTCGTTTTCACTCCATCAGCTAAATCTCGATCTACCAACTCAAAAGACACATTTGATACTAGAACTGTCGGGTGAGTTATCTTTTAAAATTCACACAATATATAATATGTGTATTACCCTAGAAAGGATAAAAATGATATAAGCATTATGATTTGAAATCGATGAATCATTTGCATCAATGATTTGAAAAAAAATGAATCATTTGCATCAATGATTTGAAAAAAATGAATCATTTGCATCAATAATTTGAAAAAATGAATCGTGAGAAATTTCACATTTCTGGTGATGAAATTAATTGCTGTTTTCCGATCGGACCTCTGTGCAATGTCCCTAAAAACATAGTATGTACTGTAATTTTTGAACCTGGGGAGTTTTTCACATAAATGAGATGTACACGTTAAATTTTATTCAGATTTAATATGAAAAAGAAACGTTGAAGAAATCGACGAAAAAAAGACTGAAAATATTTCCGCTAACCTAAATAACGCGCTAATCGCTCGGTGTGGAGAATTTTCACGGCAGTCATATGTGGAGTCGTCTTGATACCATCTCTCTTCTGCAAGCAGAAGTAGTACTTCTAATCAGGAAAGATTCTAATAAGAACTGAGCTGGTTGCACGAAACTTTAGGACGTCTTTCTAAACAATTCAATCAATGTATGTTTATTTCACAAACATGACAGATGGCACTTATATTTGTCATGTAAAGCTGAAGGAACATCACACGCTCGAGCAGAGCCACCCTTGGGGTTGGCGGTCGCACCGGGTCCACGTTTTTGGCAGCCCCGCACTTACGGTAATAATTCTTTCCTAAATTCTGAATTTTCATGAATTCTTTAATTATGAATTTCCGAAATTCAGAATTAATTAATTCCGAAAATTTCATCAATGAATTGTAGGAGTATTTCATTTATTAAGAATTTTCATCAGGTCTGGCAGTATATTGCATTATTTCTTTCATTTATTCAGAATTTTCGTCAATTCTAGAAGTATCTTTCATTTATTCAGAATTTTCGTCAATTCTAGAAGTATCTTTCATTTATTCTGAATTTTTATCAGGTTTGGTTTCTGATTCATCGATTCTGAACTTACATTAGTTCTCAGACAAAATTTCATTCCCAATTTTAATTGGTTTTGAAATTACTTTTTTCATTAATTTAAAATTTTTTCCTGCAAGAAATTTTCATTAAATTTTTTTGTTAATTCAAATTTAATTGTGTCTACATTCTTTTTGTATGGAAAATTTTCAGCACTACTGTATATTTTGTTATAATGCACTTATTTTTGGAAGTTCCGATTCCCCCCACCCCTTTCCTACAGATATGAAATCTGGGCTAAGGGACAGCGAAATTATTAAGACACCTCTGGCCCCGCTATTATTTTCGTATCGGCCCAATGTCTGGTAAGGGCGGTCCATGCAGGACTGCCTGACAAGTGACAAATGCTTTTCTTAAATTGAAGCGCACTGAACAAAAACTGAATACGTATACACTGTGTAAAACATAATGAGTTTTTGTGGATTAAATATTTTTTGAACCAGAGTAATTATTAAATTGGCACTTGAATCAAACTTGAAGAATTTTTTCGTGATGATTTAGTAGCCTAGATATATATATATATATACAAATACAAATACAAATACAACACACAACAGGCAAATGCCCAACGAGGTGGCTGATAAAAAGATGCCCATAAAAATATGGATGTCATATATTTAAAAAAAAAAACAGCAACCCAATTAAAAATGCAATTAACACAAATTATAAACAATATATACACATGACAAAATATTATACAATGCCCATAAAGAATACTTATGGTTGTCTGATTCTAAGAAGGGATAGCTTCTCGATTTACCCCATATATATATATATATACATATATATATGAGAGAGAGAGAGAGAGAGCAAAATGTGATCTTTCTTTTCTTTTCCTCACTTTCTTTCGTTCTTAAATTTTTTAAGAAAACTGTTTTTATCAAATATGCAGGGGCGGCTCGAGCTTACCTGTAGCCCGGGTGCGAAGCCTTATATGCCGCCCCTAAAGATGACCTTGGTGGGGGGGGCTGGCAGGGTTTCAGTCAAGAGGACTGCTAGATCAACTAGCACCTCCTACAGATAGAATGTCTCCGCACGCTGCTCGTGACGTCAGCAAGTAGTCCATTTTCCCTCAGAATATTCAAGGAAAAAATTCCTTGCTCGTTCCAGTATCATTGTTGTGTGGAAAAGAAACGATCGGGCTCAGAATTGGCGATTTCTATGCCTCAATTCAATCACCAATGTGGTATTTGTGAACCAAAAAGGAAGATTCTACGCCAAAATAAGAAGAAACGAAATAGGATGCTGTGGTTCGAAATGTGGGAAACTTGCTAGGTAGTTTTAATGACGTTACAGATGAACTTGGCAACCCGTGCGGAAGCCTTTTATCTCTAGTAAGTGCTGGATAAACCTGATTTTTTTTAGAAGAAAGCCACACACCATTGTTTACTGTGCAAAATGATAATGACCATACATGCCGCTTTTGACGCAGATTTTTTTGCTTTTTGATCCAGAATTATTTTACCTTTCTTTATAATGCCAGATAACAGGTAATTTAATCCTTAAAACAGCACTTAATTTGGATAGCCATCATCACTTATCCTGTGAAGATAAAGAAAGTAACCTGTGTTATACATTAAGAAATTTATTTCAAAAGGTGTTTCTGGTACTCCAGGGACCGTATAAGTGAGAAGCCGAATTTTTCCTTTGCTTCCGGACCATTCTGGAAAAAATACTGGGGGAGGGAACCAAAATGTATACTTGTTCCTTTTCACAGAATACAGGGGCCGTGTGACCCATTGCGGCAGCACTGGAGTCTGAGCGCCACTCAAGAGGGGTGCTAAGTCCACGGTGAATGTGTGAAAAAAAGTTTCATTGATCAAAGAAAATGATTTCTGTCCGTTCTGGAGAGGAGCTAAATTCGAAATGAAAGGACAAAAAATTGTTTTTGAAAAAAGAAAGTTTTTGTTAGGAATTGTGTGTTTGGAATAAGTTATGAGGGAGGGGCATGACCCACAAGGGTAGGGCTGACAGGGCTCCAGCCCGGGGGGGGGGCAGGGACTTTATTCATACCATTTTTTTTCACGCCATAAGTTAACTGTAGAAGGGTCCCCCATTTAAAATCTGGCTTGAGGCCTGCGAAAGATTCCAGCCTAGGGGTCCTGACGGAGGATGTAGGGGGCTATGAGGAGAATAGACAGGAGGCGCAAAAACCCCAAATAGAGATTCTGTCTCGAACCGCCCCTGATAGCTTTCATTCTTGTTTCTGGTATTACGGTCGCAGGCCGTCTATTTATTCCAAGTTTGAAATGCGTACAATTCCACAACTGAAAAGCGTAATGTCACGTGTGAATTTTCATGTGAAATTTTTAAAAATTTTGGAGTCTTAACAAAAGTTTGCGCTTCCGCCCCATACAACCTGCCACCCAGGTGCACCGCACCCCTTGCACCCTCGCTCAAGCCGCCCCTGCAAATATGATTGAAAACTATTGAGGGGAAAAAAATTTAAATAATGCAGACAAGAGGAAAAATAATCGAAATTAAGATAGCAGTCGAATTTTCCATCAAGTGTTCCGAGTAAAACTTGATAGAGATCCAAGATTAACTTTTAGATTGCTGAGCATACGCTAGAAGTGACCTTAAAAGTTTTTTATCGGTGTTTATACAATCAGTAATTGCATTATAAACTAATGGAAAATCATCACCAGTATCAAATACTAGCTGTAAATAACTAATTATTTAAGAAATAAGTGTCATTGCTCAGAACAGATTCCGGAAAATGTGATGCTTCTTAACAAATAACAATCAAACACTCATTAAAAGTAATAAATATTTCTGGGGGGAAGAATGTGCGAAAGAAATAAACCCTACAAAAGTCGAAAGTTTTTAAACGTATCCTTTAATCAATCAGTTAATAAACAAGGCCAAAAAACAGATAAAGCATTCTTTGTTGACGCAAATTTCTCTCCATTCCTGGAATTTTTTCTAGAAATTTTTTTTCAATTTTTTATTCTGAAATTATGAAAATGATCGATAGACATTCAATAGCCATGTTTTATGCGTACACAAACAGCCAACAATCATCGAATGAAGTGTTTTGATCTTTAGGTTAGAAAGGAGGAGGAAGATGGTGGGAGTGATAAAGATCAAAGACCAATAACTTATCAAGTTCAAAAGGCTAAAATCCCCTTGGTGTATATAATAGAATTAGGTTTCAAACTATCTGATAATTAGCAAAGTTGTTCAGTCTTTGATTACTAAGAAGTTGAGTTTTTCTGTAGATTGTTTACCGCTTCACCAGGTAATATATTTTGAACAGTCCCAGTGCAAATTTTATAAAAAGTTGACAATATTTTTTAAAGTTCCGTAAATCTGTTCGGAAAATGGTGGTTTTTTTTGTTGTTGCATTTTTCATTTTTATTACCTCGCATACCAACTCACTGTGTCCTGTAATGATATGAATTTGTTTAGGGAAACAGTTTTTCTTTCTCTGTTATAGTTTTGTGAAATTAAGAGACAAAGAAATATTCAAGAAACATGTATGCTTGGATAATTTTGGTAAGTGAAAACTAAATGAAAATTTTATTATAATTTGAATAATTTTAGCTCTTAGTTAACTTACTTTTGATTCCGAATTAGTCTAATTCCATTCGTCTTTTTTTGGGTTGCAATTTTTAATTGGGTTGCTGTATTTTTGAAATATATGACAACCATATTTTTATGGGCATCTTTTTATCAGCCACCTCGTTGGGCATTTTGTCTGTTGTGGCGTTGTATTTGTATAAATGTGAATCTATTTTAACTCTGTCCTGACTTATCCCGAGTTGAGCTCGGACAGATGGACTCTGCCGTTCTATCTCTTCCCGAGAGTAGCCCCTACCATCATTTTTCCCAAGATATACTATAAATAATAATACAAGATTATCAAAAATGGAACTCATTGTGAAAAAAAAAAAAAAAATTGAGATTATATGCAGCAATTTTATATAGACCAAGAGACACAATAGACAATAACTTTCTAAAAGATTTATTTTATGCTTAAATATACTAAATAGTAACATACGGAATCACTGCTTGGTGAGGTGCATATCAAACAAGTATACAAAAACTAGATAATATAGATGTATATAACAAAATAAGATCCCATATAACAAGCACCATAGCAAACAACAGTACAACAAAATGTCATAAGCTAACTATAAGACATAAAACTACATTTACAGGACAATAAAATATTCATTTTTAAACAATAAATGATTAGAAAAATACAAAATAGAGGTTCATCTAGGTAAATTAATTTATATCAAGTGCCAAAAATAAAAAAAACGTTATTCCAAAAGAGTTATAGATATGCTGCTCCAAAAATAATGAATCTATATCATGCGATCAATCATACAAATAATAAGATCGAACCTTTATATTTTCTATAAAGCCCGTCTAGAATCTATATTATAACAATAATACAATAACACACAATATAACAACTCATCTGTATGTATGTTACTGCCAAAGCTTGAAGTTGGCCACTTCACAGCCCAGTTGACCCGCCAATTTCTGAAATTCAGGCTTTCGCCAGGCTTTGCCTGCCCTGATATATCGATCCCTATGATTCGGGGTCATCACCGCGTTGACGTATTTTTTGTGTGATAATTATGGTCATTTACAATTAATTAGCCATAGCTATTCATAATTATTATGGTTAGCTATGGTAACCCTAACGATCAAAGGAATCTAAATATCGATATCTTAGTGATACATATATAGGGATCGACATATAGAAGCCGAGAAAGCTCAAATTTCGGACATTGGCCAAGTGAACTGGGATGGACACGAAGTGGCCAACTTTGGCTATGGCAGTAACATGTAAATTTTCCGTGTTGCAGTAATACAAAAAAATTAAAAATTATATATACTTTATGAAACAATTACTAACCTGTGTACAAACCACAATAATAAGGCTGTTGCTGAAAAGCCTTAACTTCACTGAAGCCCCCATTCACTAAGTGACCCTTATAGACACGCTGGAAGGATATTCAAGTCTCTTGAGATGAATAATACATAATTAATTAGATAATTTGTGTATTGAAATTTTATTTTCAATATGTCTGTTTGTAGGTCCCGGTCTAATTAGCCCTCGTGTGCAGAAAATGACCGTGGTGCGACAAAAATGATCAAATGATCAATATGTCTGTTCAGATAGAAAAAAAATTCACGCTCAACCTGGCTGAATTGCATATTATGTTCAATTTTTTTTGCATATGCCAAAGGTTTTTAAATCAATTTCTATTTAAATTGTCACGATTATATTTTTTATAAGCAAAAAATGGAGAGAGAGAGAGAGAGAGAGAGTGAACAATTCCTTGAATGAAAAAAAATTTCCTACATGAAGCTCAACGATGTCCCTGCTAACCTCGTTTACCACACAGCACTCATTGGCAACGTGCCAATGAGTGGCAAAGGGGGGTTTTGGGGTTCTAACCCCCTTGAGCCAAGATTATAGTGTTATTTTGCAGGAAAACACGTAAACGCCCACCTCAGAAGGAAAAAAAAATCTGAAACCCCCACCTCGAGAAAATTCTGCGTACGCCTATGACAGCAGTGATATTTTCGATATTAGTTTATCCGATTTGATTATGCATCCCGAACAGGCCTTAGTCTTACTGCAATATTGATTATTCTTCAAGAATTAATTCTTTGCACGCGGATGTCACTGCAATACATGGTCGCAACTGAGGAACTAAGGGAAGACAGAGGGTTCTGGTGCCCCGGGGGCTGAACGAGGAAGGGCACCGAATTTACTTTTTTTCCGTTCAAAATTAAGGGGAGTGCCAAAATTGATACTACTAAACCACACATGCACCTTGTTCATATTTCTCGGCGGAAATATTCCCCTGCTAACGAATTGGTACATGTTGGAATGTGCATATCCGTGTTGTGAACCTAACGTGAAGCTTGTTTCTGTGTAATGCTTGTTATAGTGCTGCCATCTATACAAATACAAAAACAACGCCACTATAGGCAAAATGCCCAACGAGGTGTTTGCCACCTATTTTTCGAACGCCAAAATGGATACTGGCCCCGAATGACAGTAAATTTTCGTTTTTGGTTGCGGCCCTGCTGCAATGCCACCGTTGTATTTTATGAAGTAACTCGAAACGCACTGCACCCTTGTAAGTGAATGTGTATAATAGGAAATGGAAAATTCCGATTTTTTTCTCGACTTTCTCTACTATAATATACTTTATTCAGTATGCCAAAAAAAGATTCAGAATCGGCTCTAAACTATATCAAGTATGTGTCATGTTTTAAATGGCCTGCAGCGAAAGATAACCATATCAGTCAGTCATTAGTTAAGAAGTGGGATCGCTCTCTCTCTGAAGCTTAAACTTGTATTAGGCCCATGGGCCCGATCCCCTTCTCAATATTTGCCATCATTTCCATAACATCTATGGAAATATTAGGTTCAAGCGATTTGTATAAGGCCCCTCCTCCTCTTATTTGCCTTCCAACTATTTTCAATAGCTTATATACTCTTTCTACAAAAACAATAGAATATGCATGTATGTGATATTTTTTAATCCAATTTTCATGAAAAATATGTAATTTAAATAATAATATTCGCAATAACGTTCAGACATTTTTTTCCCTTCTTAAAAATAGGTTTTGGTTGTTTTGGTGCCGTCAATGTATGCACGTAAGTATTACTTAAAAAAACCGATGTATAAATACTAATAACTCTCTCTCTCAAGTTCATAAAAAAATTTGCGATTATGCAATTCTACAATTAAGCTATTCAATTTTATTGTCAAACTCAGAGGTATATTTACGGGGGTTGTGTTAAGCAGGCTATAACTTAGGTCGGCAAATTTTAGTAATTGGTGGTGAACAAAACCAAATTAGAATGGGAGAATAGTTCACACTATTGACAAGTGTGGATTACTGTTTAACTATTGTATGAATTCTTGGAACCTCTATTCATTACCATCCTGGCGAACTTTACTGTACATAGACGTTCGATAAGTTTCCATAGGAATACATTTTTATAAGGCCCCAATTTCCCACATTCTCAATAGCTTTATGTTTGACCTTAAGTCTCGACACTTTTGGGGAAGCTGAAGTAAGGGAAGATAGCTTTTCAGATTCCACGCGCATTATTTTTAATTATTTCTTCTAGAACATTAAAAAAAATTCGTACATAACAAAACCCCAGTATTTGTTTTGATTGATAGACCTAATTAGAATATATATATATATATATATATATAAGAACATTTTTTCTTTTCAAAAAGTTGTACACCAGTCCAATTCTTATACACTAACACTATCTACCAATAAGTATTTGGACACCTATGCAAATGACGATATCTGCGGTCCTGAGATACGTCACGCCCTCCGCCGGTATATATCGTGTAGGAAACAACATCGGCATTAGTCGCATGCAAGATGCCGCACAGTTCGGAGCTCTCTGATTTCGAGAAAGGTATAATTATCGGGTATCACAAAAATGACCGATCCTTAAGGGACATATCTAGCGAGCTGAAGTACCCAAAATCGACAGTGGCCTATGTGATTAAGAAGTGGAAGGTGAGCTGTGATTGTCGGAATTTGCCCCGAGTCGGCAGACCAACGAAACTGGGAGATAGAGACCGACGGGTGCTGTCCAGAGAAATTCGAAAGAACCGCACCCAACCGATGGCCCTCATCCGCGAGGAGTTTCAACAGGCATCCGGGAGTATTGTTTCAATGAATACCATCCGTAAGGAAGCACATCTGATTGGTTTTCATGGTCGTGCTGCTGCCCATAAGCCTTTGATCACAAAGTCCAACCGCGTTGCTCGGTTAATGTGGTGCAAAGCACATCGAAATTGGACCGTAGATCAGTGGAAACGGGTTCTTTGGAGCGACGAATCAAGGTTCACCCTCTACCGTTCGGATAGCAGGGTCTGGGTCTATCGTCTGCCTGGAAAACGTCTCCTGCCAGAATGCATTGTGCCAACAGTCAAGTTCGGCGGAGGTGGAATTATGGTCTGGGGGTGTTTCTCCTGGTATGGACTGGGACCTTGGTCCCCATTCATGGTAAGCTCAACGCCGATGCCTACTGCACTATTTTGGATGACAATGTGCTTCCTACGTTGTGGCAGTTTTACGGGGTGGACCCCTGTTACTTCCAGGACGACAATGTCAGCTGTCATACTGCGAGGTTAACCAAGGCTTGGTATGGTACCAATGGGCACCATACCATCGTTTTCACGAAGGAAAAAAGCTCTGCAGTCTTGCGTTTCATATACGCACTGGCGAAAGCAACCAGTAACGTTTGATGAAACTTACATGTGATTGGTGTGGGAGTTTTTTTGTCTTCGATGTACTTTATATAGGACCTACAACACAGAAAAAATGAAATTCACCCAAAAAATTGGTTAGTTTTTTTTTGGTTGGAGATGACTTGAGTGCCACAATCATAAACAGGAAGGAGCGTATGCAGGATCGACCTTTAGAAAAGGCACAAAAAGTTTGGGGTGGGGCACAAGGTATCTTCCATGGAACCTTTGAGTTACCAACTTTTAAAAAGCATCTAGATTAACTGAAATTGATTTAAACAGCATAAAAAGTATTCGCTTTTAATATTTTGATTCTTTTACAAAAATTGTTATTTTTTAATAAAAAAGTTTTGATCGTTTTGATGGGGGGGGGGGCACGAGCCCCTTGTGCCCCTCCTTGCGTAAGCCTCTGTGAACATATATTTATTGATTTCAAATATATGTATATTGTCTATAGAAGACCTATCTGACTGTCAACGTCACAGAGAAAGTATGCTAAAAAGCACAGCTCCTGTACGATGGAACATTACTTGTGATGCAAATGGAGATTATGAGTTGAAACAATGCACGATTAATACTCCTCATTGGTGTGCATGCTACAGGAAAGATGGTACGCTCATAACGCAACCTTCTCGCAGGATAACCACTTGTGTGTGTCACAATGATAGAGATATTAAGGAGAGGAGTTGTAAGTATAGAATTTTATATAAAAAGCAATTTCAATGCACTTGGAATTTATTTTTTTACTATAAAATTTATTTTATTTTGCTAAAAAAATCGACGAAATTTTCTGTAAAAAACGCTAGATTTTACGTATTGAAACTTGAACTCATGGAATATGGATCACGGCCAAGTCTGCACTCATAGTGGGACGAAGAGGTACGAGTTTCAGGAATCGCGACTAGGAAGAAAAAATCGCATAGGGATGGGGGAACAGATGTTCACACATAGTAAAGAAGGATGTGATAGTGAAAATGACCGGAGTAGTTCTGAAATGTAAGGGTGTGGTGGTGATGATCTCTCAGCAGAAGCCCTTTTTTTTCAAAGAGGAGGAGAAAACAGGCCAATCAGCAGATAGCGAAATTTTTGACTAACACTTTACAAAACTGGTGATAAATTTGCCAATATAGTGGGAGGAGCTAACACGTAATAACAAGGTTATAAAATCACAATACAGGGAGAGAAAAAGCACCAATCGCAATCGTAAAAGATGACGATTGAATTTGGCTTCTAACGGGATTGAATATTTCAATTAATTTTCAAACAGCGTCAACCCACTGCAGTGAGCCAAATTTAATTTCGTTGGGTGTTTGGCGTGTAACTGACTAGCACGTCACAAAAATCCAAAATGTTAAAACTCCCTTAACCTCTTCAAGTACAAGCTGCTGGCGATAAAGTAGAATGATCTGTATTAGTCGCATAGGCGATAAATGTGGAAGCCTTGTCCCACATTAAAAAGGAAAAAAAATGATAGAGAAAGAAAAATAGAGAAATAAAGGTGGGGAGATTAATACATATTAGAGATATATTGGATAATATATTAGAGCACAGAGTGCCTTGCTTTTTTCACCCTCACCTACAAATTTGTTTTGTAGCTTTTTTTTTTACTTGTGTGTGTTCTCTTTCTCATTTCTATGCACAGTATATGATAGAAGGATTAGTTCTGAGAAAGGTACACACACACACATATATATATATATTGTGTGTGTATATCTGACTGTGTGTGTGGGGGGGGGGGGGAGCTGAGGAGAACATCCATCACATCAGGGGCGTAGCCAGAAATTTCGTTCGGGGGGGGGGGACCAAAGTGACAGAACAATAGATTTGGCCATCTTTTTCCCTTTTTTCGGTCATTTTCTCACATTTCGGGGGGGGGGGGACCAGACCCCCAAGTCCCCCCCCCCCTGGCTACGCCCTTGCATCACATCGTTTTCTCAGTTGATGGTTATCGCGTTGAGATATCAAGATGGTGGTGGGGGAAAACACACAACTTTTTTTAGGGTTAAAATAAACCTTCCCTATCAGGAAAAAATAGACTGAAGAAACAGCCAACTGAATTGAATTTATTCCTCTGGCGTTTGGACGCAATATTACGTCCCTGATCGTAAAGGGGCGAATTATTGGTTAAATCAAAAACTGCGCCGAAATCACTTTTCCATATTAGTTTTTCACAAGGAATTACGCTTGTAATTATTGGGCGGTCGATAGTATCCACCCTGTTTACATTTGTATTAGATCAGTCAACACCATCATTGATGAGGGTGGGGCATTAACCCCTTATGACCCCTCCCCGTATCTCCACCCATGCGGGACGCCATTTATTTATACCAGCTTCCTCCCCGAATTATGAAAAAAATCACTCGGAGCCGTAGAAAGACATTTCTTTGAAGGAGGCGGCAAATTGGCAGTACAATAGACTTAACCATGTGAATCCATATATATCACATTTTCTAACATTTTGGAGTGGGATGAGGCATACCCAGTCTAGGGCCTCGAAATGGCTGCTAGACGTATATGGAAGCACATAATTAAATTTGTCGTATGCTATCAGCGTAGTTCTAACCACCCCCCCCCCCCACAAAAAAAAGTCCCTGGCGATGGCGCTGATTTATATTATATAGATTGATCAAAGCATGCACAAGAGAATGCCGATATCTTATAAAAGAGAAGTTGATATACATTAGATACATATAGTATCATTTTAATTTAATTAACAAAAGCAGCAACTGAAAGATTACATTTTAATCATAATTCAAAACTTTTTCCTTGAGAGTTTTTTTTCCTAATAATATTTTTCTTTTGTTAATAAATTTTGAATGTGTAGATAAAACACAAAGTATATGGTTTAAAAATACTACATTTATACATCGTTTTTCTTTTCCGTTTTCAGCCGTACCAGTTTGTGAAAAGCCAGTTTGTCAAGCTAGTGGAAAATACGTGAAAAAACAATGCTGTGATACAACGAGAAAATGCTACTGTGTAGACGAAAATACAGGAAGTAGTAAAACTGAACCACAATCCGGAAATGTTACCTGCTAAAACTTGAATATAACCGTTAGTTCTGTTCAAAAGCTCAATGAATTCTAAGCTCATGTTACTTTCTAATAAATTTCCATTAAAACTTCTTTAATCTGGGATATGTATACTTAATCAAAATTTAAAAAAAATTAAAGATCAATTCTTTTTTTAAGTTCATAGTCATGCTTTTTTCAACACTTTCTCAATAAAATATGTTATATCATATTTTCACCAACAAAATATGTGAACATTAAATTAATTATGCCCCTTTTTTCCAGCTTTCTGTGCATACAATTATTTATTCTATGAAAAGAATTTTATATATCCCATAAAGGACTGCTCCACAAATAAAAAAAAAAGACTTGATTCTATCCGGAGGAAAAGAAAAATACAAGCATAATCAAATTTTTTTCACCTGGAACACTCGAGAGAAATTACAAGATTTCTTTCCACGAGTCATTTCCCAGCCATTTATTTTATTTCTAGTCAAGTGACCGGCAGCAATTCATTAAAAAAATCAGAAAATCAAATTCACTATATTTTGACACAAAATGTAATGGTTGGTTCAATTTCATTAAAACACTTCACTTGACTGAAGAGGCACTTCAGATACGGCACGCCCGTCTGCTGCATCGAGACTCCACGTCAACGGATCGTGATCTTCTCTCAAGGTCGTTTTCACACTCCGATCAAGAATTCACTCAGCACCAACTGTAGGAATCGGAAAACCTGCCTGCCTGTTCGAACCCTGAAGATTGCAATTTGTGTTGCTTTTTTCATCATTTCTCTTAACAGAATTAGTTTGACTTTCTGTGCTTCAGAACCACCTAAAACAAACTGTAAAAACGTGGAGTACTCAAAATTTGCCAGAGCTCATCAAAATTCTCTTGATCGAACCTGAAACAGATTATTGTTGGTTTCGTGGATCCAACACCGCCTTCACAAGTGTGGGGGTACAGCCCGAGACAATTCTTATAATTTTTCACTTAAAATTTGTTATACGGGGGTCGCCAAAGATCTTAGCCTAGGGACCCTGCTGCAGGATGAGAGGCAATGAGACAAACTAAGGGCCCTTTTGGAGAATGGATTTCATACATTCCTTATACTATTCAGATTTTTAGAAGTCTGATATTTGATGCTTGTTAGGCCACAAATGGGGGTGGGGAGTAAGCGGGTCTGATGCACCGGACCTGAAAGTTCACTCTTCAACATTACAAGTGGGCACCAAAATGCATGCTTACCCACCTGACCAAACATCTAGTTGCAGCTCTGGTATCGCCTGTGTGGATCACAAGCTTGCCACCATATTCCTTCACATTCAGTCTAAATGTTGCATCACACCACCACTGATGACAAACGATTCGTCAATTCTATCGCCGATACTATTCTAGTCCAATGTTTGTCTTCTCTCGAACACTCTTGTTCCCGCATGCATATACAATTTCGTCATTATGCTATATAGTCGGTAAAGATTGACGGAATTAAAAAAAGGAAGTTGAGCGAAATTTCAGAGTACTCTGATTGGCACAGGAGTGTCAAATTTTATTCGAAAATCAACGTTATGACACAGTATGTAATAGGAAATTCTTGGTGGTGCAGCAATCCCATTCCTGAAGTGAAATAACCAACCACATGAATGTGATAGGGTCTAAAATAACGGTGTCAAATAGAAGTACAAAACATTCACAATTGTACACTAAAAATAGTTTTATTTCATCATTTTTAACTTACAAGATAAAACCCAGTGACAATGTGGATGGGGGGGGGGGGGCACTTGCTGAAAAACCATTTGGCTGAAATCTTATTTAGCCTCTCGTATATAGCTCTCATAAAATTCTTTAACATCTGCAGAGAAGAAAACAATTGGATAAGAACTGTTCTAAGAGATATAACCTACCACATGAATGAGTTTAGTGGGTCCAACACAATGGTATTTTACAAGTAGTATAGCCCTACAACCACGAGCTGAGACTTGGTTACAGCACATCATGCCACACATCAGAAGATTTTATTCTTTTCTAACGGGATAACCTAATAGTGAAAGCTCAGTCACCAATGAGCTATTCTGGATGCATAATCATTTTATCTAAAAGAACTGAACAAAATCATCCGATGTGGCAAGACATGGCGTAGTCAAGTCTCAATTCATGGTTGGGGGACTATACACAATCTTCATAACGGTACACTAAAAATATAGTTTTATTTCATTTTTGATTCAAAAAATAAAAGAACTTACACAAACATCAAATGCAATAAAAAAGACAAAATTTTTCACTTAAAAGCAGAATGGAAGTTCACAGACACATACAATGTAAAAGATAAATAGTTTTTAATGTTTTAAAGACACCAACACAGTGAGAATGAATGGGGAGGGAACACTTGTTTAAAAAACATTTGGCTGAAATCTTATTTAGCCTCATAGCTTTCATAAAATTCTTTAACATCTACAGGAAACGGAACAAAATCAGATAAGAACTGTTCTAATAATTTCAAAAGAAGCACTCTTCCCTTTTCAGATGGCAATGGTGTTATAATTAGAGCTCTCATTTTTTTATACATCTTGAGGAACTTCACTGGCTCATTCATTTTAAGATCCACATGAATTTTTGATATCTGTAGAAAATATAAATCAATAAATTCAATTTTAATTTATATTTCACACTACAAGTGATACTTCCTTAGATAAATGAAAAGCATACAGTATTTATACTTAAGTTCATACAGTAAGGCAAATGGTGTGCCACTGAAGTGTTCCAAAATTAGGCAGAAGGGCCATATAACTAATTTATTCTATGATCAGTTTTTCCAAACAATAAATAGTCAGCACGTTGAATAGTTCTGCCAAAAAAAAAAAACCTCACCTGCTTTGATAACATCAATAAACCCTCCTCATCATCAAGAATAGCATAGAAGAAATCAATTGTTGGCCCCACAAGAAAATCAACACAGTCTCCATTAGAAAACCGGAAACGATGCAGAATCTCTGCCATAAAGAAAGCAATCATTCGAAATCTTGATTTGTCTTTTCTGTAGATTAGCTCTCTTTCTATGTGAAGAATAATTATATTAGCATATCAGTGATAAAGTCACAACCTATTGCATCTCAATGCAGGTCTTGAAGACACATAAATAATTTACAGCTACTCTTTGAGTTAAACAGAAATGTGAGGTTCAGAAATATCAGACCGTGATTTTTTTGTGCATAAACACGGGGATATCAAGTTAAAGAAGAATGATTTGATGAACATATGTAGGCTATTGTTATGTACATGCTTAATTTTTTTCCTGAATACAGAAGCTGTCAGTCACCAGCAGACCACCAATGACTGAAGAAGTGTAAATTAGAGCGGCACTGTTAATGACAAAATGACAGAAAAACTTGAATAACATTACTGCATAAAATTTTGTTTAAAGCAATTCCTCAGTGAAAACGATTCGTAAGATTCAACAGGCCTTTGGGGATGAAGCAATGGGTACCAGTGCCATCTTAATGCATGGGCTCAACTGGGCATGGTCCAGGGGCCTCAGGAAAATCGAGAAATAGTTGCATTTTTTTGAGAATTTTCCCGGTAGGGCCTCAAAAATCACTTGGCTCGGAGGACCCATGATGCTCTTAAGATGACTAACAGGCACCACACACAGATAAAGGAGCGGTAAAACCACCTCAAGTATGGCCCCAAATCACTGGAGTGTGAAATTTATTCTGGTAGACCTTCAAGATCCAGAAATGAGATTATTCAACCCTCGTCCTCAGGTCGGAGTAAAAAATTATTTATTTACAGCTTTAACAAATAATGTATATATGAGGATGCTTTTAAATTACATACTTATAAATCAGTACATATGTTTTATGCTACTACTCCTTGAGCAAGAGAGGAATGGAGAAAGCAATAGGTCAAGACTTACCCCAGGCTTTCGTCATCTTCCGCTCCTCCCACTGTTCCCCAAAAACCGGACAACCACCTCTCCTCAAGACCCCGTTCATTCTCTCTCTTCCAACCACCTTCTCTCGTCCAATTTCCTCCTGTTTCCCTCTCATTGGTTCCATCTCCTAAACGTCACACCCCCCTCCCCTTTGGGTCCCAAACTAGAATCCCTTACTGGAATCTCGCTGCTGCCCCGATGTCTACATACCAATGATAAATCCATCTGCCACTCCTTCTTAAGGTACCACTGCCCAAAGGGCAGGGTCAATTCTGAGAATCTGCAAAAGGCGTTGGAGGTAACACCTGTGCATTTAGGTGCCTCACCTATTTCTATACACGATATCTGAATAAAAGTCCAACCCAGTTCCCAGACTGTCTGGCGTCGTAAATAAAATTATATTCTAAAAGGCTTCATTAAAATTTAACTACAAATTAATGTAACAAGTTAGCGAGTAGCTTGTTACATTTTCACTTACACAAAAGAAATTTACCAGGCCACAGGCTTCCAAATGTTTAGAACGACTGACCTATACTACGAAGGCAGCAACTAGATAGGTACTTGGTCAGCACGGGTCAAGCATGCATTTTGGCACCCCCTTGTAATGTTGAATGATAAGTAAAGAGGAGAAATTTGCTTCTCCTCTGGCCCGGCACCGTTCAGTAAATTTATGATGTAAAAAAATAAAACACGATAGAATTCGTACCCCTCCACCCTTCTTGACCCTCTAAATAGTGGGCCACGCATCGAGTAATTGTTATTGCTCGAGCTGGAGCCCTGTCAGCACCACCCTTGGGGGAAGGGGGCGGGCATGACATCCATCCCAAGAAAGTAGTGAGAGATGAGCAGGCCTAGACATAATGAGCTTTCCCAAAAATCCTCCTAAAACAGTGGTTCTAACCTTTTTTCGAACCGCGGCCCGATGAATCAAATTTCTATGAGTCTACAGCCCGGTCTGCAATAATTTACTCGTTCATAGGATACAAATACAAATACAAATTGCCCAACGAGGTGGCTGACTTAAGAACATCATGGATCCCCGAGCCATTTTTTGGAGGCCCTACCTACTACTGCTACACCATACATGCACCCCCCCCCGCGCGGAACCTCCCAACGAATCGGTACATGCGGGAATGTGCGTGTACGTGTAGTGCAACCTGGGATAATAAATAATTAATAAACAACTAATTACTTTTTAATTCAGTGCAAATTAATTAATTAAAACCATTTACACAAACAAATTGATTAATTAATTTAAACACTTAAGAGATTAATGAATTAATTTAAAACCCTTTTAATCAATTTACGAGTTTAATTTATTATCTTACGGTCTTAACGGACTGTTAGAACGTTTTCCTTTTTGGTACCGTATTAATAATGTACAGAAGTCACAACAGGTACGTATGAACGAAGCGTTTCATCAGCAACTGCAAACATCCTCATTGGAAAATATAATTGATTGATAAAATTAATCGAAAGGTCTTTTTTTTTTTTAATATTGAATTTCATAGAATATTTTTGCATAGTTTTCATTCACAGTGAGAAATGAGAATCTTGCCATATATTTAAATTTATCTGTGCTGACTTACATTGACGCAAAACTTATTTATTAGCACATTTTGTTAATAATTTAGTGTAAACTATATTTTATGACCAAATTTCATATTTTATCTTAGCTAGAAAAAAGTAATGATGTAAAAAAATTCTACATTGTAACTCACCATAAAAGTCAGCTGAAGAGCAGGAGATTGTTAAATTTTGGATGAAACACTCGTTTAGGTATATTCACGATAGATGCTCATGTATATATGTATATATATATATATATAAATTGTGTAACTTTATAAATTTCAAGCGATTTTTCTACTCTAAAATTTGAAAACTTTTCTTTAAATTTATATTTGTGAACCTATTATTTGAATAAATGAACAATACGACAATGGAAAAAATCACAATGGAAACTCGCAAAGTAATTCACTGCATGCAAAGAAAACTGTACAATACATCACCAGTCATGTGCACCTTGATGACCGATTTGAAACAATATATTCAGCAGGTATTTCACTGATTAGTCGCTGACATTTGCCATGCACATGTCAATTACTTTGTTCATTTCTGAGAACAGGTTAATATATCCTCCATCGTTATAATTGGACTGCTAGAGATTTTTAGGGGTTTTGCGGCTGGTCATAAATATCTGAAATTCCCAATCACTCACCAGTTATTCTACTTTGAAGTTATGTGGCTTGGCCTCTGGCGAGTAGCACAAATGTAAAAATATGTGTCTGTGGATCCCCTATCCTATTGATGCATCCACTGTATCCCTGAGGCAAAGCAAAGCCTCCACAAAACCGAAAATTTAGAGAAAGGTGGTGTGGGGAATGCCCCTAAAACTGGGGGGAATTCAAACCACATAGACGGCAAACACAGATTTTTCATTCTTCCCTTGTTCAATCATGGCCCTCACGAGGGTGGGACTGACAAAGCTTCAGGCCTGGGATGATTCGCATCATTTGTTTTTTCAAGCTATAAATTCACCATAATATGCCCGCAAAAGATCCCAGCCAGGGGACCTTGCTCCAGGATGTGAGGGTTATGTGTGTTTAATATTTGTGGAAACAATTACAAATTTATGCTTATAACAAATTTTTATTTCTGAATCTGGGGGTGCTCCGCTCCTTGCAACAAACCGCTTTTCCGAGTCCGACGCCATTTCATCATCAGTCAGACGTCGGTATGACGTCACACTTGAGGACTGAATAAATATGACTTCATTAACGGAGTGATTTACTAACGAGTAAACATTTTGCCAGTTAATCTAGCAGGACTTTAAGAAACTGACATTATAGGTGTGTTGACGTTAAGAGTGGTTGAAGTTATACAGAGGTCTTACTGTATATAAATGATTACTAGAGGGTGAGCCATATGGCTCTCCCATGAAGGAAAATCCCACAGTGCTCCTGGCTGGAGTCGCTCGGGAGGAATTTTTTTCCAGTTTTTACCATATAAATTCACAACAGATGAGGGATTGGGAAATCCTGCCGATACTGACAAAACATCTCAATCCAGAAGCCTTGTTTGATGACGTGGGGGCCAATGCTGAGATACTTTGCAGACAAATTATATTGAATGTACAGTATATTACACTGTATTTTTATAGGGCTGTGATTTCCAAGCTATTTGTTGCAGCACTTTCTGGGTGCTGCGGACAGGGCTGTAACTAAGAGTGTAGGTTATTGCTGTCGAGTGGGGGGGGGGAGAGGCTGAAACAAACATAGTTTTATATATTAAGAAGACACCAACGAATAAGGCAAATACACTAAAATAAGAAGTCCTAATGCATTTCAACACCAATGGGTGCCGTCTTCAGAGGAAAATTTAACCCCTAGTCACGCTGACCGAGTTTCCCACTTGGGTTGAATACCAAATCTTAACGCTCGGTTGCTCAGCGGAAGAAATACGCCTGTTCACTTTGCAACGTACCTTATGGGAGTTGCTTGCCCGGTTCGAAATATCCAGTAATAAAGTGGCAAACGACAAGTGGAAAATGATTGCAAATAAACTTTCGCATGAAATATTATTTATTGAAATTAATTATAGGGTTAGTCAATTTTAACAATAGATTAGTTTAACGTGGAGCCCTCTATTTGACGTTAACAGTAAAGATACTGGCTCACCAATTGATGATCATCAACAGTCAACTTGTATAGTGATCGGACATCCGATGTTGTTAGCCTTTCCCGTAAATATCAGAGAAGTTTTCTCGGTTGAGAGCCGGAATACCTTGATCAGTTCCTGGGGGCCTCTCGGTTGAGAGCCGGAACACCTTGATCAGCTCCGGGGGGCCTCTCGGTTGAGGACCGGACCACCTTGATCAGCTCCAGGGGGCCTCTCGGTTGAGGGCCGGACCACCTTGATCAGCAATGAAGAACTTTGACTGTGGAGATTATTTAATATTTTTGATTCCGGACCTGCCGGAAAACGGATTCAAACAATGTAAATTATTGCATTTTAACAAATCAGCTTAAGGCCAATGGATACGGTAGCAAGATGGTGAACCGTCCTACTAGAGGGCTTCAGTTGAATAGAACAAGAAAAGATGAACGCAGAATCAGCCCTGTTACAACGTACGGCCGGTATTTAAAGGAAAAACATCCGACCGCACGTGTCTGATCAAGCCAATCGGCTTCAAGGTCACCTCATTTGCATGCGATCGCAGGCGGACATCACGATCGGCCTTGATCGTCGCCATACGATCACAGCTGCAGACTAGTAACATTTATGACAACAGATCACGTGACGGCGACTACGGACTTTTACGCCGGGGGATCATCGGCACGTTACAACTTCAAATATCAGGGGTCAGAATGCGAGCGTTAAGATTTGGTATTCAACCCAAGTGGGAAACTTGGTCAGCGTAACTAGTGGTTAAATTTTCCTCCGAAGACGGCACCAATTGGTGTTGAAATGCATTAGGACTTTTTATTTTCATGTATTTGCCTTATTCGTTGGTGTTTTCTTAATATTCTTGGGCAAAGTTGATCAACTCTTCCATAGTTTTACATCACCTCCAGTGTAAAAATCGATGACTTTGAAAAATAGTTTTTGTTTCCTCTAAAATTTTCCATCCTCTCAAAACTGCTGCCCAGGGCCAAACGTTTTTGTGGAAACATCACAGCATTTTACACAATGCATACTATTTTTCTGCAATGACTGAT
This sequence comes from Pholcus phalangioides, assembly GCF_987345545.1. Taxonomy (NCBI): domain Eukaryota; kingdom Metazoa; phylum Arthropoda; class Arachnida; order Araneae; family Pholcidae; genus Pholcus; species Pholcus phalangioides. Next base: position 26,800,381 of record NW_028301625.1, read on the forward strand.
GAAATACTGATATTCAAAGGTTCTTGGTTCTGGTCAAGAGGATCCCGAACCTTTGAATAATTATTTTTTATTTCCTTTTTTTAAATTAATATTATAATTCACCTGTTGTTTATTTGATTTCATGTTCTACCCCTACCCAAATTTTGTTGTAATAAGGCTCAAAAAATGTTTCGGCATCAGCCCTCAAGATGTTATGAATGGACATTTAGAATGTACTGTTTTTCCCAATATTTTTCAAGAAAACATTCGGGGGCTAAAAAAGTTATTGGTCCTCCCGTATATACGGGACTCAAACGTATACGAAGGAGAGGGAGGATGCATTGCAATGGTTTTTTCAGTAATTACTGGGGGCAGAGCTCAGTCTTCTTACAAAATTTATTGCGAAGGGGCCTCAATCTCTAGGTTCTGGAACCTATTCTTCATAGAGTGTAATTTTTTTTATTTCGGTTTCAATATCATTGCTTTCCAATTTTCAACCTTCACCATGCATCTTTGGGCTTCTTTTCATGTCCACCCCCATGCCTCCCCACGTCACAGTGAACAAAGGAAGAGACGCTCAGTTTTTGCCAGGCAAACGAGACCCCTCCCCACTGAAAGAAACTTCATCAGTCGTGCCTTCTGGCATAAGGATTAGCACCGAGGGAGGGTGCAATTGCAAGAGTGGAAAATGAAAATTTGATTTTCAGCAGGATTTTTGAGCAGGGAAAAAAAATTATTTTCGTAGCAGCAAAATATTGTTGTTTTGTAGCATTTTAAAATTTTGGCAGTAAATAAAATACAGTTTTTATATACATACATGCAGTAGCATACACAGGATTACGTTTCACTTCAAGAAACAGTGTTATTTAAGCTCAGAAGAAGGGGGGGGGGGGAGGTCATAGAGACTTCGTTTGGAAGAAATAATTATATATTTTTAAATAAAAAAAATTTTGAGAGGCTTCTTGATATTTATATTTTTACATTCTCTACAATATCGACAAATTAGAGACTTTTAAACATAGACATTTTAACACATGGTGTTTTTTAGATTTCAAACACAATTTGAAAATGAGTGTTCATAGATTTAGCTTGTAGACTTGGTAATCACTAATTAAAAAAATCACTAAAGAACAGGCTTGAAACACTCATTAGAAAAGTAATTTTTCTTGTTTTTGCCACTGATGCAAGTCTGTCTAAGTAGTGCTTTTGTTCTCTTCAGTTACAAGCATTTTTGAACGTTTGATCTTGCTTCTTTTACCCATTTCTTATTTAAAATGATGTGCTTCTTTTTGAGTTTGCTCTTGATTATATTACCTCAATTTGATTCAACATACTTTGAGATAACTTCTTTTGCTGGGCTATTCTTAGAATATTTATTAGAAATTCTCAGAAATTTAATAGAGTGATTAAAGCTGGACTTGAATTATTTTTAACTTAAACTATAGTAATTTAAACTAGAATTAAATTATTTTTAATTTAAACTCTGCAAAAATAAAACTATAAAGTAATGTTTAAACTATTAGAAATTTAATAGAATGATTCTATTTTCATGAAAAATTCAATCCCAGTAAAATCTGTTTTCACTCCCTATTTTTAACAGATTATTGACTGATCTGTGTATTTTATTTTCCAGCATCTTTGACAGATTTTCAGTCTCTTGTTTTACTTCCACTATTATTCATTTTCTACTATCCATTCTCTTGATATAACATTTCCTTTTACGCCATTCACTCACATGTTTGATGTTTGATGGAAAATGGTTTCCAGATAAGCATTAAAATTACTTTGTCTAGACCATGGTTGTGGTTGGTTTCACAAAAACGAAAAGGTAATTCATGTAAGTGTTGCGCTTGTTATGTGTTCAAGTGTTGCAATCTATCTTCCAAATCGAAAAGTAGAATGAAAATGAAAATCTTTTCTGAAAATTTCAAACTATGACTGTTTTGGATTGAATAATTTACAGAAACCCTTGTAATTTGATTCATTTCATCCAGCTGGAACAACACTCAGACAGTACACAATAAATATGTTTAAGTTTATGAAGTAAGTGAATAAAAAGCCCAGGATAAGAGCTTTAATGACCAAACTACCTATGTTATCTCCCAAGTGGATGTATGGGGTGGAGGTTGGTCACCCTGATCACCCCCATCCCCAAGCGAAATGTGAATATGATAATATTACATCTAATAAATCCATTGAAAATTATCCCCAAGAAATAAAATTGTGAGGAGGGCAAATGGCGTCGTCGAAAAGTCAGCTATCATGATGCAACTTCAAAGTTTCCTAAGGGAAAATTTTGTTTGTGGTACAAGATGGCACTGAATTGAAGAATTTCGGCATTTTTGTAGCAGTATGTAGCAAATGAGGGGAAAATTGTCAAAATTGTAGCAGAATGTAGCAGACGTCGGAAATTGTAGCAGTTCGTAGCAGATTTTCCACTCCTGCAATTGGGGATTGAACGGCAGGGAAGAAATGAGATAAACATATTGTTATGGAACAAGAAAGCCAAAGACGAGAGTTTTTAAAAGAACTGAAATTTTGAAATTGTTTCCATTAACTAATTCATAATTACGACAACTTTTGGTTAAAAAATTTCTTCATCATTTCAAAATAAGGAAACCATATTCATACAAATTTTTGGGGGGCTGAGCCGGGTCTTCAAAAATGTTGGGGGGCTCGGGCCCATGGGCCGGATACAAGTTTACACCTATGTGCTATGGTCCTGGTGGATTTGATGCCCCCTTTAGTTTCTAGTCCAACACCTGTGGCACCAGAAAATTTGTTGTAAAAGGATGACTGCATCGGGGGAGGGGGGTTACTGTTAAAACTGTAAAATACAATATTGACAATAACTGAAATGGTTTTTGGTTTGCAAATGAATGAAATTCTGACAATATAAGATGCGTTTAACATGAAAGTATTACACTGAAGAGCCAAAAAAACTGGTAAACCTGCCTACCTAATATCGTGTAGGGCACCCATGAGCCCGCAGAAGTGCCACAACACTCGACTAATGTCTGAAGTAGTGCTGGAGGTAATTGACACCATGAATCCTGTAGGGCTGTCCATAAATCCGTAGGAGTAAGAGGGGTGATCTCTTCTGAACAGCACGTTGCAAGGCATCCCAGATATGTTCAATAATGTTCATGTCGGGATTTTGGTGGCCAGCGGAAGTGTCTAAAGTCAGAAGAGTGTTCCTGGAGCCACTTTGTAGCAATTCTGGACGTGTGGGGTGTCGCATTGTCCTGCTGAAATTGTCCAAGTCCGTCGGAATGCACAATGGACATGAATGGGTGTAGGTGATCAGACAGGATGTACCTGTCATATTTAGACGCATCAGGACATATCACGCCAACTGCAAACGCCCCATACCATCACAGAGCCTCCACCAGCTTGAACAGTCCCCTGTTGACATGTAGGGTCCATGGATTCATGAGGTTGTCTGTCATACCCGTACACGTCCATCAGCTCGAAGCAATGGGAACCGAGACTCGTCAGACCAGGCAACGTGTTTCCAGTCCTCAACAGCGAGGGGTAAAGCTTTGTGTCGTGCAGTCATCGAGGGTACACGAGTGGGTCTTCGGCTCCGAAAGCCCATATCGATGATGTTTCGTTGAATGGTTCGCACGCTGACACTTGTTGATGGCCCAGCATTGAAATCTGCACCAATTTGCGGAAGGGTTGCACGTCTGTCACGTTTAATGATTCTCGTCAGGCATCGTTGGTCCCATTCTTGCATGATCTTTTTCCGGCCGCAGCGATGTCGTAGATTTAATTTTTTACCGGATTCCCGATATTCACGGTACACTCGTGAAATGGCCGTACGTGAAAATCCAAATTTCATCGCTACCACGGAGATGCTATGTCCCATCTCTCGTGCGCAGACTATAACACCACGTTCAAACGCACTTAAATCTCGATAACCTGCCATTGTAACAGCAGTAACCGATCTAACAACTATGCCAGACACTTGCTGTATTATATAGGCATTGCCGACCGCAGAGCCGTACTCTGATTGGTTCCATATCTCTTTATTTGCATACGCATGCCTGTACCAGTTTTTTTCGCTCTTCAGTTTAGTACATAATTATTGCAGATTCAAAATTAAAATTACAAAAGAAATATTATACAAAGTTTACATACTGAATTTACATATTTTGAAAAAAACTGATCATTCTATGTTTGGGGATTTCCCGAGTATTCCAACCCCCTTTTAACACTGGCCCCACGTGGCCTGCGGGCCAGCTGCTTTTCCACCCGTGGTATATATCATAGGCTGAATATTCCTTGACTTCTGGCAATTTTTCCCTCCATTCTTTGTACACTTGCAATTCATCATTGACAGCAGATGCACCACACATTTCTCAAACAGTATTTCATGACATAAGCAAAAACAATGCAACCAACCATTTGAAGCATTGAAGTTAATGAGTTTGAGTTCTTCTGCAGCTTCTCTAGCTTTTCCTTGTCGGAATCTGGGTCAGAAATGTGTAAATTTTTGCTTCATGAGAAACAAACCAATCGTACATGATTGCATCTATGGCAAGTCCTTCTGTCTTTGGAAATTTATTTTTCACAGCTTGATTTCCATTGCATTTAAAAATCTAGTGTCCAAATTTCATGAAAGAAAGTAAATGGTGGAAGAAGGAAAAACTATAAAAAAATAGCAGTAAGAATGGAGGAAGGAAAAAGAAAGAGGGATATTATCAAATAAAAAGTAAATAGTACTGTAAATATAGAAAGAAAACTAAACTAAATAAATAAAAGTGAATGCAAGGATGTGTATATATGAAAAATATACGCATCCTTTTTCTTTTCCACCAGTTTTTTTACAATCTTTTGAAGAATTATTCTAGTGTTTAAAAATTTCCTTGACTCTCAATGACTTCCTTACCTGATCTCTGACCAATTTTTTTCCCTGACTTTCTAGATTGTAGGAACCCTGATCTCAAAAAGACAATCCAGCGCTGGTTCTAACAGTGGCAGGAGAAGTGTCTGGTAGTCCAAGGGGACTACTTTGAAAGAGATTAGTGCCAGATTGTTTTATCTGAATACGAGTATTTTTTATGAATAAAGATGGGATATTTTTAACAAACTTAATATTCAGTACTTTTGGCAAATCCTACACTAGCCATGGCAATATTTGGCAAATATGCTTTGACCAAAACCTACTTGACTCCTGTTTTTTTAGTTCTGGCCCTGATTGCAGAATTATCAGAATTCAAGAAAGAGAAAAAATTCATGTACCATGTAAAAGGAAATGTACCATTACAGGAATTATGTACAAACTTCAAAGAAAGTATCTTCAAAACACCTACTAATTATAAATTAACATATGTTTATATATATATATATCAGAGAGTATCTTAATTCTTTTTAAAGTTATTTTGAGATAAAGGAACTTCACTATACAACCTGTATATAAAACTTTCAGAAAATCACATAGAAATGGATATGTTGGTGATTCAACCGAGTTTAATTTGTTCCTAAAAGTTAAGCCCATACCATGGGACTTTTTATACCTTGAATCCAACTTAATCAAGATTTCATTTATTAATTCTCCACCCTTAAAATGTTAATTACTTGTATAAAAATAAAACATTCAGTACAATGCATTGTATGCTTTATTCTCGGGTGGAAATTGGGTTCATCAGAAGAAAAATAAGGCCATCTAATGGATGGGATATTAGGATTGACTACATCATGAAAATTTCATTGTTCTATTGAGCACTTATACTGGGTAGTTAGGAATCTTTGACTTTAATGTGGTTCTCTTAAATGTACCTAATTTTAAAAGGAAAAAATGATTCCTTTTGCGTGAAAATGAAGCTTTTGTGTTTTATTGATAAAACTTCAGCTGCTCATCACTTAAAAGATGAATTATACTAAGAATGCTCAATTTTATTAAATTGGTATTTCTGTTCTTAGCAACCTCAATTCAATAATAAATAAAAATCTAAATTTAACGACAAATAAAATCTATAAATGAAATAAATTGAACCTCAAAAGATAAAACAAATCATAACATGTATCATATTTTCCTGTGTATAATCCATGGATTATAAATAAAAAACATCAGAATTTTGTAGTAGATTATATGCCACTGCATAATTATGTACCGCTTCTTTTTATGAGGGTTGAATAGAAATTAATATATTTTGACAAATATAAATTTGTAAAACAATAATTGTTTAAAGATTTTGAATGGAGAATATGACAGTAAAAAAATATTTTTGTACAAAAATATGGTCTACACACACATGCAAGCCTTTCCTTTACATAAGATTTCATTACTGGCGAGTGAAATTTGTGTATGCAGATTATTTGGCACCAAGGTTTACACAACATTTTTTTTTCTTTTTAAAGCAGTGGAATTCGCATCTGCCAATTATATGCAGGAAAATACAGTGATGGCTTAAGTTTTCATGGCCATTCGTTCGATGAATAATATTCTCTCTGGCTAAGGGCCATCAGTTTCGGTGTTTTATTAAATATCTCCAGTTAGTATTAAGGAATTGATGAGCCAATACTCAAATTCATGACAAACCTTAGCCCAAGAGAATCTTATTCAAATTATAAAATTTATGAGATACATTTACACATAACCCAGCTGAACAAAATTCACATCATTATATGTTCTTAAAAATGTGTAAAGGTTCATTGAAATAATAACAGATATATGTATATATCTTTAGATTGATAATATACACACACACACATATGAGGTTTTCACACTCTATGTGTGTGTTCTCAAAACAAACCTAGTGTTTACATCAGAAGAAAAAAAAAAGATGCAGTGTGAGCAAAATAATTTTTTTCACTAAAATTGACATCTCTTGTCTTAATGATTTTCCCATTTTGGTCAAATATTAGTTACATTTTACAAAACATCATCCTAGCACAAGTGAAGTTGATATGTAAATAAATACTACACTTATGCATTTTTGTAACGTAAAGTTTTTTTAAAAACATCATTTTCTTTTCCTGTTTTTGTCTTCATCCCACATAATTTTACATAACTACACATACAAAGGAATGCTAATGCCATACACTAATATCACAAATAACATATTATACTGTATATGAATGATTATATACTGTATATGAATGATTATATACTGTATATGAATGATTATATACTGTATATGAATGATTATATACTGTATATGAATGATTATATACTGTATATGAATGATTATATACTGTATATGAATGATTATATACTGATTGCATGAAACAAATAGACATACAAATGCAAAGGCCACAACAGACAAAATGCCAAACGAGGATTTGCCAATTCGAGATCCTGGTCCTTTGTCACGGTTCGACAACAAAAATAAAAAGTATTTTAGTGATGTACTAATCATGTTTTTCTAGTACACTGCTCAAAACAATTAGGGGAGCACATGGTTTTAACAAAATTACGCAAAGATGTATACCGATAAGTAACGTAAAATGAATCATCCATAATTTAAAGCCTAGCAGGAAACGGAAGAAGAAAACTTCATATGCAAATCAAAGTTCATGACGTCAAAAACCAGAAAAAGGAGATAAGGGCAGAAATTGGGATGTTGCAGAAACGTCTGTTTTACTGCCGTAACTGTGAAATTCGATTGCGCAGTATTTTTTTTTTTTGAGACAAGGTGACTTGAGGATGTCTCAACAACATGATTTACCGGAATCCATGGCATGGCGTGTTATAGGCAGACTGGAATCCGGGCAAACACAACGTAGTGTCGCGGACGCTGTTGGAGTCGCCAGAAGTGTTGTTGCAAGGCTGTGGAATCGATTCCAAGAAACAGGAAATGTTAGACGTCGACCAGGGCAAGGTCGGTCACACGACACTACAGCAACTGATGACCGGTATATACGGTTAACAGCCCGTAGAAACAGAACAGAGAATGCTACGCAGCTGCAAAGACGGTTGCTTTTGGCAACAGGACGAAGGGTGTCCAGCCAAACAGTACGTAATCGGCTTCATGAGGGAGGGCTCTATGCACGTAGGGCAATGGTCTGCATTCTGTTGACCCCACGCCACCGTGCGGCTCGAAGAAGATGGGCTGCTGAACATCGAGATTGGGAGCAACATGATTGGAGCCAAGTGCTGTTTACAGACGAGTCCCGATTCAGTCTGGAGTGTGACACCCGACGTGTTCTGGTATGGAGGGACAGGGGCACTCGAAATAACCCAGCATTCGTTCGTGAAAGGTCACAATACAGACGAGCTGGTTGGATGGTATGGGGTGGAATCAGCATAGGCGGACGTACGGACCTGCATATCATTTGGAATGGCACTTTGACGGCCCGAAGGTATGCAGACGAGATACTGCGACCTCATGTCATCCCTTACGCTGGAGCCATTGGAGATTCCTTTGTTTTCCAGGATGATAATGCCCGACCGCATAGAGCTCGTCTGGTGGAGAACATGCTTGAAGCTGAAACAATACAGGGTATGGAATGGCCAGCGTGCTTTCCTGACCTGAATCCGAACGACAAATCCAATCTTGGACGACGCATTGCTGCGCAACCAAGGCCACCTGTTACTGTCCGAGACTTGCAGATTGCACTTCTTGAGGAGTGGAACAGTATTCCCCAAAGTCTGATCGATAATCTCATCGCATCCATGGCAAACAGGTGTGCAGCAGTCTTAGCTGTTCGAGGAGACCACACACCCTATTAAAACTCATGCATCATGTCCAAACAGTACTTTTTTTTATCGTTTACATGTAACCAAATTGTTGCCCTAAAGCATCTTTTCATGTTTTTTCCATATTTTCAAAGAATTAAAGCTTAATTCCAAATTTTTTTACGTCTTTTTTCCTGTATTGCGCATTGATACGCGTGTACTATCCATTGTATGCCAATACGTGGCTGTCTCGCACGGTTTCCTTCACTTTTTTGCTTGCTCCCCTAATTGTTTTGAGCAGTGTAGTTCAAACATTGCTGTATTTATTTGACGACTTACTTCAAGTTGTTAATCAAATAATTTAACACAATGCGTTCTTTGCACACCCTGAAAATTTACTATTGGCTATGATCATTGATGACAGAACACATTCGATAGAGATCGGGTATATAAGAATTTTAAAAGCAAGATAATCCGCCTCTGAATTAAGAACTATTGAACACTTCATGCTAAGCTTAATTGCATTAGCCTAGCTTAATTATCATTTTGTTACATTTTTAATTTTCTCACTTTTCTTTTCTCCTGATTCCTTGATTAACCGGCCAGACTAATAACATGATCATGGAAAAAAAAAGGAAATTGGTTACACGAACCAAAAAAAAGTACATTTGTTTTTTAATTATGAAGTTCTGTCTAAAAACATTTGCAAATGAAACAAATCCAGTACGGCAGAAAAAATATAACTACCTCCATAATCTTTTTGTAGCTTTTTCATTAGTTCTATTCGAATATTATTTTCATTGATTTCCAGATCTTTCACAATTGTGAACACAGCGGCACCTTTAGCAGCATTATCCATATTTTGTAAAGAAAATTCATATATTATGTTGCAAATTTCACCCAGATCAGAATTTTTAGAGCAAATTTTTCTTGCAAAAGAATGAAAAGGTTCTACAGACTCCTCATTCACTTCTACTCTTCTTAATTCAGACAACATGCCAGTTAAAATTTCATAGTCGGAGACCTGCCAGCAGAGGAAAAATATCAAATGATTTCAAATGAAGTTGAATAATAATACTCATTTATCAAATCACATATACCATAAACAAGTTACATAATTATAAGGTGATTATATGGCCAATATTTTGTTTTCATATTAGCAGGGTCCCTACTCAAAAAATTAGAAAAAGTAGGGCTAAAAAGTAGGACAGGGGTGCCCTAGACAACATAATCGTAGCATATACTGTTTTTTTTTTTAAATCCCTCAAATTTTTTCTTATTTTAAAAAATTAAAAAAAAATTCATAGCACTATTTCGGTATCCTATAAGATTGAATCCAACTAAAGCAAAATGACAAATGACTTGTTAACAAAAACAATTTTTGACCAAAAAAGCATATTAGCAACCACACAGATAATTCTCTTTTTTTCTCTCTCCATACAATATATTATAATGTTTTTCAAGGAGTCTTTTAAAGTCAAGTCTGTCAATTCTTTTTCTCGATGCACAGCAAATTATGAAGACCAGGGGCGTAGCCAGAAATTTCGTTCGGGGGGGGGGGGGGACCAAAGTGACAGAACAATGGATTTGGTCATCTTTTTCCCCTTTTTCGGTCATTTCCTCACATTTCGGGGGCCCCCCCTCGCTACACCCTTGATGAAGACATATATAAGATTTTAAAGAATGGTGCTTCGAGACCACTTCCAAAAGCACAGTGAAAAATGTGTTAATTACAAGGTACAATGTAAACAAGTCAAGGTGAACCGGATAGTTTACTACGTTATCCATCATTTTTTAAAGGGATTTGTTTGAATTTTACTGTTCAATGCCAATGTAATAATTTTTGACAAATTAAGCACTTTAATTTCTAGCTTTTTGCTGAGAATTATAAATGTTGTTTATGCCTCTGCACATGCCCTAAAATACAGAAGACAATTGAAGAATGCTTAAAGTAGCATCAGAATCACCAAACCTAAAACAGGCCTATGTATCCAACTGCTTTGTTATGCAAACTATTGCTTCACCTATACACAAAATGCCCCATAGTTCTGAATGATGAATGCTAGTTGTTGTTGAAGACTCTATGTGGTAAATACAAAATTATTTTGCTCATCCACATAGAAGTTTTTGACTACTCTACTTGTTGAACCCTTGAACTACGTAAAAGAAAAATTACTAAACCAAATAGTCCACATACACAACCCCTCAAATAACCTGAAACATGATACAATTTCTGCTTTAGCAGAATCATTAATTGGAATCGACTACATTTCTATTTGGCAATATATATCAATGATTCCCTCCTCAATTAAAATCAATTAGACAAATTTTGTTCATAGGGTTTAGTAAAGAAATAGGAAAAGTAAGACAAAACCTAGAAAGCAGGGCATTTTATCAAAAAGTAGAAAATTTTACCAAAAAATATGACATTTTATCAAAAAGCACAAAAAGTAGTATAAGTGGGAGTCCAGTATTAGGCTACCCATATGATTAAGGTGATATCTTAATAAAACGATAATCTGAGAATCAAGAAAAACTATGGTTGTATGGGGGATTATTGTTATATCAAGAAGAAGCAGTTTAACATTTAACTATGCTGGAACTGGAGGGGAACACTGTCCAAATGGGACAAACTTAAATGGCGGCAAATTTTTAGCAGGGACAAAAATATTATAAAATCATCCCACCCCACAAAAATCCTAGATAAGACCCCAGACTTTAGGCCTTTCCAAAACAAGACTCGAAAAAAATATTGTTGTAGAGGGATTTATCATTATAGTGAGTATTGTTGTTGTGAGTTTTCACTGTAGTACGTTTTTATGCCTTACATCACCAACAGCCATATTCACCAACAGTTTAACTGCAATCGCAGGTCAAAGGATTAGAGATTGACAGATAATCTCTGATTCTTTAACCTGCAATTGCAGTTAAACTCTGTGAATATGGCCGTAATGCAGAAAACCTGAAAAATACAGTTGAGTAGGGGTGTCCAACCTGCGAGTCATGTTCAGCCTGGATAAAATTGTGCGTTGCGGCCCCTAAGGACACAGCAATGAAGTGTTGATGTTCATATGTGCCAGTTTAGTGCTTTAGAGCTATGTTACTTTTTCTATGCTAGACTACTACGGAATCCACGGACAAACAGACTAGGGCAAGGGATTAAAATTCTTATGATGAATTTTTATGAAATATTTTTGTGCTTTTTTTCAATATGATAAAACAAAATTCGTTTTCAATCTAAACAACCAAATTTAGTTTTATTCAAATTTGATTGGTTTTTAGTTCTTCAATAAAAATTATGCATGGTTTATGTGAAACTGTAGAGTTTCTATATGAAAACTTTTTTTTCGCCAATCATTTTTCTGGATGCGGCTAATTTACTGGAAATTTTGTTATTTCACAAAACATTCTGCTCATTCCATAAATCACATGGAAAATGTGAGCAATTCAAAATAATTTTCATGTCTATCTTGCAGAAATCAGGGGAGATTCTATTTTTTAGCTGCACGTTTTTTGTGTGTGTGTTTTCAGTATCTTATTAATTTCAATGAATGCTTTTTGTTTATCAGAAAAAGTACCTGAAATTTTCAAAATACCATAAAATAAATAAAATGAGCAATAAATTTAATTCTTAGGATTAATTGCAAGACAATTCCACTGGCAAGCAGCAGATAACTATACTAATATTCTGGAAAAAATTCTGTCCTTGAAATGTATATTGTAAAACAATAGCATTTTTTTCGAAAGCTCAGGCCTGTAACTAGTTTGGGGCAACCGGGGCAATGCCCCAGGGTCCAAGCTGAATGAGGTCCCAAACTCCTTTTCTGACCATAACTCTTTCAAGGAGACCCCAAAAAAAGTCTGCTCTCGGGGCCCAGAGAAGGCATGCTACGACCCTGCTAAAGCTTGATATTACACTATATCATGTGCTACTGGGGTATGGAACCAGGGTTGGGAAAAAAAACCCAGTTTTTTAGGTTTAAACCGTTTTTTTTTTATTTAAATAGCATTAACATTAAAAACAATGAAATTTCTGAAAAATCATTCAAACTTCTAATAATTAATTAAAATAAAGTGTTTGTTAATGTAATTAACACTATTTACATATTAATTAATCTATAAATATTTCTTACATTTCAACAAAAACAAACTTTTGCAATTTGATTATTTTTTGCTTAACTCAATGAATTACTTTGTGTTTGAAAATTCTCTCTTAATGTTATTATTAACCATATGATACAAATGTGTTTTCTTCAGTTACTTTCAGTATGCTTAAGAAGCTAATGTACAGTACGAGATGTGCTTCTTCTTATGGGAAAGAAAATGAAAATGGCTGTGAGATAATATAACTACTAGTACACTAGCTTGTCCTTTAGGGACAGCTGGTGTCTTTATTGGATTATAAGATCACTTGTGCCCGTAGCAGGATAGTATCACTACTGTTGCTGCTCTTTTGTGAAGGGAAAAACCCTGAGATAATACGCCACTACATTTAGATGTGTAATGCAATCCTTATATCCTTGTTCATGAATTTGTTAAAGATAGAGCATCAGAATGTAGCCAAAGGTTAGAAACTGGTAAGAATGAGAAATTTTGCCTTTAACTAAGATACTTTATATGAAAAAAACTTTTTTTCAGGCCACTTTTGAGACTTCTGAAAAAACCACTTATATCATCTTACACCATTTAAAGATATACTATAAGGGTGTACCCCAAGAATATAAAATGTGGTAAGAATTATTTTGGCTAATAATGAACCAATATGATATTTTTAATGGAAAAAATTATATTTAGGTCACTTTTATTTGATTTTTTGAAAAAAAAACAAGTTGGTTTTTTTAAAAAACCACTTGGTTAAAACCAACGTGGTTCAAACCAAACAACCCTGATATGAACTAAATTAAATTTTTGAAAATAATAAATGTGTATACACATTTAATATCAATTATTCATATTTTATTTCTTCAGTAGTTAATCCATTTGCATCACTGCTCTAAATCAGCCATTCACCTCGAACATACAAGAATTTATTTGAATCAGTAGAACTTAGTCAAATTATAACCTCCACGTATTTTTTTTCTTTACTTTCAGAAACAATCCCACCTTAAGCACAAAACCACCATTAGACCAAGTGTATTTCATTCCGTTTTTGGTGATAAGGAACAATAAATATCTTGCAGACTTGGCACTTGTTTTGGGAAAAATTTTTTTTTTTTGGAACACTCTGCTTGTGGATGTAAATGAATTAAGTGAATTGGGTTATTGAGTCAGTATCATGCCAATATTTTTTTCAAGAATAATGGAAAAATTAGATGTACAGTCGGCCCCTGTATTCGCAGAGGTTACGTTCTGGGGGTGACCGCGGATACAGAAAACCGTGAATAACCAAAACCATAGTTTTTTTTATATATATCTTATTTATTGAACATCATGCAGAAGAGTAGGATGACACTAGGATAGAAGGGAATGTAAAAGAGGGTATTGCAATTGTTGGCGATGTTTTCTGAAAGAACATTGTGATTTCTCTTTGCCATTTCTTCTTCTTCATATCATCAAGTATTTAGACCATTCTCAAATCTCTCCCACTTCAACATGCCTTCTTCTTTTACTTGTCCCACAAGTCTTTTCCGTACTTCTTTTGAAATCCCAGGCTGCGGTCTCCAGTCTTTATGTGTCATTGGGCCCATGTGTAATTTTTCTCTCTAGTCATTGGGTTCAGCTATCCATTTTAGTCAAATGGCTTATATGTTACATCGAGTTGATAGCTGTCTTCATGGGGAGAACGACGCAAGTGATTCAATACTTGCGAGCACGGGGAGCCAATGATATAAATCTTTCCTAACTGTTTGCCACACAACCCTGCCTCTTTTGAGGTAACAAAAGCAAGTTGCTTTGCATCAGTCCAGGGTTGTGAGTGGTTCATCTATCTATGAAACCACCCACTACGTGCATAAAATTCTGATGAAATAGATGTTTCACAAACCCTTTCTTTTATAGAACAGTAAAATTTTTTCACCTTTTCCTTTACAATATTACAATCAATTGGAATATCTTTTTTGTAACAATCTTGTAGCTACAAAAAAACAAACACACACACACAGCATTTGAAATACACCGATCCCATAGGCGATGCAACGTTTTCACTGCCAAGGGTGCAGCTACAGCCACAGCTGCTCAAATTTCACAGATTCATTTTTCTTGATATATCTTATCGTAGATTTGTTGATTCCGTAATGGCGGCCACAGCAGCAATTGACTTATTTTCCCCAAGCATAGTCAATATATCCACTTTTTCTTGTAAAGTTTTCACTTTTTTGGCTTTTTGAAGCATTATCAGTAGCACTAGAAAAAATGAGCTATCCTGAACATGCAGAACTCAGATTTTGTAAAAAAAAACATGTGAATGACGATTGCAGAGTGTGAAAAAAAAATCCAATATAGGAAAAAAACCGTGAATATGGAAACCGCGAATATGGGGTGTCAACTGTAGTTTGTGTTTTCGACTAGTTGAATTATTCGAAACTGATATTGATCAGGATTTTTATAACATGCAGTTTTATATTTTAAAAATCAATTCAACCCTGGCTGTGAAAAATAGGAAAAGGTCAACTGATACCATTGCCGAAAATATGAGAATTGAGCCGAGGTGAAAATGACACACAACTGAATGTGCATCATATAAAAAACATTTTATCATGAAAAAAAAGTGGGGCACATAATCAAAACGTGGTGTTGGTGTGAAAGTGAAATTATATATATGGGTAAAGCTCTACTGCAATCAATTTTCCATCTCAGCTGTGCATGGCTAAAGCTGCTTTCATGCATACAGATCTTTTGCCATGCAGAAGAAATTCACTATATTGTATATGGTAGAATGTCTTGTCATTCCATGCAAATGTCAAAAATTCTGTCGACAGAGTAACAACAGGTCCGTGCGGGTAAATAATATTACAGGGTATGTTGACTATAACAGGAAATAACTTTAAATAAATTATGTGGAACTATTGGATCCCTTAGGAATATATGAAGATAACGTTATTCATTCAATACAGTATATTAATTCTATGAACTGATAATTAAAAAATAGAAAAATTCAAAATTATTTTCCTTACATTAATTGGTAAAATAAAGAATCCCCAAACGTGCCAACTTTTGTAATCCAGAAATCCGGAGATTCTTCCGAACCCCCCCCCCCCCCGCCACTCATGTGTGACTTGATCAAAAAAATTCACAAAAAAAAAAATTTCGAAATTTTTAAAAAAAAGTTATATTCCTTCCCCCCCCCAAAAAACAGGTTCTGCATTGCACCCCCCCCCCCAGCAAAATATAATTCCATGTTAGTCTTTCCATGCAGAATAGAGAAATCACATCTACATACACTGTTCATAAAACATAAGTGTTTCCTTTCGTGGATGCTATCAGTGATTGATAATGTTGGGTATATGAACTCTTAAAAGCTTTATATTTAGCTTTATATAGCTTAAAGTTTTATATTTTCTTTCTGAAGACATAATTAATTGGAGGATACAATTAAAAAACTTCAAAATACAAAGCTGCTGACAGAAAAACTTGTTTTTACCGCACGGCTGTTAATGGAATACAATAACAATTATACAGGAATTTCAGCAACCAAGGTCATGCCCCTGATAAATGATTGTCGATAAACGCTACGTAAACAAAGTCACGTCTTTACCAGTTGGTTAAATGCGATCACAAAGACTTTTTTTATGGCTGCTCGATAGAAATGACCACTGCTGTCCTCTATGGGTGTTTTCCCTAATGGCGACGGCAGTGATTGACGTCACGACAAAGTGAAAGCTCGCGTAAAATCTAATTTTCTGTGAAAATCTGGAAAAATTTTAACAAATCCGGAGAGTGGGAGGAAGGATGAAAAATCCGGAGTATCCCGCCTAAATCCGGAGAGTTTGCAGATCTGGATCATATATGCAACCCATTAGCATAAATGCTGCAGGTTTTAGAGAAGTTTTTCTTCTTTTTTTTTTCAAAACGTAAGTACTACAATGCTAATTTTTGAAAATTTTCAAACTTACCTTATCTTTATGTTGTTGGAATTGCTCAGAAGCTTTGAATGTAGCTGCAAAGCTGTCTCTGACTTCTTGTTTTACATATACTCCAGCACCACCAATCTATAACATGAGAAATTGGAACTTCAGAAATTTGATTACTTGAACTTCAGAACAATGAGGATCAAGAAGCAACAAAGCTGGCCTAAAAAAATTAATGGCTAATCAAAAAGAGACATAATTTTAAAATGTTTAAATTTAGGCATTCCTGTGAAGAAAGCAGAATTGGCACATGGTATCATAGGCATAAGCTAGTAAGTATGGCTCCACCCACAGTAGCAAAAAAGTAGTGTCTAAACTTTAAGAATTTTACATATGCATACACATTGAAAATATATCAATACTTATGTTATATCTATGTAAATAACTAGTACAAATGCATTAGTGACAATTATCTGAGCTAAGTTGGACCAGAACTATCTCAGATAACAGAAAACTCAAATACAGATCTTATTAGATTTTAAGGTGAAATGAAATAAAGAAATGAATGACTGAAATTAGCCCAAAGAATATTTTAAATTACCATACAATACAATAAAGATATCAAATAAATACAGTATAAAATTACATTAAAGCCTTGCATTGCATCAAAAATTTCAACATTTCAAATATTACTGTACATTCCTTGGAAACACTGTCTTCAAATAACATGCATACAAATACAAGGCCACTGTCTTGATCTGTAACGTCAAGATTACACGCCGTATGTAAATTATGTGTAATGGCTATTGCACATGTTTCTATCATTTTATAAGTACACAAGCTCCTGATATGTCATCACATTCCATCGGCTGTGCTGATCAGCCTACTACATGTAGTTTTAACTAATATCAATTATGTTGAATTACACTATTCGTTATAGCAAGCATTATGTTCCATTCTCTCTCATCATGATTTCCCCCGTCTTAAAACTGACAACGAGTTCTCAAACTGTGTGGGAAACCTTTTTTCTGTCAAGGGGCATTCCTGATACTCAGGTAGGTCCGTTCAAGTTATACTTATAGTTGAAAAAAAAAATTTTTGGCAAAAATTTCAATTTTAGTACTTGAATTTTAGATCCAGTCCTTCCCATTGTTAAGAAAAAAAATTCCTATTCTTCGTTCAATTTCAGAATTTGATGTATCGGTTAGACTCATGGGATTTGTATGCTGAACAATTTAATTACTACCTGAAGCAAATGAAATTACAGATGATGCAAAAAATGTGCTACGTTGATCGCTGTGTCTGAGATTAAAACGGTTGGTATAATTCGATCACCTATTGCACCAGCAACAATCATGAAAAGTCATATTCGGAACTGGGCTACAAGCTAGCATTGCCAAATTAAATGGCATTTTAGTCCGACAATTTAATATTTTGGTTGCTAGATATATTTCAATGTTATGAATAAATAAGAGTATCGCTTTAAGTATCTCAGTGATTATGTAGATAATTTAATAACATAAATCAACATTACATATATGATTTAATGAACTTTTTTACACAGTTATCTGTAGTAAAAAGGGTACAGCAGATGGTTTATATCAATATACATATATAAGCAGCTGAAGAAATTTTGGAATGTCAAGAATCATCTTGAATCAGAGAATGTCAAAACATTCCAAAGTTTTCCCTTCAGTGTTTATGCTATGCTTTATTCAAATTGTATATTTTATAAGAAAAAAAAAGCATATATATTGTCCAAAATAATTCTGTAGAGAGTAGAAAATTATTTTACAATCATATTAAATATTTATTCTTTGTATAACATAGACACTTTAAACATTACATGCAAATAACGTGTGTATTTCTAATGGGAATTTTTATATTCAAATAATATCTATTCCTACCAATATCTGAGGTTTTTCACAGTTTTTGACATGACAGTTTAAACCATGGTTTTCCAAACTTTTCATTCCATCGCCCCCTTCTTCAGAATTTTTTTCTCTCATCGCCCCCCCAACTCAAGTAAACCCATAGGATCCTATGTTAAATTCATAGCTTCTATCGCCCACCAGGGGGCAATATTGCCCACTTTGGGAAACACTGGTTTAAACCGTCAAAAACTGCCATGTAAAAAACCTGCCAACCCTGATTCTAAGCTGAGAAATCGATTACAGCATACAACTGCTAAAAATACTTTTGTTTTTCAATGTTGTATTACAGTGAGGAAAATGAGGATTTTTATAATATTTTCCAATGTTTTGTAATTATTATTTGTAATAATAATCTGTTTTCTAATTATCTTTAAAATAGGATAAAAATTTTCATTTTCCAATACTATGGAAGAGATCAGTGCCATTTAATAATATGCTTGACAAGAGACGTCACTCTCCCTTGCTAATATGACAGATGCAGGAAACTGACCAAGTGAGCAGATATCGATGTTTCAGGAAAGGAAAATTCATCTCAATCATCCCCGTGAGGGCAAAAATGAATTTTTCTTTCCTGAAACATCGATATCTCCTCACTTAGCCAGTTTCCTGTATCTGTCGAATATAATGTTTAATTGCTTTGTTACTTAGAAAAGTTAAAAATAATTTTGTCAATTGGATTGAAATTAGATGAATTGGTTTTAAACTTCCAATGAAATTTCTCTAGGTATGATGAAAAGCTTCAGCTAGATACGTGATCTTGGTGAAAAAGGACATATATATTTTTTAATTCATTTTACATGTGCATAGTTAAATTGTCATAGGCCTAATTCAAATTTATTAGAGGTGTTAAAATGTATTTGCCATATCTTACAATGTAGTGCAAATGATGAATACGGAAGACTGGTTTCTTCAGCTTGGAAGAAGCTGTGGTTCCCAACTTCAAGGCGCAAATGCGAGCCGATCTCCCCATTAAAAAGTCTTGCCACAGAGAGCAACAGTCCTACAAACAGTACAAATATTCAGTCATTACACTTCACTAACTTCACTTCTGAGATATAGTTGGCAGCACTAAAAATCATACACAACACTAGATACGCACTCAGACTGTTAGGTACACATACTTACACTTCTGGCACAACTCACTAGGTAGTAAATTGCCCATGGCGATAGACCTGAGTTGTGCTCAACTTGAAAAAAAAGAAGCAGGGTCAGTTTTTTCTAAGCGGGAGAAACTGTCCAACTTTCTCAAAACACTGATGCAGTTATTAATTTCCATACATAATTAAATTTACTTAATGTTATAAAAAAATATATATTTGCTATATCTAAAGCATAAATTCTAACTTATATGATAAATTATTGAAAGAAAACTAGTTTCTTCCGGCCAGTTGGCCAGTTTTTTCCACTTCGGAAGAAACTGTCCAACCCTGGGGAAGGGGGAATCACAGATGGTCTGTATAGTGAACAGGAAGGGAGGTGAATGTCTACCTCTGCCTCCCAGCCTATGACAATAATACAATTTCTCACTGAATGGGAAAAGGGATCACACTCTCCCCATATTCTCTTCTATCCTATAGCCTGGCCTCTAAGCCGGGAACACTTGGTGGGCCATTCCAAAGAAAATTCATGGTGTGTACAAAAAATACTTGTACAAAATCAGATTCATCTTTGTCCTCCGGGCTGCAAGTCTATCAAGTTCTCTTTTGTCAATAGTTGAGAATCGAGCTTACCATGTACATTGTATGAAGAGTGATTTCTATGAAAATTTATGAAGGTTATTTTTATAAAAGCGACCTATTAAGTGCAGTGTGGAAATGCATTATCAGTAGTTCAATAACAAAAGAATGTCATTGAAGACAATCAGGAGAATGACAGAGTAAGCCAAGTGACATGCTATCCGAGCGACCAACTAAGTTTTGACGGCGCTTTCTTTAAACGATAAGTGTAAGTAATGATGGCTTATCTGTAATGTGGATCAAGTTACCTGGCATAATTTAGAATGATATAATGATGTTGGACTAAAAAATACAGGACAGCTCCTTTAATCAGCCAGCTGATTACAGCGGCATATGCTGTCACACTGATTTTCAATCTAATTTCATTTTTTGAAAACTAATTAGTAATTGTTTCAATTATCATAGTTCTTTTTGTTGATGGTTTAACAAACAGTTAAGAACATGAAGTCAGTTTCAGTGTATTCATAAAAAAAAAAAAAAAAAAAATCAGGAAAATGTATTTTATTAGCTAGCCCCTTGCCAGGATCATCTTTAGGGATGACAAACGAGGCTTTGCACCAGGGTTTAAGCTGGATAAAAAATTCCTTTCGCAAAAAAGTGAAAATGGGGGGGGGGGGGAAGCTTTAGCAAACTGCTACAATGCTAAGGGGCCATTCAAGTATTACGTCAGCAGATTTTCAGTCATTTTTGACCCGTCAGCAAATGTCAGCAAAACACTGACCCCCTCTACCCCTTGTCAGCAAAATTTAGTCAGCAGCTTAGAATATTTCATATCTTCAAAAAGGGTGGTTGATGACGTAAGCAACCTTCAACCCCACCCTTGTCATCAAAAGTCAGCAAATCCGAAACCCCATTCCCCCCCGATGCAGACGTAATACTTGAATGACCCCTAATGTTATGATTGATGGTTGGGTGTCTACTCATTGCGTACCTCCTGTATGCATTTTCGTGAAAGTGGCTACTACTTTTTTGGAATTCTACAATTTTCTTTTGCATTTTGCAAAAAATGTGACCCTGCTTTGCACCCAGGCAACAGGTAGGCCTGAGCAGCTTCTGGGAATCATTTCATGATATTGGTATATTTCTCAAAATTTTCAAATGTAAGCTTTGTTTTTGGTCTGGTTTATAACGATGTGAAAGAATTTTCAAATTTCCCCCCCCCCCCGAAGATGATTTTCATACATCTAAAATAATTTCTCATGAATGTTTTAATGACTTTATGGAGTAAAAAATTGAAATAAATATAAAATACCTCTCCCCCTCTATGGGTGCCTCAATGCCACCTGATGGCCTGTCAGGATGAACACAAAAAATTCCAATCCTTACATTTTGAGAGCAATTCAGCCTATCCCCTTGAGGCAGCCGTGGTTAACTATTTACAATGCTGTGTCCATTTACAATACAGTGTAATTGGTGAGCAAGACATGATGTCAAGCATGAGGAGAAACAAAACTTTTAATTAATTCTCAGCTTTTCTTATATGGTCCGTGGGTTCAATCCTGGGGAAGAATTTTTTTTTCAAATTTATTTCTGGTGCTCCAGAGCCAGATAAGAAGCTGAATTTTTCCTTTATTGGACAGTTGCAGAAAAATTACTGGGAATTACTTGAGGCACCACAAATTGCACACTTGCCCCTTGTGAAACACATTCTTGTTTCTGGTATTACAGTCCCATGCCCTGCCTGTTCCCCCCCCCCCCCCAGTTTTTTAAGCATCTCTCTTTGTCATCAACATATATCTTGGAAGCGTGCTATCGTTTGAGTTTTACTATTGGAAATTTTTTTAAAATTTAGGCATCTAACTAAATTCTATCTAAGCTGTCGCCCGGGTGCACTGCACTTCTTGCACTCTCACTTAAGCCGCCCTCAACAATTCCATGTTAAAATAAGAGTTTTGATACAATAATTGTTCTTCAATTTCAACCTAGCATTATTTTGCATGTAAGATAATTACATATTTAGCATTCAATTAAATCATCTCAGACTTGAGCTTACGAGGGACCAGAAAAGCTTATTTCTAGCATAACAATTTAACTTGGCTAAAATAATGCAACCATTACAAACTACTACTGAAACAGAAGGTCGAGTAAGGGCAGTCAAATTTTCGGCCAGTTTCGAACGCTTTATGTCTTAACTTTTGTAATTAATTGAAAAAAAAAATGATTAACTTCTTTTTTTTGTACCTATTATGAACATTTTTTGCCAGCCTATTTTGACTAGTTTCAGTGCCTAAATTTCCATCAATAATGTTAATAACCCATTAAAAATAATGTGTTAGTATATGATTGAATTCAAGAGTAAGCCACTACAATTCCTAAACATAAATTTCATAAAACCAGCCACCTCTCTAAATCTAAGGTTTTATGTTTTCGATCTATTTTCCCCCATTTTGCAGATTCGAAACAAAACACAACTCTTTCCTCCTTCTTTTAAACAACTTTGAACTTGGGTTATGATGTTATTCATCTGATCCACTCTGGGTGGCAAGATACTCAGGATCAGGTAATATGCATAAATACATACTTTTTCCCTAACAGTTAACATACACATAGACAGCCCAGTTAAAAAAAGAAACTTGAAAAATTGCATTTTTGAGTTATGCATGCCGTGAGAAGAGTGGAAAATGCCTCTGTATATTGCAAAACAGCAGCAACTCCCAACTCTGCTTATATACTTATATACTCCTTACTATAATTAAATTTAAGTTGATTGCCATTCAGTTACATACAAAAAGTGAATCTTCAAAATGCAGATATCTAAAAACATAGAATTTCGAGTTGTCTTTTTGAACTGGGCAATATATACTTCTTGAAACCATAATCATAAAATTGATATCACAATTTTTCATATTTTGCCTCCTTTAAAATTGAATTTATCACACAAGAATCACTTGGCACTCTAGAGATTCTTATGATAAAAGAACTGCGATTCTTATGATAAAAAAACCAAGAATAAATGTTTATCAATAATCAATGGTGAAAGTATAATTGTTCAAAATTTTTTAGGTACTTTTTTAATGCAAATTATCAACTAAAAATATTTGTTACTTTTTCTTGAAAGCTTCGATATGAAGAATATGCTGGTCTGGCACGTCCTCGAGGACAAAGGTTCACTTCTTCAAGTTGCAATCTTAATCTCTCTTTATCCTGTCGGAATTTTATTTTTTAAACAAAAAGTTGAACTGCGTAAGAATAAATAAAAATTACTAAATGTAACACACAAAACAAAATTTGACATTGGAGCAGAATTTTTATAAAATAATCACAGAAACCTATCATAAAATATACAGGAAAGAAAATTCTTACTACATAAACAAAAAACCTGCGATGCAAAAAACAAACACTAATGACCACAGCAATACAAATCTAGATGTAGTGTCATCCAAGCTGAGGGAGAGGGCTCAAGCATCCAAAATATTTAGTAACACAGTTTTAAGCAAACAGAATCAGTAGTATAGGTAGGATTTTCTTGCAGAGGGGGGGGGGGGGTATTTTCCCCCTAAAAAAGGGTATTTTGTTTTTTTAATACTAATACTGTAACTGGCTTTTACTGCAAAACACCACTATAATGCCTGTGTACCTCTCCACAATCCACTGTGTACACCAGTGCGTCCTATGCATTTCAGGGAGTTGGCATGCCTTTTATGCATTTTGAAATGCATAAAAGGCATTAAAAGGAAATTTCTATAGGAAATGCATGTCTTTATTCATTATTATTCGCATGTCGAATTAACCATGTTGATAGCACTGGGAACTCTTTGAGAACAAACTATCATTACATATGAAAGTAATGTGTCAGGTTCAACTGATGTTGAAATTACTCTTACGAATGTTTATAGCGTAAGTAGCTTTCCCCCCCCCCCCAAGCCAAGCACAACTCAGGTCTATCGCCATGGGCAATTTACTACTTAGTGAGTTTTGCCAGAAGTGTAAGTATGTGTACCTAACAGTCTGAGTGTGTATCTAGTGTTGTGTATGATTTTTTTTAGTGCTGCCATCTATATCTCAGAAGTGGAGTGTAATGACTGAATATTTGTACTGTTGCTCTCTGTGGCGAGACTTTTTAACGGGGAGATCGGCTCGCATTAGCGCCTTGAAGTTGGGAATCACAGAAAACCAACTTCAGCCGACCACCACTGTGGTGAGGCTCGAACCCGGGACCCCTAGCATAAGCAGCTGAATAAATAAAAACCAAGACACTGCCACTGGACTTATACTGTTGCTGAGATCTCTACCAACCCAGCTTAGAGATTAGCTTAAGTGGATAATGAATTTAAACAGGTTGAATGTCCACTCAAAAATAGAGATCTTCTACGTAATACCGAAGTCCCTGACAATACTGTAACCAATTGTAAATCTATTAGTCTTGAATTTCTATGGGAATGGTGACAGAATTCAATAATATCATTAAGGTCACTAAAAGAACGTCTAGAAAAAATCAATTAGCCATTCTAAGCTTTTGCTTTTCTTCAGAAAATCAGATGAGAACTTAGGATTAACTTTTCATAAAAGTGACTTCCACAAAATCAGAAACTCTCTCTCAGAAATGAAGTACTATGCTTTTCCAAGTAATGCTACGGGTATGCTAAGTCAGTGCCATCTATAGCTAGATGACATCCCCAGCAGGGCCGTAGCTAGCCACTCCTGTGCCCCATACAATCCCTGAATTAAGGACTTTTCTGGCCCATTTAAGGTTCCCTCCCAAGTATGCCCTGCGCACCTGCCTAACTACGGCCCTGATCCCTAGCTACAAATAGCGCTGCTTCTGTTAATTCCCAGAACTGCCCGAATATAAAGAGGGATCGGCATAACCAGTTTTGCTTGTCGTTTCTGTTATTTGTGAACCTTCAGGACTATTGAAACATCTGTAATAGTTTGATGGACAACTTACAGCAGCAGCTCTTTCAGTTTGTCATCCTGTGGCCTCCAGAATAGTCTAATAAAAAAATCACTTCAAAGCACTGAACCGGCCAATATTACCAGCTTGCCTCTGACATAGGTTGGCGACACCCACTTCGAAAACTTCTGACTTACATTATATGGGTTCTAATATTTTATTCACACCCATATGAATATGATTAATATTTATGACAAATGTGAATAATTTTTATTTTAATTATAATTAAATTTCCAAGTGCGTCCGAGGACCTATAGGTAGAGAAATGCTGCTTCAAGTGGATTCCTATCATTAAACTGGAATATTTATCATGTATTGGTTATTATGAACATTGGATATTGCAAATGTTTTCTATGTACCAGTGCAACTTTGTTATATCTAGGCTTGACTGTATTGTTTTTCAAATTAAATTTTTGATCAGATGATAAAAAATGATGAATATAAAAACTAAGAAAATTTATTTTAGGGGACATTCAAGTATTACGTAAGCAGATTTTCAGCCATTTTTTACCCCCCTCCCCCGTCAGCAGCTTAGAATATTTCATATCTTCAAAAAGGGTTGGTTGATGACATAAGCAACCTTCAAACCACCCTCCATGGGTGGAGATACGGGGGTGGGGTCCCCCCCCCCCCGCATCAAAGGTGAAGTTGACTGATCTAATGTATATATGCATATATGAATTGACATCATCATCATCGTGCCCCCCAGACTTCCAAGTCTATCTCCGCCTATGCCCCCCCCCTTGTCATCACAATTCAACAAATCCGAAACCCCTCCCTCAATGCTGACGTAATACTTAAATGACCCCTTATCAGAGATGATTACCTCAAATTGAAAATTACTTAAAAGGTGATCTCTTTGAATTCCTCCAAAATAATCCATATTAAATTATTTCATATAGTTTTTGTAATGGGGAGAAAAAAGCACAAGTACTTGGTTAATGTGACGGTGAAGAAAATTTTCTCACCTCATTGTTTTGATTTTCACTTAAAAGTTTCGAACGAAATGATCCAACAATAGGTCGTCCACGTCCCCGAATCTTGCTATCATCTGGTTCCATATCAGAAATCTAATCCAGAAAATAAATATTATAATTTAGTGGTTGCATTTACGATTTCATAATGCTGGATAAAAATAAGACAAAAGAAACTAAGTTTATAAAGCCATTCCCCAAAAGTTGAATGGCTTGCTTCTGCAACGAGCCTTGGACTAGTAATGTTCTACAGTAAAAATTCCCATAATAGTGTTTTAACGCTTTTCTTCAATTTATTTCAGATTGTTTTGCGACATATGTCACAGATTTTGACATATTCAGCTCTAGCTTGGGCTTCATTGCTTGAGCATGAAGTCATGATCACGTCATAAAAAAGCACCGTTGTTGCAAGTCAAAAACCAAAAAAAAACCTGATTTTTTTGGTTTAAATAGCAATTGCATTAAAAACAATTTCCGAAAAAATCGTTGAAACTTCTAATAATTAAAATAAAATGTTTATCAATGTAATTAACATTATTTCCATATTAATTAATCAATAAATATTCCTTAATTTTAACAAAAACAAACTTTTGGAATTTAACTATTTTATAACTCAAAGAATTATTTTTGTGTCTGAAAATTATTAATGTTATTATTTAACCATATATAATAAAGATTCTTCTCCAAATAATTTCAATATGCTTAATTAGGAAGCTATTTAGCAAAAACTGTGATAAAAACTATGCAAAAAAATACAAAGTGTTTAATGAAGCAAAATTAACGCAGATTAATTAGCGATGATTTACGATATGTGGGGGAATTATAACTAAAGTTCTGATTTCAAAACACTAAAGAAAGAATCATTGTCAGAATGACGAAAATTTACATGAATATTCCTGAAGCAATGGGATTTTATATTGCAAAGGGGAAAAAATACTTAAAAATGTTTTAATTTAAAGTATTTAAATACAAATACTTAAAAATACAAATTTTTAAATTTTTAATGCAGAATAGAAATGGTAGCCAGTCAGGCCAAAATAATAACTTAATTAGAATTGCATGATTTCATAATTCATGGAAACCTCCCAAAAATGAAGTAATTGAACAAACAGGGGTGCAAGTGCCCCTCATCCATTTGGGAGCAGCAAATTTCATTTTTGGAGCAGAAATTTTGAAAATGGAGCAGAACTAAACACGAACTATATCTGCAATATAAGGAGTAATTTTACTGTGAAATGCCAAAAGTTTTGCCAAAAATGGTTGGAACAAATAATTCTAAATAAATTTCCTTCACAAATTAAAATCCATTTAAATTTTTTCTGAATTATCTTTTCTGTCATTAATAAAACGACAAATGACGAATAAAAATTATTACTCTTTTCAAATTAAGCAACATGCATACTGAAAACCTAGGCAGCAAGAATTTCTGCTGCTTGAACACCAAAATCTTATTCCTCCTGATATAGCGAAAAAAGTATGTGCAGAATATAATAAAAGTTTCAGTGAAAAAAAAAATTGGCTTCTCACAGAATTTAAAGGAATTATTAAACTTAAAAGCAAAATACAAAAAACGAGAAAAATATAAATACCTAATTTACTCAAAGAATTTCTCAACCTAATAGCATGTTAATAGATTACAAATCACGAGTAGCTTTCAGAAAGTTCAGAATCTCAATGACAATTTTTTTCAAATTTTTTATGCCCTTGAACATAAGATTTTGTATGTCTTATTCCAATAAACATTAAAGCATTGCATGGACAGATTTTTCAATGTTTGAACAGACTTTTATTTATTTGTTAACAATGAACTCTTTTTCACTATCTGTGTTACCATATGCTGAAGATAAAAAAGCCTTCACCAAAACTGGCAAAATTTTGAACTTTGGGCAGCTTTCAAAGTTACAAAGTTTGAATATGTCTGCCCAATATCTATCTATCTATTCTCTGAACTGATTTCACTTCTTGTAATTGTTTGGATTGTAGTGCAACCCATTCATCACACATAATCAATAGTTCTGTTGGTGATACAATGTTACACAACCTCTCAGCAATACGTGAGGGAGTAATCTACCATCCCAGCAATGCACGAGATGGAGTACGAAAAACAAGAAAGGGTGCAAATATTTCATTCTCTCCAACAACATGTTTTGGAAAGGTAGGACATTAATATATATTAGAGGTATCTCACAGAAGTTATGTAAAATGAGCATGCTCCTAATACAAACTCCTTCCTCTGACCATTGTTAAGAGCATGCTTCTCTCCCACCAATGAAGTGGCGGACCGTGCGGCCATATTGGGCGCCGCTCAAGGAGGGGTGCCAAAAGGA
This sequence comes from Pholcus phalangioides, assembly GCF_987345545.1. NCBI lineage: Eukaryota > Metazoa > Arthropoda > Arachnida > Araneae > Pholcidae > Pholcus > Pholcus phalangioides. The sequence goes on from NW_028301625.1 coordinate 26,828,857, forward strand.
GTTGAAAGGGTGAAAAAGGGTTTGTCGACCAAAAACATGTGGTCAGTAGCACCAAAAATAAAGGTTCTGCATGGGTAGAGATTTTTTTCCCTCGAGCCGGCCCCGTTCGCCAAATCCGGATTTTCGCGATGTGAAATTGTTACAATCGGCAACCGCCGACGATAACCACACGACCGCATAGTGGCTAGATGACAAAACTATGAATATTTTAGCTGGAGTGTTTTTACAGATTCTATTTTTTTGCAATGATCTCCGAAAAATTTCGGTAATTTAAACGAGTAAACCAATCACCTTTTCAATGTATGCCGTCTTTGAACGCAGCTTGGCAGCCGCGAAATTACCGTTATTTTCAGTATATAACCTATAACCAACAGGAGAAAAAACGGTCTCCGAAATCGGAAAATTTTGCATATTTATTCAGGGACTTTGATAGAATGCCGGTTATACAAATAACAGTACAGGACTTTATACTTCAAGGTAGTATAACTACTTTCCAAGGTCACGAGGTAATGCGATCGTGGTAGATGGTAGGAAGTGAAAGAAGAACGCGACCAGTGAACAACCATTTCGTGCGCCTTCTTCCTAAATTAAGGGTATTTGACGTACTACAGTGCATTAGCGGTACCTCCGCGAACCACAAACAAGAATTGGCGCAAATGCGCAGGGATTCGGCGCCTTGGCGCAGCTCTTACACCCCTGAACAAATAAGAACTTACTCAAAAGATTAATGGGCCCAGCCATTAATGGCTGGGGCGGACACTGCTATGGCTAGAGCCTGACAAGGCTTCAGTGAAAGGGACCTCAAGATAAACCCGATTTTTTTTCAGAAGAAAGTCGCACATTATTGTTTACAGTGAAAAATGTGCGCGACCGTACGTTCCACTTTTGAAGTTCTGTTGTTTTTTTTGTTCCAGAATTATTTTAATTCTTAATAATGCCAGATAACTTAATCCTTGAAATAGCACTTATTTTTGTAAGGCATCATCACTTATCCTGTACAGATGATATATAACTAGGTTATTTTTATTAAAAAACTTTTTTCAAATGTGTTTCTGGTACTCCAGGGATGAGAAGTGAGAAGCTGAATTTTTCCTTTGCTTTCATTTGACTATTCTGGAACAAATTCTGGGTGAGGGAACTAAAATGCACTCTTGCCCCTTGTGATAGAGTAGAGTACAGGGTGTTGCTTGGCCATGCGGACCCATTGCAGCAGCACAGAGCGCTGCTCAAGAGGGATGCTAAATCCAAGGTAAATCTGAAAAAAATCAGATAATGTTTTCTGTCTGCTCTGGAGGGGCGCAAAATCTGAGATGAAAGGGTGAATTTTTTTAAGGAATTGTTTGGTTAAGTCGTGAGGGAGGGGCATGACCCCAGAGGGAAGGGCTGACAGGGCTCCAAGCTGGAGCACGGGACTAAATCCTTACAAATTTTTTTTCTTTAGAATTGGCCCTATGGAAAATCTGGCTTGGATCCTGCGATAGATTCCAGCCTAGATAGATTCCACCCTTTTTTTTTAAAAAAAAAGTTTTCTTAGTTAAGAGGTTTTGAAGCTTTAAGTTAAATTTAATAAGTTATCTATTCAATTTAAACCCTTTACCACATTCTCCCCATTATTTTATTTTTTTCAGTTAAATACGAAAGTTTTTAACTGAATTTTTTCACTAAATACAAAAGTAAAGTAGCACGGATCGTCAAAATCACTGCCAGGCACAGATCCAGGGAGACAGGCCATTTTATAAGAAATTTAAACTGGTGGGGCACTAGGAAAAAAAGGGCACTCGAAGGGGAGTAAGCTCGTGTGTTCATACAAATGACATAGCAGTCAAAAATTTCAAATTATAATAAAATTAATTAATAAAAATATCAACAAATGAATAATTAATAAATTATTAATGAATAAAAATATCAACAAATGAATTAATAAATTATTAATGAATAAAAATATCAACAAATGAATTAATAAATTATTAATGAATAAAAATATCAACAAATGAATAATTAATAAATTATTAATAGAAAATCAACAAATTAATAAATAATTTATAAATGATTAATAAAAGTATTAACTAATAAAATTATTTAACTCATTAATTATAATTCGCTCTCTCTGTGTAATGCATACCATATGCAAAACAGGGAGGGTGGCGATGTACAAACTTGAAAAAAGCAAAAAAATCTATCAAAAGTTTACAGAGCGAGCTGCAACCAAAAATTATGCACAATGGGGATAATGACACATTGTGTTGGCATTGGTTCAAAACAATATAAAAAACATATGCGAGGTAGAAAATTATTGCATATACAAAAGGATGGAAGGTGAAATTGTATAGCACATGTAGAACAGGAGTGTACAACATTTGTAAAAATAGATAAACGAAGGTACGCAAAAAATGCACTAAATAGGAAAAAACAAGAGAGTGTGCAGCATGATTAGAGAGGGTTGCATGATGCTGGCATTGATTCAAAACAATATAAAAAACATGCGAGGTAGAAAATTACTGCAAGTACAAAAGGAAGCAAGATGACATTGTATAGCACATGAAAAAAAATTATAAAGTTTTTCAAAAAAGAGATTCATCTCTTTATCAAATTAATTTAAATCATTATTTTGATGACCATACGTCTCATATTTCCAGGAACATTCCTGTATTTTTACGTGATTTAATAATAGACTACTAGTATACATACAGGAAATTTTTTTGAAAAGGACAAACAACTAGCAACTAGATGGGTATTTTTCCATGCAAATGGCTAAGAAAAAGGCCTAACCTAGTTGGAAAATAACCAAGTTGTCAACACTGTTCTAGCTTGAGCAGGCGCACTAAAGAAACACATGCAAACACTCAAATTTTAAAATGTAAAATAAAAACAAGGAAAATTTTTTTTTTTTCGATGTTAAAATGTAGATGTTGATTTCCATCATTTTTCAATGATAACAAGAAAACAATCCAAAAAGAATGCAACAAAAGAGGAAAAACAAATATTCAATTTAAAAAAACCTGAACAAAAAGAAATTTTACATGAGTCCGCATCTCAGCATGAAATTACTGGTTATAATCATCTTAAATTTCATCTTGAGTAACACAGCTCCTAAAAATGCATTGACATACGATACCCCAGGTTTTGATTGGTATTTTTTTATGGTTTGTTATTACTAGAGATGCAAGGTGAGAATATTCTCGGAGAACAAGAATATTGTGAGAATATTCTCGGAGAACAAGAATATTGTGAGAATATTCTCGGAGAACAAGAATATTGTAAGAATATTCTCGGAGAACAAGAATATTTTGAGAATATTCTCCTGGATGTAAAAATTGAAGAATAATCGAGAATTAAATTATTTAAAACAAAAATGAATAATTTTTTTTTATTAATTTTGTTTATATTGTGATATATAAATCAGTTTTCATTGCCTGAAACATTTACAACAAAACAATTTTTGGTGTAATCACCCCCAATGACAAATTTAAGTTATCCAGGTCATGATGAGAGGTTTTAAAAGTTTTGTTATAAAAATTTTAGAAACCTTTATATTGAAACCTTAAAAAATTATTTTAAAATTAGATAAATTTTCAGAAATAAGTTCACAACAAAAGAAATTAAATCTAAGTTGACTGATAAAGGAAGCTATTCTTATACAATCACCTTCATTCTAAGAAGATACAGAACTGTTGTTTTCTTCAATGTATATACACTTAAATTCTGTATCACTCACATTTCTTTAAAAGTTGTGCAATTCAGCTGTTGGCTTAATTTTCTTGCTTTCAAACTTTAATATTGTGGTCTACAAACTTCAATATTCCGATCTTCTTGATGGGAAGAGAGATGGGGACAGTAGTCCTTTGAGAGAATATTCTCAAGAATATTCTCTCAAAAATAATTATTATTCTCAAGTTATTTATCGAGATTATTATATGTATATTACATATATTCTTGACAGGGCATCATTTCAACTTTTTCCGGGCGGAGGGGGGAGACAAACTTTTTCCAGGGGGGCAAAGAACATGTACTCAATGTATTTTATATATATATATATACTATTTTTAATGTATTTTCAAAAGCCAGGGGCTCCCCAAATGACTGGCATGATTCATGATAATACTCTCTGGAAAGATTTTGGTAAATGAAGAAGATTCTCATCGAGGAGAATATTCTCTGGAAGGACTATTATTAATAACTTCAGAATAATTCTTATTTTTTTCTATAAGAATATTCCCCCGTAATTTATGAAAGTAGTCCTTCCAGAGAATATTCTCAAGGATATTATATGTAACTATATTACAAATAACCGGAGAATATTCTCAAGTTATTTATAATAGCAGTCCGTCCTACCAGAGAATATTCTCAAATATTCTCCTCGATAAGAATATTCTCCGAAAGATTATTCTCAAGAATTTTACATCTCTAGTTATCACTGTATGGCCCCGCTAGAGAGTGCCCATTGGCTAGCTTCATCACAGAGATACTGTCACCAACACATCTCCCAAGAGATGCCATGCCATTCTCCCCTTCCCCACCTCTCTCATTTGTACAGACATTTGAGATTCAATAGTGACGGAATTACTCTTCAAGTATTGTATACTCACATAGTGGGGTTCAGTATACACAGAAACACTCATAAAACCACAATACAGTGGAACACTCGTTAATACGACTCTCATTTATACGACTTTTACTCATTTTACTCATTCATTATACATGTTTGATTGTGGTTGCAGTTTATTCCTATACATATGTTAAAATATTTAATTTATTAGAGACGCACAACATCAATTACATGGCATTTTTATTTCAACTGGAACCATGAAACTCAGTAAAAGTTTCATTTCTGTCAATAGGATTAAAAATTTTTTTTTTTTTGTGGGTAGCAAAAGCCGCCACTGAAATGAATATTTTTATGAATATTATCGCCAGAAAAGCCATAATATTTAGTATGATTATAAACGGATACATAAACATTCAGCAAGCTGATGACCCCTTTAAAGTGGGCTCTAAAATGGCTTGTTTATTGTAAGTTTTTGAGTACTACGAAAACGCGGCTAGCCATAAACAAAATAATTTACATTTGTCGAAAGGCAACTATATTAGATGTACAGACCATACTACTACTTCACGTACTACATGTTTCTTCCGAGTTTTTTCCATTGTGTTAGTGCTTCATTTCCCAGTGTTATTCAACATTTGCATCGGCTTTTCTTAATTTCTGAAAAAAAGAAAAGCCTCCCTCGCTTCTCTCTTGAACGTAAAATGAAAATTTCGACGAAAAAATCTGGATTTATGAAAGAGTGAAACTTGAGAAATTAAATATGCAGAGTTACTTTTGGAGACGGTTGCAAAAAATATATAATAAAAATAAGTCTGTAAAATGAACAGTATTGTTCACAGAAAATCTTACAAATTTGCTTTTAATTTCCTTCTTTTTTTGTCATTTGTAAAATGATCGTAAAAATTCTGAAGAGACAGATTAATGAAAAGGTAAAGCCATCATATTGGATTAAATTTATCAAAAAATCATAATCTCATGACCTTTCTTTGTTTTCTTCATATTCAAATAAGTTCTAAGCCGAAAGTTAAATAAAAATTATGGGAGAATCCGGGCTAAATAAAAACTATGCCATGATTTGGTCTCTCAAAAGTCGTATAAACGGGATTCTCTCTCTCTCCACTGTGTATTTCGTTTTTTCTTCATTTCCCCTCTCTTCGGATTTGGAGACTACCCAATGTCCGAATTTGAATGACTTTGAGTTACTACACTGATGTTTATCTATCTGTATTGCTCTAAAATAGAATGTTTTAATCCCGACATCTGATGATAATCCGGTAACTTTAGATCCTTTCTACTCCCAGAAGTATATAATTAAATCGTTTTCACTTTAATGAGCATAAAAAAAAATCAATCAATGGTCATATCCTTCGCCAATTCCATAGAAGTCGTATATAAAGACCTATTCCATAGAAGTCGGTCCCTGGAAAACATCTTTTCTGTTGAACTTTCCTTTTCCTTCTTGAAACAAAAATCAGTCATAAAAAATTTGCCTCGCAAATGGCAAAATCTTTTTTTGTGAGTTTTTTCTTTGACTCCCTTCATATTGGTAGGATTTAAAATTGACTTCTTCAAAAAATCAAGAAAAGGGCTTTGCCCCACCAGTGGTCATTTTTTTATTTTCACTGGTGGGGCGAATAAAAAGGATAGTGGGGCAAAATCCCCACCAGTTAACATGTAAAAAAAAGGCTTGCAGGGAGATGTGGCATAAGGGGCATTTTATTATATATGACAATATATATTATTATGACAATACATTCTGTATTTTATGGGACAGAACAATTATTTCTCTATATTATTGTTGTTTCCTGGATCTATCCTCTCCCCCCCCCCATGTCAAGTCTCACTGGATATACTCTGGATCACTAATGTGACAGACATAAACGCAAGATTTATACCAACATAAAATTACCATTCAATTTTAACAAAAAATTTTGAAGTAAAAGCAAGTTGGAAATAGAGAAACTAATTATGTTGGTAGCACAGTAATTTAAAATATAAATTGATTGCACTATATAAACTGACATTAATCCAAGCACTCCTGAAACCATAAGTTGATGGTATTACGTGTAGCAGAGTCTCTAAATCCTGTATGTATGGGGCCGTTCAAGTATTACGTCGTCATGGGGGGGGGGGGAGAATTCTGATTCGCTAACTTTTGATGACAAGAGGGGAGGGGTTTGGATAATGCTTACGTCATCAACCACCCTTTATAAAAATGTGAAATATTCTCAAAGGCATCTTACTCAGTGAGCTAAAAACGAGAAAAACCTTTTGATAGTTTGTGGGCACTCTCTTGAAGTAACATCCCCCCCCCCACTACTGATAAGTGCCCTACATAGCCACTTTAGCGATCTCTACATTTTTTGCGGACCCAAGTAATCTATATATGTGTTGCATAAGTGCTCTGGGACTGTGCCACGGATGCCACTATGCCGCGGATCACTTGAATAATCTGAGAATGTGCCACGGGTAGCTTGAGTGATGTAGAACCACACTGGGGGCCACTTAAGTGTTCTAAAACTACGTCACATCACTCAATGGACCTCTAAATATGTCACGGGTCGATTAAGTGATCTGAAAATGTGCCACGGGCTGCTTAAATGTTCTGGAATTGTACCATGGGACACAAGAGATCTGTAAATGTGCCAATTAGTTCATTTTTAGAAAATTAGGTTTGAGGAGGGCAGGCAGCATCAGATAACTCCCAGGGCCATACTTGGTTCGCGGGCCAAGTGCCTTTATGTAATTTATCATTTAGGGCTTAGAGAGTGGGTCGCAATGAAAGATAAATTTTGAGTTCATAGCCTTCAAATAACATTGAAATTAACAAAAATTGATTATAATAACATATAAAGGTATTTTTCTTCCGAAATTTCAATTAAAAAATTATTTTTTGCATTAAAAAAATAAATTTTTGATCGTGGGGAGGGGGGCACACGAGCCCCCTATGCCCCCCTCCGCATGTACGCCTCTGATCCGACCAATATGCGTTAGGATTCAGACTGGAAGAGCTCATGACAAAATTTAGCTGACAAAGGGGGGGGGGGGGGAGGTAAAAAATGGCTAAAAATTTACTTACGTAATACTTGAACGATCCCTATGGCAAATGTTTGAATTGTCATGATAAGATGGTATCTATGAAAGAAATTTCTAAATCGCTGAGAATAGCACTGTACAATGTGAAGAATGGCAGCGCAAACAAGAAGCTGTTAGATTGGTTGCATGTGGGAATGACATATCAGATGCTACTCAGTTTTTCACAATTCTCAAAGATGCCACCAATGTAAAATTGTATGAAATCAAAAATGAAGAAATAAAAGTCGTCGTGATATGGTTCGTGAAAAAGTTCATGGTCGTGAAATTTGATTCTGGCGGTGTATATAAATCTACATACAGATACTTTGTTATAGCCCAAATTGACATTGAAGATGATGGGGAGGTCAAAGTTATGAGCCTCAAAACTATGAATGATGCTAGGAAGCTGTTCATAGCTGATGAAAAAGATCTCATCTTACATCTACTTTGACCAGATTTTAAAAATTTTGCCGGAGCCAAAATTCAAACCACTAGGGGGGGGGGCGTTTTTTGAATTTCCTCAGAGCGTTGATGTTTTTCAGATATCATAGAGAAGTCTCTGGATACCTTTCAAAATATTGTCTATATAATTGTTGAAAAAAAAAGTATTTAGAGTAATTGTGATTGCTTACTCTAACATTTCTGTCCACTTGGTTACGGGAAACATTTTTGCAGTTCACATGCAAAAAAATTAAAAAGCATTTCAAACTAAGATGTTAAATTATAAGTTATCAACCTATTTTGTCTGCCAGAAATAAAAAAATTTAATTAAATTAACTTTTCTATGTGCTATTTTGAAAAAATCCTGAAAAAGGATCATAACAGAAAAAAAGGCTAAATTTTTTTCAACTACCTTTTTTTCAACCTATGTGTAAGAAATGAGTTGATTTCATTATTTTAAGGGGTAACAACAGCAGAAATAATATTTTTTTACAGCGATATTTGATTTGGAACAGAGTGGACAAAATCCATCATGAATCATGAAATTCATTCATCAAAAAATAAAATATTACATAATAAAAATGAAAAATATTTATGAAATTATTAAACTTTAAGTCATTGGCTATAATTTGAGATCAATTTTATCTTGAAAATTCCACTTTGAATTTTTCATCTCAAACGTGTGGAATGTACACTTTTTTTGGGAATGACCCATATGGGTCATTCCCAAAAAAAGTGTACATTGGTATATGTATACCAAATAAGCATCTGGCATACGCATCCTCTGCCTTTCAAAAAACGTCATGAAAAAACTTGTAGATGGGAAAAAGTTTTTAACTGAAAATATACTAATAAGAATTATTTTCATGGTCCCAACTGTAACTAAGTCATACTGAGCAGAAAAATGTTCTGGTGGGAACATAATAAACAGTACCTGTACTGTACAATTTGTATATGACCATAAGGAAGTCTAAATCAATGAAAATGTAGGTTAGGTTTCGTGTTAACAGTAAAATTACTTCATTAAAATGACAGTAACTTATGTCACGAACTTATCTAATCTGTAACAAAACTGAAATATTTTCTAGTGAAACCTGCCGCAACAATACTCAATATAACAATAAATCCCTCTACATTTTTTCACGCCTTGTTTGGAACTATCTATAATGTTCAACTGCTGCCCCTTGAAGTAGCAATAATCCCTCTACAGTCCCGTTTACATGTACAATATTGCGGTAGCATTGGAAGTTCTAGCACCTGCTTGATGACTTTTTTCCTTCGTAAGGAAAGAAATAGAGAGCAGGCAGAGAAAATTCTTGAAGCAGGTTTTAAACTCGCTTTTTCTATTTCCCATGTGAACGGGGCTTACAGGGATACTTTTTCTTTTGCCCAGAGAGTATCATTATATTCAGGTTTCACTACACATTTAGAAATTCACACACAATACCATGAACGTAGTTAGGTAACACTGAATTAGTTAAATGTCATGTCTTATACTAAAGCATTAGATTGCAAAATAATGAACATAATTTAAAAACACATACAATACATTAAAGCATTTTCTTATTTCTATTAGTAAAAAGACAAGGGGAACTTAGTTTGGTCCCAAGCAACTATTGTCAACGAAAACAAAGAAATATGGAATGCATAACAAAGTAAAAAGTATGTAAAATAGAACAGCGCTTTCAACACAAAAAGGGAAATTCAATGAACTCCAATAACCACAGTACTATATAATAAAAAAGATATAACAAGAAGATAATTACAAAACACGCGGGAGACCGACAGAAACCAACACGGGCATCGGTTATTACGCTGTTGCCATTTACTTGTGAATATCATGAGATGACCATACATCCCGTACTTAATGGGACAGTCCTGACTTTTTTGTAAAAATGTCCCGGTTTTTCACTTATTTTCAACGAAGCCAACATGATTTTTTATTTTATTCATCAAATCAACGGTTAAAATTATCTTCCCAACTCAGAAGTTATATTATGATAACTACACACGACAACAAATAAGAATACTTATTCATCTCGATGTCATATATTGGTCATGTTTTATTTAAATTCACTGTAATTTGAGAAGTGGCACTTCATTTTCCGCGATTGACAATTTTTCTGTGATTTTAGCACGAGTTGGCAACTTTGCTTGGTTTTGGCATCATTTTTTGGCGAAAATTGGCAATCCCCCCCCCACTTCCCGTATATTGCAAACCCAAATACCCGTATTTTTCCTCAAACAAATATGGTCAGCAACTGACATATGTCCAGTATTTCCCGGGAGAGAGCCACTTTTTTCTGTTTTTATTCGTCACGACTTTATTGCAAAAATGTCCTGGTTTGTCACGTATTTTCCAGGAAGACAAACTTGAATTTTTATTTCTTCAAATCAACGATTAACATTATTTTCCCAACGTAAAAACTACATTGCTATAATCACGAAATACAAATAAAAATATTTCACATATTTGGCTTTTTTTTTTAATGCACTGAAATCATTGAGAAGAAATATAAGTAGAGAACAAAAGCCCATTCACGCGCTCTTCCGAACAGGTGCACAGAGTATACCACGTGACTTATATCAGCAAAGCTGCCATGATTGGCGGTTATCTTACGCGCTTCGTAATTTGGCGAGTTCGTAATCGCACACTTTGATATTTTGTCCGCGGAGCTTTTTGTCGTGATATGCCGAGTATCTTCAGAAAATGGATGAAAACTATGAAAGACGATTAATTCTAGAATTAATGAAAAAATAATTTCGGAATTAACTGAAAAGTATTTTGGATTTAATGAAAAAATTCTAGAACAAATTGATGAAAATTCAGAATGTCTGAAAGAAATAATTTTTCAGAAGTTAGAAATCTTATCCTAATTTACTATAATGTTTTTGTCTTTATATATATTGAAAATATTTTTCTTTTTTTGTTACACATGATATTTCCCCCAATCACAATGTTAAATTAAGTGGATACTGTTAATTAGTTTGTATTGGTTAAAAAGTTGAAGGGGAAGTTGAATTAAAACCTTCACAGATTAAGTTAACTTTGAATACTTATGAAATATAAAACCTCAAGAGTGATAATAAAGCAAACACAGTGAAAAACACTTTATTAGATATTGTGTGCATGTGGCACCAACTTTTATTTCACAAATAATCATCAGCTCAAAATTCAACTCAAAAATTTTCATAAGTCAAACAAACATCAAATTGTTTATTCAATAGTTTTGATGATATATGATGAAAATAATTGATGTATAAACACGATGTAAATAAGATGCAAATAAACATGATGTATAAACACTATGCTGGGAATACGATGCATAAACACGAGGGGAATAAATATGATGTATGAACAATGCTGCGAATAAATAAATGCTTGAAATATGGTTTCATGTTCCATATTATGGCTCCATATTTTTTGGTTGTTGCAAAATTACAGCTGGTGCCATCAGTAGTCATAGAGACTACTTCCACACCAGTCTCTTGAACAGATTTCAAACATTCATTCATCAAGTTGGCCATCTGATACCACTTTTGCATTGCCGAAGGGTGTGACAAGCATTTTTTGAATGTCTTCCTCATGAAGTTATAAGCCTTTCTTAAATAAAACTAATGTTAAGGCAAAGGCTCCGAATTCTTGTGGATATTGTTCCATTTTTGAGCTTTCGTAAGTTTTGCTGCTGGACCAGGCAATGAAAACTATAAGAAAGGTTAAACGACTATCAGAAAAAACAAGTACCTAATAAAGAAGCGGTTTATTTTCAACATTTCAGGAATTGGTTCTGAAAATTTTTATATGGCACTGAACTATGTGTATACAACATATACAGTGTGTATACAACATATACAGTGTGTATACAACATATACAACTGTATATACAAAAGATATGTTGTATGCAATCAAATAGCAAAATGCCACAAGTCAATTTTCCCAAAAAATTGATGTGTTCGTATTCTGGAGTCTCATTCATCAAAATTTTGGAAGGTGACAAAATTTTGTCTATCTTTCGGTTTATGAGGAACCAACGAAGGCAAATTGCAATAAGTCAAAAACCACAATATCACATTTTTACAAAATATTGTTTACAAATTTGCCCTCATGAAATTTTGAAAAAGTGACATTTTGCCGTCTGAGCACAGAAATGAGAATATTGAAAAAAAATTTAACGTGGACATGCATAAAATATAAATGATAAAAAAAAAAAAAATTAATTCCACATATACCTTCAATACTAGTATAAATTTCCATAGTTATTTCGGCAATTTTTAATTGCCTCTCTTTCAAAAAGTCTGTAAAAATAATATTCAGCAAAACAATTTAACATACGAACTTTTGAGATTTGAATTTCTTTCCATTTCATTAGGCTCTCTCTAATCATTTTTTTTTTTCAAATCTAAAACTTTACTTCTTTGACATTTTCAAGAAAAGTCTACACACAATCAAGATGTGATCTGGCATTTGTGCATTACTCACAACTGAGCTAAAAAACTACTGACATGACCATACATGCCACAAAAGATTTGTAAGCACTGTTGACCAAGTTGATTGTCATTGGTTAGTTTATTTACAAAACTAGAGAAGGAAAGTAGGAAATAAAAAAATAAAAAAATGTCTTAAATATATGCAGTACCTAAATTCTTCACTCTGATAATGAATTTAATTAATTTCAAACCAAAAACTTCAGCTTAAAGGAAGAAAAGTTTAACTCAAGCAGATATTTGAGTCATCAGAGTTCAACTTATAGAAAATTGACTGTAGGTCTATATAGAATAACCTCATGAAAAATGCAACCATACCTCTAACATATTAGAAGCAGCATCAGAGATTGAAGACTTTTTCCTCAAGAGAACTGACTTTTATCTCGACTGCCTTTCTTCTTTTTTTTTCTGCCCAATATTGTAATTTAGCTTATCCTGTGGTTAGCTATTTTCAAAGCTTCAGTAGCTTACGGGCAGGGGACTTCATCATAGGCGTAAACTTATTGAAAATGTTGGGGGGGCTCCGGCTCTAATGGAACCTCGTTTATACGACGCGTCGTATAAATGCGAAAGCAGTACTGAAAAACGAACTTTTTCCGAAAATAACCCCCCCCCCACCTTTTTTTTACAGACGTTCCCGAAAAAAAATTTTGTGGAAAATCTGTCGTTTTGATTCAAAATCTTATGCTTGAGAAGAAATATACTTATAATACTATCATAACATTACTGTTGCTAAAGTCTCACGCAATTTTACGGTATTCATTTCAAGATTTAACAAAAAAAAGTGTTATTTAAACGTTATGTAAAACGTCCTTTACTTGACAGAGAACACCGTTACAAAATTATCGAATGTGGGGGCGACAAAAATCCCAGTTACAGCCCTGGCTATCAGCATACCGTAGCCCGTTCAATAATTATTTCAGTACCTGTCAAAAGCCATTGAACACAGGGCCACAACTAGGGAGGAGCAGGCGGGTCTCGTGCCCCGGGCGCTAGACCGGATGGGGTGCAAATTTCATTCTAAAACCTCTCCTTCATCATTACAAGGGGGGCGTCAAAATGCGCGCTTGCCCCGGGTAACCAAGCATCTAGTTGCAGCCCTGATTGAACCAGTCAATCATCTTAAATTTTATTACTTTTTCAGTAAAAAATATGCATGAGAAACTACAGTCGATCCCGCTTAGTTTTTCCGCTTACAACGTTTCTTCATGATGGGTTTTTGAAAACCGTAAAACACTGTATTTCAGTGACACGTTTTCACCAATTGAAAAATTATGTGATTCGATTGATAGAAAAGGTGTTTTCCAAAGACTTGGGAGTTCGAATCGAAATGAAAACGTCGATTAATTGAAGTGTATACAGGCAGGGCCCTGGGTAAAGCAGGAATTAGGAGGCTCTTGCGACAAGAGTCAAAGATGTTAATTGGTCAGTGAATGTATGTTGTTTGAATTTCGGGGGCTTCATTTGCCCATGAAGAAATTAGGCCCTGTATACAGGGATAATGTATAGAAATGTATAGCAACTGAAGCAAAACCTCGTACAAATAAGTAAGGTCAGAAACGTAATAGGGAGATATATACAAAGGGTTCCATTACATTTTCCTAAATACAGTAAAATCTCCACAAATGATCACCTGTACTCAAACACAAATATGCATCAGTGGTCGCCTCTATTCGGCGTAAAATTTCTGTGGTGGAGCCCCGTACGCTCTCCTTATATTCATTTATCGAATTTACTGATTTATTTTCTTCGAGTGGGTGCGGAGCCCCCGGGAAGTGTACACGGAGCACCGGTTGAGAACCGCTGCTTCAGTGAAAAGTTTCCCAAACTTTTTGTGTTCCATAGCTCTTCTTTAAAAAAAATTTCTTTCTCATTTCTCCCAACTCAAGCCCACCCATAGGATCCTATACTAAACCCATAGCTTCTATCGACCCTTTGGACAACTGCATCGACCCCTTCCCCCAGGGGTCGATATTTCACACTTCGGAAAGCACAGCTTCAGTGGCCATTCTTGGTTATTATACAACTTAATTTAATGAAAGGTCACGGGAAATTGACCTTTTTATTTTTGATTTATTCATTTTTTTTTTGCACTATTTATAAATTTGTTATGATTAGTCCTGTTTGTTGCATTTATATAAATTAACCTCTTTTTAGCATTAATGTGTGTATAAATGTATGTAATTCAAGAATTTTCAGAATAAGTGCAAATTTTCAAGTTGTGCGGAAGATTAATTAAATTTTTGTAATTTCTCAAATTAATATTGCTCATAATACAATAAAAGTTCGTTATAACAACAGCTCACAACCACAAGAAAAGTTCTCGCTGTAACGTAGTTCTCATTATAAACGAATTTTCACGTTTCGCTCTGTAAGGACATAAAATTATTGAAAATTGCTGCTTTATCTGCATTGGGACGTCTTTGAGATCATTTCGTTCTAATATTAACGATTGAACGGAACTCTAGTCATGTGAAATTGATTTTTGATCTCAAATCAGTTGATTCTCTAAGAGTATAAGACGTTTTCCATAGAATTTCGTATCATCAAAGCGGTTTAGATGACCAACTGAACAATTAAAAGTCTGAACTTATTACATTCATGCTCACTTCCATGGATTTATGGATCAGGCAACATCGTCTATCGAATCGGAAATTCGACATTTTCAAATAGTTTGGTTACTCAACTCCAAGGACCCTTTGCTACAATGGACCATACCCGAAGTCCGGGTGCTTTATTTGCTTGTCATTTCTTTTTTTTTCAAGTAAAAAGAAGTAAAATCTCAGGAGAAAAATCCGCCCATTTTTGACATTATTCATGTTTTGTTACTTGTGTGCACGTGTAGTTTGCTTCTTTTTCGAGCAACTTTTTCTTTCTATTAGTGAGCAGCTACAGTACTAATAACTAGAAATTCCTAAATAAAATACATGTAGAAATCATTTGCATGAGAATGTTTTTGCAAATGAATATGCATCGAGATAAATAGAAAAGATGCATTTAAAAACGCATTTGCGTTTTTTGCTTGGTTATTTGTTCTTTAGCACATATTTTCTCAGTTTTAGTTCATATTTCGCCATTTTTTTTAAGTGGAAAATTCGGGCTCTAATTACAGGCGAATCCCGTTTTAAAGAATACCGTTACAGCGAAAATATCGTTTTAACGAATGGTTTTCTAATCCCTCTAATAAGTATACATAGGAACAATGCAAACAATCTGAAATTTCTTTATAACGAAGTGTTTTCTCCGGTTTCTTGGAGTTCGTTATAACAGGATATTCGACTGTATAACAATCATTTAATGTATTGTTACCAAAGTGAATGGGACAAGGGCGTAGCCAGAAATTTCGTTCGGCAGGGGGGACCAAAGTGATAGAACAATAGATTTGGTCATCTTTTTCCCTTTTTTCGGTCATTTTCTCACATTTCGGACGAGGGGACCAGACCCCCAAGTCTTCCTCTTCGCTACGCCCTTGGAATGGGACTACCCCTGAGCATGAGCGTACCCAAGAAAACCAATCTATTGGGGGGGGGGGACACGGAATTTCTTCCAGAGAATTTTTGAGTTGGTGCCAATTTTCCAAAAGCATTTAATTAACAAAAATTTATTTGATTGTTGGGGGCGTAGCCTTTGCCCTTGAGCCCCATTCTAGTTTGATCACGGTCCAAGTAAAAATATACTTTCATTCTCTCTCTCTCTCATTGAAACGAGCACAACTCCGGTCTATCGCCATAGGCAATTTATTCAGATCTAGTCATGCCGTAAATCTGAGTATATCCTGCCAGGATCCCCCAGATCTCATGAATCCCGAAATCCCCTGGGCGGGGTCATGAAAATGACTATATACAAAAAATATATTCAGAACAGTATATGCATCTTTATTTATTCCAGGGTTGGACAAACCCCAAGTGCCAGGTCACCATGGTGACTGGAAAATCTGTATTCGCGCCTAAAATTTTTTATATGTGATTGCTAAATCAGAATCTAGTGATGGCTCAAAATTTTCCGATTTCATAATTGTCTTCCAACATGGAAAGGAGCAGAGCCACAACTAGAGAAAGCAGGTAGGTCTGGTGCTCCGGACGCTGGACCAGAATGTGAGTCGAATTCACCCTTTAACTGCTTCTTCTACATGCAAGGGGCGCCAAAATTCCGAATTGCCCCAGATGACAAAGTATCTAGTTGCGGCCCTGGGAAGGGGTCATCAATTCCCAGAAAGGTTGAAAAAAGATTATTTAAGATACTTCTCTCGTGAAAAAACCATGCTTGGCTCTTACAAAATTTGGCTGGTGCCTAAATTTTTTAATGATTTTTGTCGAGCCCTGTATTTATTTATATTTTATGATACAGTGTATATTTCCCCCAAAATCAAATTACATGTCACTTATTTAAGATTTATTTTACTCTCATATATCAGGTTTTAAATTAGAAAAATAATAATTTTTTTAGTTGCATAAATTTCTTATTAAAAACTCGATTCAAATATTGTCACTTTTACAAGTACGCAAGCCAAATGGAGTTTAAATTTTTCTTAAATAAATTTTAAATATGATTGAAAAAAATAAAACATGGTAAGTTTTATTAATTTATTGATATGTCTAACAGAGAAAAAAGTATTTTATACTACGCTTTATTGATTATAAGTATTAGAGGGCTGCAAAATCTAGATTGTTTTTGAAGATTTTGAATAAATTATCATTAAAGAAAATGTTTAAAATGCATGAATTTATCAAAAATGTGTAGTTATATTTAATATTGCTTACTTTTTCTGTCAGGAAACTGTGCGGAATCACGAGGAACTTTTCCGTTTTCTTGTAATACAACATGTTTTACTAACAGAAGGTTATACTGTACGTGCACAACCGAATGTGGTCCACACAAACCATAAAATACTGTGGAACTGCCTATCTCAACATTTGTGGGGGTTTTTTTTCGGGGGAAAAACAAGGAGTTTACTTCAAGTGGCTCCAAACACAGCTATTCTTATTTTGCAGAATCACAAACCTCGTCTAGATTTTTCTTCACCACCGTAATTTCTTTATATTCCAATTAGGATCATCTATGTCGGCGTCCTTCACGGATGGCCATCCATTAAGCACAAAAGCTTTTAAAGCCTTGACCGGCGGCGTCAAGAAGAATGTAGTTTTCATTATCAGAAGGGGGGTCCCCATATGGACGGATGCCTCCAGGTGACATATTCCCCACATAAGCGACACGCTATACACTCCCCGTCCTTCTAATTAGGAAATGGTGATTGTATTCAGTAAACCTGCATTGAAGCAGCCGAAACTGAACCCTATTGAAATGCTCTTTGTCAGCTGCAGAAGGGGCGGCCCCTTTATCATGAAGAAAAAAAAAATACATGGAATAAAAAGTCCGCCAAAGATCCCAGGCTAGAAGCCCTTCTCCAGTATGTGGGAGTCCATGGCCGTGCTTATAGCTCGCTGAGTGCCCTCCCCCCCCGGGAAACACGCCACTAGATGCCACAGACGGGCTGTAACTAGGAGTGAAGATCATTTTATTGTCGGGAAAGGGGGGGGGAAAGCATCGAAATACCTCCTTGAGATCGACTGTGATGCCGCAAGATATTTAAAATTTCTAACAGTGCTGCGAACGTAAACAGGGTATGTAAAACCCCCTCTTTGCGGTCACCGGCTGGACAAATAGAAATTCGTCCGTAAAAAAGAATTGATCGGGAAAGGAG
This sequence comes from Pholcus phalangioides, assembly GCF_987345545.1. NCBI lineage: Eukaryota > Metazoa > Arthropoda > Arachnida > Araneae > Pholcidae > Pholcus > Pholcus phalangioides. The sequence continues at coordinate 26,847,105 of NW_028301625.1, forward strand.
GAACCCTATTAAAACCTTAAGAATAATTCTTCATTTTGAAATAAACACAATTTTTTGAATAACATAAGTAAGAAATACTACATCCTTTTCAGAAAAATTCCCCAATTTAGTTTGCAATGGAACATAGAAAAAATTACAGTATTTTCCGATAAATAGAGGTCGCATCCTGTAAAATGGCCGGAAAAAAGTGTTTGTGGAAAAATCGCCAATTTTTTTTTTTTACATGTCACAGCTTCGTATAAAGGCCGAAACTCACTGTACTGACGTGACGTGATTATTCCGAGTCTAGGTGTGGAAAACGTATCCATGCGATTTTTTTTTGGGGGAAAGGGGAAGATTGAGCCAGCTCTCCGAAATTAATAAGGGGGGGGGGGAGTCTCGATCCCATTGGCTTAAAACAAGTTACGACAGGTAATACAAGTTACGACTTAATGCACTTAACATACGACTTAATACAAGTTACGCTTACGACAGGTCCAAGCACTTCCCTGTGAAAAATCGGGGTCCTCGCGAAAGATCTGTCCAAAAGCCCGGTCCAACGGAGACAGGATCATTTTAGTCGTGGAGGGAGGGAAGAGTATGTAATTTTTTCACCCTCTCCCCGAATCCTTCTCCGATCGAAATGATATTTTTCGTCTTCCACCCCCCCCCCACCCAGAATTAGCAGTCCCCACAAGAATTCCGCCTGTGAAAACTGCCTTCTTCCCTAGTTCCGGCCCTGGCTACCTAAGTGTTGGAGTACTGGATACAGGGCTGGGGGGAGCGGTCAAATGTCTAGGGTGCCGGACCAGAGGGGGGGGACGCAAATTTCACCTTTTAACCTCTCTTCAACATTTATTGAAATACCGTATTTAAAATTTCCATATAAGAGTGCTGCTAACGTAGATAGTTTGAGAATCCCTGATTTATAAGGAGGAAATTTCATATTCCTAGTATTAGAATGCAATAGTACCCGGCTCAGGGGGCTTTGAAATTTTCCATTCATTTCTTATTTTCTTTTTTTTTGTGTGTTAATTTTATTTTACTATTATTTATTTGATTCCCCTCAAAGGCACCGGAACCTAGGAGTGGAGGATATTTCAGCCCAAAAAATTTTGTAAGGCGGTTGAGCCCCCCCCCCCAATAGTTTTTAGAAGAACAATGCAGTGCGTCTCTCCCCACCCAATGTTAATTTCTTCATGTCAGCGCCTCTGTTGTGAAGAACTTGTTAATAAGCTTAATCATTGTTCACTTTACCTCCTCCCACTTTTTTTCTTTTTTGTGTTGCATCATGTCCCCATCCCCAAGGGTCACACTCAACAAAAGAAGGAAGAGATGCTCTTGAGTTTACCGACAGTGCAAGCAAGAGAAAGGTTCCCCCGCCCCCAAGTTATCTACACTGGTGCCTTCAGGCACCACTCTGGGAGGACGCAATTTAGGATGAATGGATGCTGGATTGATTCGGAGATAAGACTACTATTGTCACAGAACAAGTGCGTTGAGATTCTGAAGAAAAGTAAAAAAATAAAATTTCGAGCAGATGGATTTCTACTATTTAAAGAAATTTTTTGTCAAAAAGTTTTTTCTGAGCCAAGTGTGGGAAACATATCCACTCGAATTTTTGGGGGGGGGGGGGGGGGGGAGCTCGGGCCCATGGGCCGGATACAAGTTTACGCCTATGTTCTACCCCCACCCCCAGTCAAATTTTGTTGTAAAGGGGCTTGAAAAATGTTTCGGCATCGGTCCTCAAGATCTGTTATGAATGGGCATTTAGAATGTGCTTTTTTCCCCAATATTTTTCAAAAAAACATTGAGGGGGGGGGCCTAAAAGTTATTGGTCCTCCGCATATACGAGACTCAAGCGTGTACGAAGGAGAGGGAGAATGCATTGCACAATGGTTTTTTTCAGTAATTACTGGGAGGCTCAGTCCCCTTACAAAATTTATTGCGAGGGGGGAGGGCTCAAATGGCCTCAGCCTCTAGGTTCTGGCACCTATTCTTTATAGAGTGTAATTTATTTCGGTTTCAATATCATTGCTTCCCAATTTTCAACCTCCCCCCCACCATGCATCTTTGGGCTTATTTTCATGTCGGCGCCATGGCCGTCCTCCGGTCGCAGTGAACAAAAGAAGAGACACTCCATCGAGAGACACTCAGTTTTTGCCGCAGGCAAAGAAGAAAGAGCCCCCTCAACACCTCAAAGAATCTTCTTCTCAGCCGTGCCTTCTGGCAGTAAGGATTGGAACCGATGGAGGGTGCAATTGGGGATTGAACGGCAGGGAAGAAATGAGATAAACGTATTGTCATGGAACAAGAAAGCCAAAGACCATCCAGATTTTTTAAAAGAACTAAAATTTTGTGCAGATTGTTTCCATTAACTAATTCATAATTAGGACAACTTTTGGTTAAAAAAAAATTTTTCATCATTGCAAAATGAATAAGCCATATTCATACGAATTTTTGGGGGGGCTGAGCCGCGTCTTCAAAAATGTTGGGGGGGCTCAGGCCCATGGGCCCTATAGAAGTTTACGCCTATGGACTTCATACCATCAGAACCAAAATCTCCAAGGTAGTATTTCTTTGTTTTTGGTAACTGCAAAATATGTTAACAGTAAAATTAGTGACAAGCATCAGTTTCACGTCAATCAACATAAAAACATAACAAAGTTTTGTGGTTTTGTGTTAAGAGAAACATGTTCACGAGTTTTTACATCTGCATTTTGAGATATTTTCCTTATGACAGACTAGAATCATATTCATCTATGAAAAAACAGTTTAAGCTGGATTACAACAGAAAACTAAATGTGTTTTGTTACCTGCATATTACTCGTACTAGGCACACTTTTCCGCTTCTTTGGCGACTTTCTAACAAGCTTTTTTTAGCTATGAACTTCTCCCAATCAAAACTGTGGAACAGCTGTCGTATGGTCCGCCACTTGGCGATTATTTAGCGCCACACATGTCTGATGGCCCGACGAAGAGTCGCCAAGGCCGTCAGACACTACGGACGCCGAAAAAAAAACATCAGCGTGCAAAACATAATAGAAACCATCAAGCATAAAAATAGAAAAAAATATCAGTTAAAAAAAATTACACCTGGCCCATTTTTTTAATAATAAAAAGATCGGGGCATAAGGAATTCCGGGCATAAATATTCTATGCATTAAACTAAAACCCGGACCCTTTTTTTTAAATAAACGGATCCGGGCATGTTGAATAAATAAATATTTATGCATTAAAATTAAAACCCGGACCCTTTTCTTTAAGTAAACGGATCCGGGCATGAAAAATTCTGTAGGTTCATTTTAAATAATAAACCGATAAAACAGAAGGCATGGCAATGGATGAATAACTAATAAATACAACGAAATAATAAAATGGTATGATACAACCTGAGCAGTAGATAATCCAAATAACTAGAGCTAAGACGCCTTCATATACGAGCGGAACCATCAGGCATTCTGGTCCTCGCCGAAGTCCAACAGGGTTGCTGCACGAAATCGTCGCTTCGGAAATGACCGCCAAACAGAGGGAAAAAACAATCGCGTCGGTAAATCTGGCATAGCAACCTAACAAACAGATTTCCCCGCGCGCTAAAAATGGGTGGCAAATACGTATGGGAAATTCAATTTGTGGGAGAAATGAGGAATTTCAAGGACTAAACCAAGGGCCAAAATGGCGCATGCGCCAGCCTGTGTATTAAGGAGTTCTAACTAGAGCTACAGAAGGGAGGAATAATAATGAGAGAGAGAGAGAGGCGCTGGAAATGGAACAACGGCTGCTTAGAATTTTTGAAAAAACGTGGTGAACAAAAGAAAAAAAAAAAAAAAAAAATCCTGTTTGTTGAAGCCAGCGCCATCTAGTATCACCCAACGAAACCGGAAAAGTGTTAAAAAATACGGCAACTCAGATAAGCATTAAGACGGATGGTCTTGGCGACTTATTGCGAGAAAAAAGTCGCCAAAGTCGTGGCGGACCATACTGCATCTGTTCCAAAAGGTACAAAGAAATTCACTTTGATTTTTCAAAAATCAAAATTCATATAATTTTTTCCTTTTTTTTGAAATTGCTCAGTTAAGTAACCAGTAATCATATGCAAAATTTGCGTGAAATTTGGTTAAAAATCGGAAGATCTGTCGAAAATGGGTTGAGAAAACGCATCTGAGCTGCAGTAGTTGGCGAAAAATTTGGTCGCCAAGAAGAACATCAACATGCTTGTGGAACATAAGTGGCAAATAGATCAAAATTTAATTAAATTTTTATTCAAAAGTGCAGAAATATTTATAAACATTTAGTTGTTAAACTGAATTTCAATATTTATCTAAAAATTAGCAAGAATGTGACCTTATTTAACGAAAAAACGCAAGTTTTAATGAATGTACCTTTGCATAGCAAACTTTAATGACTAATATGTATTAGAAAAAATTTAAATAAAGAACGATTCTACGTACCTGTGAAACGTTATTCGTCCCCCTTCCACACTCTTCTCATCACAAGCGGAAGCACAGCACATAAGCACCATTATTAACAAAAATAACGCGGGATAGCAGACGACGCTTCCAACAGTCTATGGTAAACCATGGAGGAAAGAATAACAGGAGGTGACATCAGGAACAAAAATTGAAGCCGTTGTGGCAACCCTATGGGCTGACGAGTAAGCCCAAACAAACCGCTCTTTTCCCTATACTTAACACGTGTTTTGCCGGATCGAATTCTTTTAAAATATTAATAACTAAATAAATTTAAGCACCATGACCATTTAATGCGTCTTCAGGTAGTCTACATGATCCAATAAAGGGGAAAAATAAAATCTTATCCTTATATAAGGGGTTGTTATATTTTTAATTTATTTTTGAAAAAGGGGAAGATCACTTTTCACTCTCGACTCGTCATAAGTTTTTAGTTCAGTGCCTTCAATTTATTTTAAAAATTTGATGCATCACATTAATGTCTATGGGAATATGATTAATTAAAATAATATGAAGCTGCAATAAAATGCAATTTCATAATTTTTTTCTTTTAACTGTTTATCTTGCCTTTTTGTTTCGTTCATCATTATGATAGATCCGGGACATTTCGAAAGTGTATCAGGCCCGTGGGCGCTCATCTTAAGCTTTAAATGAGGAATTTTGATTTCTGAATCGGTTCCGAGGTGCTCGAGCACCTTCTGACAGGGCCGTAGCTAAGATTTTTGCCACCCGGGGCAAACAGCATTTTGCTGCCCCCGTGCCTCAAAGTACTGGAAGTGCTCGAACGTCGTCCGCCACTGTGTATTTATGGTTTTGCTGCCTGTAGGCTGTACAAATTTCGCCACCCTTCTTCCGTTCCACTCTCATATTCTTGAATACGTATTACTGGAAATATATGCCGCCCATCTGAACTTTCCGCTATGTAGATGTATTGAAAAAAAAATATTAACAAATAAAAAAACTTTTTTTACGAGCCGCGATAAGTCATCTCTCTGGCCTATAGTATTTAGAAAAATAATCTGGGCTGTTTTTTTTTCTCTTCATTTTGTACCAATTACTTTGCTTTTAAAGTGGTATGTGTACGAAAATTTGACAAAAAAGTTTCGTATTGAATTTGAAATCTAAAATTGTGTCTGTGTTCGAGTTTTTGCCTGGAATGGAGAAATATTTCTACAATATTTTAATATAAACAGCTGAAAGGCATTATATATGCTAATGTTTTGCATATATAATGTTTTTCGCAAAAAAAAGTCAGATTTGGTAAGCTTATCATCCTTTCAATGACCATACGTCCCGTATTTCATAGGACATGGTCCCTCTTTCCTGTTTTTTTTCATGACGCCTATTCGAATTTATATTCTTTATTGAAAAATAATTTCAATCTTTGCCTTCAACTCATAAATTATATTATGATAATCACAGCTATAAAAACGTTAATCTCCCACATTTGTCTTGGTGAACGTTTCATTTCGTGGAATTCATTTTAATCCACTGCAATTTGCAGTGATACTTCATTTCCCACCATTGTGATTTTTTCGTAATTTCAGCAATATTGGGCCACTTTTTTCACTTTTGGAGTCATTCTTGTTAATAATTGGCAATGTCCCGTATTTGGAATCCCAATTGCCCCGCATTTCTTACGAGTAAATATGGTCAGCTTTGGCATGAGGCTTTTCGAATAGACGTAATCATCATCACCTTAAGGGACAGGCACAAGATGATCCCCATAGAAATCAATGCTAAAATTGTTGATTTTAACTGTAGAATGGAAATTTAGTGGGGTTTTCCGCCACATCAAAAATTTAAAATCAATTGGATTTTCGAAATATTGAATTCGTTTAAAGATACGAAGCTCAGAAAACTAAATATAGAATAATTAGCCGGACTTACTTTTGTGCTCTTAAGATATCTATGCAACAACATTGATTTCAACTTTTCATTTGTATCTTCTCAAGCCAGTGGCGTCGGAGCCGGGGGTGCTGTGGGTGCTCGAGCACCCACGAAAATTTGTAAAACAGGTCCGAGCACCCACAGAATTGATTCAGAAATCGAAATTTCCTATATGGAACTCAAGACGAGCACCCACAGGTTCGAAACACTTCCGACGCCTCTGTCTCAAGCAGAAAATGAAACTTAATGTCTCCGTATTGTCGTTTAATATTCAACTGCATAAATCCATATAGTTCAGGTTGTTTTATAACTAATTATAGGCCCATAAAGTACATTGAAGAAATTCTGCAACTTTACTTGAACATTTTTTGAAGCAAAAACAGGCAAGTCGATAATTTGGAGTTCAAGAAAATTTTAGAAATATCTAGTTCCCATCAAAAAGGGGAAAAACGATTTATTTATACTTTTTTTTAATCTTGATTTGTTTTTTTTTATGAGTGTCACAGGAAGTCACCATATTGGTTACCTTAGATACGATTTGTGTGTCCCTCAAAGAAAGAGGAAGATGTGATATATCACGTGATCCAAAAAGCCTCATTTTCACCCAAAGGCGGAGATAGGCTTGAATGTTTGGGGAAAAGGGCACATCACACACATTCGTGCCCAGATTGCAGTAGTGCTTCATTACTACGCTGACCATATATCTTCGGAAAAATATGGGACATTGTTAAAATCACGAAAAATTTCCAATGGCGAGAAATGAATTCCATGAAATAAACTGTACACGATAAATATGTGAGATCAATATTAATTTATAGTTATAATTCCCGTAATTTAATTTATGAGTTGAAATCAAATTTAAATTATTTTCCAATTCAGAATAAAAATTCAAGTATACTTTGTTTAAAAAACCGGGAAAATCGGGATTTGTCCCGGAAATATGGTCACTCGAAACATTACCAGATTATCAATTCTCCGGCGAATGTAGCAATAACTGGAATCATGTAGGCCACAATTGGCAATGCCCCGTATTTCCCCAGAGTTCTTAATGTCCCGTATTTTTCTCGAAGGAATATGGCCAGCCCATCAATATGCATGAATATTCTCGATATCGTCAAAAAGTGAGAATACTCCAAAAATTTCAGTAATTTTTTCAACCCTAGAATAACAACTTTGACCTTTGAAGACCGGAAACACCCAGCTTCCCATAGCGGAAGAATAACAACTACATCTCAGACACGTAGACATATAGGCAGTTAACATGCAGTTTTTTTTTTATCAGTTTTCCAGTTAGTATTCTAGGGTTAAATACGGAGAGTTATTTCTATTTTTCATTAAGAAAAATAACCATTTTATACATTTGCACGCGGTACATTAGGCGCGTATACATTAGCGCGCGGATCGTGCAATGAAAGCATTCCCAATCGGTTGTTTAGTAATTTGTACGGTGTTGTGAATGATTCTTGAGCTGTTTTAAAAAAAACTGGACCCCATTGGAATCTGTTTTTTCAACGAACACAGAGGAAGTTTGTGTACCCACGAGCAGATTAGAACCGCAGCAAGGGGTCGTGCGTTGCAAGATCGCGCCTTTACAAAACTACCCCCTTAAAATTTTGGGGAGTGGATCAGTGATTCCAAGTAGGGCCTGGAAATCCACGCTATGCCGTGCGCGACCTGTCATCTTCTTGTGAAATGGACGTCAGTATAGGGTGACCATAGTTCACAAACACGGGACATTTCATTGATGCACAATTCGCGTTAAATAATGAATTCACGATTGAAAAATTTCAGAGAGGGCTTTCTTGAAATACTTGTCAAAATGAGCATTTTCATTAAAAATATGAATCAGAATACTATGAAAAAAATAATTCGGGGGAAATACAGGCCATATGGTTAAGTCAGTATTTTTACTAAAACGTTTTTTTTCAATGATTAGATGTCATTTTGAACAAAAAAACTGGTTTTGTCTCTCCGAGATGTAGGACGATGAGACTGGCGAAGAAACTCCAATCCTGAATGCGTATAAACAAATCCTACTTTTCTATCAACATTATAGAAATTTCGCTCATCGTGATTGGTCGAAGTTAGTGATGAACCATTACGTCACTCAGTGAAATGCCGAAATTCAAATTTATTGAATTTAGCTAGCTCCTAGTTTTGCTCCTATTCTGCTCCTAGTTTTCCTAGGAGCAGGTTTCTACAACATTTGCAGCGTGAAAACGATGATTGGTAAAAAAAACCTGAATTTCAGGTTTTTAACCAATCAGCATTTTCACGCTGTACACGGTGCTACTCCTAGGAAAACCCGGCATTATAGTTTTATTTTCGCACGTGGTTTCAGGCGGTTTTTTCGATTCCTCAAATTTCATTGTTTTATTTTAATTATAAGAAGACTTAAATTATATTTTATTTAATATTAATTATATTATATATTAACTATATTATATTATTTTCATAATTATTTAATTAATTTTTGAAGCTTCAACTATCGAGTTATTTGGCGAAATTCGGTTTCACCGAAAGCTCCGCCTCTTGTGACGTCTTGCTTTCTTGCACGTAGTAACCAATCGCCTGCGTGCTAATGCCTCGTGTTGCTTAGAGTGTAGGAATTGTAAATATGCATCCTGAATCTATGATGAAAATTGAACCGTTTTTTTTTCTTTATATTCAATTATGTCAATTCTCGAGTTTTTATTTTCTCTTTACTTTTTAATCCCTGATTTCAGTGATTTCTTAAACACAGTGTATTTTGAGTATAAATACATTCATCTCACATATTTGTGATGTGCAAACGTTTTTCCGTATAATTCAAATCCATAGCCATCTGCAGTAGCGTGCTTACTTTACCCGCCATTGTTGAATTTTTGGAAATTTTGCTTACCCGACATAATTTTTGGTTGACAATTAGCTATTTTCCGTATTTTTCTCGAGGAAATACAGTAGGATTATTTTTTCGGGTCTAATTCATTGCCCCGAAGTTCCAAAATAAAAATGGCTTGTTTTTATCAAGCTTTCTCACATTATATCATAATTGTGGCTCATAATGTGATTCATTCAAGTAGGGCCGCGACTAGAAACGAAAATTTACTGTCGCCCGTTGGTATCAATGAATTGATTATTGAAACAAGGTAAGTTTTTATTATTTTTTTGAATCCTGTGGATAATACGCTGCCACCTGGATTTTTATATATATAAATATATAATATACACGTGGGTTTTTTTTTCTTCAAATTTCGCATGCGGATTATGCGCCACCGCGGATTATATGTAGAAAAATACGGTACAATAAAACGGTTGATATTTTGAAAATACTGTATTGTCACAAACATCTCTATTAATTCATTTTAAATCCTACCTCAAGAAAAAAAAAATTCTGAAAATTCTCTTATTTTATGCATTTATATGTATTAATGCGGCATTAATCCAAGATATCTCGTCAAACTTGATCAGGGGGTGTACCACCTTCTGACTCTTAATAAGAATCCGATTCTTAACTATGGATTTGATCTTTAGTTAAGAATCGAGAGGCAATTTTGCTACCACATTCTTAACTAAGAATCGTTTTCCTTCCATAGTTAAGAATCGCATGACCCCCCACTTCTTTTTTAGCTCGATTCTTAGAATTTTTTTCTTCCATGCGAGATAAATTCTTTAATAGAAGTTAAGTTTTTTTTGTTTTATATTAATGATCCTATTTTAAAAATTAAAGTATTTAACAGATGCACTTTTATTTCCGAATAAGGAATTCGTCCAACTTTTGAAGTTATCGAAAGGTTGTGTGTGTGGGAAAGAGAGTGGAAAACAGTGTTGGAGTTTATATATGTTGGTTACACATGTTGGTAACAGTGATAAAATATCAGATCATCTCGATAAAGTTTGATAAATTTTGCTACATTTTTCAAATTTACCAGTGATTATGCATAATTCTCAAATTTTCATTCCATAAATATCATAATCGATGGGTCGTAAATACTTCAAATTTTTTATGTTATGGGAATTGATAGATTTGACAATTTTTCTAAAGTTAAAAAGTGAGAAGATTGAATTTTTCACACAAAATATGTGAGAAGATTGAATTTTTCACACAAAATATGTGAGAAGATTGAATTTTTCACACAAAATATGTGAGAAGCTTGCTCTAATCGGCCAAAATGTAACTGCACATGAATATAAAAATCAATATTAACCTATTGCAGCGTTTGTTTTTTTCCACACACTTAAATGTATGTAAAAAAAGCCGAAATATTACAGAAGTGATGTCAATTTTTATTACTGTGTATTATCTGATCACTATTATTTTTTATTTGACCACGAAGCAGCCATGCGATGCATGTGCAGTACCATGCGCATTTTGCCATGAAAAATAATTTAAGGAAACAAGAAGCATATTATAAAAATTATTGTTAGTCTTGTAATGTTAGCTTTATTTACATAATGGGCGGTATTCACCGACATGGTTTAAACTATGGTCACAATTTTTTAAGAGATCTACATGGATAAGGTTAAATTCAGGTTTTTAACTAATCTATGTTGATCTCTTATCCAAAAATTGTGACTACGGTTAAACCATGTCGGTGAATACGGCCCTAAGTAAACATAACGATGACTCATTTACAGCATTAACCAGATTGACGAGTATGCATGACCTGTAAATGTGATAGATTCGCGGTATGTGAGCAAAATTTATCAAACTTACCGAAATAGCCGATGAGTATTCATAATAACAGCAGCTCTTTAGCACTTTCACCATAACATATGCAGCATAGCCACTCTTTGTGGCGGGGGTGGGCAATGTGTCCATCCCCGTGGACGTGAGAAGAATCTTTGATTCGAATCATTGAATAATTAAGTATGAATGTTTCGGTTTTTTTACTGCAACATTTGGCTCAAGCATTTTGTATTTATAATTTCTTTGCAACCATGTTCACATTTCCTTAAATTAATGCCATTTTTTTCAGGCTATATATAGCGTCATTCTAAAATTTCTTTTCCTCTTCCCTCCATCTTATCAACACGTTAATTTTTAGCTGGGAGCTGATTAGTTAGTGGCGAAATTCCCCAAAAGGGAAATTTTTCGGCCTGTCCATCGTCACGTGACCTTAACAATTGCCTTTAACAATTGCATCGTAGTTGCGTTCGGAGCTAGATTCTGAAGGCGCTTCTTACGAATCGATTCTTACATATAGATGAATGGTTATTAAGAATCAGAAGGTGGTATACCCCCTGCTTTATTTCGATCCCCCCGAAATATCACGTGCTCTTAACGTAGGCGGAAATAGACTTGAAAGTCTGGGGGTCACGATGATGCCAATTCATACAACCTCTGACAATAAAATTCGGTGAATAGTCCTGTAACATTAACGTAGATGAAATGTTAACGAAAGTTACCTTACTGTCCTTCGAAAGTCACCTCCCATTACTATGCACCGTTGAGATCTCCTATACATGTCCTGGAAACTTTTCAAGAAGTCTTCTTTTGGGATGGAGTTCAAAAGCCTCGTCACGTTTCGTTGGATGTCAGGAATATCGCCAAATCTCTTTCCTTTCAAAGCGAGTTTGAGTCGTGGGAATAGAAAGGAGTCTGGAGGATTGAGATCTGGCGAGTATGGTGGATGTTCAATTTGCACCACCCCCTTTTTTGCCAGGAACTGTTGGACGATATTGGCTGTGTGAGGGCGAGCATTGTCGTGAACAAGAAACCATGAACCTTGTTGTGCGTACTGAGGTCGTACCCTGCGTAGACGTTTCATGAAAGGGGTCAAAATTTCAATGTACCTTGCAGCATTCATCGTCGTTCCCTCAGGTACTTTAAATTGATCTTTTGTTCGTTCATTTTCCTGTTCTCAGTTAAGAACCAACTCACTAAACAAGCACTTTGTAAAACAAGTCTTTCACGGGACACAAACGACGCTCAACTGAACAACGATGGCGGCAGATGGTCAACACCTGCCGCTACGCATGTGCAGCGTTTTGCTTCGCCAGTGTTGCCAGATCGTCCGTTCTGACTTCATTCACCGAACTTTATTGTCAGAGGTTGTATATATACACATAGGCGTACGCAGAATTTTCTCAAGGGGGTTTCAGTTTTTTCTTCTCGGGGGGGGGGGGGGGGGTACGGTTTTTCCTGCAAAATAAACACTGTAATCTCGGCTTGGGGGAGGCCCCCTTTTCGTACGCTAATGTATATACACATAAATTAGATCAGACGATCTAACACCTTTGATGCTGGGGGGCAATTCGCCATATCTCCGCCCATGGTTCCTAATACCCTTTTGTTTCCAATGTGGCCGTTATAATACGGATCCGCCCGAAAAATTTTTAAAACCAATTAAAGGGTTAAGACGGCACTGTGAAGAGGATATCAATGGGGTCCAGTTTCAAAGCCCAAAAATCACGAAAGACATTTACAATACACATTCTGGATTTATTTTCATAATTTCTCACATCATTTTGTTTTATTTTCATTTATAGTTTTTGCTCTTGGTAAATTTTTAGCTAGCGGAAAATAAATATCGACGCAGCCCACTTGAAAAAGTTTTTCACACTTGAAAAAAAATCCAAATGAGAAAGAGATTTAACAAAAACTATTTATTGTTACCTGAACCTATGGAAAGGCCAGTGGGGTCTTACTTCACTAGGTGCGGACACAATACAAAAAAAATCACGAAAAATCACTATTTAAATCAGTTTCCCAAACGTTTCGTTCCACTGTTCTCCCAACTCAAGTCAACCCACAGCTTCTACCGCCCCACCCCCAATGGGACAATATTGCTTACTTTGGGAGAAACAGAATTAAATACTATCATAATCTTACAATGATATCACTATGTAAATATAATTATAATTGTGTTTACGTTTTTCGATAACGACTTCGCGAATACATACAACACATATAAATTTGGACTTTTTTAAAAAAGGACTAATAATCATTCTTAACAATACTAGCCAGCCAGTGGCGGATTACCGCACAGGCGCATGAGGCGCGCGCCTGGGGCCTCGGCAGAGCGGGGGGCCTCCAAATAGTTGTGTGCTTCATCCTACATATGAATTTACATGCGTATCAACAAAGCTCTTGGGGCCAATTCTTCCCCGACAAAGAAAGAAGAGACATTGTAAAGCGATCATTCAGGGAGGGTCATTTTCAAACAGTATTTCCCTAAGGGCACAAGCAGGAGGAGGGGTGAGAACAGCAGGTCCTAATGTCTGTCCGAAATGAAAATTGGAGTGAAGGCATAAACAGATGTCTCATTCCACAGTATTAAATGCTTTTATGGGCGCCGATAATACGACAGCTTTGGTGTAAAGGTCCCTACACACGCTCAGTTATACCTGCGCAGTTATGCCTGTACAGTCCAACTGTGCAGGCATAACTGAGCGTGTGTAGGGGCCGTCAGTTGACCTGCGCAGGCGACCTGAAGGGAATGGTTTTTCGATTCGGTATAACTGTACATGGTATGGGCCATCAGGTATAACTGTGCAGTTATTTTTTCCCGCTTTCTTATATTCGCCCTACTTTCTTCCCTCTTCTTTTTTCACTGATAATGTAATAGAACAATAATAATTGAATAACATGTTTTGGAGAGGGATTCCATTTAATTAGAAGAAAATCTTCTAATGGCGTAATTTTCACGATATTTTCTTACAATTTCATATCGAATAAAAAAATCGAAATAAAATTTTAGAAATATTTCGACCATTGTTAAAATTCGCAATTTTGTTTCTGAAATCACTCTTTTCAATAAATTTGCCCGAAATTATGCACCGAAACACACAAACTCTATATTCAAATAATGTGCTATGACTATTAATTGTTTATTGATTATTTAGAGAAGAGGTTTTTAACCAGGGTTCTTGGAGATTTTAGAGGCCCCGTATATAACATCAGATTATTTTAGTATTCTTTCACATGTAGTTCCTTTAGAAATCAAGATTCCTAGAAATCAAGCAGGTGTTTATACGAGTCAGTTAATGTTTGCAATTGTTTGCAATTTCAAACGCCGGATTCCCACTCCTTTCTTGACCGAAAACCGGCAAAGCATCAACGGGACAAAAATCACTCACGGGAAAATAATAAATATATTATTTTCTTTTACATGTAATTCTTAATGAATCTCATTGAATTTGTTTTTTGAGCACATCTCGTCCTATTGCAACGAATTTCAACTTTCAGCTCACACATTGAAAGAAAAAATTCAGATGAAATTACGCTAGTTTTAAACGTAAGAAAACAATCGAAAAATTCTGAGAGAGAGAGAGATATTCGATTGATAATATAATTATATCATATATTGAGTAATACTATTAATATACATACCATAAGTCAATTTCGAATTGACTTGAATTAATCTTAAGAGGTCGCGCGAAAAATGCATTGTTTTCTTTCAAAGAAAAACACTACGTGAGTTAATTACAATAAAAATTTTCCAAGTCAATTTTTTTTTTTTTTAAATGGACGCTATCGCGGGGAAAAAATGCTATCAAACGATGCTGGAGGAGCATGTATCCCTTATCCGTATATTCAGAGGAGAAACGATGCTTGTTTTCGTAGGCAGTTGACACTCGTTACAACAACCTCACGTTATAGCGATCATTCTGTTACAACGACTGGTAGGATAAGTCTGAAATGTTTTCCTAGAACTACGGTGATATGTTTTACTTATATAACGACCCTACCAATCAAGCCCGACCACACCCTCAAGTCTCCCCCCTCTCACTACGACCTTGCTCCAAATATAACGTCCATTCTCAACGGGACGAAGGGGTCGTTATATCGGGCATCGACTGTAATACCAAAATTTCTCTTTTATTGCCTATATTTTCGTAATCACTGTAGATATGGATAGCATTCTTGATAAGCATGAGTAAGCAGTAGTGCCTTTTACTTAAGTCATGAAAATCGGTCATTATGAGAGATTTTAGTAACATCAAAATTTTGAAAAGGAGTAAAAAATACATGATTGTACTTATGATGTGGATTCAACATCTTCCATTTACAGCAATCTTCCTCAAAGTGTGTGTCGCGGCACTTGAGCGCCACCCCCCCCCCCCGCTCCTCCCCACCTAAATCCTGCCGCAGGGCACTGAGGCTCTCTTTGCCAGGCCGCCACTATCGTGAATTTTTTAACGTGGGAAAGAGAATGATTGGAATCGTCTCGGGCTCTGAAACCAGAACCCTGATCCCAGCCCCATCTTTGGGGGGGTTGGGGGGTAATGGCTCGAATAATGACAATATTCATTAGTAAAACCAGCCCCCGGGGATGCAGGACCCCAGATGGTTTATCCTCAGATGGTGCAGAGATCTGTAGATCACAGTAGGCTTTATTGATCAATTTACAGTTACGATACATCTGGAATGTACAGCGCACATTCAAAGGGAGAAAAAAGCACTTTAGCTCTATGAAACAAGTACGAATTTCTGTGTGCAATATTAGTTTTCTTTTTTCTTTTTTTTTTGCCCAAGGCCCATATTTACAAAGGCTTCCTCGGTAAAATGGTCCGAGTTTTCGAAAACGGATGTTTTCCTCTCGTCCCCCCATCACCCCTTGTGTCCATTCATAGCCTGAATAGTCTCATTTCGGGAAACACCGATTTCAACACTCCACCAGAGTTTAGTTCAGAGTTCAGTTTAGTTTAGTTTTCACGACTCGAGGTTTAACAATGACGAGTGATCTTCGAAACGGGCAGCGCGAATGTTTGGAAGAATTCATAGAAATGTATAGGAATGAGAAATGCTTGTGGCAGGTGAAATCTAAAGATTATCATAACAAAATTAAGAAAGATGATAGTTATGAGAGATTGGTGTGGAAAATGAGAGAAATAGACCCTCTAGCGAACAGAGACAGTGTTGTAAAAAAAATAAACAGTTTGCGAAGCAATTTCCGAAAGGAATTGAAAAAAGTGAAGTCCTCCATGAAATCAGGAGCTGGTGCGGAGGATGCCTACACGCCAAAATTATGGTATTACCATCAACTAAGTTTTCTTACTGATGAAGAAACTCCAAGAACATCTCGATCAAACTTGGACAGCGAGGATGATGACGTAAGTACAAAATTCGCATTTTTTTCTTTAGTTATGTGTAGCAATTTAAATTTAAATGGAACATTGTAGTAGAGGGCTTGACAAATCTAAACAAAATAAGCGCCAGCAAAAGCGCATAGCCACCTAGAATTTTTTTCCGATGAAATTGGTCCGAAAAAGTATATTCTTTTAGAATTTAGATGACAGGGACTGAAAGACCCTTAATCCATTTTTGACTCGCGTTGCATTTCGCAACACTTTATTTAAATTCTCTTAAATAAATTTTCATACAAATGTTTGAATGAAATTTACATTTTCGTAAATCAAATGATCTAATGAGTGTCAAGGTATTTTTAAAAAAAATTTTCACAAAGAGATTTAATTTCTAATGACCTTTTAGAAATCGATTTTTGGATATTTTATCCTGATTTTCGAACTGTATGTGGAACTTTTTTGGTTTTCCATGACCGTGAACAGAACTAAACTTTTTTAAATACCAAGAAATAGTTCTTTTCACATATTTTTTGTCACGTGATACATGATATTTTCCAAACTGATGATTACCAATCATTTTATTATTGAGTTATTTCTACCTGGCGCCTAGGGTTTATTAAGCCCTGAATCATGGTATTTGTTATATCATAATAACAGACGAATAGTTATAACAGTATGGAAAATTTACTCAAGAAGCATGAAATTTAATTCAATTTATTTCACAAGAAATAATCTAATCCTTTTGGCATCAATGTATGAACGCATCTTGCCATTCAACTTTTCCCTCAGTTACAAAGTAATTAGTGAAACGTTTTCTAATGTCTTTGGCATCTTTTGTAATGTTACCGAAATTTCGTCTGTCCAAGGTTTCCAAATTCGAACGAGCACTATCAATACCCGCTTTCTGGGTTCCCTCTTCTATGTTTTCGCAGTCAAAACAATCCGAGGTTGAGTATAAACTAGACGACTGCGACATTAAGAAATTATGTAGCACGCAGGAAGCCATTACTACCGAATCAATGTGCTTGGGATCTAGATTGATTTGAGTATGAAATATTCTGAACCTGGAAGAAAGAATACCGAATGCGTTTTCTACGATACGTCTAGCACGGGAAAGTCTGTAGTTGAAAATTTTTTTGTCTTCAGAGTCCAGGTTTGCATGCCGGTACGGTTTCATCATGTCCATTCTCAATGGAAATGCGTCATCGGAAACAAACACATACGGTAGAGTGGTAGTTTTCCCTGTAACACATTCCTCGGACGGAATCTTCAAAAGTTTATTTTCCAGTTTTTCAAAGAATTTAGTGTTTTGGAGAACACCTCCATCTGAGATTCTCCCATTTACACCAAAATCGCACATGATGAAACGGTATTCCGCATCCACTATCGCAAGTAACACCATGCTGTTTCTTCCTTTATAGTTGTAATAATATGACCCACTTCCGTTCGGAGGAACAATAGCCACATGTTTTCCGTCTATGGCTCCCAAACAGTGAGGAAAATTCCATTTTTTTTCGAACATTTCCGCTATGTTTTTCCATTCTGCTTCTGTCCTTGGAAACTGAAATGAATGTAATCTTTCAGGACTTATATATATTTAATGATTATACTATTAATAAGAAACTTGAATTCAACTTTTTTGTCTTTTATTAACTTTCCACGAGCATAATAATTTTAGGTTCATTTATTATTTTCAATGCATTAAATTTATTTATTATTATTTTTGATCCTGCTGTACCTATTTACAACTGCCTATTTCATGGGTTCCCAAGCTTTTTTGACGAATGCCCATCTTTCGAGACTAATGTTATCTGGTATCCCCCGTTTTATTTTTCAAAAAAATTTAGTTAAGGTTAATATGTAATATTAGTTGATAAATTTATATTACATTGTTACATCAGAGGATTCTTAACCATTTTCATCAGTGATGCAAAATCAGCTGCATGATTAGCATGTTTGCTTTGCGACCCATTAGATCTGTTTTTAAATTAAAAATTCGTATTAGATATTTCTGATTGATGAAATGCGTATTTATCGCGATTAGACAAACAAGTCTAGGGTGTCTCAACAGTTGGGACGGCTGGGCTTGAATCCTTGAATCAAGCAAGCAGCCCCAAATTTTCGAAAATATGATTGATTCTGAAATTATTATTTTAATTATTTCTGGAATTCTCTCTTTCATAGATTCTGAATTTTCCTTTAATTCTCGAATTATATTTTTGCTAAATTTTATTTTCATCAAATATGCAATTATTTTTCATAAATTCTGGCATTGTGTTTTTCTTTCATTAATGTCAAATTCATAATTAGTGTACATAAAAACATTGCTCAAGAGGGTCCCAAAAATGACTGGGTCCAAAAATGCCCAGTCCGTCGAAATCGTTAAGTCACATAGAAACCAACAGCGGAACAACTGGATTTATAACCAAATAATAACAATAACTGGTTTCTTGCGACTCTCCTCTCAGGAGTCCCTGTTAGTTTTGGGTCTCGACCCATAGATTAAGAACTCCTGATGTAGCACATCAAACGTATAATTATTGTGCATACATATATTATCGGACATTTTTCAAAAACAAATACGCTCTACTTTTTGTCTGATTATTTCAGGAAGAATCATTATGCCCGGTAAATAACCAGATTTTTGGCAGTCCGATGTCTCCTACTGAAGCTCCACTGGATGACCAAGAATCTACAGATTTGATGGAGACCCCGACATCTGTTATGCCTTCTTCCGGCGGCTCGACCACTAGGCCGAGTAAAAGAAAAAATGATGACGCTCATCTCACTAGAAATATCCTACAATCGGTCAACAAACATTTCAAACGCCCACAAGTGCCAGATGATCGGTTTGATCTTTTTGGAAAAAATGTTGCTGTCAAATTAAGAGACTTACCCAGAGAGCAACGAATTATTTGTGAAAAAATTATCAATGACACCATTTATGCAGCTGAAATGGGCAATTTAACTCCATCTCACACATTGTCCAGTGGGGTGCTCAGTTCAGCGGTTCAACAGTACCAATCACCATTTTACTCTTGGCCTCAAACTAACTTTCCTCAGTCTGACAACTTCCCACACTCTAACAACTTCCTCCAAACTAACTTCCACCAACCCAACTTCCTCAGATCTAACTTCAACCAGCCCACCGTTCCTCCGTCGGGAAATTACGGGATACAAAATCCTACTTCGATTAATTCCGAAGACTCCGGAGAGTCAATGTTATCAAATTTTAGCGTGTGAAAATATAATTTTCTTTATCTTTTTTTTTTTCAGTTACGCTTTTCTTTCTGCATTGATATCTACTAGCGTGTACTTACTGCATTTTTTAATTGTTTTCGTATACAAATTTATATTGCTTATGTTTCATATCTAGCCATAATTTTTTTTAATAAAACTAAAAAGTAAACCGAAATTGATTTCTCCTTATTCTTACCTTCAAGTATTCCTTTCTTAGCACTTCATATATTGCATCACATGTTTCCGGAATTATATAGCTTAGAGCCTGGGGTGAGATTACTGCAGAAAACTTGAGGTCTTCGTAACTTCTGCCAGTTGCAAGAAATTTGAGACAGGCTGTTAGTCTTTCATGCGGTGATATAGCTGATCTCATCAATGTATCTTTCTTTGCTATTAATGGAGTCACCGACGTCAGTAGCTTTGAGTAGGTATCTTGGTCCATTCTGAGAAAATTATGCCAATCTTTTGGTGCAAATCTCAATTCCTGTAATAATTTAACGTGCGAATATTGTTGCCTTTTTTTTAACCAATCTTTGCACCACGTTACCCGTTTTTTTCTTTTTTTTGAGTCAATAACTTTCAGTGCCATAACCAATCCAACTACACCCAAAGCATCATCTGTGGAAATCATACTAGAAAATTCCGAACTTTGTAGACTATGTGAAAAAATCCGAACTGATCAAAAGACCTCGAAGACAGATATCGAAGAACGAAAATATCCCCACAGATTGCCTAGAACCGGTTCCAGAAGCTTCGCCTGTACAGGCATAACTGAATGGTGTGGATGCATCGAACCGTTCAGTTATGCCTGCGCAGTTATGCCTGTACAGGTATAACTGTGCAGGCATAACTGAACGTGTGTAGGGCCCTTAAGCTTTTGTATACAGTATAATGGATGGCAAGATGGCTATCGGCAAGCGGCGACATCGACAGGAAGAGACACTCGTACTAATTAAAATGAATGTAGTAGACAAAGCTGTAGTAGAGCTCTTGTGATTTTGTGATATTGTGATTTTGTCTCCCACTTGTTTGAATGAAATACTATAAGCTGGTTCAAACAACATATACATTTGCAATCTATGACTGTAACCATACGACCATATGACAAAAAAAAAGTGGGGTTTGAAATGAATGCTGAATGACATGCATTCTGAATCACGTGATTTTTCTGTTTCTCTTTTAACACTCCCTCCCCGGCTGAAAAAAATCAAGGGGGTTTCTTTTCCTACTTTCTAAAAAAAAGAGCTACATTTTTGGATTGGTCAAGGAGGCTTGGGTAGACAACATCTTTGTGTCAGACCGAAAAGTGTTTATTGTTAATGTAATTGTAATGTGTGTTATTGTAATGAAAAAAATTTTCATGCCGATCCTCAAGATTTCCTTTAGGATTTAGATTGCAGAATCTCCAAAAATAACGGTAAGCAAAACTAAAAATATATAAATTATCTGATAAATTTTTATTTGAGCATTTCAATTCAACTACAGTAGTCTCTCGAGAATTCGGTCGTGCTCTAATCCAGCACGTCCAGTAGTCCAGGATATTTAGGTGGTGTGGTGTCACTTTTCTCCTGATGCCCTAACCCCTTAACACGTTCTAATATTTCTTAATTGCTGATCAAGTCCTGACTATGTCTTTGCACGAAATTTCATATATTATTTCAATGTGTTTCTTCAAAGTTAATCCAGCAATTTCGGTAAAATCTGGCACATCGTGGTCTAATACGTACCGGATTAGCGAGAGTCTACTGCAGGGGTCTTCCAACCTTTGAGGCATAGCAGGCTATATTGAAACATTTTATAAAGTACGCGGGTCACAATGCTATACTGTGGCATTTTTCGTTATTAAACGAAACGGGGGGGGGGCATAATATAGAAGATTTTTATTCACTCTGAATACAAATAATACAAAGGCAAAGGCCACAACAGGCAGAGTGCCCAACGAGGTGGCTGAAAGAGAAAATAATAATAATTAATATAATAATAGTAAAAATAAAATAGAATAAACAAATAAAAAATAATAATTTCTAGAAAAAAATTTTTAAATAATTTCTTTCATTGGCAATAATTTTAATTCATTCTGAACTAATTTCTTCCATTAAAAATATAATTCTTATATTTACTCTGATATAATTTCTTCCCTCTATTCCCTCTATTGAAGAAATGTTTTTCTATTAAATATTATCAGTATCTTTATATCAAATCAAATATATTATATTTGAGATATTATCAAATCTTTATTAATCAGTAATATTAAATTACT
Source organism: Pholcus phalangioides (assembly GCF_987345545.1). Classification (NCBI taxonomy): domain Eukaryota; kingdom Metazoa; phylum Arthropoda; class Arachnida; order Araneae; family Pholcidae; genus Pholcus; species Pholcus phalangioides. The sequence continues at coordinate 26,868,954 of NW_028301625.1, forward strand.
AAAACTATGACGGATCTCCATTTTTGCCGTGTGGCTGAAGGCACCAGGGCGGACATCTTAGATTACTAAAAATATGATGCAGAATTTTACTGTGATTTTTTTTTTTTTAATGGGAGTGTGATTATTTTTCATCTAGTACCAGAGAATATCATTATATTTCCTTATCTTATTTTTGTGTTTATGGTTTTGGTGATGCAAAAATAAAAAAAAAGTTATGATTTTCATAATATTGTTCATTTTAGTGAACCATCTCGTTCTTATTAGGGCTAAAAGGGTGCAGTGGTGGATAAACGCAAATTTGTGGGTGGGGGCGGTGGTTGTGACCATGTGTTCAATTTTTCAGGACGGTTCTTATTTTTTTTGGAAAAAATTCTGAATTTTCCCCCTTTTTTAAGCAAATTTATTTTCTTGGTTTGTTATTCAGTCAAAAACGTAGAAAACATTTTTTTTTTCCATTTAATTTTTCTGCTCTCGGGGGGGGGGGGGGAGGGGTGACAGCCCCTACCTTTATTCCGCCCCTGATAGGGGGGCCTCCAGATCAGGTTGCGCCTGGGGCCTCCCAAAATCATGATCCGCCACTGTAGCCAGCATGTGCACCAAACCAATTTTCAACACTGGTAAGACTTTTAACAAGGGTATTTTCCTTTTTTAAATCATAGATGTCGCTGCTGCAAAAGCTAAGGCTAACTTTACATAGTTTTTTTTGGCAGATTTTATTAATCAAAATTGATTAGTCCCACCGCGTGGAATCCACCCGGGGCGGCTTCAGACAAAATCTACCCGTACAAGAAACATTTTTAGCGCCGCAGTCTTTACCCTCCCCCCATTTTATCTCTCTTCCACAATTCCTAAGGTTTTTTTTTTTAAATACTTCATTTTTGTCTTTTCACCTCGGATTTGGAAGCCCTTCCTGGTGCAAACAATGATTTTTCATCTATTATTTTTTCTCTTTTATCTCGTATTTGGCGCCCCTTGCGACCCAAGAGCGCAAAGGTTCCATCGAGTTTCTTTCAGCAAAAAGAATCATCGTATAAGCCTACTGTATTTAATTTTAAAAAAATCTTAGTTCCTTTATCAAAATTCCTGTGAAACATCAACTTCACAGGAGGAAAGAGGTTAAAGAAATTTTATCGGTTTGGAAGGAAATTTTTAAGGAAAATATTTTTTTTAGTTTGGAAATTCCGAAAAAAAAAAACGCCCGAGAAGAAATGCCAAAAGGATGGATTAGCTTTATACAGTCGCGATCCCCCATAACATAGTTTTAAAATTTTTTCTTCCATAGCCCCTCCCTTCAAATTATTTGTTCTCATCGCCACAAATTCAAGCCAACCCATAGGATCCTATAGCCTACCCATAGCTTCTTTTGCCCCTTGGACAATTCCATTCCGGGGGCGATATAGACCACATTGGGAAACACTGCACGTTCACGCTCTGAACGACTCATTTTCGTGGTCTCTTGTCCAATACATGGTTCATCTGCGACTCCCCAGAGCATTGCCCCCCCCCCCCAGAATAGTTGATATTTTTAAATACTCATAAAAGAACCATTTCAAAGCTAAAATAGTCCTGAAGATATAATCAATATCTTCAGGACCGCGACGCCCCTAACAAAGGTTGGTGACACCCTATGGAGCAGCAACGCATATTTTGAAAAATAGGCTACTGCTTCAGGTAATTAAAATACACAATCTAAATTTTTATCCTTTTACTTGCTTTATCAGTCGAAAAGATGTACAACATTCTTCACACAAGGGTTTCTTGTTAATTCAAGCAATAACCACTCGTGCATATGTCTGAAAAAATCTTGGATCCCTGTTATAACGTTTTTAAAAAAAAACGTAAACTGGAAATTTGGATGAATATTAGTAAGAGTTGGTATCACAATGAGATGAGTCGAACTAAACGTAAAACGTTATAAGCGGGATCTACTATTACTAATAATTAGACCAAGATATTAACCTTTCTCTTCTATCCGTTTTTTCTCTCAAGAGAATAAGCTGTTTTGAAATATGAATGGAAAATATCCATGATTTATTTTATCACAAACAAAATCTTAATAAGTTTAATGGGGTCTCCTACCCTTTAACATGGTGAAAAACTATCTTGTGGTAAAAATATCAGTAAAAATAATATTTAACCACAGATTTCAAATTTCATTTTATAAGTATTTTTGATTAGGCCTGTAGCCTACTGGTATAGGGTAGCATATACAAAGTTTTACAAATCTCTAATAGGTAAATTGTTGCAAATTTTTCAAAAAAAAAAAAAAATTGCAACAATGCATTAAAAATAGCTTGCGCGCATGGTACAATAGTATGACATCAATGTAATTGAATAAAAATTGATTCAAAATAAAGAAAACTTCAGTTCCATGAAATGAAGCAAAAATATTTAAATAAGATTGAGTTGATGATATCTAAACTTTTTTTAATTTTAAAATTTAAGCGATTAAAAGCACGAAATGTTTTTAAACATTACAGCAGCAATCCCGAGATAACTGGGGGATTCTTAAAACTCTCAAAACGGCAACCCCGAGCCCACATGCCTTTGAAAGTTTACTTCTCCTGATAATGTGTTTCCCTTCCACTCCCCGTCCTGCCAATCAGCCGCCAGTGGGTGAAGTCAGCTTTTGTTCGAAGTCCGACAACAGAAGGGCGAGAGACGATGTTTCTCTTTTCTCTTCGGGATCTCCTCCACCTTTCCTATGTCACTCCTCCTCCCCTCCCCTCCCCCCAACACATACTGACACATAGGCGGAGATAGACTTGGAAGTCTGGATGGGCACAGTCATTATTGCTGGGGGGCACGATGGGATAATGTTAATTCATATATACATTATATAGATCAGTCGACTCCACCTTTGACGCTGGGGACCAAGCCCTCCCCCCCCCCCCGCATCTCCGCCCATGTACTGACATTTTTCTACTATCTCCCTTTCCGCTTCCGTTTCTCTCCCACGGGTACCTGGATTCGTCTAATACGGAAACACCAACTTGACTTTACCAAGGGCATTGTCGCATTTATTCTTCGCAACATCGCCTTCACAGCTCATTTTCTCTATCCGTCTTCAACTGTTAACACTAGCAGAAGGTTGTTCCGTCCTCTTGCCTGCGAAAAATTACAGAAATGTGAAAAATCCAGAACCAAGACTAAATTTTTCACTCCTCAACAAGCACTCACAAATACACATACTCACTTGTCCGTGTCTTCATATGCCCCCCAAGAGGCCTTTGCCCTTCAGCTAGCTTATGGACCGACATAGGTTCAGGCACTGGCATTAAAATTCTGATTCTTCGAGGTAGTAGCCTATACCTATAGTATTATTGCGTAAAGCATAAATAACAAAAGAAACCATGGTTTTCTCTTCCTTGTGTTTATTATTTTGTGTTGGGGGGGGGGCAATCAGGGAAAAAATTTTTGGAAAATAGATGGTAATTTCTGGAAGGTTTAGTGATTTCCAATATGGCAAATTATAATGTAAAAAAATCTGACCTTTCACTTTTGGTAAAATTTAATGTAACATTTAAACCTCTTAGTCTGGAGTTCATTGCTGCTAAACATGGTAGTGGGAACTAGTAAGCGCATGTAATTGCCCTTTTTCCCCCATTTCCAGCTCAACGACACTCGCATAAATAAATCTTGATCAAGGTTTTTTTTTCATTAACACTGGTTCATTTGAATGTCTCGCCCCCAGAAATTTTTTTTCTCTTTGCCTAGTTAATGATTTTGTCGATATTGTGTGTATGTATAACTTGAATGTCAGGTATTAATCTCTGGAGTTCTGTATTTATCTGTATTGTTGTGCAAATAAATCTACCTATCTATTATGCGAATCAGGAAAATTTAAAAACCGTTTAAAGAGTTAATGTTCTTTTTTGTTGAAAATTTGCCAAAAATTAAGTATTAGGGAAACAAACCTTTGTATATGCTATCCTATGCCAGTATAATCAAAAGCCCAGATGAGTTCTGGTGGTCCAAAAGGCGAAGTCGTTCGATTTCACCTTCTGGGCAAATCGGCCAATTAAATTGCTATATGGAGATTTGACCGGAGTTAGTGCGCGGTAAAGTAGGAGTATAATAAAAATATTCGTTAAAAATTTGAAATAAATCAGTGATTAAATAGTATTTTTAATAAACCGAGTGATTTACTACGGCATAATTTTTCAACATGTGAAAATTTATGCAAGATCTTATGAGATTTAACTAACGAATAGGAAAAGGAAGCTCCGAAGTTGTGGGTTTAGCTGCTATGTTACTGGTTGGAATTCGTGACGAGAGAAAAAAAACCCCGAACAATAATCTTTTGTTCCTTTGCTCCTCCTAGAAAGGCGTGATATGTTAAGTTTGTCATCACTGTAACCCCGTGTCAGACACTTCTCGTTTCCAGAGAGTCCTGCATCATCATAAACACCTGAAATAATATAGCATTGGGTAATGGTGATACTGTGTATTTAGTAAAGAGAAAATTCAACTGCCCTTGCGGGAAATCGAACCAAGTGAGAGGACGTGGATTTAATTCCCCGCAAGCAGTTGAATTTTCTCTTTCCTAAATATATCTTCGCATAAGCCAGCTGTTAAGTCTTCGTGTAATAGGCCTATAGTATTGATTTTTTTCAAGTAGTATTCTCAGCATAAACCAAAACGCTCGTTTCGATTGACAGAACGCGCAGCTGTCAAGCGAAAAAGAGTAACTTAAGCATTCAATTTTACAGTCATGGGCAAATGTGGACAAAACGGGAGGTACTGTATTTTGATCCTGTATTGTCTTTGCCCCAAAACGTTTGCTTTCCTGAATTTTCATTTAAGGTGTCGATAGAAACAATTATTAATACCGCATTTTCAAAACTCTGGGAGAAACTAAAAATGTCCCTATCATCTATGAAATAAGGGGGAATCCTGTTTCATAATAAAGATTCCTTTTATTTAACTGGAAACTGAATCAAGTAATTTGAATCAATACTATATATACGCAGCGTTTCTCAACCTATGGTCAGCGACAATCGGCTAAGAGGTCCACACGCAGACATGATAAAATTCATCCGTTGCAATTGATACTAGTGATATCCATATTTAGGTTGAAATAAAATTATACCTTCATACTAAGGTTCACCATTCATCAAGGAAAATGCAGGAAATTGTGATCCTAAATACCGGTTACAAATTTTGCTAAAAATTGCAATTTATTACTTTAAATACGATTTGCTAATGTCATAATTGCTGAAGTTTAAATAAAGAGGTTCTACCCAAATCGCAGTTAACAAAAATGTACAGTATTAAGAAAAAATATTCAAATGAATTGAAAAATTGAGGAAAAACGTTAAACTTGACAAATATGATATGAAAATTCATCATTTTTGCCAAATTATCATAATTTATATTATGAAAACGCTTCGGTATTACGACTTTGGTAGTTATTACAAATTCATATAAGTAGGGAGACCGGAGATAGTTGTCACGCTTTTTGCATTTCAATTAATTTCGGGTATAATTCAAACCAGTTCAAATGTTTGATATATCTACATCAAGTTTGAACATTCGGCGTGTACGAGAGCTTTTTCCGGAGAAAAAAAAAAAAAAAAAATTTATGATATATAAATTTTTAAAAATTTCTTGTCGAGTGTGACAACTAACTCCATATACGGGCAAGTTGTCAGACAGCATTAACTAAATATTCACTCATTATAAAACATTGAAAATGATAGAACTAAGCTTTAAAAATTTATCATGAATTCTCTTCCCCAACTCTATTTTATTGTCAACCTGTCCATAAAAAGAAAAAACAAAAAGCTGAAATAATTGAGATATTACTTAGGTTTATATAGATATTTTTTATTTTTATGTATCCCACTACTCGTTTGTTACATTCGAAAATTATGAATGTTGACAACGTAATTGTAATTTGCTTGAATTTTACTTATGACCGCTTATGAACAGCGATTTTGGCTACTGTGCTAAGAGTTGCCACTTGTGCACAGTGGCATCTTAACAAAAAGGGGGGTTTGCAACGGGTCCCATACCACGCAGAGTGAAATAAAAGCCTCCAAATT